>NC_056725.1:1510728047-1511345985 GCF_019279795.1 Protopterus annectens
TTGACTAACATTAATTTGAGAGAGACCATATCACCTGAACTTCACTTCACCTAAAGTTCACTTCACCTAAAACTCATTTCACTGACAATTAGTAGAGGCAGTGTGTAGGGTACTGTAAGGTAAGTAAAAGGTATATGCCCTTTTCCCCACTGTAGTGTGATCCTGGGCTTAGTATATATAGTTAGGTGGGTGGGGGGCACAGCCGCACACACTGAGCGGTGTGGGGGTGATAGCCCCCCACT
Source organism: Protopterus annectens (assembly GCF_019279795.1). NCBI lineage: Eukaryota > Metazoa > Chordata > Ceratodontiformes > Protopteridae > Protopterus > Protopterus annectens. Next base: position 1,510,728,290 of record NC_056725.1, read on the forward strand.
TAGTTTGGCTTTATCGAACAGTATAAAACCAAACCGGACAATATAAAACCAAACTAGGCAGGGGGCTATGCCCTCCACACCCCCCTAATTATATATACTAACTCCAGGATCACACTAAAGTAGGGAAAAGGACATACAGCTTTAACTTACCTTACAGTACTTTACACGCTGCCACTACTGCTGGGAACACACAAAACATTTGCCAAATTACTTTGGATACTTTCCATAAAAATGTAAAGAGCAAACCCACATTTAGAAACACTACAACACTACTTTCCACATGACTATCAGAATTCTAACAGGCAGTAGTGTAAGTTACAGTCATTCTTTTTTATCACTAGCAAGTCACAGGTGAAGGAAAACCCACAAAGTATCTATGGCTTAAGTGTCAGTCAAATGAGTTTTAGGTCAAATAAAGTTTAGGTCAAGTGAGTGTTGGGCAAATGAGTGTCAGTCAAATGAGATTTATCTCTTAACTGTAAGTGAAATGAGTTTCAGTCAAATGAGTTTATGTCAAATGAAGTTTAGGTCAAGTGAATGTTGGGCAAATGAGTGTCAGTCAAATGAGATTTAGATTTAGGTCCACTGAAGGGGACCCATATATACATACACATATATATATATATATATATGTATGTATGTATTTGTATGTATATGTCGTGTCACTTGTCACCGTCTCTTCTTATTCAGTGCCACTCTCCTTCGACACTCATACCTGACTGTCCCAGGTCTCCTCTCACACACAATCCATCGTCCTCTTTGCAGGATGCCCTAATTTGTTCTTGCCTTCTTCCTGTCTGTCAGAAATGTGCTTTACCAGACTTTCTTCTGCCTTCCTGCACATGTCCCTGAACCACCATAATCTGATCTTTTTGACGTTTTCTGCAACTGGACTTGCTTTAGCTTCTGCTCTTATGTCCTCATGTCATCTGTTCTACAGTGTACACCCTACTACCCACCTCAGGCATTTCATGTCCATCACCTCTAGCTTCCTCAGTTGCTCTGCCTTTACTACACAGGTTTCTGTACCATAAAGTAGTACTGGTCAGACAACTGTTTTCAGCTTCTTTGGCATTCTTCTGTCATACACTCCCCCTGACACTCTGTGCCAGTTGACTGCAGCCCCTCTAATTCTAGCTTTGACCTCTTCATTCAGACTTCCCTTCTCAATCATGTCCACCCAGATGCTTGAAGCTTTGAAGCTGTTAACCTGTTACACTATTTTCCCTTCTATTTCAATTTTCTTACATATATAATATATATATATATATATATATATATATATATGTGTGTGTGTGTGTGTGTGTGTGTGTGTGTGTGTGTGTGTGTGTGTGTGTGTGTGTGTGTGTGTGTGAGTTTTCAGAAACTTGAAATTGATATGGTCGAGATCATATGATCAAGTTTTTGAGAGCTCAAAGCTTTTGAATGGAGATCACGGTAAAGTGCGGATCGGGAAATTTATCCTTTTCCTCTCTGTAAAAAGATCTCAGAGTTGAAGTATATATAATTTGCAGGGGGTGTGGAGGTGCAGGGTCCCCCTGCAAAAAGTTAAAAAAGGTAGATATTTGTGTTTTTTTTTTTTTTATGTTGAGTCTTTGGAAAGTTAATCATATGGTCTCATCCATATGGGTTTCAAGTTTCTGATAACTCAATCATCTGACATATGTTTGAAAATGTAAATAATGGATCCATTCATTTAGTCAAACTGCAGATGGTCGATTTTGACTTAATTCTACAGCATAAACTTATTTGATCTTCGTATGTAGAACCAAATAAAAATGGATCATCTGTGTGTGTGTGTGTGTGTGTGTGTGTGTGTGTGTGTGTGTGTGTGTGTGTGTGTGTGTGTGTGTGTGTGAGTGAACTGGGTGCAGGGTATGTTGCTGGCTGTTTGGACAAGATCACTACTTTTTTTTCAGTTGTTTTTACTGTATGTATATTTCGATTTCATGGGTTTAGTACACTGAAATGTCAAAGTAGTGATATTCAATGTTTCAACAAAAAACAAGTAATCCATGGTATCCCCGAAGTCTCAAAACAACCCACTAAAGTGTAGTGGGTCCAAAAACAAAACAGTGTAAGAAACTTCTCTGTGTGGAAGATTTTCAGTCCATATATTTCTAGTTAATCACTGTACATTAATCAGATCAGACAATAGTAGCAGAAGTAGCGAACGTAAACTCGTCAAGTCAAAAAGTAATAATAGAAAATATATAATTCTACAGCATTACTAAGTATTCGAAAGTAATCCAAGCAAGGCAGGCAGTCTGTTTCCAGTCGAAAACCCTTTATTAAGTACACAGACAAGCGATCCAAGTAAAACAAAAATAGAGTAATAATTTCCTCACAAGCTTTCTAAATATATATATATATATATATATATATATATATATATATATATATATATACTTTTTATCAGGGATGGGAGTGGTTTATTGTGCTGTAAAACAAAGTGTTATTGGTGCATATGTTAAATTCACATCCCTTCCCCCATCAGTGTGACATTCGAGCTGGTCCTGCCCTACTTAGTAGCTGTCATAATAATATATAACCCTTATGTACTTTAAATACATTTATAACGATGTGGTACCTCTTATTTAACCAGATTATTAAGTAGATTATTAAGTCTGTGATTTTATCCAAGACAATATACTACATGGCTGGAAGTATATCAACCTTAGTTCATCTGGCAATCAAAAAATATATATAAATATATACATATACATTTTGCGAATATATATATGTATTATAACTGTGGTATAAACTACAGGACATGGTAACACCACATACATGACTTATGGATGGGATATTTCAAAACAGCTGTAGCAGTACATGACATATGCATACAGAACAACACATTTTATGTCCATATAAGGCACTTGTTTACATATTCAGGAATGCTAAATGAGAAGGCATACCAGCTTTGTTCAGACAATACAGTGGATGGTGAATAATACAGAGCTCAGGCTACAGCCTTATTATGTGGTCATGGACTTTGGAAAAGCAGGTATGCTTGTCTTTGACCTTGAGATTCCTCTGAGTAAAATAAAAGGGTGTCGTTTTCATCTAGCCAAGATCATGTAGTGGCACATACTACAGTACTGAATGCACTCAACGTATAGCACAGATACTGTTACAGCATACACCCTTCATTGTCTGCCACCACTGATTTCCCTGATACCTTTCACAGTATCCTGCACAATACAGACACAGCTGATAAATGTTAACATGTAGAATTTCAGTTTGTTTAGAAATATAATCTGGACAGGACAGGGGAAAAATTAAGTTGAAAAAGTCTGCAGCAGTATATCTCTCAATTCTATCATGACGTCTAGAGTATTGTTGAGCTGGTCTGAAAAGGTCTTTCAATGATACAGAATACTGTGGGGGGGGGGCAGAAATGGCTTACATCTGTACTTGATAATGCAAGTGTCACTTAGACACATGTTACAGTTCATATGCCGTAAATAAAAGCATAATGCATGTCTCAACATCACAAGTAGTGATCCTATTAGACTACAAAACTATGATACAAGGGGCACACAGCAACCCACCACTGCCTTGATGCAATGATGAGCGCAAAGTAGCCAGGATTAGCATGCTGTCTGCAGTCCTGTACTCTGTAATGCGTGTTTATATTGTACTGTATTGTTTATGTGACATTATACAAAGACCCCCCCATTAATATTCAAAAACGTGCACGCTGATTGGTCAGCGTGCACATTCTAAATCAGAGTTATAGTAATGGAAAAAGGTCCAGTCGCCCGGACTTTTTCAATTACTATAACTCTTTTTTTACAGCAACAGAGAACGCAAGATCTCCATTGCTTCACACTGTCTCGCTATGTTAAACTAATTAACATAGCGAGACAACTTTAAAAAATGCAATGGAGATTCTCCGTTGCTTTTTGTAAAGCTGTCTCACTATGTTAAACTCCTTTAACATAGCGAGACAGTTTGTAAAAAAGCAATGGAGATCTTGCTTTCTCTGTTGCTTTTTTTCAAAACTGTCTCGCTATGTTAAATGGGTTTAACATAACAAGACAGCTTTAAAAAAAGCAATGGAGATTCTCCGTTGCTTTTTTTACAGCTGTCTCGCTATGTTAAACTCATTTAACATAGCAAAACAGTTTGTAAAGAGCAAAGGAGATCTTCCTTTCTCCGTTGCTTTTGTCCACAGCTCTGATGTACTGCGTAGGCATGCGCATGCGCAGTACATCGGAACTGCCGCAGAATACCAGACATCTGTGGAAGGGCAGCAAGGAGGCATTATACAATGCCATTATTTAAGAAAAGTAATTTTTTTTTCTTAAATAATGCCATTGTATAATAGCAATAACCCACATCTGGGTGTGGGTAATGCTAGATTTACCCACGGTTGGCTTTGTTTGGCCACTCGGCCTTCGCCCTTGTGACCAAATCACACTAACCGTGGGTAAATCCAGCATTACCCACACCCAGGCATGGGTTATTGCTATACTATATATCTTTGTATGGATATCAGTCCATGATTAGGATGTACAGTAATTTAATGTTACTTTCTAATAGCCTTAGTATCATCAGGTATAACTGGCCACATGTTTGTAACAAACATAATACGCCTACCTTGCAGTTGTGGCAAGCATCTCCACATACCCACATGCATGCATACATGTGTACATCCATCAATGTAATTTGCCCTGTAGTTGTGCTTGTTTAATATGGCTCAAGTAGTCTGTGTATAATCTTTGCATGTACGTCATTATCCAGTTTCCTATCAGAATCTTTCTGCTATACTAAGTACGTCATTCAAGTGGCATACACTAGAAGTGCCAACATAACATATATTTTATTAGGTCATAATATAATACACTCACATGTTCTTCTGTGCATATTACTGACAATGTAATGTGCAGTATGCTGGCACATATTTGTATTCTATATTTAACCATATTTTTTATGCAGGATGGGCTGATCATGATTCCAGTGATTGTACTTTATAAGAAAAGCTTATGAGGCCAGTGATTGTGATGTGCTTAAGCAGTCAGACATTTATCTGTATTAACTGTTTATGGTTCACAGGCATGTACTGCCTTTTGAAAAACATTTATCTGTTCTTATAAATGTATATACAGCTTGTATTTTCTGTACAAGTAGGCAAGACTGCCATTTGAGGACACCATTTACATTGATAAGATCATTTACTTTATTTACTTGCATGGTGATAGGATAACTTCCGCGGTGGTGCAGCGGTAGCATTGTTGCCTCACAGCAAGAGGTTCTCCCGTTCGATTCTCGGCTTGGGTTGGGAGTGCCTTCTGTGTGGAGTCTGCATGTCCACCCCGCGGTCGAGTGGGTGTTTGAAAGACATGCGTTGAATGGGCATGCCTTTGTTGAAGGTTGGGCATTGGGCTGGCAACTTGACACCATAAAAACCAACTGCCAATCATTAGCTGACCGGAGTTCCGCTGTGGCGACCCCTAACTGGGAAAAGCCAAAAGACAAACAAACAAACTTGCATGTTGATAGGGCCATACAATTCTTGTACTATTTTTGCTACTGGACACATCTTAATGCCATCAGCTGCTTTAGCTGTACTATTTATTATCATATAATCATTTTGCTTTTTGTTACTGTTAGTACATTATATATTAACAGAATTGCATAGAAATAAATCCTTTTAATGAAAACTATTACTAATATTGAGAGTCATTATTATTATTATTATTATTATTATTATTATTATTATTATTATTATTATTATTATTATTAATATTCAGGAAATGCTAAACAAGTAGGCATGTAGCATTAGAAGGGACTTAATGTTTACAAACCGAATTCCTTTTCTATCCTAAAACATATTTTTTGTCAGTCAAGGTGTAATACAGTTGGGCAGATGGGCAGAGAAAAACATACCTGTTTTCACCAGGCTTAAACACTAAATAAAAAGCCTGAGAGAGTTGTTTGGTTACATGCTGCCAACTAGATCTGTAATTAAACAACAGCACAGAGCTAAGACATACTGAGTTCTCCTTCCTTTTTGTAAAAGATTTGTGGAGAGATTCATTCATAGTTAATCAGCCATTCATTTTTCTTCATCATTTCATTCTTCTGTGGAACTTTCAACAGTTCATCTTTTCTTTTCTGAGCTACCGAGCTAACTACATAGAACTCATGGCTGCATAGCTGAACTTTGAAAAAAAGCCCGTCTTGGGCATATGACAGAAAACTGCTATACAGTCACATTCTAATAAAGGATCCAAAGCTATTTCATTTTGCTGCTTCACAGGCCCTGGTCATTCACAGAGATAAAAAAAGATCTATTTGCAGTGAAGAAGGGGTTTGCCTAAGAATAAAATTAGTCAAGTGCTACCCAGTGATTAAATGGACTTTTGTTGCCTAAGGAGAGACAACTGTGGATTTGCATGAATCATTTCATTTTTTTGGATTCCCCAGAAGGTCGACACAGAGCTCAGATAGTACGGTTGTGTAAAACCTTATCTTAGCAGTAGATGTCTTTTCCTTCACCGTTGAAGGATTTCTTATTTCTGGGATTTCCTGCCTTGGGTAGCCTGACGTCCAGCCAGTATATAAAAGCCTACTGTTGTTTTAAGGTATGCTGTATGTCACATGCATGCTCCTCGCATAGTGTAGGGCATAAAGGTGACATCCGGACATACCATCCTCAGAACAAATAGACCCAGTAGGAACACCAGATTAAGGAAAACCAAGAGGTAATCAGTACATCCAGGAGAAGAATGGAACAGGTGGGGGGAGAAGGGAAGGAGTGAATACTGCAACAGTGAAGGCAAGGACATCTACTGTTATGGTAAGATTTTACACAACTGTACTATGTCCTTCTATTCACTGGTTGCAGTATTCTTTATGTCTGGGAAAGTGCTAATGCTCAAGAAGAAACTTGGGAGGAGGAAGGACCAGCAGAGTTCTCTAGAAAGCCATGAACGATGGCCCTAGCAAAACCATTTCTAGCTCTGGAGATTCCATCCAACTTTTAGTGTTTGGTAAAAGTATGCACAGAAGTCCAGGTAGCTGCTTCAAGAATCGTGTTAGTATTCAACCCCTTGAAAAAAACACCAGAAGAAGCCACTGCTCTAGTAGAACGAGTCTTTACAGAAGAAGAAAGGCTCTTACCATGAAAAGTATAACAAAAAGAAATAGCCTTTGAGAGCCAAGAGGGAATACTTTGCTTGGATACAGCTATGCCTAGGGATCAAGAATGGAAAAGAAAAAAAAAAAACTGATCAGATTTTCTAATAGACAGTCTTATCCAAATAAAATCAGAGTTGTCTATGCACATCCAAAGTATGCAGTGCCCCCTCACTGGCAGACTGTGGAGGGGAAAAAGTAGGCAAATAAATAGACTGATTAAGTGACAACTCATTAACCACTCTGGGTATAAAAGAAGGATTGGTATGCAAGGACAGCCTGTCCTTATGAAACACCAAAAAAGGAGGACAAACCATAATGGCTTGAAGCTCAGACACCCATCTGGCAGAAGTAAGGGCCAACAGCAATGCTGCAAGGAAGCTGAATCAGCAGGCTCAAAGGGAACCTGAGTCAATGTCTCCAAAACAAAATTAAGATCCCAGGGAGGAGGAACAGTCTTTCCTGGGAGGCCTAATATGAAGAACGCCTTGAAGGAACTGTTTAGTTTCAAATCTAGAAGCTAAAGGATGAGATAAAGCCAGACAAGAAGAGATACATAATAAGTGGGCCTTAACAGAAGAATGGGCCAAACCAGCATTGAGAAATTCACAAAAATAAAGAAGAACCAAAGGAACATCCACAATATATGGATCCAGGTTACAGGACAGACACCAAACCAAAAACCTCTTCCATTTGGTTAAGTAGGATTTCCTAATATTGGGTTTTCTGGCCTCCTGCAGGACCCTAAACACATCCTCAGAAAAAAGGTGTCTGTGGAATCAAAATCCTATCGCTAACAGTGTCAGCTGAAGAGAGGACAGGAGGGGATGGGTGAGAGATCCCTTGTCTTATGAGAGTAGGTCCACCCTGTGAGGTAACTTGTGATGACTGCCCTTGGCAAAATGCAGAAGAAGAGGGAACCAATGCTGTCTTGGCCAAAAGGGAATACCAGTGGGGCAGTAGAAAGGACAAAGGGCAAAGCAGAAAACTGAAAATGCCAGGAAGCAACAGAGAAATGCAAAAACTTCCTGAAAAGAGGATGGATCAGAATATGGAGATAAGCATCCTTGAGATCCAGAGACACCATATAAGCTCGAGGAAGTAAAAGAGGAAACAGAGTCTGAAGGTACAACATTCAAAACGTAGGCACCTTCAGAAAAGTGTTTAGGTGAAAGAGGTCTAGAATTGGTCTCCAACTATCCTCTTTTCTCAGAACTACAAACATTCTGGAGTAAACCCCCCTCCCCTTTGGGACACAGGCACCTCTTGAATAGTCAAAAGGTCTCAAAGTACCTCTTGGGGAAAAAAAGTGAGTTGTTCCTGAGGAGGTTGAGGAATACCCATAAAAGGGGGAAGGGATGTTCACACCATGAAATACCCCTGGCAAATAACAGACAGAACCCAAGAATCCTGAGTAATCTGTAGCCAAAGAAGAAAAGAGAGAGATAGGTGAAGAGAAAGAGGAACATGACTGGGAAGAGAAGGATAGTCAAACAGCACGTGGTTTATCTGGAAAGGAAGACTTTTGAGTCCCTGAAGTCTGAGTAGCCTTAGCAGGAGGAGCCCACTTGCCACTCTTTTTGCCCTTAGTAGGAGGATGAGAGTGCCTGTGAACAAAGGTGGGCTTATTGGGATATTTTCTCTGAAATTTAGGTACAGGAAAGACAAACACATGTTTGAGTTCCTGTGATGCCTTCTCCTTATCCTGGAAGGACTTAAATAAACCAGCAGCAGCTTCCCCAAATAAGTGTTTATTATCAAGAGGGGCATCCATCAACTTAGCCATGATATCATCAGGCAATGGTTCATAGGTTGGTACTAGGCTATCAGCCCTAGGGCCTATACAAGCCTAGCCATAACAATTCCCTGACTATTTCTTCCCAGAACATTTATTTCCCTGGTCCCCTGTCCAGCAGGGCGACTGACGTGATCACGGGGTGAATTTCCTATCTCCCATCCAATCATCAAGGATCCTTTTGAAGAGGGCCAAAGAGGAGCTCAGCTTAACATGTATGGGCAGTCTATTCCAGAATATGGAGAGTCTATGGGTCAGGAACCTATCCCTCCAGCAAGTTTTGTTCATTGTGATGACCAGGTTTAGATCCCTGGAGCATGTGGCTCTGAGGGATTGGGATTTCTTTAAGTGTAGCATGTCCAACAGCACTGGGTTTGACATGGCCTTGTATGTTAAGCAGAGATCGCCTCTGAGTAGACGATATGCGACAGAGTATAGCTGGAGTTTTTTAAGGCGGTCAGCGTAGGGCATCTGCTTTAGGCCTGTGATTCTTTTAGTGAGGTATTTCTGTGGCCTTTCCAGTTGTTGCAGATGTCTTGTGAGGTACATACCAAATGGGGCGTTGTACTCTATAATGGGTCTAATGAGGGATGAGTACAGTGGGACAATGACCTCCTTTTTTCTGGATGAAAATCCCTTAGTGATGAGGTGTGCCACATAGAAGGATTTCCTGAATGTTGTGGCTATGTGGTTATCAAAGATGAGACCACTGTCCACATGTGTCCCTAAGTCCCTTATCACACTTTTGGTTGACTTTGGTTGATGCCAAAGCCAAGAATAGCGCCTCATCACTGAACTAAAAGCAGCAGCCCTAGAAGAGGCATCTGCAGTATCATAACTACACTTAATGGAATGAAAAACTACATGTGTGGAAGTCCCTAACAGGGAAAGAGCTGAAGATTTACCCTCAGAGTGTGGGAGATCCAAAATAATCCTACACAAGCCTGAGAAAGGAGAGTCAACATATACCTGGGCATATGGGTCTGATAATTAATAACCCTAGAAGCCAAGTTAGCCAAGATGTAAACTTTCTTACCTAGCCTTTCCATGGTTCTGCTGTCTTTATCAGAAGGCAGTAACTTAGGCGAAGGAAGCAACTGAGAGGGCTTGTCAGAGGCTAAACACACCACTGATAGGTCAGCAGCAGGACATTTGTACAAAAAGTTACAGTCCTTGGGCACCTTATAAAACCAAGTGGAATAGCAGAAGGTTTCAGAGATTTCATCTGCAACAACTCATAGTACTGCTTATGGATTTTAGAGACCTGAGCACAATCCCACTTAAAACAATCCATCATCCTGGAGATTGTATCCCCACAAGACATTTCTTCAAAGGGAGTATCAGGACTGTTAGATTCCTCTTCTTCAGACCCATTGTCAAAAGGAGAAGGAATTTGGGAAGAGTAAGCAAGGGATTCCTCATCAGAATTCATCTCCTCCTCAGAGAAATCCTGTTCCCTGGATCTTTTAGGTGGAGTAGAGAACCAAGGGAGGGCTGAAACAGACACCCCCTGAGGAGGTTTCAATGCCATCAAAGCATTAAACAAACCCTGAGTGAAGGCCTGCCTCTTATTCTGTGGATCCCTAGGGGTAGGAGAAATATGTCTAGTTTTTTGTTTCTTTTTTAATGAGACATCTGCCCTGTAAAACTTATACAGCTCTGACCAAGGATGACATTCAATAACAGTAGTAGGGACTTGTTCAATAACTAAAATCTGTGGAACACCCCTTGGCCCCTTGGAAATAATCAACCGTGGTTCCCCCTAAACATCAGAAACAGACATCTGCAAAGTCTCACTGGACATGCTGAAATCTGGATCCCCATCAGCCTGCAATCAGATCACAGCAGAGGAATCCAACAACAAAGCCAGGTGAACCTCTGGGTACTCACTCACCTCAGGAAAAACATCCAGTGAAGGCTGGACAGCAGCAGATTCCGTTCTTGGTCGCTTAACCTTCTTCCCTAATGGCTGAAACTCAGAGCAGGAAGTTCCTTCCGCAGTATCCTTAGCAAGAAGCTTGAGTCGCTGATTCGCCAGGTACAATGCGAGGGAGGAGAGCTCACTACCCAAAGTCTTCGATACGAAAGCCTGACAGACAGAGCAGGTCGTATGGTCATCAGAGGTGCCCAGGTAACATAAACACTGGTCATGGTAGTCGTTATGGGGAATCTGTCTCCCACAATAAACACTGGTCATGGTAGTCGTTATGGGGAATCTGTCTCCCACAATAAACACTGGTCATGGTAGTCTTTATGGGGAATCTGTCTCCCACAATAAACACTGGTCATGGTAGTCTTTATGGGGAATCTGTCTCCCACACTAGCATTTACCCTTCCTGGATGACATAAACCCCAGAAGCAACCAAAAGCCAAGAAAAAACAAAACCCTAATGGGGCACTTATCTGCAGCTGCTCAGAACTAGCAAACAGGACACAGGCATTCAGACCAATATTCCAGAGATGTGTTCAGACTGGTGGCAAAGAAATTCTGAGGATGGTACGTCCGGATGTCACCTTTATGCTCTACGCTATGCCAGTAGCATACATATGATGCATGGCATACCTTAAAGCAACAGTAGGCCTTTGTATACTGGCTGGACATTGGGCTACCAGAGGCAGGGAATCCCAGACATAAGGAATACCGCAACGAGTGAATGGAAGGACATCTGCTTCTCCAGTGCCCATTAAGGAATTAAGCCCCTGGATAGAAAAGAGTTTTTTTTTGACATACAAATGTTATTTGACATTCCTGAAACTGGACTAATGTAAGTGACTTTTTCTCCATAAAACTTTAAAACAAGACATCAGACTATGCAAAGGATTGTAGACAAGGCAGACAATCCACTAAGGGGGGTGAATTCCTGCCATCAAAAAGTGGGGAAAGAATACTTGCTGACCAAGTCCAGACAGGAGAAGTTGAGGCTTCTAATATCCTTGTCATGGAGAGAATGAAACTGCCTCGTCCAAAGAGCAGCAAATCACATGAAAAATAAACAGCCTACACAGGCTAATAATGGGGGATAGTACTGAAGCAAGCTAATTAAAACAGCCAAATGAAGTGAAAATAATTAGGAAACTGTGTGTGTACCTTGCAAATGCAGTGAAAGATAACTGTTCTCTGATAATGCTACTGCCAATTCACCTGCAGGAAAGCAAATGCCTCCTGGTCCACAACCCCCAGTGGAGTTACCACTACAGCCCAGATCTCCACAGTCCTATTCTCCCTCTCAGTCTTATTCTAGGCTGGTACAGTAATTTATAAGCCATGCTCCTGGTAGACAAAAATGGCAGAAGTCATGAAGTGGGACAAACACATGTTCTGATGTGGGCTGTTACAGAAGATACCAAAGTTATGACAGTGGCTAGTCCAGAAGTAGACAGAATGCTCCCCACAGAAGGGATGAAAGCAATAATAAGGTTACAGGCTGATGTCAGACAGATAATGGAACACATAACAGAAGGAACGTTCCTGTTTCAAAATTTCTGGAACCAAAAGTCTTCACTGGCTCCTGCCTTTCTTTCTCCTGGGCATGGGGCACCCATCAGTCCTTCCCCAACTGACAAAAGTGCTTCCAATAACCAGTTACTAGTTCTTTCCTCTCTTCTCAGGCTGCCATGGTAAATGATTCTAATACGGTTACAGATATTGAAGAAGTATGCATGGTAAAAGTAACAAAACACATACGGAGAGCTGCATCTGAAAACACTGTGTGTATCTATTTTTGTTTTAAGTGAACATTCCTTACCAGTGTCATTGGTGAGGATTGAGGCTCCTTGATTACTGGCCCAGAGGAGGGACATCACAGCCTGTTCTCAAAGCCACATGTAAATGGAGGCTCACTATAAACAACTTCTTCTTCTTCTTCTTTTGGCTTTTCCCGGTTAGGGGTCGCCACAGCAGATCACCTATCCACTCATAATTGGCAGTGGAGTTTTACGGTGTTGAATTGCCAGCCCAGCACCAAATCTTCCACAGAAGGCACACACATACATGCACTCACGCCTAGGATCAATTTAGAGTGTCCAATCCACCTACAGCATGCCTTTGGGATGTGGGAGGAAACCAGAGCACCAAGAGGAAATCCACACGACCACAGGGAGGAAATGCAGACTCCGCACAGAAGGCACCCCTGCCAAGGATCGAACCGGAGAGCCTCTTGATGGCCCATGAGATATCTGCATCAAAGTTTGGCATGTTTGATAGTGCAAACTACTTTACAACAACAGATATATCAAATGGGTTCAAAACCTCTAGGTTCATCCCCAAGACCAATATAAACTGACCTTCACATCTGGTAGAAAACAGTACACATAGAATAGGTGTCTGTTTAGGCATCGGAACCCCGCTGCAGATTTCAGTATCTTCCTGCACAAGGCCATGCCTGATGCAGAAAGTAGAGGTAAACAGATTAACAGGAATTATATCACCCTCTTGAGGAGCAGCTGGCTGCTGTGACCTCTGTGTTAAACCAGCTCAAGCCCAACAACCTAGGTATGAAATTGGACCAAATGGGCTACACCCTCAAAACAACAAAATACAGGTTATTCAAGTATCAACCATGTGAAAAACCTGCATGAATTTAGACATTTTCTGGGTATATGTAATTACTATATTCACTTTATTCAGGACTAAGCAGAGGTGGTATATCTACCCACCAAACTGTTAAATAAGACAGAATCCTGGCTATGGAGGATGGAAAGCAAGAAAAAGTGAAGCTATTCAAGCTTTGAAGGATAGCTTGAGTCAAGCTCCATACCTGGCATATCTATGGATAGATAAAGATTTTTGTTAGAAACAGCATATACTAACAGTAGCACCACTGTTATTCTATATCAAAAGCATGATTCTAATCACCATGTTACAGCTTAAGCTACTAAGGCACTAACTGAGGTAGAAAAAAGGTTCTTTGAGTGTGAAAAGGCGGTCTTTTCTATAGTATGGGATGTACAGTGATTCAAAAGCTATATTTGTAGCAAAAAAGATTGTGGTATAGATATAACATCAACCCATTGCCCTTCTGGGAAACTAAGGTATGGTAATAGGTCTGATAGCTGAACTGTGACCTGGACTTTAGCCCTCCAACTTTCAGAAATAAAATATGCCAAAATATAAAAAGAGCCAAAGTTCACAAAGACAAGAATGTCTGCAAATGTATTTTATTAATTATTTATTTTACATTTGTTTACCAGGAAAGTCTGACTGGGCAAAACCCATTTTTAGTGGAGGCCAGGGGAGAAAAGCTCCACATACAATAATAAAATTTAAGTAAGACAATTAGTAGGTTACATATACATAGGTTGAAACAGTTCTCATGATACTGCTGAATGAGATAGTGTTATACAAAATTACATACTTTTAGATAATCATGACATATGCACTTAAACACACTTCCTTATTGTAGTTAAAGTAATATGTCGACAAGACAAAAAGAATTTGTATGACATGTAAACTCGTGATGGTATATAAAACATACAATTACTCACACTTCTCTACTGTAGTCAAAAATTAACCTTTAGACAAAGCAAAATACTTCATTTTCTCGTAAACTCTTATATATAGTGTTAAGACTCTTTTATACAGGGCTTCTATGAAATGTAGCAGTATTTTCAAGTTACTGTGACGACCATGCCCTGGCCCAGCAATCAAGGAGCCTAAATCCTCACCGCTAACATGAGGGAGGTCATCTCCTAGAAGAGGAAGGGATAACTAATACACACAGTAAAGTAAAATGTCCCTTAAGTGCACACAGAGATCACAGTCAGTCTGGGGCTGGTTGCTCCCTTGCTCACCAGGTCCCCAATAAGACTCCCCACTGGCACAGTTATACAGTCCAGGTCTCAGCCTAATTGGGCAAGCTAAAACCTCCAGTACCCTCTCTGTCCAACCAGTGCTTCGTCCCCCTGTCAAGTAGCTGACACAACAAACACACACTTTGAGATAAGTATTTATACAACTTCACAGGCACTCCTGGGAAAGGCTGACACAGATTCTCCAACTGTGCCCAATTACCCAGACTATACAGTAGTAATTATTGCCACCACCCAGTTAATAATATCAGCAACTAAAAGGCCCTTAAAAGGGTGTCCAGTTATTACTGTGCAATATTAATATCCAATGGTAGTATGACTAACAGTCAAGACTTACTTTAGAGTGGCCTATTACAATAACCTCTATAAATATGCAATGTACTCTAGAGCTTATCTCTACACAAATCAGCCACAGGTAGATGGTTTTAAAAATATTTAATAATAAATAATTACAACACAAGACAAAACTACTACACCACAGAGATATCTAAGAGTTCAGAGATCACACAGAAACTTAAAATAATACAGTAGGACAGGTCTGATTTAAAAGAAAAATACCTAATTAATCTTTACTAGCTTTAACTATTCCTACAAGAAATCACAGTGCTAAAACTTACATGTGAGCACAAGGCAGAGTGCTGATAAGTTAAATGTCCAAAGTCAAAATGCTTCCAGTCTCTTATGAGAAATAGTATTTAAACATTACTAACAAACATGTCTCTAAGGCCCTCCCAAAATTACATCATTTGTGACACTTAGGTTTTCCCAGTATTTATATTGCATCATCTTAACACCCTGTCTGAGTTCTCAGGCCACAAACTGCATTATTTAGCAATTTAACACCTCCTCAGAAGCTTACAACAATACAAGACATTTCACATGTATATGCTAGCAGAAACCAGAGCAATAAAACACCTTCCACATCTAAATTCTAGTCATAAACATTAGCCTTAAAGCAATGGGCATGAAATCTTCATCCAGCCGCCCTGGAGCTGAATTGTATAACATTAAAGAGATTCATAAGATCCTTTCAACTTAAAAAGACACATTTGAAATACTTGGCTTGGTTTTCCTTACAGCAGATGGCAATGTTGCAACAATCTTGAAGTTCACATTTTACAGTGTTTTCTTACATTTAAAAACACAAGCCTGTATTTTACATTTATTTACAAATGCCAGAATTATATATCAAATTCTATTTGACTAGGTTGGCAGCCTTCGCCCATCTCTCCCCAATCTTCACAGTTACCAGAAATGAAAAAAATTGGGCTTCAGATTGAAAGATCAAGATAGAAGCTTTAGTTACAAGTTTTAGATTTAGACAGAAAAAGAAGAGAAAAACAAATATTAGATCTGCATACATTAGAGGTGAGATAGGTATAGTGGTATCTCGGTGGTAGAAGATAGATTTCAGAAAAATTGCTTGTGTGAGGTGATAAGGTATGTTGTAAGTGTTCTAGGCAAGCCTGGAGTATTACATGAGTATGACTACAGAGAGTTTGAAAACTATAGCCGACCCCCTCAGTATGACTCAGCATCAGTCCCTGATAGACAGCAAAACATACCACCATTATATCCAAAATGTATGCAAAACCCTTCCTAAAGCATATGTTAATGGGTGCTCTTTTGGTCAGGATGGAAACGTGTATATTGTGCTTTGGGGATAGTATGACATGAAGATAAACTATGGCCTCCTATTAGGTACCAGCTTGGACATAAAACTAATCAGTATGCTGTATTAGCGGCTGTATATGTAGTGGTACTAACAGCAATACAGTTCCCATTTGCAGGTCATAGTTATATGTACACAGTCTGATTATGTCAGACATAACTTCCTTACACATTTGCCAGGCTGGAAGGCAAATAGCAAGCACAATTATAAAGGAAAATGAGCAATGCATGCTGAACTTATCCTAGCTACATATCTTTTGGTTCAAGAGCGTAGCTTATCAATGTACTAATATAGGTCAACGGTTACTTAAAACTGCAGAGAGTAGCAAAGCTGGAAATTAGCTAACAAATACTCTGGCTAAGGAATTTGTCTTAAAAGATAAAACCTGGGACTTTACTCCTGTCCAAGCAAGTGTAGATGTAGTCACATGTCAAAAAAGAAAAAAAAAACAGGAGCAGGAGTATATTTTCCACTTATATAGTGACAAGCCTGATTTTGTCTTAATAAAAAAAATTGTAAAGTTTTATTATTCATGCAGGATCCCAGCGCAAATTAACTTAATGAAAGTTATCTGCAAAACAACTGTGACCGTAAGGCCATACATAAACAAAAAGACAAATGGCTGTTAAAAGCTGGTCTCCTGGTAAGGACTGCTGGCACCTCAAATCAATTCCATTGAGTACTACCTTTGAGGCACAGAGATTATGTTACATCATACAAATGATGAGCCAATAGGAACCCATCTGGGACAAAAAAACTTATGAGACATAAAAGAAGCAGCTTATTGGCCTCACAGGTGTAGTGATGTCTCCAAGTATGTATATATTCCTACTTCGATTTGGTCTCGATGATTTGAAATTCGATGAAATGATAATTCGATGATATGAAGTGGGACCATATAAATATATATATATATATATATATATATATATATATATATATATATATATATTCACTTTAGAAGCTGGAGATACTGAAATGTTGAATTTCAGTATCTTGAGAGCATGAAGTGCATACTGTCAAATGTTGGTTTGAAGGATCGGTAGTATGTGTGGTATGTGCTGTTTTTCCCGGTATGCTGTTCCTTTAAGGTTAAGTGGTGTATAGATAGGAAAGATGGTGGCCAACGTGTGGGAATGTGGTTTGCTTTAACGTTTTGGGAAGTTTTA
This sequence comes from Protopterus annectens, assembly GCF_019279795.1. Classification (NCBI taxonomy): domain Eukaryota; kingdom Metazoa; phylum Chordata; order Ceratodontiformes; family Protopteridae; genus Protopterus; species Protopterus annectens. The sequence continues at coordinate 1,510,745,880 of NC_056725.1, forward strand.
GAAGTTGGTTAGGGTAGGTGTGTGTGTGTGTGTGTGTGTGTGTGTGTGTGTGTGTGTGTGTGTGTGTGTGTGTGTGTGTGTGTGTGTGTGTGTATGTGTAAGTGTTGAAAGTGGTGTGTCTTTTCTATATGTAGTGTGTGTGTTTTTCATGAGATAAGTATAATAGTGTGCAATTGGAGAGCAGGGAATGTTACATTAGGTTTTGTTTTTTTTTTTCGTCTTAGTGCAACCTCGGAGTTGCTATATATAAGTAGTGGGGTGTGGGGGGTGGAGGGGGCTTGCCCACCTCCTTATATGTATGGTAGTGGTATATGTGTTGTTTTTGTTGTTTTTATGCCGGGGGAGGGGTTAAGTATTGTTTTTGGATTGTTATTTTCGATATTATGGGTATTGGCTTTTTGGGGATTCTTCTTTTTTGCAGTTTCAGTCTTCTGGTCTCAAGATACTGAAATTAAACATTTCAGTATCTCGAGCTTCTAAAGTGAATATATATATAGATATATATATATATATATATATATATATATATATATATATACATACATATATATATATATATATATATATATATATATATATATATATATATATAGCTCCCACTGTATTTCAATGTAGAAGTATTAGACTATAGTTTTTCATTAGACCAAAAGGTGGAGCTGTTTCAGGAATATAAAAAGACAATTTTGAAAGTAAAAGAGGAGGCTGAGATACTAGCTGAAGGAGGGAAGACTGAAACTGGTAGCTGAAGGGAAAAAGGGCCAGGCTTGCAGGGGGACTGATTCCTTTCCTAGTTCTTTGGGACAGGGAAGTGAAGTAGCAGTTTGTGTCTGTTTGCTGCTGAAATCCTGGATGATGGCATCTTGTGGAATCAGGAGAGATGGCTGAAACCAGTAGTTCCACGCTTGCATATGATTCAGCAAGAAAAGGAGTTCCTTTGGGCCTGGAACAGAGAAGCCATAGATGATTGCCAGAGTCCTAGCAGGTGATATTTCTACTTTTCTCATCAGAGGAACCACGGGGCCTGGTCGCTAGGATATTCTCAGTGGAGTGGTGAGAGGCTCTGGCTGTCATTTTATATTATTATAAGATTGTAGACCCCCCCCCCAAATGTTTTGTGGATTACAAATAACTGGGATCCATATGAGCTCCAACTTGGGCCCCATAATGCCGTCAGCAAGACTGTAAGTAGTCACTGGTCAGGTATAATAAAGTATTTTATAGTAGGTCTGTTTAAAATTGATCAAGGGGGCTGCTCGTGTTAGTACTGCTGCCTTCAAGAATTTTGCTGCTCAATGACATTGCATTTTCTCATATCTGTATTGTCACATTATAACTCTGTTATTGCTTAATGACATTGCATTTTTCCCCGTGTTTGCATTGCTGCATTATAAAGCTTTACTGCTCATTGATACTGCCTTCTTTGTGCATGTTTGAATGTCAAGACCTTTTTTCTGTTGAGTTCTGGGGAAGAGGGTGAATGTATGTTTCACTGCAGGCATATCTCACCTTGCATTATTGCTAACTGGTGCACAGTTGAAATAATTTGTTTGGGGTTGTGCTATTGTTTTTTTAAACTAGATGTGTCACCTAGAATAAAATCTGTCAATCTTGCACCTTGGTGTGTTGAGCCTATAGGGGTGTCACCAGAGTCAGGTAGGAAGGAACTCACCTCTACATCAGCTACACCTGTGGGTGTGCTACATATATATATATATATATATATGTAGTTCCACTTTATAATCGCGAAATACTGAAATCTCAAATTTCAGTATTTCGTGACCATAAAGGCGAAATCTTCAAATACCAAACCTTCACAATCCCAAAACTACAAATCCCAAACACACAGCATACACCACACCACATATAAACCACAACACCCACATTACAAAACAAATGAACACACAAAAACAAAACATCACACATCCACATACCCCCCCACACCCCCCCTACTATATACTAACTCCGAGATCACACAAACAGTAAAAAACAGTACACTCACACCCAGACATTCCACAGTCCCTCGCGCATGCACACACACACACACACACACACACACACACACACACACACACACATACACACACATCACACACAGACAAACACCAACAAATCCAACAATTACACACTCATACATTCATCTTCCTACCCTAACCCACACATACAACTTACGAACAATCTCACATACACTCAAACTCCCACCAAAATACTTACAAAGCACTCACTTACCTTAGATTCCATGTAAATCCATACACTACGCCGAACAACATCAAAACCAAACAGCGCACATCACGTAACATAAAGCCATAACCATGAATTAGAATATTTCAGATTATGCACTTTTGACATTTTAAAACTTCGCCTTTATGGTCACAAAATACTGAAATTCGAGATTTCAGTATTTCGCGATTATAAAGGGGAACCAGATATATATATATATATATATATATATATATATATATATATAGGGATTGAAATCATCGAATCCCCCTTTGGTTGACATTTGTTTAGTTGAAAAAATTTAGTTGACTACATAGTTCGTTTACGGGTGTGCGAGACTGTACAATTCTCAAAGCTGGGAAATATGTCCTTTCCCTAACATTGGGCAATCTTGGAGTTAGCATTTTTCATTAGCAAGGGTGTGCAGGGTGTAGCCCCCATGTGGGCATGAATGGGGGCTTGCCCCTCTGTGAAAAACACTGTTTTATGCTATTTTTCTAAACTTTTCTTTTACATGAGATTTTTGCTTGACACCTAAATAGTAGTGTGTTGACATTTGCAAAATCGACCTTTGGTGGTTGACATTGTGAACTTTAATATTTGGGTCATTTGTTCATAAACAGTTGATCCATATATCTATATATCTATCAAACTATAGATTTTATATATATATATATATATATATATATATATATATATATATATATATATCCACTTCTGAATCTTGAAATACCGAATATCGAATTTCAGTAAAGACCAGAATGTCTAAAGTCCACAAAAAAATGAAAATACACTATACCGACATTCAAAATACCAAAAAAAAGAACAACAAAAAATCCAACCCTCCCTGACATGATACTACCTTACGTTTAAGCGGGGGGGGGCAAGCCACCTTCAAGGTTGCGCTAACACGAATAAAACAACAAACCTACTCTTAGGCGCCTTACAATCCCATTGAACACTGTCATACTTAGACCCACAAGAAACGCACACACACACTACAAATGTACAAAATTACCACTTTCAACACTTACGCACACACACACACACTCTCACCTACCTACCCTAACCAACTCCTAAAACTTACCCAAAATCTAAATCAAACCACAGTTCTAGCCGAAACACTTAAAAAATACAAACTTACCCGAATCTCCGTAAATAAATACACATCAGCCGTCATGCTCACAACCCAGAAACCACAAAACGTTAAAGGGACAGCACACTAGGTAAAACAGACCACCCAACACCTACTACATATTTGGAAAAATCAGATTCGACAAAATGCAGTTTAGGACAAATGCACTTTCGACATTCTGTCTCAAGATACTGAAATTCTATATTTCAGTACTTTGAGATTCAGAAGTGGACATATACATATATATATATATATATATATATATATATATATATATATATGTGTGTGTGTATATATATATATATATATATATATATATATATATATATATATATATATATATATATATATATATATATATATATATATATTTATATATAAATCGATAGATATATAAAGATAGATATTGATAGATATATAGATATCGATATAGATATAATGTGGGAGTATGCAACCAGAAATCACTGTTTAGTTGCTGGGATACTAAGTACATGAATACATGAGCACACAAATACACTCAAGAGTGTACACGTAATGCAAAGCAATAGTTTTTCTAGCATAAAACATGTCTGTTAACTGTCTTTACAGGTGCCTGTTTTTAGATTACAAAAAGAATGCAGACCATATGGCATAACTAAAAGCAAATAGAGTTTGAAGCTAGATGTATGAATAGGACATTATCTTTCTCTTGGCCATTAAAGTGTCAAGAGGTCAAAAAAGGTAATAAACTCATAGGCTGTTAGAAGAGGCCTAACGTTTAAAAATGAAATTCCTTTTCCCTCCCAAAACATATTTTTGTCAAAGAGTAATAAACTTGAGCAAAGAAAACATGCATGTGTTCACCAGGCTTAAACACTAACGATAAGCCTCAAAGAGTTGTCTTAGCAACTTTAGCTGGAACCAATTCACAGCAGGGAACAGACTTAGCAAGCTCTTCCTTCTTTTTGTAACAGACATGTTTTTGTGGGGAGATTCATTCGTAGTCAGCCTGTCATACACTCATTCTTTTCTGGCATTTTCAGCAGGTCATCCAGAATAATTTGGAGCTTCTCAGCTAATTACACAAGACTTAGAACTGCACAGCTGAATGTGGACAAAGAGCCTGTTTGGGGTATATGTCAGAGGACTTCTATACAACCACATTCTGCTAAAGGAGCTGAAGCTGTGATATTTTATCTTGCTGATTCCAGGGGCCCTGGTCACACACATATCTTGATGATTCCAGAGGCCCTGGTCACAGACAGACACAAAACACATCTATTTGCATTGAAATAAAGATTTACCTAAGAAAGGAAGAAGATAAGTTCTGCTCTTGATTGAATGCATATTTTCCCAAGGAGACACTGTGGATTTGCAAATAATTTTCAGTTTTCTGGATTCTCAAGAGAGTGGACACAGATCTCAGAACTGTTTCTCCAGTATTCATTGAAGAACAAAGACCCTTAAAAATCAGTCTGTTAACCCAGAAGTCCCTAAAGAGAAAAGAACTTTTGCTTTACTTACAAATGTTATTTGTCCTTCCTGACACTAGACTAATGTAACTGACATTTTCTGCATTGTCAGTGTTGTACAGCACCTATAATTAATAGCTACTCATTATCATATTAATTTAATTTTAACAATGTAATAAATTGTATTTTTATGCAAACTTAAAATGGTGCATCTTAGCTTTTTTAATAGTTAGCTTAATTTCAACCTAAAACAGTAGGTATGGAAAGGAAAAAATAAGTGCTGAGCCAACTTGTTTTTCACATATAGACCAAATTTATAGTTTAAGTTCCTGCTTATTTGTTATGACAGCTATGCTAACACTTTATATATACTAGGCATTGTATTGATTATTGACCATTCACCTTTTGCATCCTCTACTGTCATAGGTTCATAGGTACTTACTGGACTATGGATCCATGAGAATCTTTAGAAGCCTACCCTTAACATTCCCATGACATTCTTTCAAAGGAAAAACTTCAAAGACCAATACACGTAAGGTTCAGGTTAAGACACTTTTAATTCTTGCAGCAAGGAGACAAAAACATGCATGCAAAAATACAGAGTTTGTCTAACTAAAATCAAGAAGTGAAGCCATTCTTATACTATTCTTACAAGACATTGCCTACTGAAGCTGACGTAGTAAATCACAAGTTTACAATATTGTTTTTCACAGCAGATGTTGCTCATGATTTTCTGCTGACATGACATAACATTTCTAGATTCATGATAAAATTTTGGAAAAATAACATGGCCTTGGAGACCGGCAGCTAGTTGTAATTATTTCTACAGTGCTGTGTTACATTTCAAGGTACTCTACTCATTCGAGCACAAAGCAATCACAGATTATAGTTCATATTCTTCAAGCGGTCTTTGTTCTACTTTATCTATCCTTCCTGCAGCTGTGTATGTTCTCATAACACAGACAGGGCTAATTGTCTAAGTTTAATAACATTATAGAAAGCAGTATCGTTCTATTCATTATTTTCCTAACTAAGCAGAAAATCATCTGTTTCTCAGTTAATTTCCTAAGACATAAACAAGATTTTAGCTGCACTGAAAAAATACAATGTCGGAAAGCATTTGCCATTAATATGGATTTGTTCAGCATGAAGCAGAATAAATGTATTAACCCTTTTGGGCTTCTAAAAAAGCACTTAATGCACACATAATAATACATATTTTTCTAACATTTCCCCCCTATTAATACTTTTATTCTACTTTCAAAAGCATAAACAATTTGTTTCTTTTCCTAACCTCTTCCATTTTGGATTTGCCATTAAGAAAGTCATTCAGTTTAACTTATGAAAGCATCTCAGTCTTCAACAGTTCAACAAGCTCAGTAGCTTGATATAAGGTTTCAGAAACCGACAAATCTATAAAATCTTTGATCAATCTTTTCATGCAGGGGATGCCACAACAAACACATACTCCCAACAGGAGCATTCCTACACAAATAGTAATAAAGATGTTCATTAGGATGGAACTCCACCCCCAAACTATTTCTGAAAAAAGTCCATCTGTGGATTTGGGCCTGGTTTGGTCATGGTCGACACTTGCTGAATCACCTCAAGGTGGTTGTCTATCTCATGCTGGTTGTCAGGAATATAAGAACAGCATTCTTCTTGGATTAAAGCGCACATACCACCTCTTGCCACTAGGGTGAAGTCAAGAGCCATGCTGTTTTGAAGCAACACCATTCTCATGGCATTCAGTTCATCAGTCACTAATTCAAGAGCAGAAAAAGTTGCATTGCTCATTACTTCAAGGTGTTTAGACAGTTTTCTCAGCTCCCAAATCAATTTCACTGCTCCATATGCTGGTAATATGCCTGCCCACAATATGACAGTGTCACTCAAGTCAATATGTGTTAGTTTATCGCCCATGGAGCGATGGTTTCTCCAGCCCGCCTCGATCTGTCCCACTAGATTCTCAGGTTTCCTGACAGGCTTCTTGGTGACCTCTCATGCATTTCAAATTTTACCTCGAGGCAAAACTGCAGTGTGCTGTATGGCCGGAACAAGGTAACCCAAAAAACAACTGCCGGACCAATTCTCAGGCAACCATTCATAGGCCTTTTTGCCACATACAAAATAACAATCTTCCACCTTAGTAGTAACTTTACTATTAACATATGCTTGCCCTGCATGAAACATTTTCTTGTTTATTATAGACAATTGCTTAAAAAGAACAGGATTATGTTGTACTTCATTAATTGTTTTGTGCATTGATTTAAGAAATGGGTCATAGTCTGTATCACAAATAGAACCTGCATTATTAGCTTTGGTGTAACATTTGTAAGGAACAGTCATACTGCAATTACTCTAACCCACCTGGACAGTATCATTTTTATATAAACACACAATTCCCTTTTGTGTAACAGGCAGGTGCAATGCTATTTTATCTTGGGATTTAACAGTTGTAGTATCATAAACCAAGTTTTCCCAGATCTCATTGACCCCTAGGGGGACTGCAGTCATTAATAATCCCCCATATGCTGTTGGTATAGCTGTACAAACTCAACAATTTGAAACATTAAAAGTCTCAGCATACACATGTTTGATCGCTTGGTAAGTGTTAAAGTTTGGATGCCAGTCTATGAGTAACGCATCGCGTTTATTCAGTTTAGATTGTGTGGCTGGAAAAAGGAAAGGCCACAACAAAAAGATCAATGTCACCAGTATAGTTAACAGGATGATCATGCAATACTTCTGTGGTTGTTCTGCATTCCTGTTTGCTCTGGATTTTGTCATTTTTACTCTTGTGGTATAACAGTAACAAGATTTTTGTCTAGTTCAAAGTCTTTAACCGGTTTACAGTGTGTCAGATGAATCCATGACGCTCGCCCTGCGATCTTGACTGCAGTGGGTGTTGACAGTAGCACTTGGTATGGCACTTCCCACTTCGGTGACGTCCAGTTTTTTTTCTTGACGACTTTCACCCAGACCCACATGCCTGGGACTACTGCTGCTTCCGATGGTCTGGTTTGTTCCTTATCTGAAACAGAATTAAACTGCAAAAGGTGTTTAGAATTCAACATTCTCCTCACATACTCAGCAAGTGTACAGTCGGCTTCCTGATCTGCAGGCATGAGAGGTTTCCACTGAGGTATATAATATGCCCTCCCAAATAACTTCTCAAAAGGAATCAATCCCTTTGCATTCAGAACAGTTTTCATGCTCAACAGTGCCAGGGGCAGACAATACACCCAATTTCTATGTGTTTGCTCAATGAGCTTCCTTAATTTATTTTTTAATGTCCCATTGTACCTCTCTGCCAACCCTGCAGATTGTGGGTGGTACGCACAATGATTTTTCAAAGAAATTCCAAAATACCTGCTCAGCTGTTGTATGGTTTGGTTTACAAAATGTGTGCCATTGTCACTGTAGATCTTTTCCGGTATGCCAAATCTAGGAATAATTTCTTTAACAAGGGTTTTCGCAACAGTGGCTGCGTCTGGTCTTTTGGTCAGAAAAGCTTTCACCCATTTGGAAAACATATCTACAATGACAAGACAATACTTCTTATTTTCGCATTTGTTCAGTTCTATCAAATCCATACAGATAGTGTGGAACGGATATGGTGGTGTAGGGAAACTCTCTTGCTTGGGCTTCAACGCCCCTTGTGCATGATGTTTATTACAAACGTGACATGACAAACAAAAATTTTTAGTGTAGTTTATTAAACCATATGTTGTGAACACCCGGTTCACTAACTGTACCATCCCCCCTGTTGAGTCATGGCATTGCCCATGGCTCAACAAAGCTGCATATCTAAACAAGTTAGATGGCAATATCGGTTTTCCCTCTTTGGAGATGCACAGCCCTTCCTTGAGAATTGCTCCTCATTTTATCCATTTTTGTTTTTCAACCTGTGTAGTAAGTGTCTGCATTGTTTTCAACATTTCTAAGTCTAAAATCTCAGAAGGTTGTAATTCCTCATTCAAAAGAAATGCTTCTGAAGCTGCCTGCTTTGCAGCTGTATCAGCCCTTGCATTCCCTTTTGAAATTCTATCCTGTTGCTTGGTATGAGCTATGCATTTACAAGTAGCTACTTTCTGAGGTAACTGAATAGATTCTAAAAGATCTAAAATAAACTGCGCATGATTGATCGATTTGCCAGTAGATGTTATCATTCCTCGATTTTTCCATTGTTGCGCAAAAACATGTACAGTAGAGAAAGCATACTGGCTATCAGTAAAAATGTTTACACATTTACCCTTTGCTAAGGTACATGCCCGTGTCAAGGCAATCAGTTCTGCTACCTGTGCAGATAAATTGTGTGGTAAAGATTTTGCTTCTATAATCTCAGTATCAGAAACTACTGCATATCCTACTAGGTTCAGTCCTGTGGGACCCCTTTTGCATGAGCCGTCCATGTAATATGTCACCCTGGCATCATGGGAACATCTGTAAGATCTTTTCTAGGCAGTGTCTTTTGCTCAATCTCCTGCAGGCAGCTGTGCGGTGTGCCATCTGCAGGAGTTGGAAGCAAGGTAGACGGATTCAAAGTTGTACATCGTTCAATTGTCATATGAGGTTGGCTCAACAATATAGTCATACAAGAAAGATGCCTAGCAGGAGAAAGATATGCTACTTTTCCTTGCAGTAAAATAATTGCGACTGCATGAGGCACTCTCAATGTGAGAGGGTGGAACAACACTACTGAGGCCGAAGCCTGTACTGCCATTGCAGCTGTGACTACTGCTTGTAAACAGTGGGGCAATGACCATGCCACTGGGTCCAATTGTGATGAATAGTAAGCAATGGGGCATTGTTTGTCCCCATGCTGTTGCATTAGCACTGATGTCATATAACCTTGCTTACAATCTACAGTTTGGAAAAAACGTTTATGATAGTTTGGTAATCCTAAAACTAGTGAGGATGCTATCAACTGTTTCAATTTGCAAAAAGCAGATTCTGCTTCTGGTGTCCATTGTAATAAATCCTGTGCTGCCATAGGCTTCTTGTATATCAAGTTGGTCAGCGGTGCAGATTCCAAAGCATAGTTTGGGATCCAGCTCCGACAAAAGTTGGTCGTACCCAGGAAGGACATAATTTCCTTCTTGGTAGTGGGTTTCGATGCTTGTAAAATCGCTATTTTTATGCCCTCATCTAATGTTCTGCCCTCTTTGGATATTACATATCCTAGGTATCTAACTTGCTTTTTCCAAAGCTGCAATTTACTTTTATTTACTTTATGTCCCTGAATAGCTAAAAATTGTAATAATGCTACAGTATCTTCCTTACAATCTTGCTGGGTGGGAGCTGCCAGCAGGATGTCATCAACATAAAGTAAAATTTGACTGCCTCTCGGTGGGGTAAATCCCGCCAAGTTGCTTGCCATTTCTTGTGAGAATATTGTTGGGCTTTCACAATATCCCTGTGGTAGTCGCGTGTTTGCATACCTTTTCCCGTGAAATGTGAATGCAAACCAATGTTGGCTGTCAGGGTGTATCGGTATCGAAAAGAACGCATTGCTGATATCTACCACAGAAAAATATTCCTGCTGAGGTTTCAAATCATTCAACAGGGTGTGTGGATCCGGCACCGTAGGTGCCCTTGGTATCACTGCATCATTTACAGCTTGTAAGTCTTGGACCATGCGCCATTCTCCGTTTGTTTTTCTAACAGGCAATAAAGGTGTGTTACATGGTGAATCAGGTGATTCCACCAGTACTCCTTCCTTAAGTAAAGCTGCTATAACAGGTTTGATTCCTACCCCTGCATCTTTTCTCAAGGGATACTGCCTCTTTTGTGGTCTAAATGCTGACTTTGGCGTAATAGTATCTGGTCCTGCTGTACGAATAAGTCCTACATCTGATTTGCCTGTTGACCAGAGAGTTTCTGGTATGCTTTGTAAGGCATCTTCTTCCTCTTTTGATAAGAGTGCTAATCAACTGTCCTCGCTTGACTGCAAATGCACAGCTGGGTGTGTCTGTGTTATCCAATTTAACTTCTGCTTTTGTACTCCCTGTTCTGACAGTTCTAACTCTGTCTGTTTTTCCCACCTCGTGGCTTTTTCTCCTAGGTCTGCCCATTTCACATTCTTGTCCTTGGTTAAGCTTACATGTGGTAATCGATTAGATTTATAAAGTGCAAAGAACTTCTGGGGTAATGAACAGCTAACTACACTGTTCCCTTCCATATCCCAGTACAGATTATGCAATACTAATCTGTTTGCACGGTTTCTAAACAACTCTTGTTCATATTCCTTGTCAGGTCCTGGTGTGTTACAATAATATAGAGTACAGTGCAACAATTGTTGTTTGTCAGTGTCAAGGGAGGGAAACTTGCTGATGGCTAAGTTCATCAGCTCTTCGGTTACTGCTCCTGGACCAGTCATAACTAAGTCCTGGCTGTACCAATAAAATGTTTCACCCTCTGATCGCACTGCAAAAGTATCAATTTGTCGCTGTGCTTCCATACCCTGCATAGTTGGAACTACTGCTATGCCAAATAGCTGCATAAGGTCTCTGCCCAAAAGGTTTACTGGGCATTTTGCAGAAACAATTTTGCTTTTCTGGGTTAACCCTGAAACAGGATCAGTTATTGCAATGTTATGGGAGAGGGGCTCCTGATACAGCTGTCCATTAGCTGCTTTCACTAATATGTAATCTGGTGACTCTGAATTCTCGGGTAGTTTGGAGGGGTGTATCAGGGTCAGTGAGGCCCCTAAGTCACACAAAAATATGACTTCCCTCCCCTCTACCAGGAGTGTAACTTCTGGTTTTGTGTCTGCTAAATAGAGCTCCAAGCTCAATAAAGCTATGTCTAAAATTTCATTTTCTTCACTATCCATGACTTCATGCACTTCCTCTATTTCTTCTATCACATCCTCTACTCCTTCTATCACATTTGCATTTGTCTTTTCTTGGCTATTCTCTTCTAGTGATTCCTGGCTATCATATAGTCAGTCCTTACCCTCCTTATCTTCCGTAGTTGCCTTCTTGTTTTTCCTGCAATCCCTTGCCAGGTGTCCCTTCTTACCGCATTTAAAGCACTCCCCCCTTTTCTTTCGCCCCTCAAAGTCCTCTAATCGTTGATCAGATTATTTGTTTCCCTGGGCATTTTTCTTGCCCTTTTTCCCGGACTGTACTTTATAAACTTCTGCTCCATCTTCTACAGAGAATACTTGGGCTTTCTTTTTCTTTTTACTGTTAAAATGCCTTTCGGCATGTTTAGCATATTCGAGTAGTGACTGCAGTCTACTTGTACGATGATCTACCATGTGCTTTGTAATAAAGCTGCTTATAGGCAAAATACTGCCTTTTAAAAATGCATTCTTTAACTGCTGCTCATACGGGGAATCATGTGTTTGATCTTCAGGTACCTGCATTCCACAATGGTTATTAAAACACTCTAATAATCTAGCATAATATCTGTCAACAGTTTCACCTTCTTGTTGGATGCATTGATTAATGCAAGTCCAGTCTGCCCTAGGTTTCCATTTCTCAGAGATTCGGTCTGTAAGACCTTTCACTCTGTTATCTAGTTCTGCGCTACTATGTGGGAGGGGTTTGTGTTCTGCGTCACGGGGATTCCAGTTGCCACTGATCATGTGCCAATCTGGTCCCACGATTTGTCTGACTAATTTTTCTATTTCCTCTCCATTTAAGTTATAACTTAACCTCATGCCTTGTAGGTCTTCTAAAAATTTTCTAAAATTAAAGTTTGGATGGGGAATTTCCTCAGTGGCTTTCCGGATATCTTCCGGTGTCCACCGTCCGTATACTAGGAGAGTTGGGTTCTGTTCTTCTTGTCCTGCCTGAGGATTTGGTACTTCTATTAGTGGGCACATTTCTTCCTCACTTAAAGATTGTGAATTTCTATTCATTTGATACAACTCAATGTCCCCTTTTGAGTTTCCTGCCCGTGTTCGAGACCTGGTCTTGACGGGATCTCTAACAAATGGTTTTGCTTTTGCAGGAATAGCTGGATATCGTGGGGGTGGACCAGCTTGTCCGCTAGCTTCATATTCTGGTAAGGGAAGCAGAGGGGGCGGAGGGGCCGATGCTATTACTAAATTATTATCCTCTTTATCTAAAAACATTGCTTTCGAATTATTACTCTTTTGTTCTCTACGGTTTGCTTCCTCAATCCACCTGTGTGCCTGAGGAATTCCTAATTGACGTTGCTTTTTTACCCGACCTCTGGAATCAGTTTTAAGCTGTTTTATAAGTTTAATAAGCAAGGATTTTTCTAATTTACCATCAAATTCATACTTATTAACCCATTTTGAGTAGTATTTAACATTATCGGCACGTTGTAATTGCATAAAGTTCGCATCTTCAGTTAACTGTAGAGTTTGGGATCTTTTCGTGCACTTATTTCCCATTTTATTCTAACCTTTGAAATGTTACATAACCCTTCTTATTTTTACGTGGTACCATGATTTCTCTTTTTCACAGTCTATCTAGAATAACTGCCTTACCTATTCTGTTTCCCTGATCTATGACAAGACTGCAGTCTTCCTGTCCCTGACTTGTACAAGACAAATCCCCTGACAGACAATGCAAATCAAGTCCCTGATCTAAAACAGAAAAAGGTAAATCACACCTTACCTGAGCCTCCGTGATTGATCGTCTGGTTCGAGGTAAACCACCCTTCAGTCGCAGATCAGAACAGTGGCTGGCTTCTTTTGGACGACAATTCAGTCAGAGGTCTTTTCAAATAAGAAGAACCAATGTGGTTTCTTCCCCGTACGGTTTCAAGCCACCTGGCCTGTCTGATCTGTTCAGAGTGGAGGTATCTGGCTCGAAGGACCAATCTGTCAAAGGAAAAACTTCAAAGACCAATACACGTAAGATTCAGGTTAAGGCACTTTTAATTCTTGCAGCAAGGAGACAAAAACATGCATGCAAAAATATAGAGTTTGTCTAACTAAAATGAGGGAGTGAAGCCATTCTTATACTATTCTTACAAGACATTGCCTACTGAAGCTGACGTAGTAAATCACAAGTTTACAATATTGTTTTTCACAGCAGATGTTGCTCATGATTTTCTGCTGACATGACATAACATTTCCAGATTCATGATAAAACTTTGGAAAAATAACATGGCCTTGGAGATCGACAGCTAGTTGCAATTATTTCTACAGAGCTGTGTTACATTTCAAGGTACTCTACTCATTCGAGCACAAAGCACATAACACAGACAGGGCTAATTGTCTAAGTTTAATAACATTATAGAAAGCAGTATTGTTCTATTCATTATTTTCCTAACTAAGCAGAAAATCATCTGCTTCTCAGTTAATTTCCTAAGACATAAACAAGATTTTAGCTGTGCTGACAAAATACAAGGTCAGAAAGCATTTGCCATTAATATGGATTTGTTCAGCATAAAGCAGAATAAATGTATTAACCCTTTTGGGCTTCTAAAAAAGCACTTAATGCACACATTAATACATATTTTTCTAACACATTCTTAGCCATGAATGTACAAAAAGCATGATGCATATTTTAGAAAACTGGTCTTTTCTATTTTTTCTTCCATTCTCATCATGTATGTATCATGCTACACATTTTTGCAGAGATGGGATTTTCATGTTTTTGTACAGTTACATAGCCTACTACAAGTGTTCACATTTTGTAGTTTGCAACACATTTGCTCGCTGCCACTGATTTGAAAAGGTAAGTGCTGTTAACTCCCACTAGCTCAGTTTTGCTACTTAGCCCTCCCAATGCCTGCCCCTATTAAATTGTATAGCCCTATCAGAGCCCTAACTCTGACTCTAAAACTCCCACTCAGGCCTGAACCCAGTTCCTTGCTCCCTAACCTTAAACCCTCTCCCCTCCGTAAACTTAATATCCCAGACCACTCCCTAAACTCAATCCTAAACCTTAAACTCCCTGATGATCCCTTATTTTAACACTCCATTACTTCTCCCTAAACCTAAAATCCCAGATCACTACCTAAACTTAAAATTACAACCTCCTCCATAAACCTAAATACACTCTTCACTCCTTAACCCTAAACTCCCTTCCCACACCCCAAACCTAAAACCCCCTGCTGCTCCCTAACCCTAAACTTCCCTTCCAATCCATAACCCTAAATCTCTTCTCTCTCTCTCTGTTCCTAAATCCCTTTCTGATCACTGCCCTAATCTACACTTAACACCTCTTCTGACTGCCTTCCTGCAGCTGCCACACTTACTTTACTTGGTCTTGAATAATGAGTTTAAGTAACATGCAACAGCTGCTTGCCCAAATTTATATTCGAGTTTGCGTACAAGCAGTAGCTTGTATGAGCTACAAGATGCTTTAAGACAGTGGTCTTTGGGTGCTTGGGACTTGAGTGCTTGTAGTAGAACCGTCCCATAGCCAGTTCAGGTATTACACTCTTCTACTTCAAATTAAGAATGCTGTTATCACTTTTATATTAAAGGGTGCTGGTCATGTTGGGAAGTATACTTGTTTTACAATTAATTTCATTTCTGAGTTTACTCCTCATGATAAAGTTGTAATTGCAAATGATTTTGCAAGAAATGAAGATTGTAGTGTGCTTTTTGATTTTTTTAGTTTCACAGTCTACTTAGTTTTTCTCCATAACACACCCACAAAATGAGGCATGATAGGTACTGAGCAAAGATTTACATACAATTGCAAAGCATTATGGCAAGCAAAAAAAATTACCCCATAGAGGAATTGCTTCTTATTAACATCATGGTTTCACTACTAAATAATGTGTTCTATGGTGGTCCATCTGCAAGAACTTGTTGTCAACTTATCTTTCTAGGAAGTAAGAAACAACTTATGATGCATTTAACATGAAAATACAATAGTCTGTAAATTATTATAGGTAGTGAGGAATTATGAAGCCAGTCTTTTATGATGTCATGGCAGGGATTTTCAGCTCTGAGAAAAATATTCAGGGGGCAATCATTACCAACAAACCAACAAAATAAAATCCAAAAACAATGCACTTTCTACATCATAAAACTGTATAACTTGGTATTGCATAT
Source organism: Protopterus annectens (assembly GCF_019279795.1). Lineage (NCBI taxonomy): Eukaryota > Metazoa > Chordata > Ceratodontiformes > Protopteridae > Protopterus > Protopterus annectens. The sequence goes on from NC_056725.1 coordinate 1,510,761,682, forward strand.
GCTAAGGAGATTAAACATCCCAAACATTGTCATTTACAGTTGGTTTAAAACATGACACTTTAATTTACTGGGCAGGAATTAGCAGGTATTCATCCCTTAATACATCATTAATAGTCATATGCTAGCTAAGACTTGCATATATTTTTCAGTTACTGCATCATTTAGACTTACATTCAAAGATTCAACTGAATGTCACATGATTGATTCTGGAAACAACACCACATCACACCAAGGGACTCACACAGACTTATAGGAAAATATTAGTGATTTGCTACAGGAGACCATCTGCAGTCTAGATACTGCTAGTCCCACCACTTTCTTCATCTACAGTGGATTGGGGGGGGGGGGGGCAAGGCCAGTGGTGAATTTATGGATCCCCATCCATTCGTCAACGTTATTTTTAAATAGATTTAGGGAACGTCTTTGTGTGATATGGACAGGAAGATTAGTCCATAGGCCGGGTATTCTCGGGGAAAGATGTCAATCATGCCAACAGGTTATGTTTATGCCATAATGTGTATTTAGGCCCCTAAAGAAGGTATTTGTGGTGCTACCAGCTTTATGAGTATCAAAGATAAAGCAGAATAGAGTCATTTGCTGCCTTAGAGGCCAGACAGTGGTCACCATAAAGAAGGCTGTAAGACACTGAATGGAGATATAGGGCTTTTAATCATTGTAGCTTATGGAGCTGATTCCTGCCATTTCCTCTGTAAGGAAACACTGAGGATTTTCTAGTTGGTGGACTTACCTATATAAGTACATGCTGAAGGAGGCAAAACATTTAAGCAAGGATCTGATGAGGGAGGAGTACAGGAGGACAGTAAGTTCTTTTGACTTGGATGATATGTCCTCAGTAATTATCTGGGCTAGCGGAAAACATTTCCTAACAGTCAACATGTGATGGCCAAAGGAAAGATCATTTTCCATCAACATGCCCAGGTCTCTATGACAGCATATATTCGTAAGAGGGTGGTTGGTGCAGGGATGTACCTTTTTTCCAGACAGAACAAAATGCATTTTTTTACATTTAGTTTTAGTCCATGGTCCTGGCACCATTGACTAATAATGGATAAATCCTTCTGGAGGAAATTGTTATCTTGATATGAACTGATGACACCTCTGAGTCTGCAGTTATCAACAAACTCAAGTCAACCAGAGGTCCTCGACGTCCGTTTTGTCACTAGATACCTGAGTTTTACATTATTTCTCAGTGAATTATAGAGTTTCCCTAATGCTACATATGCACATAAATGCTTAGACAGCATATTCTTAATCCTCTGTGAGATCACATTACTATTACAATTTCATTTTACTTCTGTAAATGTATTACTCTTGTGTTACATGCATCTTTGTTTTGTTTTATTATCACTGTATCATGTCATAGATAAATTATTTTTTTTGTAAACTTGAACCTTTAACTATGGGACTCCACTGAGAATGAGTTTCCCAGATGGATACTTCTGACTGACAAAAGTAATAGATAAATAAAGATAAAAATACAAGTAAATCAAAGGAACTGAGGCATTTCTGCTTAATTTCCCAACATTTAAAAACACATTTTGCATGTCATTGAAACTCAGGGCCACAAGATGGCAGCCTTGGGATTAGTCAGTGTCATAAAGCAGTCCCATTTCTGAGAGATTGTACACCTTAACACTCAATAAATCTCTCTTTAATAGCATTAACAGCTAATGTCAGGAGGATTCCATATGCTAACTGGACAGGACAACAGTTTGGGAATTTCAGCTCATGTCTTATGTTTGCTTCTATCATCAGTTTTGAAGTCTTGCTAACATCTCATCTTTGAACCTTAAGCAATCGCTGTGAATGTGTACATTAATCTCTAAAATCTTCAGAAAGAAATGCATCTGCTGCAGATAGAATATGCATATTAAAGGGATACCCGAGTCTGAGAAGATGGAACTCAACATTGACGAGAGGCATAGGCTGAAAGTGGAATTCCCTTCCAGCCCTATTTCAGCTTCTGATGTCGTCTGATTAACAATTTTCTGTTATAAATGTCAACCACATCTAAAAATAAATCCAGCTAGAAAGAGAAGAAAGAGGGATTCCTGAAAAACAAAGCATATCTGCTTTGTATTGAATATAATAACACCTGTAATTAAATGTGCTGCTTTGCATTTCTGCCTGGAAAAACATACTGTGCAGAAATATCGGAACCTGAATTTAAAAATAAATGCATAATCATGCATTTCTCCTGTGAGTGAACCAGAAAAGGAAATAGCTGATACAATCTGAACAAAAATGACATGCTCAGTTTTTCTGAGACCTAACTGAAGTGACTTTTAAGTTTTGACAAATAGGCTCATCAACACCTGTTTTGATGAAATTATGTTGGACATTCAGCAAGACATTTGCAGATGTGCTGCTTTGAACTGAAGCACTGCTTGTCAGGTCTGCTTCAGTTGCCAGGAATCTTTCCACCTTAAATAAATGACTTTCAGAGAAGACTTTGGTGAAGGGTATGAAAACTTTCATTTCAAAAGTATGTGAAAAACATTTAAAAACAGCAGTATTTGCACGTTTACAAATACAACATGTAATAGTATGGTAAGGAAGGTCAAAGGCATATCGACACAATAAAGATCAACATCTAGAAAGGGTGTCAGGAGAAGTTCAGTTGTTTAGATAACTGGAAGTAATAGCAGAGGCTAATGTGGGCCAAAAATAATGGTGACATGGAATTTTATAATTAACAGATAACATATCCAGCAGGATTCACAAAGCTCTGTGTCAGAATAGCATTATTCTGACATGGAGTGGTTTGTGTCCATATAGAACAGCAGCGTGCCTTGCATATGATGGAAGGCACACTGCTGTATTCTAATACGGACACAGATCTGTGTATGAGTGCACTGGGTGTCAGAGCAGTTCACATATAATATACACGTCCCCTGCAATCCAGAATTGCCATTCGGCAATTCAAAAGCAGAGAGGATGTCCTCTGACAGTGTAAGTGTCCATGGCATGCCTCCAACTGTACAGATTGTCACAGAATGTCCAGATTAATGCCTCATAGATGTGTTCCAGCTAAAATGTGTACTACAGTGGCAATTAGCTGAGGAGTGAAGTCTAAATAATGACAGACATTTGAGTGTAAGACTCCACATCCATTAGAAAATTCACACTAATGCAAAACCTACTATTCTGACAACTTTCTAAGTTTCTAAGAGCAATATTTAAAACCTGTCCCTATTTGTCCCCACATCATGTAAGGCTTTGTCCGGACTGTTTGCTCTAAGAGGCTGAAAGGTATGACTGCATACCCTCTATAAAATTCACGCTAAAGCAAACTTGTCATCCCATCAACATTCTAAGTGTGATGAAACGTAAGCACAGCCCCCCACAATGTTCCAGCTCAGATAATTGTGCAGAATGGCATAGAAAGCAATGTGCATATGCCTACATGAAACAAAATTAAAGCACATATTTATTTTTTTTCTGTCCGTAATAAAGTATAAGTGTAGCTGAGCGGGTGTGCGCTTTGCGCAGCTATGCTTAGCATAAATTAAATATTTGAAGGAGTTAAATAGGAATATATGAGCTAAACAAACAATCAGAAATAGCATAGCAGTTAGAGCTGCTGTTTTTCATGCAAGCATTTACTGTTCGAGCCCAAGGAAGTCTTTTCACTTTTATATGTGAATGCAGTTGTAAACTAATTTTTATGAAATTGAATGATATTTGTAAGTCATATGCCTCATGTATGGTAGTGTAGGGCTGGGAAAATGCTATAGGGAAATGTAAAAAACTGTTTCTATGTTTTTTTTAAATAATTGTTTGCGGCCAGTTAAGCCTGCTGCAGCTCTGCTGAAACAAGCTAAGGATTGCTTAAGCATGAAAATATAAGCAATTCTTAGCAACTGTAAGCTTTGTTTAGCTGGTTTAAGCCTTGCTAAGCAGATTTGTGTGGAGCTAAGCATGGCTTAGCATATTTGAAACTTGGCCAATCACGGAAAAGTGGGGGGAAAATGGCCTTATTTAAACCACACAGGCAGGAATACAGCCATATCTCTTCGAGTCTGATCAGGGCAGCAACGATGGCAGGTGTAGGAGAGGGTGTTCGCTTTTGGGCACAACACTGGGGCATCCAGGAGTCCAGGGTCATGGTTGGACTCCTTATCAAAGACCATGAGGCTATACTGCTGCACAGCTCCCAGTACAAAGCGGAGGCCTGAGACTGTATTGCACACAATCTCACCAGTGTCACTAGCATACCCCAAACTGGTGAGCAGGTGCATCATCACTATGACGACCTAAAGGTTTAGGAGTGGTGAGCTCTTGGCCCAGTGGATCCAAGAGGCATGACCGGAGGACGTCCAAGAAGTTTGCAAGTATCTAGTCTGTGTATTTGTAAATAATTATTTAAAAATTGTATATGTTACTGTGCAGGTGTGCTTAATGTGTGTTCTTTCCCCCATACAGCTGCTGATGAGAGGGCTGTGAACATTGTTGCCCATGCACAGTACCTGGTCCAACTGCGCAAACAGTTTGATGAGTACAGAAATATTTGTAATAGCTGCTGTAATAAATCAGAAATAGTAAAGATAGAGTGTGTAGAAAAGTGTGTATTATACAGAAATAACCCAAATAACAGACACCATTTCCCTATTAGCTTAGTCTGATAAAAATGAGGTTTGTAGTTCCCTTTTGCACACACAAACACCATGGTTCAAATCCTGGGACTGCTACTAACATGTCTTTCTAGTTCTACAGCTGTAAACTTAAATATTGGTAGAAACACTAATCTATTGTGAACAGATATTTCCCCCACAGGTAAAGAACTATTTGCAGAAGCAGTTTGATGGGTATATGTATGAAATGTGTACAAATGTTCTGTTGAGCAGCCCCAGTCCTACAAATAGAAGCAGGCTAGCCATCTACACTATGCAGTCTGGCCAATACAAGCCTATCAAGTGTCACGCTGTCACAGATAGTTTTCCTTGTTGCCAAGAAAGCTGCACCCAGATAACATCACAGTACAAGTATGCCAAAATCACACTTACAGTACAGCAGGACAAGGAACACATTGTTACTTGTACCAGTAAGTATGACTGGTATGAGTCTCCTATACCTATGTATGTAAAGTTGTCATACCCTGCCCCATAGTACTCCAGGTGCACATATGTACAGGTGTGTATGTGCTATAGTAACTGCAAGGCCCAGGTAGAGGTTAAGGGAAGGCAGAACTGTAGAGTATTGAACAGTAGTGTATTGAGAAGTATCAATGAATGCAGTTGTTAATGGAATTATTTTCTCTTCTACCACCACTCATCTGCTCCAATAATTGCACAAAATGTAATATGGGTATGTTGTTACCAAAACTTACTGTTGGGACCTTTGTTCCATTTTGGTTATTATATTTGAAACTGTGTGCATACTAACATACCTTGTTGAATAACCATTGTTGTTGGCTTGTTGCCATAAATATAACCAGCATGCTGTTGCAATCCTGACTGCCATTCCATTTCTGCATGTGTTCTGTTTGCCATGCCACTGTTAGAATTCCATTGTTCTGGGTCAATTGGAACACTCATGCATGCTGTGTTGACTACTATTTAAATGTTTTGTTCATGAATAATCAATACACCTTGTTAATTCTACTCCATAGCACGTTTGCGAAGGCTGCTCCTGGCGGATCCGCCTCCCCCACCCCACCTGGCCGAAGCACCAGGTCCCAGCACATCTGGGACCCAACCCAGACCTCCCTCATCTGCTGGTCCTGCACCACCCATGGGTGGAACTGCTGCAGGGGACAGGGCTTATCCTTCCCCTGCACGTGGGCTCAGTGAGGATCTTGTCACCCAGCAAGAGGTCTGTGGCATGGTGCGCAGTCTCCTCCAGTCAGAGCTGGATGAATGACTGCGCCAAGTGGAGGGCAGACTGGTGCAGCTTGAGGGGCAGCCAGCCTCTCCAGCTCAGACCTCAGCACAGCCACCTTTGGGGCCATGAAGGAGTAGTGGTGACTGCTATCAGGTGGGAACATAAGTCCCACAATTACCATCTAGGGGGTTCATGGGTATCCGATTCCCAACCACGGTCCCCATCCAAGGTGTCCCCCCACATGTGTCACACACCACCCCTGTCTGCCATCTTGTGTGCCTTGTCTGTCTGCAAATGCAAACTTTCCTACTCACACTTACCTACACTCCTTCCCCAACATCCCACTCTCACCTTAAAAAAAAGGGGCATCTGTCCCAGAAAAAAATTACATCCCATACATAGCTCTGCATTTCTCCCAGAGATATGGTCCCCTACTCAATCTACCCCACTAATTATCATCATTTTATGTCACCCATACCCCTCCCTGTGGGGTGTGAGGCTCTAAATTCCAAATTGCCCACAGTCATATCAGCTGTTGCTGTTGAAAAAATGCAGAGCTATGGTCCTTTCCTACACCAGTCCTGCACACCCCATAGCTGCCTCTCATCTTGTTTTACCCTCTGCTTGCCCCCATTTCATCACTTTCCTGTCACCCTTTTTTCTTTTCTTTTATTTAAAATTAGTGTGGGTTTAAGCAGTGGTGGCCGCAGTGGTGTAGCGGTTAGCATTGCTGCCTCACAGTAAGAGGTTCTCCAGTTCGATCCTCGGCTGGGATGCCTTCTGTGCAGAGTCTGCATATCCTCCCTGTGGTCGCGTGGGTTTCCTCCGGGTGCACCAGTTTCCTCCCATATCCCAAAGACATGCTGTAGGTGGATTGGATACTCTAAAATTGGCCCTAGGTGTGAATATGTGCATGTTTGTGCCTTCTGTGGAAGGGTGGGCACCAGGCTGGCAACTCAACACTGTAAAACTCCACTGCCAATCATGAGCAGACAGGTGATCCTCTGTGGCGACCCCTAACTGGGAAAAAGTCAAAAGAAGAAGAAGCGAGGGTTTAAGCAGACCTAAGCAAAGTCAAGCAGACATAAGCATTGTTTAGCTTAACTTAGCTTGGCGCAAACCCACTTACAACTGCTTAAAACTGCTTTAATCACTCTGCTGCATCAACCATTATTCTGTCCAGCAACAAAATAATCAGCCCTGCCAAGGCTTGAACCCAGGACCCTGTACACTAGAGTCAGAGAACATACCAACACACCACCTGAGCTGTATGAATTATTCTTTTTTTTTTCAAACATATCATGCAATAGAGGCATGCAACAATAGTGAGAAAGTTCCGTGGAAACATTCATGTGTTGTATATAGACATATATATATATATATATATATATATATATATATATATATATATATATATATATATATATATTTGAGTGTATATATATATATATATTTTTTTTTATTTATTTATTTATTTCAGTGTGTGTGTGTGTGTGTGTGTGTATATATATATATAAATGAAGGGATATATATATATATATATATATATATATATATATATATATATATATATATATATGTGTGTGTGTGTGTGTGTGTGTGTGTGTGTCTAGTTATATAACATGCACTGCAGCCATACCACAGAACCATACCTATCAACCTCTTAATGGAATAGTAATGAACAAAGGCTGTACAAAGGGTGAGAAATAGGCTACATATAGGGATAATCAGAATATTGCTGTCATAACTGAACAGCTCTACAGCAACAGGGTGTGTATCAGCAGAACCGTCTGAATGATATGAGGAAGGGAACTTACATGTATGTCATTATTCTCTGACATAAATCCTTGGATTATAACAGTATTTCCCAGACAAATACAAATAAACTATGGAACAGAAACAAAGTATGGGCCAAACACCTGGACAGTCTGCAAACAGCCTGGCAGTGGAGAGGTATCATCACAACCCATTAGTGCACTGATTCTGGAACAAGACAGCAAAGTGAGGGGACAAAGGCATGACAATAGAGACATACACAAATAACGTGAGTAGATAAGCTGAGAAGGTTGTTGTACTACCACTATTACTGCTAACATATATTGACAGAAATATCACCTTAGTGCATTTTTATGCAACGTCCTGAAGACAAAATTACCACCATAATGAATACATGCAAATGTAATCTAAAGATTAAGCTACTCAGCACCACAGGTCTAAATCTCAAAATGCACTCTCTCGAACCAATCCTTAAAATGGAGAACACTGACATCTGTGCAGTAACAGAGACCTGGTTTAAGCATCCAGAGAGCACCCCTCTGCTAGCAGGCTATACCTCATACCACACTTTTTGGTCCCAAAACCTGGACTGAAGTCCTAAAGGTGGTGGTGTCCTGATATTCATAAAGGATATGCACACCTCCAGAGTAGTAGCCCAAAATAATGCTTCAGAGATACAGGCTGCAATCCAGGTTGTAGCCTGCTATACACCCCCCACCATGTCCCAAGACTACCACTCCACATTCCTAAACACCCTGGAAAATATTAAGGTACAATCCAACACCCTTATACTGGGGGACTTTAAATACATAGCATAGATGGAATTCTGGGGTGGTATGGGACATTCATCTGCCACCCCCACCCATACACAGTCCAAATAATAAGTACACACTATGCTGCAACAAAATCATGATAGGCTGTACACAATGGCCAGACATACACCGATCACTTAGCAACATAATTGAAATGACTGAAGAAAGCACACAGAAAATCAACCAGCCAGTAATTCACAAATTCTTATACTCTGATGTCTTGGACAAAGCCTTCAAGTAGTACAACACTACAAAACATACTTGCCTTGAATACAAGAATCAATTAGCACTTAATTACATATTTAATTCAACAGCCTCCAATTACACTCCTCATTCAAACCCCCAAGGGAAAAAAGTATCAAATGTTAAAATGTAAATTGATCCTTTACATAACAATGGTTCATTTCTAACTATTCTATCAAACTAACAAACTGTTTACAAAACAGTACCCTGTAACCCACTACTATCCCCATGGTGAAATGTATCAAAATGTACAGCTATAGACCTTTTGTGTTTCCAATTAGTAATATCTCTCACATGTAGTAACAGCCAACTTTTAATATATTTAATACTCCTCCCCAAATAAAATGTGTTACAAGAGTATCTTAAGATTGTTCGCAATACACCAACCTCTTGACTGTACAAGGTTATACATGTTGTCCAGCCTTTGCACTCATATGTTTGGCCCCTACCCCAAAACATGTGTGGGATTCCACAATATCACTGGGATGATAGCATGAATGACAGCACTAAATAATGATAGACCATACCTATCAACCTCTTACTGCATGACATCTGGACAAAGCCTGGCATAAAGTGGAGGTCAGAGACCAAAACACAGGACCATATTTGAAATATCACACTTATACACTGAGAAGGTTGCTGGTGTTACAGGATTGGTTGCAACATATCCTTTCTGAGTGATATGAAGTCAGAAACACAAATGGAAGCTGCCATTTACTGATAGCAGTCAACAGAGTATGCCACTGATCTGCCAAGGACAACACCTGTCTGTGGAACAGACCAAACATAACAGGCAAACTTCTGGCCATTATGTGGAGAGCCCTACAGTTGAGAGCTATGCAGACACATAACTTTGTCAGACTGAAATCCATGCAGAACTAACATGTACACACAAACCCTGTAAAACTAGCAGTATTCGAAGCATATAACAGCAAAACTCACATTCTGTCCCTAAGTCTGGAACCTTCTAAAAACTTTTAGTTGGTCTGTTTCCACAAGTCTTGTTGTAAGAGGTATTCCCACCTACTGTCTGTAACACTGCTACCCACACACCTCAAGGATGTCTTCCTTACAGGCAAGGTAAAGGGACAATGCCCACATGAAGTACTCAATTTTAGGAGTGGGTTGCCATGACATTGTCTATTGGAAGAACTACACAGCTGCTCTGCATGCAATTAGTCATGCTGCCACCTATTCAAACCAGCTCTATCCCTGTAGGTGAGAGAGAGAGAGAGAGAGAGAGAGAGAGAGAGAAACAGAAAACAGAAAAGGGAAGAAAAAAAAGGTATGTGAAACATGTAAGCATGTAATTGAATGTAGTAGTTGGTCTGTAATAATACAAAATATGATTTTGAAAGAATATATGTCCCAACAAGATTTGCGGTACTGATCTCCTGTTGAACAGCTGCTATAGCCATATCATCTGGCATTGTCTGCAGTGGGAGAGATCACAGCCATACCTCTCAACTCAACAGATCTTCACAGAATGTACAGATTTTACCATCATAGCTTTTGGTCTGTTCCTTCTGAAATCTGTACTTTTCTGGCAATAGCTGAGGACGGAAGTCATTAAGTAATGACAAACACTTGGGTTTAAGACTCCACATCCTCCAGAAAAGTCAGGTAATGCAAAATGTATTATTCTACAGATGTCCTAAGTTTGTAACAGAAATATTTAAATCTGTCTCAATTTATTCCCCCATCATTTTAGGCTTTGTCCAGATGTGATGCTCTAAGACGTTGAGAGGTAGGATCACAACTCAGGAGCCTGACTCACCATGGGAAAGGACAGCTCACATATGACAACCACTGGAGTGTCTGTCAGCAGTAGTGACTGTGCCACTGCTAGGCCAGTTAATGGGATGCTGTCCATATCCATAGGTTACCTGTGAATATGTGTATGATATATGTTTGTCTTGTAAAGCTATGAGACCTATATAGGGCATGTGCATAGTAAAGTACTGCTGCAGATGTGTGTGATGAACTGCATGTGATATACTGAATTAACATTCAACTGTACAGTGTTCTGCTGGACAATAAGCACATTTGTGACTGATATCTGAAATCACTTACACGTATACTTGTGTTATGTCGGCCAAACCATTAGCAAGTCTGTGAGCAATGACATTGTAACATAATAGCCTGCTTATGACTGTTGGACATCTTCCAGGTTATCACAGTGATGTCAAAGCCTACTGTGCAAACAACTTATTAATGTATGGTGCAGCTATATTACTACAGTATCAATAGTGATGTCCCCTTTGTCACCCATTTATGTGTGCCATTGTCCAGAATTCCTGCTATAACAGGTTGAGAAGTATGATTGAGCAGCAAGACTATAAATACAGTGTGCCACACTAACATATAACAGAAATGTATACCATGTATCCCTGAGCACATGTATGTAAGCATATGTTCAGCTGGAAGGCACAAAACTAATAACATGGGTTGCAAGCAGTCAGGAAAATAGGTTGTGCATGTTGCATGCATCAGTGCATACAACAGACATAAATGTGTAGAGCTACTGGTTGTTGCATTGCCCTGACAATGATATGGGTACTAGAGTAGGCTTGATTATCAGGTAGTAATCGGAGAAGTGTCCAACTGTTTTATGAACATCTGTCCATGTCTACCACTAACAACTATATGAACACCTATATACAATGGATATCAAAAGTGTACACACCCCTGTTGGAATGCCAGATTTGTGTGCTGTATTACAATGAGCCCACAGAAAATCATTTCAAAATGTTTCTCATCTGGAATCTGACCCCTAACCTGTACAATTCTATTGAAAAACAAAGCTTTTTCAAGGAAAGTGAGCAACTATTGCCAAGTGAAGATGTGCCATGATGTTAGAGTACAAACCAATACGAATGAATGCTGTAATCATCTCAACAGGTGCTTATACAACATATAAGTTTAAGGCTGTGCACACTCATTCAACTGGCTTATTGTACTGATTATTATTTCCGTATGTTTTGCAGAAGAGATTGTTATGTTTCTAATCAAATTGTACAGGATATAGGTCATATTAAAGGTGTGAATTGTTTTGAAATGAGATATTGTGGTGTCATGTTTCAATTGCACAAATACCATGCATTGTAACAGGGGTGTGTATACTTTATATCCACTGTAGATGTATGGACTCATCAATATCTGACCTGCAAAACCAGTGTACACAAAGGTAGACTACTTCCCTTTCGTGGACAGCAGCAATACACAAACCACACAATAGATTGCCATATTGGCTGTACATAGACACATAGGTGCAGGCAACAACTTGGAAGCAAGTCCACTTCTATCTGAGCAAACATATAAGTTCACAGGTGACTCCTTGTAAGGCTGACTATAACTACAAATCAGATATATCTACACCACCAAGGCCAGTTGCAACAGTGTCTCCACATATGTTGTCAGTCTCAGAGACAACAACAGAAGTCACCCTGTACTGGGGAAAAGCACACCTCATATACACATGCCACGGATATAGGCAACCTGCATCAGACAGGTCAGGTGGGAACATTGCTACCCTGTCCACCCCATTTGCATAGGGGGATATGTACATCAACCACACTCCTCCCCTCATCAATGGTGAGCATGTACATATTGCCTACTGATGGCAACAACAGCAGGTCTCCATGGGGTATCATAACATCACTGTCTGCCTTCTACATGAACTCAGGCAATTGCTCACAGCTCCATCACACACTACAGTCAAACAAAGATTTGCCACCATCCACATGGAAGATGGCCACTGTCATCCCTCTACACAGAAATAAATGGAGAATAGAGGATTATGCAATTAAGTGACCAACATTGGGGGGAATATGACACCTCAGGGCCAGTAGTGTAATGCAAGTTGATATAGTCATAATAGATTAGAGGGTTACAGTGTAGTTTGAATTATTTTCCAGTAATATCCACTATTGATGTGCAATTTGACAACCATATGAGGTCCTGTGACTTTTTTTCCTGTTTATGTCTTCCAGGTGCAATGCAGAGACCTCATCTCCCAGCATTCTCAGAGGCTGAAAGAGATACAATCACACAGGCAGTCCTACACCATTATGCTTTTTTATTTGGAAGGAGAGCACAAGATCTGTGGGAGAGGACTACCCTATGGAACGATCTAGTCCACAGGGTAAATGATGTCGGCCTGCATGGCAGACCATACGAGCAGGTGCGGCATTGAGCCAGTGACCTCATCCACCATGCCTGCCAAAGGTCTGCTGCTGTAGCGAGGGACTGACTAGCCACTGAGGAGCTCCTCGCCAACCTTGGGGCAACCTCCCAATGCACCACACATGAGCCTGAGGAAAGCATTGATGAGGTGGGTTGTACCCATACAATGGATGAAAAGCATGCAGGTAAGGCCCCAATGCACATTACTAGAACACTGTTGCATATCTATTTGTATCTGTATAGTATCTACATGCGTATGTCAGATAAGATAGTAGGTGTTGCTGGTGTTTAGTAATGCACAGACGTGAACATCTACTGTATGGTGATGGCCAGCATATTTTGTAGTATTGGGGGTTGTACTGTTAATGTGCTAAAATGCTGCTTCTACCCTGTACCAATGCCACATGAGGGCGTATCTGAAGGGTATGTAAGATTCCTGCAGTGTACCTCACAAACTGTCAGTGCAAGATGTGTGAACAGAGACAAACAAAATGGTGGGACAAATGGGCTACGGTAGGGACATGTATGAAACATTACCCTTATACAGTGGATGCAACAGTGCACACATCCCTATTAAGATGGCAACTGTTCCTGATAAGTATATACAATGACAGACCACAATAATACATTCCACACCATCTACGACCTGTAATGTGATCCTAACATGAACAATTAACATTTAAAATAGAAATATATGTTAGGGCAACAAATAAGGGGTATACAAACCTTACAAAACACTGGATGCATATGTGTGCACAGACTCCAAATAACATATTTTGGAGGCAGCGTGTGATGTACTGACAGCATTCATTCTACTTGAGTACACACATGCCATCAAGTACAGGGCCCCAATGTCACACCAAGTAATGGTCTGCTATCCAAGATGTATGTTCGTGACATTTGTTCAGTTGCTGTAGTTCACTTAACAGATGCTTCAACAAACCATTGGTTTAAGGGTGTTCACACTTATGCAACTGCCATATTGTACTCATCTCATTCAGTATCTTCACAACTAACACATTTGTTTGATTCTTGATTGAATTGCACAGGTCATATCAAGTGTGTGTAATGTTTTCAAATGCAGTAGTGTGGTCCCATTTCATATCATAGAAGAGGTTGGCATGTCAACAGGGGTGTGTATGCTCCTCATATCCACATTAAGCTTTGAAGGTCATTGGGGTAACCTGATTTTATTGCACATACATGCACTGCTGCTGATGACATCTGCAAATCAAATGTCAGTCATTAATTAGTGACATCAATCCTCATATCATTCCAAGTATGTGTCAGACAAACACATTGGGGTTGTGAGGAACAGAACAAACATAACTGCCACACATATACACATTCAGCAGTGATTTGTACAGGTGTGAGGCATGGTCTACAGTAGATGCCAGTGTGCAACACAGGTGCACAGCAATAATGTGTACATGGGTGCAGTGTGTTCCAGGGGAAGGGACATCACCTACTAGCACAACTCATGCATCCCAGAGATGTATATTGTTAGTAACAAGGATTAAGAATGGCTGCAATGCATGATGTTGAGTGCCATGTGTCATGCATGTCAACTGTTGGGTAATGTGAGGTCTGTGTAATATCCTTGTGCCACCTCACCTGTAAGTGTGTGTGTGTGTGTGTGTGTGTGTGTGTGTGTGTGTGTGTGTGTGTGTGTGTGTGTGTAAGTGAACCATAACATACAGGTATTAATTTACATATACTGTCTTAGACTCGCAGGTTGTGATGGGGGCCGGGGTCCCTCCCGTGTGAAAACTGATGTCAGGGTCACTCCAGACTCTAACAATGATGATAGGCATAGTGATGCACAGGCAGGGTTGTCAGAGGCTGAACCTGTGCCACTGGTTGGCATCCCACTTTTTTCCACCCCATCCCTGCACAGTCACAATGCCCACACATACCCCATCAACAATGGCCATAGATGAGGGACAGTTGGCAGCTGGTGGCATGGGACAGGAATGTGTGGTGACTATGGCAAGTGTGTCTGTAGACACCAGTCATAGCCAGATAACAGGCGAGGTCCCACACAGGCGGATGGAGAAGGGCACTTGTAGGGGGACTGTTGGCCATCATGCTTCTGCCACAAGTGCCACAGCAGGTGTCACCAGATGCATGTTTCGGACCATCATGGAGGCACAAGTACATATTGAACATTACACCAGAGATGATCTGAGGCTCCAGAGGCTACTCTTCCTGCAGTACATGACAACATCCGTGATCTTGTAGATGCCCACCTTATTATGAGGAGGTCATGGATAGACAGTTGGGTGAGATGGTGGCAATCATCCCACGACCGTGGGATGTCTGTGGTAGAGCATGTGGTGGGAGTAGGCCATCGGCCACGTGGATGTAGGACAGTACCACAAACAGCTAAAGGTCTACGTGGCCATGCAATATCTCGCTCCCACTCCCATAGTGGCAGTACCAGCAGCAGCACCACCACTGCAGGGGGGTGCTATCCACACCATGATGCAGCAGGCCATGGGCACGCGGTCCTGGTTGGTCCCAACAGGGACGTGGATCCAGGAGACAATTGTCATCATCAGAGGAGAGTACCATATCTTGGCGTCTGCCTGGTGGTGCCAGTGGAACCCCTGGCAGGCCCAGTTCCCATGTCCATGGCCAGACACAGTGAACTGTACACCCTTTCCTTGTATGGTCTGCAGCTGTCCAACATACTCCTGTATAGGGAAGCCACATGGCGGAACTGTGTGCATCCATACACACACACACCACCATCACAGCTAGGGCACCTCCATATTTACACACACCACCATTGCATGGCCCACTTAATAAGCAACCCCTTAACCCACACACATGATTTCAACCAAATGGCTCAGCCTAGGCCTCTGGCAAACCCACACCACACCCTGTGCATACGATGATACATGTGCCACATCACTGTCATCCATACCATCAATGCAGGGACATGCTAATATGGTTCTGATGCACAGGGTGAATGTACTACAGTTTAGCAATGTAATGCTGTTTAAAGTGCTGTCAGCTGGCATGTTTAATGCTTACACTTTAGAGTGTGCAGCTGCCCAGCCATGATGCATTATTGCTGTTATTAACACTGACCAAATGTGGTCTCCATAATGTATTCTGTTTTTGTTCTAGGTGTCTGTGTGTCAGTAGGATGTTGGTCTGCTGTCCTTTCCTACAAGGGGTGTGGTAGTGTGGTAACACATTGACTGTGCCATATCCATGGTACAGCTGAACAAAAGTAACAGGTCTGTATATTGCATGTGCCACATGGCTGAAAGGTCTGAGGGGTGTATACAAGTAAGTGCATGGTGGCTGATGTAAGTAGCTCTTGTACAATGGACAGTTGTAAGTGTATTGGGTGGCACACACCAAAGGTTTGTGAATAACACACACACAGAGGGTGTTGTGTTGATGCAACACACAGAGACTACTGTTCACATGGATGTACTTCACTTTGTAGAGAACTCATTTTTGCAAATGTAATTCCACCAAGACCAAATTGCCAAAACCTCAAATCACAAAATAATCAGTATGCCAAATTTAATTTCACTGAAAATAGCAATGGCAATTACTATTATGTCCTTTTCCCCACTGTAGTACAGTCCTGGAGTTGGTATATATAGTTGGGGTGTGGGGAGCATAACCCCCCACATTAGAGGGTGTGGGGTGGCATAGCCCGAACACCTAGTTTGATTAACAACTACTTACCCTCTTAAACATAAACTGGACAGTATAACAGCATGCTACACAGGGGACTGTGCACAACACAATCTCCTATGTGGGGGCCTGTGCCCCCAACAACAACCCCCAACTATATATACTAACTCCAGTATCACTGTACAGCTGTACAGTGGGGGGAAAGGGCATTTACACTGCCACTACTAGTTTTGGTGAAATTAATTTCCACAAAATGATTCTTCTGCAGTTTTAGCTTTTGCAAATTTGGTCTCAGTGAAATGAACTCCTGTGAAATGTTTTTCAGCAAATTGAATTAGATCCCTTCACACACATACAGACACACACACACACACACACACACACACACACACACACACACACACACACACACACACACACACACACACATTTGCCAGCACTGCGGTTAGAACCCCTACCTATGTAATTATTGATATTAATGTGTTCTGCCTTAATTGCACATGCCACAGAGCTTGTAGGGTGAAGTGTGTTCCGAAGTTCCTGTAAAGTGAACAATATCACCAGCCCTTGCACAATATGGCAATGGGAGATGTACTGGGTGTGAATGTACACAACATAGGATAACATACTGACATATACACATTGACAAACGCATACCGTCATAGTCACATGCGACAGACCTGGGTTTAGCAGCCCTGACTATCTTGTCAGTCAAGGCATACTGTTACATAGTTCATGCACACAGCACATGCCTTACTGGGCTGAAGATTGTTGTCAGACAATTGTAAGGTTGATGGAGACAGCAGACCACATACTGTGGACCTTGGGACATGTAGTGGGAGTACCACTGTCTAAAATGTAAGAGTGACCCTCCAAGTGAACATAGTACTCACTCAAACACAGGATACTATACTGACACACAAACCTTTACAGATTTGGCTTTCCTCAGATTAGAACCCCTGGCTATGTAGTTATTGCTACTACAGTGACACACATTTAATGCACGCAACAGACTGTAAGGTGATGACTGTTCCATGGCTCCTGTAATGTGGCCAACATCACCAGCCCTTTTACAGTATGGCAATGTGCAGTGTGTGTGGAGAATAAGCCCTCAAAATGCTGTCTCATACAAATATGCTCACTTTCAGAGACTCACACACACATACTCAGATTTCCCAGGACTCAGGGTGGAACCCCCACCTACGTAGTCATTGTTAGTATAGTGTATTGCAGTTACCACATGCTCCATGGAGCCGATAGGGTAAAGAGTGTTACAGGGTACCCTTACAGTAATTAACATCACCAGCACTGCAAAGTATGGTAATGGGGGGGTGGAGTGGATGGAGGGGCCACAAAGTAATGTCACCTACAGGTTTACATTCTCACAAACAGTTGTATACACAGTAATGCACACACACATATTTGCCAGTACTAAGTGTCATGGGTCCATGTGTACATATGTATGTATCACACTAATTGCCAAGGAGTAATCACAAGCCTAGCCCATGGAAGTACCCTGGCATTATGCCAGCTGACATTTGTCAGCAGTGCATCTATCAAATACTGCCACGTGAGTGAACCCCAGGGTGACAGTTATATTCACCCATCCACTCATATGACTTTCTCTTGATGATGGCCAGTGAGGTGCTTTGATTGACATGTATGTGACATATATCGCATAACATGGCCAGTATCTGTGTTATGGATCTGTCCCCAAGCATGTTCTGTTGAATGTGGTAATGTGGTTGAAGTATCCATGGCATGTGGTGCATACAGATTGGGGTTTCCTAGCTGTGGTATTTGTAACACAGCTGGTCAGATATGGCATTGTCAGTCAATCAGGGATTGCCTGTAAGTAGCCAAGATGTGACCGGGAACATTTGGAGGTTTTGGCCTCTGTCCATATTGGACATGATTAGGGTCCTACATGTGAGGTACACTTGCAGCCTACCCAATTGTTGAAGGTGTCTAGTGAGTTACATGGCAAATGGGCCATTGTACCTGCTGATTGGCCTAATGATTGGGGAGTAGAGGAGCACATTGACCTCTTCATTCCTGGATGACACACCCTTAGTTATGCAGTGTGTCAAATTGAAGGACTTTCTGTCCACAGTGGCAATGTGGTGGTCAGAAAAGAGTTTGCTGTCAAGCTGTGTTCACACACCTCCTATAAGGACATCTGTGTCCATTGGACTACCACTGATATGGTAATTTGTGGACAACACATTGATTCAACAGGGGATTAGGACACATTTCTTGACATTGACTCTAAGGCCAGTGTTCTGACAATAGTTGAAGGTGTCAGTGGTGACAACTTTATGCAGGAACTAAACATATTCTGGGGATGTAAACATAGCCCCCAATTAGCAATTGTCTGCCAACATTGTTAACCACAGTTCATTTGTGTTGGGATGGATGTCAGAGGCACACATAACAAAAAAATGTGGACCTAGGACAAGACCCTGCGGTACCCCACTCATGAATGCTTTGCAGTCTGACATGGAGTCCGCTGCTTTCATACTGTGGGTTCCATCCATGAGCCAGTTTGCAGACTACTTAGTGACATACAGATTAATGAATAGATGAGTGTGTTTGCCTGTGATTCCTGAGTGTGGGATTATCACAGGAGTACAAGGGCCACATATCTTGTTTTGGACTCCATACTGTTACATAGTTATTTCACATGACAAACAGATTATAGGACTGCAGAGTGTCCACAGCTACCACAAAAGTGGGCCCTGTACAGTGGACATTTGGTAGTGTACTGGGTGAACCACACAAAAGTGTAGCAACCCCCCCCCCCCAATGGATATGGATCACAATGTTAATGACTCCATCACAGACAGAGACACACACTTGCCAGGAATGAGATTCAACCCCCTACCTAGCTAGTTATTGCTACTATAGTGTTACGCATTTATCAGATGTGCCACAGAGCTTATAAGTTTGAGAGCTGTCCAAAGGTATCTTTAAAGGTGAGTGACATCAGCAGCAGTGCTAAAGGAGGGGAAAGGGAAGTGTAGTAAGTGGGAATGGCCTCAAAATCATGTATCTACCAACACACACACTCTCACAGACAGATACACATTTACATTTGCCTGGACTGCGATTAGAACTCCAAACTAACTAGTATGCTGCACTATAGTATTATGCATTTATCGCAAGTGTCATGGAATTTATAGGGCTGAAGGCTGCTCAAATGTTTTTTCAAGGTGAATGACATCAGCAGCAGTGCTAAAGTAGGGCAATGGGAAGTGGACTTAGTGTGAATTGCCTCAAAATCATTAACCTACAAGTATATATACACACACACACACACACACACACACACACACACTCACAGACACACTATTCAATTTGCCAGGACCAAGATTCAACCCCCTACCTAACTAGTTTACTGCACTGTAGTATTATGCATTTATAGCAAGTGCCATGGAGTTTATAGGGCTGAAGGCTGCTCAAAGGGTATTTTCAAGGTGAATAACATCAGCAGCAGTGCTAAAGTAGGGCAATGGGAAGTGGACTGAGTGTGAATGGCCTCAAAATCATTAACTTACAAGCACACAAACACACAGACACACACACACACACACACACACACACACACACACACACACACACACACACACACACACACACACACACACACACTCACAGACACACATTTAAATTTGCCAGGACCAAGATTCAACCCCCTACCTAACTAGTTTACTGCACTATAGTATTATGCATTTATAGCAAGATAGACATAGAGCAACTCCTGACCTTCCCTGTATTCCACGAGTAACAGTCTCAAAGCAGACATCAAATTGGTAGTGTCCTTTCCACGCATTAAACCATACTGCTGACCAGTACTTCTCACCTCCCTGTGTAAAACAGCTTCCACTACTCTTGCCCATAATGTCATGTTGTGATTGGTCAATGTTATGCCTCTGTAGTTATCACAGCTCTGCACATCAACCTCATTCTGAACCCCGTACCCAAGCACTTTCTCCACACTTCTCATGCAACCTCACTCTTCCCAAGATATCAGTAAACAGTCTGGCTAGCACGTCACTGCCATTTCCCCTGAACAACCCCATGCCTCCACAGGTCTGTAATGTGGACCAACAGGATTGCCAGTATTCATCCTCTTCATAGCTATCCTTACATCCTCCATGTTAAGCCATTGCACTTCTTGATTCACCATACCCACATCAACCAGCCTTCTCTGTCTCATTCTCTTCACTCATCAGCCTCTCAAAGTACACTGTCCATGTGTTCAGCACACTCTCCTCGCTTGTGAGCACATATACCTCATTATCCTTTATCACCCTTATCTGCTACACATATTTCCTAGCTCAGTGCATCTCTCCAGTCAATTGCTACAATTCCTGTCAACCCTCCTTAGTGTCTAACCTGTCATAGAACTCCTCATATGCCCATCCTCAGCCTTTGCCACCTCTCTCTTTGCCATGCACATCATCTCTTCATACTCCTGCCTACTTTCCTCATCTCTCTGACAATCCCATTCCTTCTTCCCTAACCTCTGTCTCTGTATACTGTCTAGTATTTCCTCAGTCCACCAACAGGTGTCCTTGTACTGCTTCCTCCATCCACATGTCACGCCAAGCACCCGTCTAGCTGTCTCCCTTGCCAGCTCTGCTGTACTTAACCAGAAATTTGTTAAATTGTGGGTCTATATTACATTCTCAAAAGCTGACAATGTCGAATGTGACATTGTCAACACGAGAATAGCGAAACTGCACAACAACGAACAAGTAAACAGAAATCTCTGTAAGGGGAGATTTCCATTTACTTCAATGTAGTGAAGTCTCGAATTTGGTATATTTAAGTAGCGGGGGTGTGGGGGGTGCAGGGTGGCTTGCCCCCCTTCCTACACCGTTTAGTTTTTTTTTTGTTTTTAATTTTTTTTCTGAACATTCAATGTTTTAACAGTTCGATCACTAAAGGTCGACCTTTAGTGATTCGAACTGTTAAATATTCAATGTTCTAATATAGTCCCTTAAATTGTCATTGCCACCCAGTGCCTGTCTCAAGTCTTCCCTGAACTCCACCTCATAAGCACACTTTTCCAATGAACATCATTTGATCCTTGGTGCTGCCCCCACACTCCTTATCTCGATCACTAACATCATCTCACATACCAACATTCTCTGCTGCCTAAATACACTTTCCCCTATCACCACTTTACAGTCTACAATCTCCTTCAAACTGGCCCTCCTACATTGGATATATTCCACCTGTGTGCATCTTACTCCACTCTTGTATGTCACCCTATGCACCTCCCTCATGTTATAGTGCGTATTCACCACAGCCATGTCCATCCTTTTTGCAAAATCCACTACCATCTCACCATACATACCCATCAATTCCCCATCCCCTCTGTCCCTTCACCAACATGCCCATTGATATCTGCTGCAATAACCAGTCGATCACCCTTGGGTACAGTCATCACCATGTCATCCAGCAGACGTCACATGTCTCTTTCTCATCCATCGCACAACCAACTTGTATAGCATATGCACTAACAACAGTTATCATTACAACATCAGCTTACAGTTTCAGAAACATCACACTATCAGACACTTATGTCATCCTCCAAAAACACTCTTGGCATACTGTTCCTTCAGCAGAAGCCCTACCCTATTCCACCTCCAGTCCACACCTTGATAAAACAATTGTGACCTACCTACCTACCATACACCCAGCCATGATCCCCTTCCATGTGGTCTCTTGCACACACACAATATATCAACCATCCTCTGGCCATCATATCAGCTAGCCTGGTCCCTATACCATTCATACTGCCAACATTAACAATTCTTACCCTCAATATCACCCTCCTAGCCTTTCCCCTCTCTTCCTGCCATATGACTATTGGACATCCTCCAGGGGATGCCTGTCAGTGCAAAGGCTACTGTGCTATTGAATGACTCAAGTATGTTACAGCAGTACTGAGACACTGTCACTGAGTTTTTCCCATTGCACCCATGTATGCATGGCATCCTACAGATGCCCTGCTGTAACATGTTGAGAGGGGTGACTGCACAGCAAGAGTGTGAATTTAGTGTGCCATGTTGACATAGAACAGACATGTATGTGAGGTATTAGCTAGGCACGTCAGTATGAGTAGGTGTATGTGTCCACCACATGAAAACAGACATGGGATGCAAAATGTCAGTTAAAACAGCTGTACATGTTGTACATGTGTATTCGTAGTTACTGTGCACCTGAAAGAGTGACATTTCTACAGCTACTGGTTGTTGTATTGCCCTGACACAGCCATGATTAGTACAGTAAGCATGATTATCATGACTAAATTGGAGAGGTGCCCAACTGTGTTATGACTTTGTAGCCACACCTACTACAAACAACTGATTGAACACATACATGGCTGTATGGATTCAGCAATACCTTACTTGTCATACCTGTCCACCAACGTAGAGTAATCCCCTTTGCTGGACAGCAGCATTACACGAACCACAGACTCGGTCCCTATAGTGGCTGTACAGGGTAAAGTAGGGGCAGAAACTGACCTGGCATCAAGCCAGACACTATCTGAACAGGCATATAGGGTCACAGGTGGATTACTGTAAGGCCAGCTGTGAGTACAAATTGGAGACATCCACCAGGGACAATCACAAGGCCATCTTCCCATATGTCTGCAATCTCGGAGGCAACATAACAACCCAACCTGTAATGGTGGCCGATCAGATCATATACACACAACATAGCTACAGGTAACCTGATGCAGATTGGGGTAGGGCAAACATCCCCCCTGGCTCAGCATCACTATAGGTGGATATGGCACCTACACCCCTCCCTTCATCACCAGTGAACAGGTACATATTGCCTACTGAAAGGCAACAAATGTAAGTATCCATGGGACATCATATCAACCCTGTCTGCATTTTACATGTACTCAGCCATATGCACCCAGTTGCATTACACACTGTAGTCACACCAAGCCACTGCTCCATCCACACACTATCCACATGGAAGATGGCTAATGTCATCCATTTACACAGACCTGAATGAGGAATGACAGATTATGCAAACAACTTGCCCTCACTGTGGGCAATATGACTAATCAGGACCAGGAATGCAATGCAAGCTGATACTGTGCTGATAGATTACAGTGGTATGCTGTGATTGTGAGAGTTGGCTACTGGTATGGTTGTGAGTGTTGGCTACTGGTATTCAAGGTAAACATGCAGGTACTGGAGATACTGTTGCCAAATGTATGAGGTCCTGTGATGTGTTTCCCTGTTCGTGTCTACCAGGTACAATGTCACATCACCAGCGGGAGACCTTTTCACCAGCGAAATGCAACCTAATAATGGAAGCCATAATACAGAACCACACAGTACCGTTGGGCTGAAGCCAGCAACATCTGAGGGAGAGGACCACCCTGTAGGATGACCCTGTCTACAGGGTAAATTAGGTGGGCCTGCACACACACACACATATATATATATGAGCAGGTGTGGCATCATGCCACCAACCTCATATGCCATGCCTGGAAAAGGGCTGCTGCCATGGCCGGGGATCCCACAACCACAGGTGGGAGGCCAACCATGCAGCCCCCACTGACACCAAATGAGGAGCTCCTTGCCAAGCTTGGGCCACCCATCATAGTACAACACCAGGGTACAAAGCCCCACTTGCTGGAGGTGGGTGGCACACACACAATGGAAGAGGAGTGTGCAGGTAAGGTCCCAGTGGGGATTAGTAGACTATTGTATGAGACATACTTGCATATGTACAGTATCTACATGCATGTACCTGGTCTGATTGCAGTTGTGGATGGAGATTTTTAATGCACAGAAGTGCAAATCTAGGGTGAAGGATAGCAAATTGTGTAGTATTGGGTGTTGTACTGTAAATGTACAGATATGCTGCATCCATCCTTTTCCAAGGGCACATGTGAGTCTGCTGACAATACCTCTCTCCCACAACTACATAGATCACTCTGGCATGCATATGGGACAGCAGCCTGAAGCTGGTGGGTATGGAATTGTTCAGTTGTGCTTTGGCAATACCCCAGGCATGTGGAGGCCATGCAAGTTACCATGCACACAACTATGACTAATAGCCATATTGCTTTATGTGCAAGTTATCTTGTGGTGGGGTCAATTGTATTGCATCACAGTGGTCACCACAAGGGCCTACCTGAAGAGAATTTAACATTCCTGTAGTATACCTCCCAACTTGTCAGTGCAAGATATCTGGACAGACACCAGCAAAATGTGTTGGACAAATAGACTAAGGTAGGAACATGTATGAAACATTATTGCTATAAAGTGGATATAAAATGTATACACATACCTGTTATCATGCCATTTGTTTCTGAAATATACTGATTGAGACCACAATATGTCAGTCCACACCTTTCACAACCTTTAATGTGACCAATGACATGAACAATTCATTTCTAAAACCAAGCATCTGGACTCATGTATTGCACCTACAAACCTGGATAAGTGTGAGGGTACCAGACTTTGTATTAGTATGCTGTGTCAGTCAGGTATGATACTTGATGCTGCCATATATGTCAGTACACTCACTGTGGCCTATTTGGCAATTATATCACATACATGGGCATTGTTAAGGCAGAGCACTAGTAGGTTCTAAACGTCTGGATGTTCCAGACACATCTGTATAGAGGACTGGTACAGTGGTTTCACATGCTGCATGTGAAGCAGAAGCAATTACTACACTATATAACGTAATGGTATCAGGAGGTGGTCACTTGCCATGTATGGTACACACATCAAAATGGCATCAGCCACACAAGATATGAAACACGCAGGCACCAGTATTCAGATTAGAATTACTACTTATCTATTTATGTTTACTTTAGTGTTACACAGTTATCAGACATGCCACAGAGCTTACACAATGTTATCTTGTCCAAAGGTACTTGTAAGGTGAATGACATCAATAGGACTACTGAATTAGGATGAGTATGGTGTTACACAACTCAAAATTAAATAACCTTCACAGTACGATTCTCACACAAACAGTTGGTAGTATTGAGGTTAGACCTCCTGCCACTCTAGTTATTTGTATTATGGAATTACACAGTTAGCAGACACGCCACACAGCTTACACAATCTCACCTTGTCCAAAGGTACTTCTAAGGTGAATGAAAACAAGAGCAGTAGTAAAGCATGGTGGGAGAAGTGTGATGAGTGGAACAGAAATCAAAATGGTATAAGACATAGAGTATCAAATTCACACACACACACACACACACACACACACACACACACACACACACACACACACACACGCACACACACACACAAACACACACACACACAGTTGCCAGTATTGAGAGCAGAACTCCTGCCTATCTAGTTATGTCTACTACAGTGTTACACAGGTGTCAGACGTGCCACAGAGCTTATACAATTTCACCTAGTCCAAAGGTACTTCTAAGGTGAACGACATCAACAGGACTTCAAAATTGGAGTGAGAGAAAGTGTAAAGGGTGATACACAAGTCAAAAATGATATAATCCACACAGTACATGATTCTCACACACACACACACACACACACACACACACACACACACACACACACACACACACACACACACACACAGTTGCCAGTATTGGGATGAGAACTCTTGCCTATCTAGTTACGTATCCTATAATATTAAGCAGTTACTGCATGTGCTACAAAGCTTACTGGACTTACCACTGGCACAAGGGGTTGATAACTGCACAGCTGAGGTAAAGTATTACAGGTAGCAGGAAGTCTGCCTTTAGTTTCTACAGTACATCTTGCTAGTTTTTTCTGTCTTGCACTTGAAATAGCATTATAGCTTTGCACTTCTACAGGTTATTTTATCAATAAGTGTATCACAACTGGGAACATCAGCAGTACTCATTCATCATGGAATTAGCCCCAGTACTTACTACTTATGACCACCCCTCCTGGCATGATGAAGAGGATGAGATCAACACCTGCACCACACCATGTGAACCACATAGCTCACCAGAACACCTACTATGACAGCCCTGACATACACTGAAAAGCCATAAACCCACCTTCACAGAGGCACTCAATGGACATGTACACAAACAGCACAGACCAGCAAGACAGACACCCACTCAGACACCATAACATAGCACATGCCAAATAACACATATGTCAACTACATAGTACATGCCAAAGAAAACATATGTCAACTACATAGTGTGCCCCTCAACCTAAGCTCCTAAGGCTGACCACCTTGCACAATACAGTGATCATGGTGACTCAGTACTGTGGCACACAGCTGTCCCACTCACTATGTTGATTATGGAGGAGGTAAAAGCCAACTGTCTATCATGTGCCAGCATCCAACACATGACACACAGTCAGGCCACTCCACAACAGTTACAAGTTTCACTCTGTCATCATCCATGTGGATGTGAATGACCTCAGACACACCTGCCTGGGCTATATGACAAGAGATATGGTTAACACTCAGATTATGTGGTCCAGGCAGGTGTGACAGTAGCCCTGAGCAGTATAATGCCATCACCCAGAATGATGCTGCAGTACTATCAACAGATAATTGACTGCAACATTGGCTTACCTGCTGCGTCATTCTCAGGGGATCCAGTATCTCTCTGCTTGGGATAAAATGACTGACAGACCTCAATGCCTTGTCAGAGATGTCCTAAATCTGTCAGCCGTGGGTTTCCATGTACAGGGTAAGTGTCTTGCCACCCCTATCATGCCTTATTAGGCAGTGTTCCAAATCAAATAACCACCATAACAGCTAGACATGTATGCAATTTGAGGGTCATGCTGCTCAACAGTAGATATCTTACTGTCAAGATGCAGTCACTCAAAGCACTCCTCAGAGTGGAGGACATTGACAGTTGTGTTGCAACGCAGAGGTGGTTCACAGCAGTAGATAGCAGCCCTGCACTAACAGGCTATGATAACTGACTTTGGGGAATAGTGCAATCCACACCATAGCCTACTGTCGGGCCCCAGCTATGTCCCTAGACTGTCAATGCACATTCCTCAACACCCTGGCATCTATGAAGGTCCAACCCAAGACTGACATAGTAGGAGACTGAAACTACCCCACTATCACCTCTGAGGAAACTAGTCAAGCACCAGTACACTGGTCCAACACTTCATGGAATTCATCAGTTCCAATGGCCTGGAACAGCTCATACGAACCCCCAGTAGAGGATGCAACAACCTTGACTTGTACTGATTACTTACATATGAGACTGTTGTTCTACCACAGTTGTCAATCCCTACCTGGTTAGATCCAAACATGATGTAATCAACATGGAGCTCAACATCTCATCCACATGCCCCACAAGGTAAACCACCTTGCAAAACCTCTCCAATGCTGACATTGGAGTCATAAAAATTGGGGTGGATGACTTCACTGCATCCATGCCAATGGGAAATAGCTGCATGACTGTCACATCATACACATATGCAGTGCACAAACATATACATGGATGCATGGTACTAGCCATCGCCAACACAGCACATACACTGTCCTCCAAACACTGGAAGCCAATGTGATGGTCCCCTGCCATTACTAAAGTGTACAACAGAAGGAGGACACTGCTTCAGAAAATGGTGGTGTCCCAAGACTGGTGAACCCTCTTATTAGCCTCAAACACAATTTGGGATCCCTCATGGAATCACCTACAGGCAGCTGTGAAGGCAGATTTGCAGCAGACACTGATGACAATCACAAAAGCCTTTGATAGTTATATCAACAACCTCCACAGCAATAACCACAAGTGTTGTGAGTTACTGCACAGTGCTGATTCCTATCCTGACACAACAGATATTGGCCACAGTCTTTCCAACACAGTCAGTGCCAAATTTACCCCTCTCTTCCCCCCAAGGGTAATATCACAATGGCAGATACATGCCAGGCACCCGTCATTAATGCAGGCCAGGTTAGACCTGCATTGTCCACAGGCAAGGATACAGCTTCCATGGGACTCCGACATATCCGTGACTGTGTTCTACATGACATACAAGGAGACCTGGCATCACATCTGTGTGCCCTGGTCAGTCACAGCCTCATCTCAGACTTTGTCCTTCCAAAACAGCACACTGCTACAATCATCCCTCTCCATAAAGGGGTAGCATCTATAGACCCTTATTATGCTCTTAGCCTGACAAGTCTACTATGTACAAGTATGGGTGCATCATAAGGGTCCTGATTGACCAAGATATGAGAGATCTCCTACCTCTGGACCCCACACAGTTTGGCTTTCTGAATGGCAGATCATGTCTGCTCTACTTGGTTTACGTCTTTGAGTGAGTCACCAGAGCTGTGTATGACAGTAAGGGACTGCATACAGCCCTATTCAATCTGGCCAAGGATTCTGATACCATACCTCAGTCAGGGATTATTGGGAAACCCAACAAACTAGGCATCCACCCCTGTATTAGTGGGTGGTTTGCAAACTGGTTCACAGAACACACAGTGTGACAGTGGCAAACTCCAAGTCAGACTGGCAAGCAGTCACAAGTGGGTTCCCACAGGGATCAGTACTGGATAGTGTCCTGTCCAGCATCTACTTCTCATGTGTCCAGTCCAACACAGAGTAACTTTGGCTGACCAAGTTCACAGATTGCTCCAAGCTGGGACCTATTATGAACTCCACAAGTGATGCAGACATCCTACAAAAAGGCCTCAGTGAGACCAATGAGTGGTATGGAAACCATGATTAGAAGCTTAACACCACAAAATGCATCATCATCCCCTTTGGTAAAAGACTCAGTTCCCAGTAAGTTCCACATCAATAGGAGCCCAATGAACACTGTAGGCATTATAATAGATCTGGGGACACAGGTTAGCAGCAACATCTCCTTCAAGCACCACATTGCCACTGTGGTCAGGAAGTCCGTCTATATGGCACATTGCATTACCAAGGGTTTTGCATCCAGGAAGACAGAGGTAATGATCTCTGTCTACTATTCCCTCATTATACCACTCCCCAAGTATTATGGTCCATTTGCCATGTACCTCACTAGACACCCGCGACAGCTGGAGAAGCCACAGAAGCACCTCACAAAGGGGTTCCTAGGCATTAAACACACATCCTACCCAGACAGACTTAGCAGACCTAAGCTATTCTCTGTGACATATCACCTAATTAGCAGCTATCTTTGCTTGACTTACAAAGCCATATCTGACCCAGCTGGTTTAGAAATGCTACATAAAACTCCATCCACACCACACACTGTAGAGACCTCTACCTCAGTGCCACAATCACCACAACATATTGGTGGAACAGGTCCCTCACCAAGAGACTGCAAATGCCCTGGAATACACTTCCCATACATGTTATGCAGAGCATCTAGCTGACCCTGTTCTAGAGAAATCTTGATGAGTAAATGGGTAATAGACAGTTTAACCCAAAGATCACTGCAGTGGCTATCATTGATACAGGCACTGGGATGTAACATCAGGTGGC
The DNA here is from genome assembly GCF_019279795.1 of Protopterus annectens. Taxonomy (NCBI): domain Eukaryota; kingdom Metazoa; phylum Chordata; order Ceratodontiformes; family Protopteridae; genus Protopterus; species Protopterus annectens. The sequence goes on from NC_056725.1 coordinate 1,510,791,673, forward strand.
ACAACAGTAGGGCCCTTCTACGTGCTAGGCTTGTTAAGGCTCCTGGGCCATTACCTGCTACACACTTGTGAACCTATGAAGAGAATGACATCAGCAGGACTGATAAAAGTAGTGCAGTTGGTATTTAACCTATCAAAATGCTTAGTCCTACAAACAGGCACACACACACACTTGCCAGATGTGAGAGTAGAACCCCTACCTAACTAGTGATTTGCACCAGTTACCACATGTGCTACAGTGTTTACTGGGCTGAAGTTGGCCAAAGGTGCTGATATAGGGAATGACATTGGCAGGACTGATAAAGTAGGGCAGTAGGTGGGAAACATATCAAATACTTCTACTTACAAACATGCATACCCACACACACATTTGCTGGATAGAAGAGTAGAACCCCTGCCAAACTAGTAATTTGCACTATAGTGTTAAGCATTTATCACATGCACTACTGAGCTTGCAGGGCTGACAGCTGGCCAAGGTTGCTGATAAGATACCAACATCATCTGGACTGATAAGGTGGGGCACTGTGAAGTATCATGGGTCTGAATGGCATAAAACTGTTTCACCTATGAACAAACACACAACTCCCTCTGTCTTGCACACACAACTGTCTCACACACACACACACACACACACACACACACACACACACACACACACACACACATACACACACACACACACACACAAACACACACACACACACACATTTCTACATTTGCCAGGACTGAGATTAGAACTCCTACCTAGCTAGTTATTTGTACTATCATGTTATGCAGTTATCACATGCGCCACAGAGCTTATTGGGCTGAGGCCTGATGGAAGGCTCTTCTAAGATGACTGATATATGCAGGACTGCTAAAGTAGGGAAAGGAGAAATTTACTGGGTTTGAATGGACCCAAAAGCTTTTAGGTGTGAACACACCACACACACACACACACACACACACACACACACACACACACACACACACACACACACACACACACACACACACACACACACACACACACATTTTTACATTTGCAGGACTGAGATTAGAACTCCTAACTAACTAGTTATTTGCACTATCATTTTATGCAGTTATCACACATACCACAGAGCTTATGGGGTTGAGGTCTGATGAAAGGCACTTCTAAGATGACTGATATCTGCAGGACTGCTAAAGTAGGAAAAGGGGAGGTGTACTGGGTTTGAATGGAGCCAAAAGCTTTTAGTGGTGAACACACACACACACACACACCCACACACACACACACACACACACACACACACTTTTACATTTGCCAGGACTGAGATTAGAACTCCTACCTAACTAGTTATTTGTAGTATATATTTATACAGTTCTCACACATGCCACAGAGCTCATGAGGCTGGGGCTAACAAAAGTGACTTCTGTGCTGACAGACATCTTCAGGACTGCTAAGGTGGAGCAATGGAAAGTGCACTTGGTGGGGAAGGCCTGTTCATTCCTAGATCATACTGACATTTCTCTGGGACAATGGAAAGTGCACTTGGTGGGGAAGGCCTGTTCATTCCTAGATCCTATGTCCAAAATACGTTCTGTGCTATAGCCAAAGTCCCACCATACAAATATGCAAAATCCAAAGAACAAGAATGGTAGGACACTGCTGAAATTTCTTCCTTCTTTATTAAAACACACAAATACTTCCAAGGATGAGTGCTTTCGGGTAGTAACCCTTCATCAGATAAAATAGGAACAAACACTCCAACAATTTAAATTATCTAGTAACCAATAGGTTGTCAGTAAAAATTCCACCTTTTTTGCAAGGCGGGCTTTAAAGGTACAGCATCATTTAGTCCTGGATTCCTGTGTGCCATCAATTCCAATATCCATTTAGACTCTAAGGATTCTGTTAATAGTTTAATATCTCCCCCTCTGTTGTTTAATCTAACATTAAATATAGCTCTAAATTGAAATGTATGTGTAGGGTTCTTTTCAATATGCCTATAGAGGGTATTATGTATATCCTTATTCCTTATGGAGGATAGATGTTGAAGTATCCTCACCTTGAACATATTGTTGGTCTTTCCAACATAGAATCCAGAACATTGTAAACATTCTGCTATATAGACCAAATTACTTGTCCTGCAAGTGGCCCTTGCCTTAAAGTTGAAAACCATGCCACTAACAGGATGTGTAAAGGTAGTATCCTTATTAATAATAGAACATGCTTTACAAAAGCCACACGGAACACTACCCACTGAATCTTTGAATGGTTGTGTGGTGGTTAAAGTTTTTTCCCCACATAACAAATCTTTTAAATTTTTGTTCCTCCTATAGCCAAAACTAGGTCTAGTCCCTACAATGCTTCTTGACTTGTTGTCACTCCTTAAGATATTCCAATTCTTATTGACTATAGCTTTTTTGGATACATGTATTACAAGAAATGACACAGGTTTTTCTTCTAATTTACAGAGGAAGGAGTGTTGGAAAAACACTCTGTTATGCTTTGACAGCATGCATCCTCTTTATATGTTTCCAAATATTATACAGGGACAGATAGGCAGGACATCCAGGTTATGCTTGGATGATACCCAATATGAGAAAGAAATGACAAAGTTAAAATGCAATTTTTGTGATAGGGGTTATAAAGAAGAATTAGTAAACAAGGTTGTCAATAGCAATAAACAAAAAAGGGCTGGTAAGTTTAAACCGTGGCTCACATGTAAGACAGGAGAAGGACAGGCATCTTCATATGCCAAGTATAAAATGGAAGATCCCAAATTGTTCCTTACCTATAGTAATAATATAGAAGATATAAGGGGAATAGTCAATCTTCTTCTTCTTCTTTTGGCTTTTTTCCCGGTTAGGGGTCGCCACAGTGGATCACCTTGTCCGCACATTGAATGGCAGTGGAGTTTTACGGTGTCGAGTTGCCAGCCCGGTGCCCAACCTTCCACAGAAGGCACACTCACACGCACACCTAGGGCCAATTTAGAGTGTCCAATCCACCTGCAGCATGTCTTTGGGATGTGGGAGGAAACGAGCACCGGAGGAAACCCACGCGACCACAGGGAGGACATGCAGACTCCGCACAGAAGGCACCCCAGCCAAGGATCGAACCGGAGAACCTCTTGCTGTGAGGCGGCAATGCTAACCACTGCACCACCGTGGCCACCCAAGGGGAATAGTCAATAAGAATTGGAATATCTTAAGGAGTGACAACAAGTTAAGAAGCATTGTAGGGACTAGACCTAGTTTTGGCTATAGGAGGAACAAAAATTTAAAAGATTTGTTATGTGGGGAAAAAACTTTAACCACCACACAACCATTCAAAGATTCAGTGGGTAGTGTTCCGTGTGGCTTTTGTAAAGCATGTTCTATTATTAATAAGGATACTACCTTTACACATCCTGTTAGTGGCATGGTTTTCAACTTTAAGGCAAGGGCCACTTGCAGGACGAGTAATTTGGTCTATATAGCAGAATGTTTACAATGTTCTGGATTCTATGTTGGAAAGACCAACAATATGTTCAAGGTGAGGATACTTCAACATCTATCCTCCATAAGGAATAAGGATATACATAATGCCCTCTATAGGCATATTGAAAAGAACCCTACACATACATTTCAATTTAGAGCTATAGTTAATGTCAGATTAAACAACAGAGGGGGAGATATTAAACTATTAACAGAATCCTTAGAGTCTAAATGGATATTGGAATTGATGGCACACAGGAATCCAGGACTAAATGATGCTGTACCTTTAAAGCCCGCCTTGCAAAAAAGGCGGAATTTTTACTGACAACCTATTGGTTACTAGATAATTTAAATTGTTGGAGTGTTTGTTCCTATTTTATCTGATGAAGGGTTACTACCCGAAAGTGCTCATCCTTGGAAGTATTTGTGTGTTTTAATAAAGAAGGAAGAAATTTCAGCAGTGTCCTACCATTCTTGTTCTTTGGATCATTCCTAGATCCTACTGAGATTTCTTTAGACTGTATGAGCATGCCCAGTGTGGCCTTCTATAGTACATGTGGGACTCCATTCTAGGAATTGTTGTACTCCAGTCTGGTTTGTTTTGTGGTACGGCCATACCTCTCAACCTGTTGGTGCAGGATGTCTGGAAATAGCCTATCAAAATGTGGGGACAATGGGCCATACAATGATTTTGACAATTTTTCTCAGTAATGTATGGGTTGCAAGGGTTACAGGGCTGGTTTTAGCAGACATCTGGCATATATGCCATTTGACACTGTCATGTACCATTTCAGTACCTGGGGACATACCTCCTCAGATCATCACAGTGATTTACCAGAGGAATACAGGATGGATGATGCACACATAAGGTTTATGAGCCAAATGCTTTGCATTCTTGCACTATCCAGCCTGTTTAGGGGTGTGCTACAAGCAATTGACTGCTAGTGCTGTGGAAATGGTCCAGCACCTTGGTGATATATTGCAATGGTGGAATCTCTGTGTGGAATCTCTGTGCATTTATGTTCTGGCCTGGTCTGATTTCCAGTCCACAGTTGGGTAATACAAGTCAGACAGGATCAGGGTGACAAGCAGACTTCAGATAGATTTGTATGGGATAGGATATGTGTGTGTGTGGGGGGGGGGGTGTCCTGGCAGATATGTTTGCCTATAGCTACCAGTACTTTACATTGGTCTCTCCTCAATGGTTGACTGCACATGGAGGGTCTTGTGTGTGTCAGACTGTTTGACCAGCCTGGAGGTGTGTGTTTGTCACACATATATGTATGTCCCACCACATTTTGCTTGGATGCCCACATGTTGGGGACAGGATGTTGCATAGGATGAGTGATCAAGGAGGGGTGGTTTACTCTCCATGGCTGTGGCCCAGGGCTCTGTGGGTGCAGACATGTCATCATCTTCCAGGGTTAGGACTGCCTGCAGTGAGTGCATTCCCATGTTTAAACTCCTAGCCCTGCCTGTCGACTGTATGGAGTATCACAGAATGTCCACATCCACGACTCATATATCATGTTGGTTACCCAAACAAGTGTGGTTTTCCAGCAAAAGTGTTTTGCAAGTCACTCAGGGTTGAAGTCAAATATTACAGACAGTTGACATTGCAGTTTCAGACTTCATATCCATCAGACATTCCATGCTACTACAGATCATTTTATCAACCTTATAACATTATTAGGGCAGTATTTCACAGCTGTCCTTCTCTTTGTACCTTCATCACCCCATTATAAATGGCTTTGTCTCGATTTCTGGCTCTCTGAGGCTGGCAGGTTTGCTCCTAGCAGTTGTCAGCATGGCCTTTCTTTGCATTTTGTGGACTGTGTTAAGTTGGTGTAGTGGACCCCATGACATTACCTAAAGGGCACTGTGAATGAGGCCTGTAGGCCAGATGTGACAGATGCAGGCCATCTGTAGCAGGGGAAGTGCATTCTGATGATCATATGGTCCCAGACTGCCGGCAGGAGACACACCTGGGATGGCACCAGTAAGTTGACTGTGGGTGTTACTAACAGTTGCTTTCTGTTACTATTGCACCATCACTCTGGGTAACAGCTAGTTGCTGCTTAAGTCTAGGAACATGTTACTGCATTTCTATGGACTATGGGGGGGGTGACATGACTGTACATGATACACATCTGCACAGACTGTGCTATTTGCTTGACATTTTGGTCCTGTGTAGCATAGTGGTGTGCCCTATCTTTCAGGCTGCAGGCATAACAAGTATCAACCACAGGTCTGATTGTTCTGGCATAGACATTTGTAGTTTCAGACTTCTTACCTTTCAATGCCATACTGCCACTGCCAGACCGGCTGTGATATCACTGTGTAAAACTCTGTGGGTTGTGATTTCATGTATGTTGCCATGTGGGGGCCTTTGCCAGGCTTTTCTGTATGGTTGTCTGCAGCTGATCTGCTGTGTGGGGTTGGTGGTGGGTATGGGACACCCACTTTGACATTCATGCATGTGACCTATGACCCCCCCCCCCCAGTTATTTGGCTCACCACATATACTGCAGTTGTATTTGTCGACTAGGGTGGTAATGCATGGTGTGGGTAGGGCAGTACTGGGGATACACATCCTGCTGTCCCACAGAGCTGTCAGTTGTTTGCTGCTATCCAAGTTAGCCATTCCATTCCCTTACATGCATGATCAATACCATAGATACGCTATCAGAAAATTCCACCCCATTATTTTAATTTGTTACAGAGACTGGCTTACCTTGTGCCTACAGCTGTTGTGAGGGCTGTGCTTGAGGGATGACTATGTCGGATGCACACAATACACTGCCCATACATGGTCAGGTATAGGTGGTGTGATGTTTTCCATCAACTTTACTCTGTGTGCAAGTCAGAGAGAGAGAGAGAGAGAAAGATCAGTCCCTGGGGCCCTACAGTCTCAGTGTATGGGCTATGCATTGCCTCTTTGCCACGCCCAGGGCATATTGGGTACACCTCTGTCTGCCTACAGGGGCAGGCTCAGGATGTTCCTCCTCTGAGTCCCCCTGTGCCTGAGGAGGCCTTGGCAATAGTGGGGACTGTGTGGCCCTTCCCCATTTTGTTCCTGCTGCAGCTGTTTCCAAAGGATCATATTGTGTAGCATGGCACTTAATATGACCATGTGTGCACATGTGGCTGAAGAGTACTGCAAGACTCCACTGGATATGTCAAGGCAGCGGAACTGTGAGTTGAGCATCCCAAACACATGCTCTATAATGATCCTGGTTTGTGCGTGTGCCTCATTATGGCGTTTTTTTTGTGGGTGTGTGCATTTCTGATGGGTGTCATCATCCACGGCTCCAGTGCATAGCCACCATCCCCCCACTAAATGGCCATATGGGATGTCCCCCCTGGCAAATCACCGATACAGCTGTGAGGAATGCCAGATGTGGGAGTTGTGATAGCTTCCAGGGCAGCCAGCACACATATTCATGATAATGCCCTGGGCATCACACACAACCTGGCAGTTGATGGAGTGGAACCCCTTGCAGTTTATGTAGAACCTACCCTGGTCACCAGGTGGAACTTTGATGTGGATGTGCATGCAGTCTATGGCACCCAGTACCTCCGGGTAGCCTGCTACATTCTGGTAGAGACGCATATTGCCAGTCAGCTCCTCATGGGTGCTGGGGAATTTAATGTGCTCCTCAGCATGTAGTTGCATGGCATCCAGGAACTGGTGGGGTAGCCTGTATGCAGATGCCTGTGAGACCCCCATGATATCCCCAGTTGGTCTTTGGAAAGTAGCTGTACTTACTATACTTAGAAATACACATACCTTGGTATCCACTAGGATGGGTTTCCCTCTGTTTGTTCTGCATGTGTGGTGAGGTTGGCACAGCTCCACAATTTGCTGCAGTATGTCCCTGTCCACCCTGTAGCACTCTACTATTTCCAGATCATGTAGCCCCTGGTGGGTTACCCTGGGCCTGAGCAGTGTTCTCCTCCTCCTCATAAGTCTGGAGCGGTTGTCAGCATTGTCCTCTTCACCACCCTCAGCCTCTTGCACATACTGATGTATGAAAGTACCAGCAGCCCCTAACATTTTGTTAGTTTTGTCAGGTAAAATTTCCCCATCTGTGTAGACCGGTGGTGTAGAGTTTGTGTGAAAAACCGGATTGAAAGGTGTATGCATAGTTTATAGTGGTGTCCTGCAGATGCTGCCTGTGTGATTGGCTGAGTATGATACATTTCACCTGCCAGCTCTATTACTTGTATTTGAGTGCCGCTATTCTGCTATTCCCTTTTTTTCTTGTTTCACTTATCATTTCCTGTATTTTTTTTTTAATTTTTGTGGTTTAAATCCCAGTGCATGCCACGCTTACCTGTTTAGGCAAGGCAAACAAGGCTATACAGCCTCGGACACACCCCCTTACTTACATATACACAATGCTACCATTTCCTTTGTTTTTTTTTTGTTTAAGCCCCACTGCATGCCATGCAAACCCATTTAGCTAAGTTAAACACGTTTTAGCAGAAATGTCCCTCCCCTGGACGTGAACATGCTCTTCATTTCATGGTGTAAGACATTACAGCCTCAGACAAAATCCCTTGCTTAGCTGTGCTTAGCTAAGCGCAAACCCGGACAATAGTGCTCCAATGTGCTTACAGCAAGCATGACACAGCCCCTTTTGATATAATTTACTTCTCATGCTTATACGGCCATATTAGAGCAAGTACATGGTTAGGTATAGTCTGACACTTAGAAGAAATTTGTGATTCAGTAATATTCCCCTCATTTGCATACCCCACTGCCTTACTCCATAGTTACTGCACTCACACTAAGCCTTTCATCTTAGCAACCACTATTCCCTGGTATTGTTTTCATTCTGCATGCCATTGACTATAATGGCAAAATGCAGATTTCCCTGAAAACTGCTTTTTCACATTTTTTTTTTTTATTTATGGCACAATCCTGTTTGCAGCCGCTGCCCTATGCTTAAATGGCTGAGGTCTGCCAAAGAAAACTAAAAGTTTTATTTTATAAAAATTAAATTATATTTCATGCCAATGGACATATAGCTGGCCATTGGCATGCCTACTAACTTTTATACATGCTTTCTTTCAAGCTGTCATGCCTCAGTTTTTTTTTAATTTGCAGAAATGTATTCAGCTATTAGCTGAATACATTTCTGCTTTGTACACTGTTCAGGCACGGAGAACTGCCTGCTTCTTGGATTGCGAATTCACCTCATTTCCATGGTTTTCACCAGAAAATGAGGTAATTAGCATAAAGCAGTGGTGTCCATGCTGGAATAGTTTAGGAGTGCTTGTGCACGTCCTGGGAAGTCGATCCTGGATCACTTGGTGGCCATATTGCAGGCAGCAGCTCCTGCACTATTCCGACACTCTGTATAGGGTTTAATGAATCCTAGGGATCATGTTTTTCTTCTAAAAGGGGACCCTTCTTGATAGGACTATGAGTTGTTTATAGTCCTGCATTTTTTTTAGTTTATTTTGAAGTTTACTGAATTTGGAGACGCTGTGCTCCCTATGCTGAATGACATAACACACAGCACTAGGAGAGCACACCTAGTCCCTGAGATTATCACTTCACCCCTAGCAAGTTCACTTCTTGAAAATCAATAAAAACAATGAAAATCTGACAATTGCTTACTTTACCAGGATATAATATATAAATCTGCTCAATTTACCTGGAAATCCAACAGCCCCCACAGGTTAGATAGGCCATCCAAACACTAACTAATGAAGGAAGGGCATTTTTGAGTCACCAAGAAGCATCCCCTCACAGATCAAGTGATATAGTAAGGAAGTACCAATTATTTCTAATGACTGGACATATGACTGAGCTGAAATGTAAAGCAGTGAAACTCCCATGGTTGCAGGAGTTGAGTTACTGCCAGAAGCCTGAGTATGAATGCGCCAACTAAACTCTCCACTTATCCACTACTGATGAACTAAAACAAGGGTAAAACATGATTACAGCTAGTGCTGTGTGGGTTTTTGGAATGAGTGCATTATTAAACACGTATGTGTTATTATGCATACAACGTGCAGTATGCTGGAATATTTTTATTTCCTCAGGGGTAATTTGCATATCTGCCATGATCATTTTTCCAAGGAAGGCTTGCAAATGTGTTAGATTTTTTTGCCTTGATCTCTTTTCTTAGGTCCCCATGTGCATCTGCAGTGGGAACGTCTTGCTCTCTTTTCTTGAAGTACAAAGGTAAAAAAGGAGGCTCAGCTACTGGAAGCACAGTCCAAGCAATAATGGTTGTTAACACTTTGAACTAAAGAGCAAGTGACTGTGGCACAGATATCTTCTACTGGAGACATTTCTGAACCAAGAGCTGTAAGCAGCACACATCTATTAGAATTACCCCTGACAGCAGCATATTCCAGCAGAAAGTTGACCACCTGGTAGCAGAAGACAATACATTTGACAATCTACCTGGAAATTGTTTGCTTTGCTCTACCAGTTCCCACCCCCCACCCCCCACATTGAGCAAAGGTGACAAAGTACTGTTCTGTCCTCCTAAGCTCAGGCACTGCCTTCAAATAAAACTTGAACTAGCATTGTACATTCAAGGTATAATGGCTCCATTCTTCCCCTGATTCCACTTCCCTGAATTAAACCGGGAGGTGAATGGACTAGCTGAAGAACAATTCTGATGTAACTTTTGAAAGAAAATATGGGCAGGTCCCAAATAACAGTAATCCTTGTGAAAGACCAGAAATGGCTCACTAAACCTAATGGTCTAGAGCAATAACACATTGAAGTAAATGGCCTGAGACATACCTCACTGGACTATATGAAATGAGATATAATGGATATCTTGGAATATGTGTCCCAAATAGGTATGAGCCTTGCATTGAGCAGCATTTTACTTTCACAAAGGATGATGCCACAGAATGAACATAAAATGATTGATTTTAATAACTGGCTTAGTTTCAGGTGTTATTCCAGGGAGATCCAATATCTGTTAGCATGGGAGGACATTGTCAAAAGACCATGTGGCTTTGCCAAGGATGGACTGCACCTGGCCACCCTAGGCTTTCTGATATTAACTAAAACTTTATCCATACCCTTAGACCCTTTTTAGGCAATGACAAAATGGTAAAACTTCCAGCATAGTGAAAAAGTCTACAAGCAACCTTAAGGTGTTACTAATCAATGCTCGGAGCCTAAACAAAAAAACTCCATGCCCTTCAAGAACTCCTTAATCTGGAGAATGTAGACATCTGTGCTATGACCGAGACTTGGCTTAAACTAGTACAAAGTACTCAGTCAGTGCATTTAGACCAACAACAGCACAGACTGGTACCAAAGGTGGATTTGTCTTGCTCCACGTTAGCAGCAAACATGACCCCCAGATGGGTTAGACAGGATGATACCAAACAACTCATCCACATGAAAGTCACCATAGATAAGGTCACACGACATATGCTAGCTACAGGTCACCATCTATGCCCCTAAAGTCTCACTACTCTTACCTAAACCTACTATAGGTGCTCACCATCCAACCAAACATCCTATTCATGGGTGACTTTAATATGCATTTATAGACTGGGAAATGTACACTTCCTCAAATTCACAGGCAAAATGCTTCCTGGGATTTATTAACACCAACACCCTGGAACAGATACTGCACGCTCCAACCAGACAATCAAATATAGTGTCTTTGGTACCCACCAACATGGAAGAACATCCCCCCCCCCCCCCTCCATCACAAAAATGTCTCATCTGAAGTAAAAATCACCCTGGAAAATCCAGCTAAATTAGTGACAGCTGACAAAATTCAAGCCCCCCCCGACTCCAAGACCACAGCTACCTATGCAGAATTATTCAAAGAGTCCTTATACAAATGTGAATGGCTGCCGAGAGGATGCTGTACCAGAAATACACCCAAAACAAACAAAAAAAAAACCACTTGTGGAATGCCCTCCTTAACAAGAAATATAATAAAAGAAGAAAAATCATGGGCAAAATCAGGAAGATCATCTCCCTTAAAGACAAGTGTTCTCTTATACAACTAAACAAGAAACTAAGATGTCTAATTAAGTCCAACAATGCCAAATGGTAGGTCAAGATGGTTTTGCAGACTAAGGACAATCACAAGGCCTTCTTCAGCTTTGTCTGGAACCTTACAGGTAGCGCACAGCAGTGTGCTAAACCGGTGGTGAACAGTACCAACTTCACCAGTCAGGGTGACACATCTAATCTACTGGATAATTCAGCTCAAACTTCACCCACCCCTGACTCCCCCCAGCACCACTAGGTGAAATCTCCTCCAACATACTTCCCCTGCTATCAACAGGCATCAGGTGCTGGCAGCACTTGCTAAAGACAAGAACCCTGCCTCCATAGGTCCTGACAACATCCCTGGTTGCCTTCTGAACAGTCTAAAACATGACCTTCCTGGACCACTTAAGGCACTCTTCAGCTACAGCCTTGAAACAGGCTACATTCCAAGTGAATGGAGGACCACAAGAGCCATACCCCTCCACAAGGGTGGACCATCAACTGACCCAAGGAACTACCATGATTACCAACAAAAGGTATTGCTCCTAGCAGCAACAGTCAGCACCCCCAGCAAACAGCCTGTACCACCACGACTGTCCCGATTGTGCACAGTCAGCACCCCTAGCAAACAGCCTCTACCACCATGACTGTCCCGATTGTGCTCTACACAAAGCAAAAAGCAAATCACTGTCCTTTTGCAATCACTACAGCTCTTGTGATTTTCAGGTCAGGCAGTCTAGAGTACTCTGCATGCATACTGCAGCAACTCCCAAGCTGGGTCTGCATCTCATCATCTGTCTATTCCTCACCCATGATGAAAAGTAGTTTTTTGCTGGCAAGTCAACCTCCAAGTAAATCTTAGTGCACTGTAACACCTTTTTTGAAATGAGGCTTCCTTGCCCTCCTCTCTAAATATCCCTGCTACTCTCTTGAGATAACCCTGCACCCCCCCCCCGAGATGCTCTTCCCAGATAATGCATATAACATAAAAGGACATCTTGACTACTTTGCCATCATCACACTATTGGGGGTTAGTTTACTGAGGTTACCCTTACATTAAGTGGATCTAAAACATCATTATAGGAAGTCATGTCCTTTGAACTGTTTGGTTCATCTCCAGATCTTCCAGGTGACCTGCAGGTGTCAGAGGAGTTGTTAATACAATCTTTTGAATAACGAGAATGTAGAAATTGTTAGACCAGCTGAATGAGAAATGAGGTTTTACTTAATATCTCCCTGGTCTCAAGAGATTAGGGGCTATTGTCTCATTCTGGATTTGAGCAATTTTAGGCTTTACATCCATTATGTGAACTTTGGATGGCCATAGTTCATTGTCTGACGTCACTGTTGCTAGCAGATTTTGGTTGCTTAGTAGATGTGGTACAGGAACCACACATGATTCTGTAGATTGCCTTGTGAATTTTCATCAGTTTTTAATACATAGTGTTACAATTTCAGTGTTACAAAGAGCTTGTGAAGACAACAGCAGAGGCTTTTCAGTATTCATTCTTACTCAGCTTTCTGTACCTGGATGAATGTGTTTTCTTGCCTTCAAACCAAGAAGAAATTTCACAGTGGGGTGGGTGCAAAGTTCACTCCTTAAATTATGTTATGCACCTAGTTCACTAATAAAAATCAAATTGTAAAATGCGTACTACAAAATAAAATAGAAAATAGTAGGTAGTCCACAGCTGAGTTAAAAATGGAATATTTTTTATTGAAACACACAAGCAATAGTAATTGAGTATAATGAAAAACATCAAAATATTTATTTATATATAATCAGGTTATTTGGGGAAAGGGAGTGGTTACAGAGGGTGGTTCTGTTAAGGGCAATAAAAGCATTAAACTCATTCCTTTAACCAACTCCCCATTCCCGCTTAACACCACAGTAATCTGAGACTGTGCTACCGTAGAACTGAAACTAAAAAGCTACAGACAAATTAAAATATACAATATAAGAACAGTTTATTAACACTTTATACAGGCTAACCTACTAATCCAAACTTTATTAATTAAGAAACTAACTCACTAACAAAATGGCCAGCTAATTAACTAACAAAAATATCTACCACTAGACATCTAGCAGAATAAATATTAATGCATATAAACTAAAACACTTTTAACAAAGATCACTTTCTTACCAAATAAATACTTCAACAGGTTTGTGTGTAAAAAACATATCATAATATGAATGAACACGTGTATAAATGTACTGTACAAGTGAACACCTATGTAGGCTGAAAAACATAGCTATAATTGTCAAGGTGGGTGGAAATTATTTATTTAACATTTGTTTACTGGGAGTCTGACTTGGAATGAAGCCAATTTTCAGTGGAGGCCCAGGAAGAAACACTCCAGATGTATGTCTTTGTAACATGGGAGGAAACCGGAGCAGCCAGAGAAAACCCATATGGATAGAGAGAGGACATGCAGATTCCACACAGAAGGCACCCCCACCCAAGAATTAAACCAGAGAACCTCTTGCTGTGAGGTGACAATGCAACCGCTGCACCACTGCGCCAAAATACAGTGAAGATGTTGAAAATAAAAATAAAGCATTAAGGCCCTGAGGATCTGTTCAAGTGTGGCATCTAACTTAGAAAGCACTTAGTTTGAAAGACTAAAAGTGCACTGAAGTGTATCAGAAAATAGCACCAATGTCAGTTAGATGTCTTTGAAGAGCTCAGTTTTCTTGAAAGTGTCTTACTTGGTTCTTACACAGTTTATTTCCTTCACAGACATGGTACTAGGTGCTTTCCACTCATGCCTTTCTTCTTATGAACAGGGAACTATTTATGATAGAGTTGTTATCCTCCTTTTGACCCAGAGAATGATAAAACAATTTTACAAAAATACAAACATGTAGCATTTACTTTCATGCTTGACAAATTCAAATACTTTTTATGTGATGTTTTTTTTTCAATATTCAGTCTTCTGAAGTACAAGGAATTTTTGCCAAGTGTTTGTGTTACAAACTCAGGTGTCTTGAACAAGTATAGTGTATGCCTTGGAAAATGCTTTTCTCAGTATTCATTTAATCTGCTTGTAGGATGTTCATAGGTTCACAGATTGTTACAAGACTAATGATGATTAGGGCCCTTACAAGCCTAGTGGCACACCCCAAACCATCTGGGTCCCAAGTATCATGAGCATCTGTACCGGAGGGGGCATGTTAGTAGGGAATTAACTAAGGATTTGTAGGGGGATGTTAGTTAGGATAATACTTTTCTTATTGATGGCCTCTGTCCATAAGGGACATGAGAACTACACTAGGGTAAATTTTCAATTTCCCATCCAGTTGCATAGAATGATTTTCATTTGAATAAAGTCAGGGATGACCTCTGTTTTACATGGACGAGGAACCTATTCCATAGTGTGGGGATCCCATTGGACACATCTGTCTCTCCAGCATGTTCTGTTTATGTCACAAGTAAGGTTCAGATCCTTGGATCTAGTGTTTCTGGTGCTGTTTGTTGTTTACATGTGCAACAGATCCATCAAGGCTGGGTCTGAGAAAGCTCTGTAAGCAAGGCAAAGATCCTCTCTCAGCAGTCTGTAGGAGAATAAATACAGAGACGGAGCCTTTAGGTGATCAGTGTAGGACAGAGTATTCATGCTCTGAATTCTCCTGGTGAGAAGCCTTTGTAAGCATTCCAAATGTTGTAATTGTCTGGTTAAATACATGCCAAAGGAGGCATCATATTCAATGATAGGTCTGATAAGGTCCAAGTAGAGTGGTACTAGAACTTCCCTGGATCTGGATTCCATACCATTACCTCTAAATTGGGAGACATAGAATGATTTTTCTTATTATCTTAGCAACATGTTGGTCAGAGGTCAGATTGCTGTCTACATATGTTCCCAGATCCTTTACTACTGGGTCAACACTAAGGGGAGTTGTATGGATGAATTAGTTAACTTGGGTTGACAGTTTCCCTAAGAGCATTATAAGCATTTTTTGGCATTGAGCTTTACACCATGGTTTTGAAACCAGGCATTTCTCTGTGTTAAAGCCACTTGCAAAATGTTAGTATTTTGGAAGAAATGTATAATAGATCCCAATTTACAGTCATCTGCAAACTTGGTGAGCCAGAGGCCTTGACTTTTGAGAAGTAGATATCAAACAGGAGCAGAGCCCTGGGGTACTCTGCTGGTGACCAGTCTCTTGGTGATCTTACCATTCCTGACTTATTTTGTCCATTCTTTGTGCCAGCCAGCAATCCAACAAGTTATTTAAGGATTTATGCCTAGCTTAGATAGCTTGTCAACAATGCCTGAGTGGGTTATTGTTTTGAATGTCTTAGCCAGGTCAAGATATGCAGTATGCATTGTTTTACCCTCATCCATTGCCTTGGACTATGGCAATGACTAAGACTCAACCCAGTAATCAGGGACTTGAGGATCCATGTAGACAGTAATCTAGGCTTTGATCATCACGTGTCTACAGTAGTGAGGAAATCATTTTATATTGTGGTCCTCTGCTATTAACAAACTATACAACAGAAGGAAGAAACTGTTGCAAAAGAGAATAAAATACCACTAGTGGAGGAGCTCCCTGATCAGTCTCAGCAAGAAGCTGAGATCTCTCATAAAATCCTCCAAAGAGAACTATGAAAATAAGATTGCCACTGACTCTAAGGACAACCACAAAGCATTTTACAGCTATGTCAAGAATCTCAATGGCAACACCCAGATATGCTCTGAGCTACAGCACAATGGCACAAAATTCAAGGAACCAACTGATATCGCCAACATCCTGGCTGATAGGTTCAGTGCCAACATTACCCCCCTCACCTCCTAAAGGGTCCATATCCATACCAGAAGAATTCAGTGTCCCTGCAATTACAACTGAACAGGTGAAAACTGCGCTATCAAAAGCCAAGAACATAGCATCCATGGGACCGGACAATATCCCTGGCTGTGTTCTACATGAGCTTCAGAATGAACTAGCCCCCCACCTAAGCAGCATGTTCAATCATAGCCTCTTTACAGGCTTTGTACCCACTGAATGGTGCATGGCAACAGTTGTGCCACTCCACAAAGGGGGAGCCACCACGGACCCCAGGAACTATCACCCTATTAGCTTGACAAGCCTGGTCTGCAAGGCCATGGAGCATATTATCATGGAACTCATAAACAAGGATATTGGTAACCTCCAAACTCTGGACCCCACCCAGTTCAGATTTGTGAAGGGCAGATCATGTCTCCTGAACCTGGTCGACTTCTTTGAAACCACCACCAAAGCCATGGACGAGGGTAAAGCAGTCCACACAGCCTACCTTGACCTTGCCAAGGCTTTCAATACCATTTCCCATTCTGGTATCATAAATAAACATACCAAGCTGGGTATAAATCCTTTACACCACAAGATGTGTCACCAACTGGCTCACAGACAGAACCCACACTGTAAAAATTGCAGACTCCAAATCTGACTCCAAACCTGTGACAAGTGGAGTATCACAGGGTTCATTCTTGGGTGCCCTCCTGTTTGGGATCTACTTCTCTGAAGTACAGGCCAACACAGAGGGCCTCTGGCTGATAAAGTTCACAGATGACTGCAAATTGGGTGCCATAGTCGAGTCCTCAAATGAAGTGGACATCCTGCAAAAGGGCCTCACAGAGACTGATGCCTGGTGTCAGAGCCATGGCCTCAAGCTCAACCCCAAAAAAATGCATCGTCATTCCCTTTGGTAAAAACCCTGTACCCATGAACTACCACATAGGCAGCAGCCCACTTAACACTGAAGGTGTGATAAGAGACCTCAGGACTCTAGTGAACAGTAGTCTCTCCTTTGATAATCCCATCACCACAGTAGTAAGGAAATCCTTCTATGTAGCGCACCTCATCATGAAAGGGTTCTCATCCAGGAAAAAATAAGCCATTGCCCCCCTCTACTCAGCTCTCATCAGACCTATTATAATGTACAACACCCCATTTGGAATGTACCTTACAAGGCATCTGCAGCAACTAGAAAGGCCACAAAAATACCTCACAAAGAGGATTATGGGACTTACACAGTTACCCTATGCTGACCACCTAAAAATACTCCAGCTTTACTCCGTATCATATCGCCTACTCCAAGGTGATCACTGCCTAACACACAAAGCTATGTCAAACCCTGAGCTGCTGGACATGCTACACCTAAATAAATCTCAATCCCTCACAGCCACATGCTCTAGGGACCTAAAATCTCATCACCACAATTAACAGAACATGCTGGAGGGATAGACTTCTGTCCCAGAGACTTCCCATACTCTGGAACAAACTACCTATGTCGAGCAGAGTTCGTCACTAGCACTCTTCAAGAAAAATCTTGATGAGTGGATGGGCAATAGGAAATTCATCCCAGGCATCACATCGGTGGCCCTGCTAGACAGGGGCACAGGTAAATAACATCCAAGGGTGGTGAAAGCCAGGGAACTTTGTTGGCTAGGCTTACATAGGCCCTAGGGCCAATAGCCTAGTACATACCTATGAACTTATAAACAAAGGTATGGCATCTAGCTCCAAGGAGGTCATTGTTCCACTATATTCAGCATTTATCAGACTTATCATTGAGTACAATGCCCCCTGTTATATGTACCTAACTAGGCACCTCCAACAATTGGAATGCTCATAGAGGTTAATCACTGAAAGGATACAGGGCATAAGTAATATGTCCTACTCAGACCGCCTCAAAGCCTTATCCCTCTATTCTGTCTCCTACAGAGTGTTGGGGGGAGATCTATGCCTTGCATACAAGGCATTCTCAGACCCCACCCTGATGGACCTCCTGCAGATCTGCAAAACAAAACAACACCAGAATTACCCATTCTAAAGAATTCAGCCTTGATATAAATAGGACCTGCTGGAGAGAAAGGTATCTATCCCAGAAATTATCTGTTCTCTGGAACAGGCTCCCCCCATCCATGTAATGCAGAGTTCCTCCCTAACCCAATTCAAGTAAAACTTGGACAATTAGATGAGTAACAAGAAATTCCTTCCTGGATTGGTACCTATGTCTCTAATGGACCCAGACAGCTGGTAAATTTATTTATTTATTTATTCATTTGGCATTTGTTAACTGAGTTAGTCTAACTGGCAGCAGCCCTTTTCAGTGGACGCCCGAGGACAGAAGCTTCAAAAAGTGCAAATAACTAAAAGTAGTCATATGACAGAGTTATAACTAAAATAACAAAAATTATAAGATTACAAAATGTCTAGGAGTATGTTGAAACAACATGCTAGAAAATGGTCATTAAATGGAACATAATATAGTACAAAGTTGCATATAAATAGTAAACAGAATACAGAAAATATAGATAAGTTTGTAAGACAGAAGGAAGCAAATATATTATAAATGTAAAATATAAACATGAGATACTATCAAGGAAAGAGACAGTTTCCAAGACTACAGCTCCGGAAGCTGTAGGAAAAAATGACTATTAGTAGACATTTTTCAGAAGCAGAGGCAGAGAGAGAGGAGGAAGAAATGGTTGCTGCAATAGTATTAGAGGAGGGGAGGTGGATTAAGTTGGGTCATTGCATAAGCATGTCCATGATATATGGAGAGTATCCTTTAGTGTTGTTTTGAAAAACATAGGGTTAGAGATCTAACACTTAGTGGTAGTTTATGTGGCACCTCTGCACTGACCCAGTAATCAAGGAGCCTCAATCTTCAGCACTGGCAACAGTGGGAGACGTACACAATGAGAGGATGACACATAGACACACAGTAAAGTACAATTTCTTTTAAGAGCACACAGAGATCACAGTCAGTCTGGTGCTGGTTTCTCCCTCTTTCTCCAGATCCCCAATAAGACTCCCCACTGACACAGCTATAGGATTAAGATCTCAGCCGAGCGGCCAAGCTAAGTCCACCCTCTCTGTCCGACCAGTGCTTTGAGGCCCTGCCTAAGTAGCTGACGCACACAAACACACACACATACACACACACACACACACACACATTTTAGATTTGATTGATATACAAACACACACACACACACACACACACACACACACACACACACACACACACACACACACACACACACACACACACACACACACACACACACACACACACACACACACACACACCTGAGAAAGACTGGCACAGGTTTACTAGCTATGCCCCCTTTTGCCCATACTATAAGGTAGTTATCACTGCCTCCAGCCAGCTCTTTATCAGCTACTATAATGCCCTTGCAAAGGGTGTCCAATCGTATGGTTTAATGTTGCTATTATCCAAATGGTAGTTTGACCAAGAGCAAGGCTATTGGAGTGGCCTGTACAGTTTTACCAAATCAATATGCAAGTACTCTAAGAGCTTAAATAATATGTCTCGCACAAATAGCCACAAAAATAGGTTTAAATATATTTATTCATGGCCCTGCGTAAGTAGCTCACACACACACACACACACACACACACACACACACACACACACACACACACACACATACACACACACACACCTGGGAAAGGCTGGCACAGATTTACTAGGTATGCTCCCTTTTCCCCATTCTATAAGGTAGTTATCACTGCCACCAGCCAGCTCTTTATCAGCTACTATAAGGCCGTTACAAAGGGTGTCCAATCCTACTGTTTAATGTTACTATTATCCAAATGGTAGTTTTGACCAAGAGCAAGGCTATTTAGGAGTGGCCTGTACAGTGTCACCAAATACCTATGCCAGTACTCTAAGAACTTAAATATGTCTCACAAATAGCCACAATGATAGGTTTAAATATATTTAATAATAAATAATAAAAGAACAAAACAATACTCAGTAACTCAACGCAGTGACTTCAGAATTCAAAATCACAGGAAATATTTCAAAACAACATTGCAGGATAGTCTCAAATAAATACAGAAAACATCTAAACTAAGCTTTACTATATTCCTAACTATATCTAAAGGAGATACTATGCCCTAATTGTTACTTACTAGCAAGTGCAGATGTGATGATGAGTGGAAGTTTCCAAGTCAAAGACAAATACAAAATGCTAAGTCTCTCTCTCTGAGAGAGTTCTTAAATTAATATCACATTTTACTGCTGGATTAGCCTGGATGACATCACTTTTTGTCACCTGACTTCAGTTCCCAGGCTAAACAGAAACTTAACAGAATTTAACATCTCTGTGTTAAAAATATACATCTCTCAGAATTGTGCAGCTGCTAGGAAGTTATAAAGCAATAAAACACTTTTTACATTTTAAAACTAGTAACTACAGCTCTCCAAGACAATAGAAAAAAACTTCTATGGAAAGTTAATTGAAAATGCTTGCACAGAGCATTCTTAACCCCAGATAGAATCAGTAAAATTAGTTCTTCCATAAAAGGAATATGTTGGAGATATGAGCAAGTACACAATGCAGACTGGAACCGCATTTTCTTTGACTGTGTTAAAATTAAGCCATTTTGGCATGGTATCACAGTAAGACGCTGTCCGGTTCGATTCTCAGCTAGAGTGTCTTCTGCGTGGAGACATGTGTGAATGGACGTACCTTCATTGAAGGTTTTGCATCAGGGCTGGTAACTCGGCACGTAAAAATCAACTACCAATCATTAGTGGACCAGAGTTCCACTGTGGTGACCCCTAACTGGGAAAAGCCGAAAGACACAACAACAACAACATTAATAACTTTCTACAAGCTTTATTTAATGAATCATTTTATTTAACTAAAGCTCTTGTATTATTAAATGTGAACAAAAGTCCGCATTTGAATAGGTCAAACATGTATATAGTATGGACTATACTTGTAATTTCAAGGAAGTATATAACAAGAAGATGGAATACAAATACAATACCAACTTTAGAAGACTTCTACAGCCTACTGAAGACAGCAGCATTATTGGAAATTAAAATTAAAGAACTAAGAATTTATCCAAAGCCATTTACACAACCCTTGGGGAAAAGTCTTATTGTTGATTGATACTATACAATAATTGATCACACACTCTGATAATGGACTGGCCATACTTATAAAGTAACTGTATATATTAAGATGTGTTATAGTGTCAGGCTAATGTAAATAGTGTACATAGTTATTTAAGATGTTATGTATAAATACTATGGAAGTCTTTCAAGTGTATTTGAAAAATAAAAAAAATTGAGAAGAAAAAACCTCTAGCTCTAGACATCCTGTCTCCTTGCTGCATTGAATCTAACTTTTATATCACATCATAAAGCACTTCATTTCAACTTATTTTCTTGAAGTTTTGTAAGTTAATCTTCTATGTTCCAGCAGGGTATGCTGTGGTTACATTCTTGAAGCTTAATCCATAACATACAGTTCTGTATAAATCATATCAATATTCATAAATGACAGAATTATTTACAGAATTCCAGATAGCTGGCCTGGCAGTGTCACAGTTTATTCCAAGTGTTTGCCACTGAGTAGATGTAGAGGAGTTTAGCAATGTTTTTGTTGGGTTTATAAACTTGTAGAAGATGCTGCTGGGAGCTATGGAGGGCCTGATTGGGAGTATAGGACTGGATGAGGGTAGAGAGAGAGGGACAGGAGGAGGGTTCATGTAAGATAGAATGAGCCATGAGAAGCTGAGTTAGTAGGATCTGATGGTGAAATTCCAGCTACTACTGGCTTTTCAAGGCTAGGCAGTGGTGAGAGCAGTAGGACCTGTTAGAGGCAAGTCTTGCAATTTTATTATAGGTGAATTCCAGTTTAGACAGAAGATTGGATTGGATGTTAATGAGAATAGGGGCAGCAGAAAGAAGGGTGAAGAGTAGGAATGCGCATTCAAGAGAGATCCTAGACATATTTGTGAGGAAGTTTTGTATGCCTATATAGCAGGCCTAACTTTTGATGTGTCTTTGTAATGCACTGCTGAATATGGGGGTTGAACTTTAGTTGGCCATAAATAATAACTCCTAGCAGTTTGGTGTGAGGTTCAATGGAGATGATGGTATTGTTAAGGGAGCAGACAGTAAAGGTAGTTTTATGATGTTGGAGAGATTTAGGGAGGATAGAAGAAGTTTTGTTTTCTTAGGGTTAAGCAGCAATTGGTTGGAGGTTAGCCAATTTTTAACTGAGTGCAAAGACTCTTGGTTGAAGATGTGTAGGTGGGTGATATTGTCAGAGGAGGAGATGATGGTGGAATCATCAGCATATTGTAGATGATAGTGGACAGGAAGAGTGTAGGTCATTAGTAAATATATTGAATACTAGGGCTCCAAAAATGGAGCCTTGGAATGCCCTGGATTGTACGGGTAAGAAGGAAGAAAAGTTAGACTGCCATTTAACTGCTGGAATCTTTTGCAGAGATAGCTGGAGAATCAAGAAAGTGCACAGCTGGAGAGATTAATGGTAGCTAGTCTGAATAGAAGAAATTGGTGGGTAATTGTGTTGAAGGCTTTGAAGAGGTCCAGAAACAAACCTAAGATTAGCTTGTTGTTGTCATAAGAATTTGTAATAGAATTAGTGAAAGATATCAGAGCAGTAGCTGTACTGTGATTTGGGCTGAAACCATGCTGTGTAGGGGTTAGGAGATTTTCTAGCAGGAGATGATCAAGAAGTGCAGTTTTTGAGGATTTTGACAGGGGTAGATATAATGGCAGGTCTCTACAGGCTGGTAGCTGAAAGAAGAAAACAATCAGTGAAGCCATGAATATTTTTGCAGGGAAAGATGATGGGTTTGCAATGTCAAGAATAGAATCAAATATAGCAATAGTTGAATGGGGGGAGTAAAGTTATGGAGAAAAAGAATAATATAAAGAATTGGAAGAGCAAAAGGGGAGAATCAAGTGACAGAAAAAGAGAGAAAGTTTAAGTTAGTGACTAGTTAAATGGAGGGGGCATCCCAATACAGATATTAATACAGTCCAAACAGTAGTAATTCAGTAGAAGAGGGGAGTCAAGTGAGAGGAGAAAGGAGTGAGGGAAAGGTATGTTAGTTTGGAGGAGAGAACATGTAGAATACAGTGGGAAAGAAAAGGAGACAGATAAAAATAGAAGGAGGAATGGCAAGCTAAAGCAAAGGGGGAAAAGAAGACAGAAGTAAAGGTACAGCTAGAGGGTTCTGGTTTGGTGATGTGCTTACACTAAACTTTAATTACAATGCAAGTGAGGTGCTACACACCAAATGCAGGGTAAAATGCATTAAACTTTGGTAGAAAATGCTGGAGGCAGTGATGGGCTGGGTAGAGGAGGTGATGTTCAGACTGGGTGGTGAAAACTTCCTTACAGTAGATTAAAGCAGCAGTATCAGCCTAGAAAAGGGAAGAGTTACAGTAGATTAGATGAAGGTAGCCTTTACATGTAGTTAGGTACATGAGGTTTCAGGGACAGGACTGGAAAGAGATACAGGGAAATAAGTAATTAAAATGGGAGAAAGGATGGCAAAATGTATTAGAGTGCAGTAAAAGAGCAATCAGAAAGGTGGAAAACAATGATAAGGTCACAAGACAAGTGAGAGAACAATAAATGGAGTTATGTGCAGAGAGTCAGAGAGTGGAATAGGTTGTGAAGAAAAAAAATGCTAAATGGGCAACAATGTATCAACACAGTCCAACAGATAAGAGCAACAATCAGAATAAAACAGCAAGGTACTGTCTTCAAATAAATCAAAGCAATGAAAACAGAAATAAAATACAGTGATCTATATAGCAGATATGTTCACAAATTAGCCATGTAGCCATGTAAAACACCAACATAAATGTACATGGTATACAGCGAGACAAATGCCCAAGCAAGGCAAGTGCACACAATTAAAAATGCCTTAGTTCAGATTGCAAAGCCTGACAGACCGCACTGTCCTGTGAGGGCTATGTGTACTTTACAGTAATCAAAAAATAGATGTAGGTAACATTAAGCTATACTAAGTAATCACCCAGTAACCTTAGTCCAGTAATAAAATCACTGTGTATAACATGACAGAGGAGAAAAAATGAGCGCAAACCATACTGTATCAGCCCTTATGTCCCTTTCAGTATCAGTATTATACTGTAGAGCTGTGAGACCTGTAGTGCAAATAAAACATGGGTTTCAAGTAAGGCTGCACAGTGTTAATTTGGCCAGGGGAAATAAAAACAGGCACAAAATTCAGTGTAACAATGAGCACTACCCTTTCAGAATCTAACTTATCAAAATAGAGCTGCAAGGGCTAGAGAAAGGGTGCTGCAGAAAGAAAATTACCTTAACATTGCTTTTCCAAACACCAAAAATAGACAGTAAGCAAATACAAAAGTTGTTGGAAAAACACACCAGCAGGACCCGAAAATGATGTCTGATGATAGCAGAGAGGCAGGGGAAAGATGGCACAAAATGCCAAAAGGGGAAGTCTAAATGCCACAAGGCATGAAGGGAGGTATAGCGAGAGTAAAAGAGAACACCTTGTATGTGCAGGTAGATCCTATATGAGTAAGCATAACTATAGAAAGAAAATGTTGGCCCAGGTCTCAACAGGCTGGAAGCTAAAAAAAAAAAACAATCAGTGAAATCACGAGTATCTTTGCATGGAAAGATGATGTTTTTGCAATGTCAAGGATATAATCAAATATAGCAATAGGTGAATGGGGGAGGGAGTCAAGTTATCTAGAAAAAGAATAGTCTAAAGAATCGGATGACCAAAAGGGGAGAATCAAGTGATAGAATAAGAGAAAGAGTTTAAGTTAGCGACTAGTTAAATGGAGGGGACATCCCAATGCAGATATTAATACAGTCCATATAGTAGTAATTCAGTACAAGGGAGGAGTCAAGTGAGAGAGAGAAAGGAGTGAGGGAAAGGTATGTTAGTTTGGAGGAGAGAAAAATGTAGACTACAGTGGGGAAGAAAAGGAGACAGAAAATGGAAGGATGGTATGCTAAAGCAAAAGGAGAAAAGACTGGAGTAAAGGTACAGCTAGAGGGTTTGGGTTTGGTGATGTGCTTACACTCTTAATTATGCAGGTGAGGTGCTACATATCAAATACAGAAAATACATTAAACTTTGGTAGAAAATACTGGGGGCAGTGATGGGCTGGGTAGAGGAGGTTCATCTTCCAAGCCCCTACTTGTACTTATCAAGGGTACCAGAATTCATTAGAGGTTTCGGATGCATGGCTAGACTTAAAAGGGCCTTAGTGGTCATTAGCCTAGTACACACCTATAAGCCTATGAACTTATAAACAGATATAGATGGCACTCCAAAGAAGAGAAGGATATGCATTTTTCATCCAAGCTGGGCAATTAACTTTGACTGGCCTTCAGTGAGTAACCCTGGAGTAAAATATGCTTTCTGCAACACCTGTGGCACAGATTTCACAATTCGCCATGGTAAACAATATGATCTGCAGTGACATGCCAACAATAAGAATCACAGAACTGTCAACATGCAGCTGGAAGGACTATGGCAGACTTATTTGGACCTCAGAGTTTAACAAGTACAAAGGTTATTGAGACAGAGATTGGTTTTGTGTCACTCCTTGCTAAACACAACTTACCATTTGTAGCAGGAAACACATCCTGAAATTTATGAAGAAATGTGGTGAGGATCAAGATGTTCTCTGGAAAATGACAACAAAGGCAGCCTGCATTGTAAGAGATGTTCTGGACCTTGTTATCAGAATGAAGCTGCCGCCAGTTTCCAGAAATCACCAAGCTGTTTACAGGCCAAAGAGGAAGTGCTAACCTGAATGTAGAAGTTCAAGACTTTTACAAGAAAATGAGACAGCACCAGAAAAAAAACCCCGTTTTTGACCGCACAGGGTTTCTTCACACAAGATCAGTAGCTAGCTTCATGTGATATGATACCAAAACTCAGAAAATGGAAACTGTGGGGACAATACAGGCAGAAAAACATTTTTGAGGAGGAATGAGATTTAAGAGAAGGCAGGAGCTGAATAATTTATGTAATATTGCTTAGATTTTACATCACATATATTGTTATATTTCTTATAATGTGTGTAAATGTGAACTTGTTAATATGGTTTGATTACTTTTGTATGAATATGTTTGCCTATGTCACAAGTGATAATTCAATAAATGTGTATAAAACAAACAAAAACTGAAAATCAGTTATCAAAGCTGCAAACTTGATTTTAATTATGGGCTGTGTTGTCAACTTGCCAAGCTTGTCAGCTAAAAACATTAACAAAAATAAAGTTTGCATTTACAGAGTTAGTTTTAAAGAGTGTAAATGTTGCCTATTAATATGTTGAGATAAAAAACTTTGGCTGCTCCCATGTACCTTAACAATAGCATGAACAGCCTTGGGAGCAACATATGAAACATTATGTATAATTATATCCTATAATATGCAAAAACACATGGACACAGGTATATACACAAACACACACACACACACACACACACACACACACACACACACACACACACACAAACGTTTGAAAATGTATGGGTAATTTGAAAAATAAAACAGAATTACAGTAATCCTGCAGTTAGTATAACCATACTGCAACCTCACAAGCCTTGAAAATGGTTTGAAACAGGTAAACAAAAAACTTCCCAAACACTGTCTTCCAAGACCACGTGAATAATCCACTACGAAACCTGCGTTTGAAATATTTATTTAAGCTTCTCTTTAAACATGCACTTTTCGTCAGATTTAAGAATCCAACTTCATCAGAAACAAAACTTTAAGTTAACAATCTACTAGAGCATTTTATAGCACCCAAATTTCATTGAAATCACATTGAAGTCATGCAGCACTACACATGTACTATGCAGAGAGCTCACCCTACTGGTGACTGCAACCTCGCCTGCTGAGTGAGGTACTGCAGATATGTGAATTCTTGCCACATCAGCTGATCATTAAGGCAGCCACTTGCAGTGACAGAGTATTATGTTCTGTTGCCTTCTTAAGCAGCATGTGTTAAAACTCAAAACACCAAACTCACAAAGTATGTCTCCAGTGGCTGACCTGTGATACCCCCATTCTACAGTTAAGAGACATGCACACCATAATAGTCCCACATTCTAGACCTGTCCACACGAACCATGGAACCCTTGCAAGAAAACAAACTACAAAGGTATGAACCTATAAAATAGGCTGCTTACATACAGAATTTCTAGCTATAAAATCAGGGCACATATGGAATAGCTAGAAATAAGGGAGATGAGGGGGGTGGAGAAGCTGTCACTCACAGCATACGGACCTTTCAAAGCTCACCATATATGGTGAGCACTCCTACATCTGCCTTACTTTAATGAACACTCTGTGATGAGTGGAACAGTTGGGCAGAACTCCAACCCATATACTCAAATACCCTAAGAGGCAGCAAAAGCCAGAAAGGCAAAAGAGGGGACTTCCAAAAATTGTTCTGAAGGGCCATCTTTCAAAGAATGATGTGGTTAAACTATGAAGATGCAGACTACAGTGTTACAGCATAGATGCCTACCATTAGGAGTACTGTAATAAACTGAGAAAATGCTACTGTTTATCTAAACAAAAATGCACAAGTGAACTAGCTGTATTAGAGTTGTATCACTTTTTTAAAAATGCATGTAAATATTTATCATTTGTTGACCAAGTTAGTCTCAATAGGCTAGTGGCCTCTTTTCAGGGGAGATCTGGGGTGGTATTTATATTACTAAAATATGGCCAGGCCATCAGGCAATTTCCTCTACTCATCACCATTACGAGTGGGAAGCATTTTGGAGGAGCACTTCCTGTTACTGTTCCAGGCACAGAGGTGACCCAAAGAAACAGGGAGCCAGATGGAGAGAGAAGGAGATGATGCAGTAGTGAAAGAAATGTAGGAGAAAGCAAATACTGAGATTGGAGAATGTGTGCAGGATTATGAAGAAATGTTTCAAAGAAACCTATATGATGGAGATGAGTCAGCAAATGATGGATGTATAATTACAACCCATCCAGTAGGGAGAGCTGCAGGATGATTTGCATAAAGAAATGGTGGTGCACAGTGAATCAGAAGATGAAGGCAATGTTTTCTGGGGAGACATTATGGAGAACACACAAAAGGAGGATGCAGAGACAATCCTGAAGAATAGTGGTGAGATGAAAAACAAAACATATGCTTAGAAAGAAAAAGAAGGCAAAAGTGGAGTAGCAGAAAATAAGGCAGAAGAAAAAGAAAACTGAAAGTACATGGTAAGGATTCAAAGTAAAGAAGACAAAGAAATGGACAGGTATCAAGTGTGGGATAATTTTATAGCTTCTTTCGGTGTAAAAGCACATGAGGCAAGAGCATTTATTCTTATTAACAAAGATATATTTTGTGTCATTATATTTGAGACTGTTTTTTCAATGGAAAATTTCTTGAGGAATAAGAAAATTAAAAGACTGTATCCCATGGAATCTTTATGTGATAAAACCATTTAACATGGAAAGAAGATGGTTTATGAAATAAATCAAACAAAGGTAGAAAGAGGGACTTTGAAAGGACATTTGAAAGCTTTATGTAAAGAAGTACTGGACATTGCAAATGTTTATGACAAAATGGGTTTATGGACTGGTGGTTGGGACTGTAATATTGTGTATGAAATAGAAACAGAAAAAATTATACATATATGAAGCATGATAAACGCGGTGGGAAATAGGGATGTTGTAAAATACTGGGGACAACCCAAAACATGTTTTTTTTTTTTTTTTTTTGTGGAAAGAAGGACATTTGATCAGTAACCATGACAAAAGAAAATGCTATGTTTGTTGGAAAATGGGACGATGCAAAAAATGTGAATTGAAATGTTATAAATGTAACAAAATTGGACATTTAGGGATGGATTGCAAAAATGAAAATACCAGTAAGAAAAAAAAAAAAAAAACAAAAGAGAAGAAAATGAACAAAGAGAAGACATTTCAAAAGTAATAAAAACAGAAGAAAATTAGATGAGAAAAAAATAATAAAGAGTACATAGAAAAAGGTTCTGAAATAAGTGATGAAGCAGACCTAAACTGGAAGGTAGTAAAAGGGAAAAAAAGTTATACTGGGAAAAAGGTAAAAGACAGAAGAAGAACATTTAAAGGGGTAAGTACAAAAGAGAAAAGAAATGGATGAAAAAGAATACATACAACTAATGACTGGAGCTTGGTATAATGGTTAAGGTGTTTGACTCACAGATAGAAGGTATAGTGTTTGATTCTCACCTTTGGGAAGGAAATTGGTTAAGCTTAGAATGACCTATTAAGAAATCTAGCCTAGTAATTAGTTCTGAACTTAAAAATCATGAATCTAGAAAAAATTAAACTTCTTGAGTGCTTTCTGTAACTGTGAATATTATTAAGAATATAGTAAGAAGAATAGGAATTTTGGAGTCATGTAATGCATGTGATATAGATGTAATTACACTAGAAGACACAAGAATTTTTAACAAATGAGGAAAGATTGCAAACAGAAAGAAACTATGGGGAGGAAAGACAATCTGGAATTTGGGAAATGAGAGCTGTTCCAGAATAGCTGTTTTCTGTAGAAATACAATAAAGATATTAGATGTAACATTAGCAAAAATGGGAAGATTGGCCTTGTAGATTTAAAATGGAAACTGCAAGTATACAGAATTATAACATTATAGACTTATACACTGTAAAGAAAGGGAAAGCTTATTTCATCAGATTTTAAACTATGTAGTGATAAATATGAATATTATAATAACAGGAGACTTTAATCGTGATTTAAGAGGCAAGTGTAAAAAGAAAGGGAATGATATATGAAAAATGTTAGAAATTATAAGATGTGGTAAGTTAAATCTTTGGGACAAAAATTCATGGATTTAAAAAAATGCATGTATAGAACTGAAATAGATTATTTTATTGTATTAAAAAGTTTAGTTATAGCAGAAGGGGAGGTAGTTGAAAGAGGATTTCTGATCATCTTGCAATATGGCTAGAGATAAAAATATATATATATATATAAAAATAGGCAAATGAATAAAAAGGATAAACAAGAAAGCACAGAATGAAAAAGAAAAGAGATTAGTAATACAGTTATGGAATGATCATATTACTATGAGAACATTTTATAAAAACTGGTCTGAATGGTGGATGATATTTAAGGAAAACTTTTTTACAATGGCAATATGATGTGAGAGAAAATATAAAAGAGCATATAATGATGCATTTGGAAGATTTAGAATATAATGACAGAAATTACTTTGACAAAGAAAAATAATTATATGAAAGAAATCAAGAAAAAATACAAGAACTGTTATATAAGCAAAGATATTTTTTTTACAAGGAAAAAGATAAGTATGGAGTTACTTAAGCAGATTAATACAGAAGATGGTAGTGTAATGAGGGGAATAAAAATGTAAAAAGAGAAACAGAAAGAACTCAGGAAAAGATTATGAATAATGTAGTACAACGTGTACAACAAATGTTTAAAGAAAAAAGGTATTGAAAAAACATGGAAAGCAAAAAAAAAAGTTAAAAGAAAAATAGAATAAAGAGTTGGAAAAGGAGATTTCTTTAAATGAGCGATAAAGTATTAGGACAAGTAAATAAAATACAGATTTGGCTGCAGGCCCAGATGAAATAGCGTATGAAATGTATAAAAATGTAAG
Organism: Protopterus annectens; assembly: GCF_019279795.1. Classification (NCBI taxonomy): domain Eukaryota; kingdom Metazoa; phylum Chordata; order Ceratodontiformes; family Protopteridae; genus Protopterus; species Protopterus annectens. Next base: position 1,510,822,579 of record NC_056725.1, read on the forward strand.
CGAATGGGAAAAACAATTTTTTTAAAGATTTTACATGAATGGTTAAATGAAGGTTTTATGTATAAATAATTATGTAGTGGAATACTTAAATTTAGTTGGAAGAAGGAAGATGGAAGATAATAGTATTGAATAATAATGATTATAATACTTTTAAGAAAATAACACAAAAGAGATTTGAAACTAAAATGGAAAATATTATGGAAGATAGCATACATAGTACAAAGGGGAAGGACTGTCAAGAATTATTAATGATAGTTAGAGAAACTGTGGATTATATGAACAGAAAAGAAGTGAAAATCATGATAGCAGACCTTAATAAGGCATTTCACATGACTGGACATGAAATCCTTTGGGTAATAATGAAAATATATAATATAAGTGAGAAAGTCAGGAAATTATGTACGTCAGTGTATAGTAAAAAATAAAGTAAAAATACTTGTAAATGGCTAGTTAAGCCAAAATGTGCATACAAAGAGTGGTGTAAGGCAAGGATGTCCAATGAGTTGTATACTCTTTGCATTAGTTATAAATCGGATAGTATGTGAAATAAATTACAAAATGAAGGAGGCAGGGAACACCTGAAGGGTTACGAATTCCAGGTCCATTAATATATGCAGATGACATTATAATAACTGCAAAAACAAAGTTTGGATAAAATAAGTAATAATTTGCACAAATTAGTGTCTAGAGATGACAGTCATGGCTTTAAATAAAGAGGAAGGTAAAGGTTTGGGTGATGTAAAGATCAGGGGTATATATTTTACAAAGAATGACATTTCTGTGTTGGGTATAAAATTTGAAATAAAGATTTGAGTAGAATTCAATGGGAAAAACAATTGAAGAAATAAAGCAAACGTATTTTCTACAGAACATATAAATTATCATTCAAAAAAGGCTTATTTGATAAATTCAGTACTAAAGGAAAAATAGCATACTTAGCAAGTGCATTTATGTTGCCAACAATATATGAAAAGGAATCATTGCAGATATATATATTTTTATTTATATTGGATTCTAGATTAAACCCAGCAAAAGAGGAGTTTTATATGTAAATAAAGAAGGAGGTTTAGTTAAAGTTAATTAACCCAGTACTATGCAAAACCATGGGAAAATTTAACACATGATGAGAAAAATTAAACCTATAATAATAAGAAACAAAAAAGTAAAATGTCAAGATGTTTTGTGGAGGCAAGTAACAGATACATTTCCAGTAAAAGGAAATATGCCATATAAAAAGAAAAGTGACAAAATATGTTCACAATGTCAAGAAGAAGAAACTATGGATCATGTGTTTTTGAAATGTAAAGTAGCAGAAAGTATTCGAAGAACTAAGTCAACACTAGAATGGAGGAAAGAGATTCTGCCAATATGGATGACAGCAATTATCGGTGCAGGTAATAAGCAAGAGGTGGCTGGAATTTACAGGAGAAAGCTGATAAAGGGATCAAGGTTCTGAGAACAAATAACTAGAGAGGGAAAGGTAATAGAAAGGGAAGAGGCCAAAAATAAATTTGGACTGCAGGCCACAGACTGCTTTCCCTATCAGGGATTGATATCAGAGTATAGGCAAAGATAAAGTGATAGGGGAAATCTGAAGTGACATACCTGCTCTTTTAGAGTTTTAGTTGACTCTAGAACTAAATCAGCTGTTAAAAATGGATAATTAATACAGCATATAAAAAATAGCATGATAACTATAGAAATCAGCCAGAGGTGTTTAGAAAACTCTGGGAAGAGCCACTGGATAAGCAATTCACAAGGAAACAATGGGAGGACATATGGATGTCTCCCAAATATGCAACAAAGAATATTGGGTGATCAAATAGAATGATTTTTTGAGCTGGGAAACAGGATCTGAATTACTTAGACATATTAAGGCCTTATTAAATTGAAGTCTGGTGGCTGCCAAAAAAGCAGTTACTAGAAAATGGAAATCAAAGTCTAAACCAACTGTATTTGAAGTTGTGAATATTGTAACAGAGATAAAAGAACTACAAGTGGAATCTTTAGAACAGGTTAGGAACAAATTACATAGAAAAAATATGGAAATTGTATGAACAATACATGCATATTATTTTTTTGGTGGAGGAGAGGGGTTTAAGAGAAGGCAGTAATTGAACAATTTATGTAATACTGGATTAATAACTGTATAAAAGAATGCATGTGATATATAATATTTATAACTGTGAGCATGTTAACGTGGTTTGTTTTCTTTTATATAAATGTATGTATGTGTATGTCTTTTTTTTCAAATATATTTTTATTGAATTTTACAAACTTTTCAAACATACAAAGGAAAAACTGTAAGTCATTACAGGAAGCAGTAAAGTATAGGTATATATATAACAGTTAGTACAAAAACGACGCATTTATAAAACAGCAGTTATCTTACAGGGAAACTTACATCTTAGAGAATAATATAAGCAGTAAAACCCCCCAATAACCTATTACAGTCAAAGAGATACAAATGGAAAATGGCTTGGAAGGAGGAGTATATGACTGTCTTAAGAAGAAAGAAAAGCGGTAAGGAGGGTATATCCATATAAACCAACTATTTACACCATGTACAACTATTTATACCATATTTACAACATGGATGCCAGAGGATAACAAAATAATATAACAAAATACTTTGTAAAATCAAAAGTTACAGTGTGATGATAACAATGTCTAATGATTATAGGGCCAGATATGATACCGAAGGAGGATTTCCTGGAATGTAGTGTTAGTGACCCAAATTTTGGAAGATTATTTAGTTTGGATTAGGTCAAAAAGGCTACACCAGTAATTCTGAAAATATTCTTTTTTCTTTTGGTTATTATTGCATAATGCATGTGCAGATATATATTTGCCATTGATGTAAAGTTTTTCGAAGCTATTGCTGAGGGATTAACCCAATTCTTGGCTATAAAATATTTGAGAAGAGCACAGGCCGTAACACAGATGTGGTGATGGATACCCTTAAGAGATTTAGGAATTATATTTAGAATCATGGTTTGCCAAGAAAGTGTTTTTTTCGTATCCCATTTTTTTCCAATTGAGTTCTGAGAGAACACCAAAGTTTGTAAATATTCTTACAGCTCCAAAAAATGTGAAGTATATCTACATGTGGAAGGGAACAGAACAGACAGGTTATGTTTTTATTGTATCCGAATTTCAGTAAGACTGGTGGGGTATAGTAGGAATTGTTGTTATCACAAGTTGAGTGTAAATTAGGTTTTTGAAGGGGGTTAGATGCAGGGTATTATTGATTGCTTTGCACTTAGATTCCATAGAGATTTCTCCTTGTATACCGTCCCAATATTTGGAAAATAGAAGTGAATGATTATATTTAATGCTTGACACACGTTTATAGGTATTCTAAATCATTTTGTTCTGTAGGGAAAGTGATTTAATGAGAGATTGTGATACTGTAATGTCTTGCTCCTTCACTCTATAGCAAGAAATTTTTTGTTTTATAAGTGAGCTAATTTGTCTTAAGATAGGATCATATTTGTTAGGAGCACCAAATAAGGCTTTGACTTCGGCAACATTTTTAAAGTTATAAAAGTGCCAAACTATGGCTTTTTTAATAATAGGGAAGTTTGTTAGATTGATCATTTTATTACTGATTTTTAAGTTAGGGTTTAGGTGAATAGGTTGGAGAATGGGAACAGTATTGTGTAAATTTAAGGAGGTCATTAGAGTTTGAAAGATGCAAATTTTGTTCTTTAGTGTAGGCAAGATCTTGAACTTGTAGTCACCATCAGGTGCTAGAAAAGGGTCAGCATATGGATTGAATTTTAACGAATATATATAGTTGCACCAGATTTTGATCCAGGTTAGGTACCAAGATTCAGCAGAGGAATCATAGCAGGCTATTTGAATTAGACGGCTAGCATTAATGATGTGGTAATATAAATTAAAGTCCAGGAGACTTAAACCACTTTTGGTCTTTGGGGTAATTAGATTCCTGTATGATATTCTGGTTGATTTAGGAAACCATAAAAACTTTGAGATTGTGGTTTCCATTTTTCTGAAAAAAAATTTCACAACATTTAAGAAGATGGAGTTAAGATGAAAAAGGATTCTAGGCAAAATTTTCATTTTAATCCTGGTGGATTTTGATAGCAAAGAAAGATTCATGTTTTTCCATCTAGTTAGATCATTATTTATCTGATCCCAGACTCTATATAGATTTGCGTTTATTAGTTCTTGGTGAGGGTGTGTGAAATTTACTCCTAGGTATTTGAGTGTACATTTGAGAGGAATGTCAGACAGGGGGAAGTAATATTATAAATGGTTTGCAGGGTTTAATGGGAAAATAGATGATTTTGCAGGGTTTAATTTGTAATTAGCAGCCTCAGCAAAAAGATTAATAGAATTTCGGATTTTATGAAGATCAGTGTTTTGAAGCTCAAAATAGATGTTTAGGTCATCTGCAAATGCAGAATAATTTATATCAATATTAAAGACTTTTGGGATATGATGATAAGTCTTTTATTTAATCCAGAGAAGGAAAGGTCCAAGATATAAATTGAAAAGATAAGGTGAGAGTGGGCAGCCCTGCCTAGTGCCATTGGTAATTTTAATAGGGTGTGATAAAGTTTTATTTATATACAGGGAAGTAGAGGCATTGTTATAAAGCATCTTAATAGTATTGATAATAAAATCGGGAAAGTTAAAAAATTTCATGGTTAGGTAAAGGAAGTTTAGATCAACGTTATCAAAGGCTTTGGTAGCATCTAGTGTGAGTGCATAGCGTGGGTGGTTATCACTTTTTAGAAACAGCATTAATGTGTTTAAGGTAAGAGTATTGTCACACAGCTGCCTCTGTTTCATAAATCCCAACTGTTCAGAAGAAATGACTGTATCTATAAATTTCTGAATTCTATTAGCGAAAATGGTAGATAAGATTTTGATGTCAATGTTAATAAGGACAATGGGCCTATAGCAGAGAGGGTTGGACTTGTTAGAGTTCGGTTTTGGGATGAATATTGTTTTCGAATTGTTTATATACTTATCAGTAATCCCTTTAAAGATGATATAATTATACATGGCAAGGAGAGTTTTAGAAAGGTGATGGCTAAATGTTTTATAAAATTCTCCAGTAAAACCATCAGGACCTGGCGCTTTATTTGGTTTAAGTTTTTTAATAGCTAGCATTATTTCATTCAGTGTTATGGGACTGTTTAGAAGGATGTTTTGCGGGGAGGATAATTTTGGAACAGATAGCTCATTTAGGAATTTTTTGTGCATTTCATTTGGGGGTCTGTTTTTTGGGATTATAGATTTCAGTGAAGATATTTATAAAATAGTTAACAATATCTTCATTACTGTATAAGTTTTTCCCTTTGTATTTTATTTCATTAATATAGTTTGGTCCCTATTTGATGTTTATGAGTCTAGCTGGTGTTCTGGAGGGGGTTTGGGCCCATTCTGAATATCTGTGAAGGAGTTTGAGTTCTACCAAGGACTGATTTTGTAAGTGAAAGGAGTACATTTTTTTTTGTATCACATGTAGCTTCTTTTCCAGTTCAGGAGAAAAATCCTTTTGTAGTTGTGCATCAGTCATCTTTTGCTCATTGTTGAGGTTATTGATGTACAATTTCTCTTTTTTTTATAATAAGATGATTTTTGTATGAGTATACCTCTGATGACCGCTTTGGCCGTAGCCCATTGGATATCTAAGGGGATGGTGGAAAAACAAGATTCTGCATCAGATTGTTTCAGATAATCATTAATTTGCCGCAGAACATCTTTTTTTAAGGATGTTACTGTTTAGTGACCAAGTGGAGCTACTACCATCGCAATTCAGGTGGTGAGTGGGATTAGTATAAAAAGTGAGACATCTGAGTGGTCGGCTATAGATCTAGTCTCAAGTGCAAAGTTTGTAATTGAAAAGATATCAAAGACCAAAAATAATCAATTCTGGACCAGACTTTGTGCAAAGCCAAATAAAACGTGAACTTATTTAGCTCTCTGTCATGGTCAAATATTAAAAAAGGGTCAACTAGGTTGAAGCCATTTATCAAATCCTGAATAGATGCAGTTACTTGCGAGGGCTGTTTCCTGTTTTTATTTGAACTATCATTCAAGGGGTCCATACGTGCATTCCAGTCACCACCAATAATGAAAAGATGATTAGGAAATTGAAGTAGTAGATTATGTATTTCATAGATGAATAAGTGCTGGTTTGTACATGGGCTATATAAGTTTAAGAAAAATAAAGGGGATTTTACCTGATGGTATGAGCAGGAAAATAAACACCATCTACCATTCAGGTCAAAATGTAGTATTTAGCACTTTGCCAGGAAAGGATGTTTTAATTATTATTACAGTGCCTTTTGGTGCAAGACTATTCCCTGCTGATATCACAAGTTTAATCCAATTTTTCTTTTTAATATTATCCCATTTAACATTTGTCATATGGGTCTCCTGTTGAAAGACGATGTTAGATTTATCCTGAAAAATCAGGTGCATAACTAGTTTCTTTTTATTGATTTCTTGAAGGTCATTTACATTTCAGGAAATCACACTAATCATCATAATTTAGATTCAAAACATAGATATACGCTAGGATAAACTAAGAAAAAAAGCCCTACTAGGGACGGTCCAATTAGCAAACACACTTTTTATATATAACAGAAAGTGTAATGTGGTAGTAAATCGTATTCTGGCATCCATGCTCCTTAGCATAAACCCCATGCCTAACCACCAGTCTCCCTGAGTCATTTTTGAATACGTTCTAAGTAGATATAAGTGATCTGTTTTTAAATATTTTCCCTTATGAAGAATAATACAAGAACAGAGCAGGGACACATAAAAACTAACATCAATAGTCCAAAAGCCAACAAACATTGGACAACTACACCACCATGCCACTCCCAAAAATGTTAAGGAATATTGAAAAACATATGTACATAGAATGGACAGTTAAAGGCAAAGTGACATTCGAGTTAGGAGTTAAGGGAAATAATAAAACAATACCACCATAAGAACATAATACATACAGCATTTTTAAAATTAATGACTTCGAAAATTTCCATGTAAATAGGCAAGTGAGGTTGGAGTAATATAGACAATAAAAATTACCAAGTAATTGAAACCAACACAATTTATAACCAGAGCTATTAATAACCATTACAGCAGATAGTAACACAGGTTCTATTTATAACTGACATAGCAGTAAGTACCATAATATCCTAATAATATGTTTTGGTCTCCTGTCTGGAGAAGGGACAGTCAACTTAGATAAGCTCTAACCAAGCATACTGCTATAAAGGGAGGTTAACAAAGGGGGGTAATTATAACAGGAAAAAATTATAGGTCAAATATATGCATCAACAAAGAGAATAGCTTTGAGTAAATGTAAATACATTTTTTACCTATCTAGATATCTAAATTGATTTACTAAATATGCATTACACACAGAATTACATAACAATAGGATTAGAGAAGGAAAGACAGAAACAAGAGCATTAATTGACAACCTAAGCAGTTAATTGGATTTTCACTAAATGCAGTTCACAATAATCTACATAACTCACATATCATCACTAACCAGTTGAATTAAATAACTGTAAGAAAAAGAAAAAAACAGTTTAGCAAGCCTTTTTAACAAGCAAGCAAGTTTTAGCAAGCCAGCTAATTAAACCAAGCACAAGCATACAGCATATCAAGCTCACTAGTTCTGTAGATCCACCTTCATTGAGAGAAGGAACAAAACATCCATATCCTGCACTTTCAGTATAGAATTAAACATCATGATTCATGAATCGTGATTGAATCATGGTGAAAGTAGTCAAAATGCCAATTTGTGTTTCCATGCAACAACAGTTAGATTTCAACACTTGAAAACATATTTTCAGTAAAGGTAGCACAGCTGTGAAGCAGACTAATAGATTACTAAACAGGCAATTGTCTTTAGCTGTCTTTAAATAACTTTTGACAATTGCATAGGCTTTTTATTTTACTCACACAGTCTGAGTTTGTATCTAAAACACTTTCACAATGAGCACGCAAACACACACCTAAATAGAAAACTAAATGTGAACACATAAAATATTGTTTTTGAAAAACTGGAAGACACAGAAAGGCATGTCTGAAGTATGGCATTGTAATTTTGCAACTTGACCAGCAGATGGCAGCTACCATACAATTTGATATGAAAGACTTCTGACAAAGTGATGTATTTGTAGTGCTAGAAAAAAAACTATATTGTAATATATTCATTACTTAAACATAAGATTAGGCTGTTAAATTACCCTGACCAGAGTCCTTTATAGTCCATTTAATTACCATCATCCTGGAGTGTCCAGAAAGTGTTGTTTTAGATCCATTTCTTCTTCCCTAAGCTCTAATTCACAATATTAGCATCCCCAGTAATGCACTGCTTCTTCTGTTGCAACCTCCAACCTCATGATGTCATCGGCTGACATTCCTGTTGCATTCTGGGTAATGGAATGTTGAAACGGCTCTGGGAGCTTAGGGAACCCTCATGGAGCTCTAAATAAGGACTCAACAGTCCGCAGGAAGCATCGTGCACTGATACAAATGGGCCAACATATTACTGAAGAGCTAGAAAGGACAAAAACACTAGGACATCCAGATGATGGAAAAAACAAGCTGGGAAGATGACAGGGTAAGTTAAATTAAGTTAACAATGTTAAAAAGCCAGCAGAGATAGGTTTTTGTAGGTGTATTCATCTTGGTTATACTATTTGTTAGTCTTAACAGTAATTCATAGCTTTTAAGCATATACTGTATTATCTTGGTTATATTATTTTACTAGCTTTAACAGTATAACTAGTTAAGCTGGTAGTGCCTTGAAAGCTTGCATAAATACTTTTTTTGCTTCATCTGCAGAGTGTATTAGGAATTTCTGATCACCATAGCTGAAGGAGAGAATGGCTGGGTATTTCATCTGTAAGCGTAATTTTTTTTTGTTAAATAAGCACAAAAAGGAGCTAGAGTTTGTCTTTGAGCCTTAATGGGATGGGGTCAATCCTGTGACCTCTCCATGAAATGTTGCTTTTCTTTTTTGCAGCCATGAGGAGTGTGGTAACATGTGCAGCATTTAGAAGCCTTGCACAGATCTGTCTAGGGACAGCATCATCTTGTGATCTTCGCAATGCTCTATGAGCTCTTTCAATAATGATTTCTTTAGCTAAGATTTTATTTTCAGTAATGTGTTCAAAAATATCAGTTAGTATGACTGGTAGTTGGACTTGGTCAAGCTTTTCAGGAATACCACGTATTAGAATGTCGTTTCTCCTACTGCGTGCTTCAAAGTCTATTATTTTTTGCTGTAAGTCACTAATAATTTTGTCATTTGTATTTACCTTGGTTTGTAAATCTTGTATTTGCTTTAAATTCTCCTCAGTTTTATTGTCAATAAGATTAATTCTGGATGTAATTTGGTCTAGATTAGAACCAAATGAATTTAATTTGTCTGAGAATAATTTGAAATCTTCATGCAAGGGCTGTAATGCTGTTTTAAGGTCTTCTAGTGAAAGAACAGTCTCATCTTTAGATTTAGCAGCTCCTTTGTTTGAATCCTGTGTTGATTTATTTATTCTCTGCCTCTTAGCTGTTACATCTTTTTCAGGTGACATTAGAGAAGAGAGTTTGGTTTTAGAAGTTATAGCATCCATGGATTCTTGTTGGTTAGCCATCACTGGGTGAATTATAGTGTAGGTTTAGACCAAGTGACTTAAATAATTCTCCTTTAACTTTTCTTGTTTAGAACTCAGAACTCAGTCCTTCAGAGAAAAGGATGCCACCATGCGATTGCGGCCTTCATCCAGTCACTAGAGGTAAGCACTTGCAGAAAAAATGATAAAATTTAACTTTTTAGACCAAATGTTGCTATAGGTCTTTTCCATGAAGTGCATTTTAGAAGAAATACTCCTTTCCTGTTTGATTCGGTGCCAGATGCAAGTTTTTTGAGCGGATAGATTTAGTTGATACAGGAGCAGCAGAAAGTGTGTGTTCAGTGCTTGGCGGCCATCTTGAACTTGCATGTATGTGTATGCCTTAAGTGATAATTCAATAAAAGTGTTTAAAAAGACGAATATATCATAAGTATACGAGACAAAGAAAAACTGAACAAACAAGAATGAGTGATTTATAGGTTAGGAATATGAATGATAAAAACACAAGAAACGAGGCAATAGAAGTCAATTTGTTGATAACTTAGGGGGTCATACCCACACAAATGACACTGTCCTACAAGGGGAAATGTGCACTACATGCAAAATATTAAACCCTTTTACTTGAATACAGAAAAATAAATAATATACAACAGAAAGCAAGATAAAAAGACAGTATAAATATTGCATAAAAATATTTCAGAAAGACTCAGTGAAACAGAAGACATTGGTGGCAAGTATGATGAATATTAAGTGTATATACAATCCATGTAAGTAACAAGAATACAAAATTTTAAATGCTTATAATTATTATAAATAGCTAGATTTTTGCGGTCTCTGTAAATATATATTTTTTTATTTAGATTTGGTTGACAAGGTTAGCCCCATAGGCTACAGGCCTTTTTCAGGAGAGTCCTGGGGTGATATTTTAAACTATTATGGGAAATCTGGACAGTGCATTGGAGGACTTCCCCTACTTTTTTTGATATGTGCTGTGGGATCTCTTCAATCCACTTGAGCTTCCTTCAACTCAAGCAGATAAGGCCTCGGTTTAACATCTCATCCAAAGGATGACACACTTAGAAGTGTAGTTACCCCCCCCCCCATCGTTATGTGTCTGACATAGAGAGATGGATTTTTATAAACAAGTTGGCATTTTGGACAGCCTTCACTGTTTTGCAGTGCTATTGCAAATCCAGAGTTGTAGTCTTCCTCTTGGCATAACACCATACAAGGAGCAAAAATACTCCATAGACTACCCAACTTTGTAAGTCTATGGAATACATACCTACCCAACTTTGTAAGTCTATGGAATACATACTATAACAACAACAGGAAATGCAGTTCTTTAACATTCAAAATTAACATCATTATATCCGGTACTTGTTATTAGCATAATAACCATTAAGACTATTGCAAGAGCATGAAGGTCACCTGAAGCCAGATGTCTCTACAACACATCTGTATGATGGATAGGATAACGTATGTATGACAGGCAAAAACTTTGTCCAGCATGTATTGTAACAACCCAAAATAGAGCTAGCATTTTGTGTGGGACTAAAAATGACAGGATGTGCCATTCACATGAACAGACAAATGTGACTTCTGACAGCCTACTGACTGTCTTATACCAGTGTGTGTGATCTGAAATCTTTGCCATGAATGTATAATGTCAACAATAGCTGGAACACATATAATAGGGAAAACCAAGGATGTAGAATAAAATAGGGAATACCTCAGAGGTTAAAGGAGTAAAAAAAAACAAAACATGGCAGTATGTTCTATATAGGCTACTAACTGCAACTATGCATTAGTAGCATGTAGTTTAGACATAAAGGCTCATTTACATCATTCGGTTGTCCTGTATATTATATACATTTGCATTTCATTAAAACTGTGTTCTATATGCCCTTTAGAAAAGAATGTCATATTTTTTACCTGATATCATCACCTACATGAGTGCATATGTATGTGTATGGGTTCCCTTCAGATGATTGAAGTTTTAAAACTTCAAATTACATATGGCTGAGACCATATGATCATAGTTTTAAAACTTTGAACGTTCTGAATGGAGATCTCCATACAGTGCGGAACGGGAAATTTTCCCTTTTCCTCACTGTAGAGCGATCTCGGAGTTGGTATATTTACATAGCAGGGAGTGTGGGGGGGTACAGAGGGCCTTGCCCCCCTGCAAAAATGTCCAGGAAAATGGTCTCGGCCATATGAAATTTGAAGTTTTAAAACTTCGATCATTCGAAGTAAACCCATGTGTATATATGTGTGCATGTATCTATGTATATGTGTGTGTGGCTTATTTCCTTGTTGTATATTCAACAGAGGCCATGTTTTTACATGGCCGAGAACCCCCAGACCAACCAATCAGGTTGCAGTAACAGAGACCATACCTGAAGAGGGAGGAGCTGTCCATTCAGATGAATGCAGCAGAGAACCTGTTCCCGAGAAGAGCTCAAGTGACAGTTTTACTACAGATGAATCAGCTCACTTGGGGACCAGAAGGAAGGCTTCTAATAGTATCACGGTGAATGCTTCTGTTCATAATCCACCATCGCTGGGGTTTAGGAATACGCAGAAGGACTATTACATCACCACAAGGAAGGGTTTGAATACCTCACCATTGAAGCAGCCATTTCCTCATTTTCCTCTACCGATCTTGACAGACAGGAAAACAGTGGCAGAGGTCAAGGAGCAGGACAAGAACAAAAAAGGAAGCACAAATTTGATGTGAATCCCATGCATGCAATCAAGAAAATGTAGTCAAACAAAGATATGGTTTGATTTGGAATATTTCGAGTAGGCAGTTGACTGCAACAGAGCGAGCTGTACTAAATAAAGGACTTAAGTTTATCCCAGCACATAGAGCTGAGGTAACTGATTTTACCATAGATTTAAAATGTTTTTTGAGATCAGTAATTTTGAGAACCATTTATGGCAATGATGATCGTAATATGAGCAATTATAAATTTGTACTGTCTGTATTTGAGAAGTTATGTATTGATGAGTTGCACAAAAGCCATTGATAAGAATGTCTCTGCTTCTAAGGAGTTTAAGAATTTTAGTAAGTTAGAGTATGGACCGCTTGTGGGTCTCCAGGGGGACGATACTATAGTGATATGCCCGGCTGATAAAGGCAGCACTATTGTTCTGATGGACAGTGAACATTACTGCTGAAAGATGGGTTAAATGTTGAGTGATGAGAATGTTTATGTGATCACCTATGATTCAGTATACAGAATGATAGAGCGTGAAATGTTTTACATAAATGTTTGACAGACTGATTGAGTATTCTTTATATGAATATTTTAAGGTAGATGAACCCATGGTACCTATGATACAGTGGTTACCAAAGATACACAAGGACAGTAGGGACCTCACACTTAGACCTATTGTTTTGGGACATAACTGGTGCACGGAACCTATCTCTATATTTATAGAAAAACACTTAAGACAGTTACTAGACAGGAACAGTGTAATTTTAAAAGATTCCAAACAGTTTCTGAAGGATCTATATCTGTCCCTGAGTGTCAGGACGGATGTGAGTGAACTTGTTTTAGTCACCCTGGATGTACAATCCCTCTTTACTTGTATACCTAATGAGAAGGGGTCTCTTTTTTCAACAGTTTTTAGTGAACGATAGTGGGTTTGATAGCAGGATTATAGATTTGTTATGTTTATTGATGGAGATGGTGCTAGAGAATAATGTCTTCATGTACCAGCATAAGATCCATTTACAGAAAGATGGCATAGCTATGGGCACTTCTTGTGCCATTAGCTACACCAATATAGTCATGGTGTTATGGGAAAAATGAGTGATATTTAATGGTCCATATAAGGAGTTTGTAGTTTTTTATTGATGTTTCGTTAACAATTTATTTTTGATTTTGAGAGGAATGTTGGATGGGCTGGAAATTATTTTATAATTATGTTAATGTCACTACAGATTTCCTGAGATTTACTATGAGTTTTTCTTATAATGAGGTTTGTTTCCTAGATATTAGGGTTAGGAAGGATTAAAGGGAGAAATTGCCACATCAATTTATAGGAAGGAATGTTATGTTAACAGCTTATTACACAGGAAGAGTATGCATCCCCGACACATTTTTGACAACATTGTCAAGGGGCAAGGTATGAGGACCTCCAGGTGGAGTGCAAATGAAGCAACTTTTAAGCAGGAACTTCAGGACTTGAAGACCAAGTTTGTGGTTAGATGTTACAACCTAAGAGGGTTGATGACATTTTAACAAATGTTGAGGGGTTGAGGAGAACCGAGGCACAGCCTTACTTCTCCAGTATAGAGGGGAGACAGAATTGTGGAAGCAGAAGAACAGGGAAGACCAAGATTACAAGGGTACCTATTCTTTTTTCCAGCAATGTTATAGAACGGAGGTTAGTGAGTTGAGATGGATACTGAGGATGAGAGCTGACGTAGGTAAAGACTTGAATGACAAGGTTCCATTAAAACCTATACTGAAGGGGAGATCCTTGTTTAGGTGAATAGAAGTAATTACCTTAAGGAAATAGCTGTTGGTGTATATAAATATATATACATATGTATATATTTTATATATGTTTTAGTGTTTGATTTTATGTTTGCATTTTTGCTGTTGTGTATAGTTTTCTTTAAATGTATTATACAATGTTATTTATTGTTGAGCCTTATAAGTTTATATGACCATAGTAGACTTATAGATGTTTTATTATGTAGAATTTTTATAGTTGTTTTTCTTTAAATTGATAATTGATTTGTTGGAATGAGGGGAGTGGTTTTGCAACTTGTTATTTAAGCCTGTTCAGCTATGGCATTGTCAACATCTGATAAAGCAGTTCAAGAAACTGTGAAAGTGCTTAAGTTTTCGTATTGTTAAACTGTTTTTACAGACCTGGCTCTGGCATCGTATTGCTCTATTTTTTATCTGTTTGGAGTTGATTTTTTACTAGGCAAAGCATTAATCTCATGGATTTTGTGGCTTTTTGTGCCTGGATTGATTCATTCATATATATATATATATATATATATACATATATATATACACACACACACACACACACACACACACACACACACACATATATATACAGAGAAACATAACCACGTACCAAGGAAATGTAGTTTTCCGGTGTTAAGGAAGACCAAATAAACAAAAAGGGCTAACTATTTGTACAGAAATAACTGAAACTACTCTAGATATTAGCATACAAATTACTAAAAAAATGTGTCATTGTCATGGTTTATGTAAGATCCAGTTAAAGATCACTGTGCATTCTTATTAAAAATAAAACAGAGCATTCAAGCTGGAATTGCTTAAGTTAAACGTTTAAACATATATAGAGACACAACACACACACACATACACATACATTCATTTGGTCAAATTCTGGTATGTATGAACTTTTTCTGAAGTACTTTTTTTTTTGTTTGTAGTACTTTATGCTGCCTGCTTTATTCTATGGCCTTCCTACCCAGTACTCCAGGTCCAATCTAGGCCAACCAGGTCTTCATCTCTTCTGTGGACTGGGACCAGTAGTGGAATTTAAGGGCATACTGGGAGTCATGAATGTCACCATCAGCTTTTTTTTGGCATGTTTTTGGGCCTACTCCATTACTCCTCCCTCCCTATTGAGGATCCAATGTTTCGTTGGAGGGGTGGGTGTGCAATGGGGTGTCCAGCATATTGTTCCACCTCTGTTGCAGCTCAGCCATGCCAACTATCCTTTCCTCTCTTTAAACCACATCCCCAGAGTGAGCCCCCAGTCTCCACCAAAAATCACCACAGGGATCACCCATATAACTGCTCACCTGCTCAGGATGGGTACACATATCCCTCCCCTGCTGCTCTATCAGTCATCTGAGATGCTACTCTAACCTGGGTTGGCTAAGCCATAGTCAGGGCTTTATGCCTCTATGCCACAGGAGTGGCCTGTTGAAGAGCTTTTGGTTGACTTAAGCTAGCGGACTACTATATTGGTTGTGTAACTTTCCAATAGCAGTGAAAGCTGTATTAAATTAATAGATCTGCACTTTTATCCACTTGAGGGGTGTTACGTTTTTGGGGGCTTTACTTCTGAAGAACTGCACTTGGCAGCAGTGGTCAGTGTCTTTGGATCATGCAATGATGTGGCTGAGGTAGCTCTGCCTTTCCTGCACTGTTGTGCAATCTCAGAGCTTGTATATGTAAAGTATTGTGGGTGTAAGAAGCAGCGCCACCTTGGTCGGGGGGAGAGAATCACAGTCTTTATTTGTTACTTAAGTTGATGGATTGGGTGTTTCTGTAGTTTTTTTTTTTTAATTCATCAGCTCCGAAAGAAGTGGCAGGTTGATGAACTGTCAATCTTGTGTGTCTATATAGCTAGATACGCACACACACAAATAATCTGAAAAAGTATACTGATCACAACATCATGCAGGCTAATTTTGTAACCTTTATGTGTGTATTGCTTCATGCAGTTACAAGCAATGTGTAAGTGTGTAGTAAAATAAATATGCAGAGGTCTGCCTATGCTTAGATCAGGTGCTGTTCTACGGATAGCAGCCCTTATCCTTGGAGTAGTAACTCTGTATTTAAAGCTGAGTAGTAGGTTCATTGGTGATCTCTGAACTGAGCACCAACTTTTATACAGGAAATACTGCTGTCTTTCATTTTTCCTGGATGCCATTACCTGTGATGTCCAGTAACATATCACCTGGGAGATCAGTGAATTTGTGCATTTCTACAAACTGGGAGGCGGGGGGGGGGGGTTAGTCCCCCTGCTAGCAATGTGTAGGCAAGTTTTCATTTTGTGTTTTTTTTTTTTTTTTTACATGTTTGAAATTTCAAAAGTTGAACATATGGTCTCGACCATATGGGTTTCGCTTTCTGAAATTTTGATCATGTATAGTAGACCCATAAATACACATATGGTCCTGAGGCTATTACGCTGTAACAACTTATTTTATGGAACATAGTAAATGTACAACAAAAGACAAATGCATACATGGATGTTTGAATGTATGTGTACACCCTCTGCTTAAATTTTAAACAACCCATATTACAGATGTTCTAAAAAGATCTGAATATGTTTGCAATGCAATTACCTCAAAAGTTGTGAATATTTTAGGGCAAAAGAACAAGCTTAATTTAAAAAGTAATGTAATATCCTAAAGCCAGCTGACCAACAATTTTATAAAAGGATGCAGTTTAAAAAAAAATTCGGCAGTGTGAAGGTAAAGAAAATGATACTTGGGCAGAGCTCTCAACATGGCACTGATACTTTTAGGATTCTTGCTATAACCTCCTGGATGTCCGTTTCACCAAACAGCAGCAATAAAGTGATTCAACTGGCTGATAATGGAGGCATTAGTAGTTGACAGGCGCTGTCATACAGTAAATGAAATGTGCACAAAATGCCTCCTGAGTTATCCATGTTGTTATACTTAATATACAGCTTCCCAATGGTAATTTGTTGTAAAATGTTCTAAAAGGAAAATCTGGAACCCATTATGAAAAATAAAATATAAATGTAGTAAGTCACTGTCTACAATATTATTATTATTATCTCCAGAAAATACAGCTGTTATAGTCTAACAGAATAGTATAACAAAAACTACATATACTCTTCTTATGGGGATGGGAGAGGGCTGTGTGTTTACTTATGTTACACTATATCACTGATCTATGAGTTACAATTCAGTGAGTTTTTAAATTATGAAACAGATCTTGATATTGCAATAAAAAGAAAACAAAATGCACTCCTGTGTGGGGAACAGGGTTCTCAACCCCCCCACCCCCACCATTTGAGTTTATAGGAGCTGCATGGTTACAATGTTAATAAAAAGTGAAGAACTGCACTGTAACAGACTGCTAACTCACAAATAAAGGGCATGTAGGTTTCAGCCAACCACAATCATATCAACCTGACAAACAAAATGTTTCTTGTAAATGCATTCATTATTCTGTAAGATAATCAGTGGGTAAACACCACTCAGGAACAGAATAGGTCCAAAAACGAAGAACAGCCACACTGGAGTAAAGTCCACAATGTTTATTGATCCACAGAAACAAGATGATTAAGCACTTTCATATATGTACTTCATCAGAATCACAAACACATATAGCACTCAGCACTTTTAAATCCCCACCCTTAAGTCATTATCCAATACAATTAATGGAGCCATTATTCAATCCATAGCATAAAAGGGGCAGAACCATAAAAAGTGTATGTTACCTAACTTTACCCTTACATTCTCCTCAAAGCATTTGATAAAAATAATTAATATTCAACACACACAGCAAATACAAAATTCCTAAAAATATCAGAAATAAATATATATGGGTACATATATTAATACATAGGTATATGAATATAAAAGTGCAGAAATGTAGAAAAATGTATAAAAGTTTGTAAATATATAAAAAAAACATTTTTGAATGAAAATAGCCTGTAATTGTTACTTAAATTTTCACACCACATATGATTTCAACTTTAAAACACTGGTGATAGATGTACTGTCATTCAGGCTGGGGAAGGTGGTGGCATCCAGCCTTAACTGCCACCTAAGCTCCTTGGTTTCCAGGAGATCTTCATAAGGTCCCCCTGAGATCTCTTTGTACACGTTCCAAAACAAAGAAGTTAAAACTGTGATCTTTATACTCCCCTATGTGCTTGGCCAATGGATTTTTGGTATCACCCTTCCTGATATCCAGACCATGCTCATACATGCATTCCTTAAATTGTCTCTTAGTTTTTCCCACATAGAAACACTGGCATTTCAAGTACCTGGCCACATATACAACCCCCACCAAACTGCATTTACTATGGGCCCTTGAAAAAATGGTAAAGTGGTTCACTGTTACCCTCCCTCCAAAACCATTTTACATTGGGTACAGTTACCACATTTATAAGTACTCCATTTTTTGCAAGCATATTCCGAACTAAAGTCAAAGGTATCCTGCTCTAAATGGTTTTTCAAAGTTTTCCCCCTCCTAAAAATCACCTGAGGTTTTTGGTTTGCCACTATGCTTAATTCTTTAAAGTTAGAAGAAATATGGCAGTATTTATGAATGATATTTCTAATGTGGGCGGCCTCATTGCAATATTGAGTAACAAAGGCACCCTTTAAATCCAACCCTTTGTTAGTGTCATTTTTCCTAAAAGGGCTATTTCTTAAAAGGTCATGGGAGCAAACCACGGGAATAATTTCTCCTATTTCCCTTTTAGTTTTGACGTCCGTGTACACCTTGGGTACCACCCGCTCAGGGTACCCTCTACTGAAAAACATGTGGCTCATCTTTTCAAATTCCTGAATAAATGTTTCCCAATGGGATACCATCCGGGCCAGCAGGGTAAACTGGCCTTTGATAATCACAAATGTTTGATGTTGGAGGTGGTTACTGTCAAAATGTAGTATACTGTTACTGTAAGTAGGTTTGTGATAGCTGTTACTAACCCATCTCTTGTTCAGGGAGTCCTTAGACAAGGTGACATCTAAGTAGTTCATGTTTGAGATGTTATATTGATAAGTAAAACTTAGAAAGGGGGTAGAGGTATTTAAAAACTCCATGAACCCTCAATTTCTCCAACTTCCCTATCCCACACTATAAAAATATCCAAAAATCGGAGATATAAACTCCAAGGTTTTCTTTCAAAGTGTGGGAAAAGGATGTGTCTCTCCCATTGGAGTAAAACAATGTTGGCAAAAATGGGGGCACATGAAGCCCCCATAGCCACCCCCTTTCTTTGTCTGTAATACTGGCCCTCCAGATACACAAAGTTGTATTTTAGAATCAATTCCATGCACAAAACAAGAACATTAACAGTATTGTTGTCTAAACAAGTGCATTCACACAAAACATCATGGAACCATTCCACCCCAACATCATGTGGAATGGTATTAACAATTCAACCACATCAATCGTTACAAAAATACTTGGTTCTTTATATTCAACATTTTTCATTTTCATGAGAAAATCCCAAGAGTCCTTGCATATATGGTCAAAAGACCCTAGACAGTCCTTTAAAATGATGTCAACATACTTTCCCAGGGGGTGGGTTTTAGATTTCCTTGCAGTGACAATAGGCCTCATTGGTGGATCAGTGGTACTCTTGAGTATCTTTGGTATACCAAAGATACACAGTACCACTGGATACTTAACTTGAAAATAATCAAAGGTGCTGGATGTGATTTCACCTTCATCCAACATATCTTGTAGGTAAACGTCAATGCACTTGTAGGCCAAATTAATAAAATTAATGGAAGTTTCCTCATACATATCACTGTTGTTAACATGGCCTGACATTTTTGATATGTATTCTACTTTATTCATAATAACTACCCCACCCCCTTTGTCGGGTTTCATAATCCTAAGTTGTTTGTTATTGGAAAGTTGTTTTAATAAACACGATTCTGCATCAGTCAAATTCCCCCGTACATTACCACAGGAGCCCTTCCCCACTAGGTCCCTAAATTCAAATTCCACCAGCTTTTCAAAAATAATTAATGGAGGGGGTAGGGGTGGGGTTAAAAATACTGCTTCTCCTAATCAAATCCCTCATTTGTTCACCCCCTTCCTGGTACAAAATCTTAAAGTTGAGTTTTCTTAAAAAAAGTTTTAAGTCAGTCAACAGGCTATCAATCTTGTAGTTAGCTGAAGGGACAAAAAGTTCCCCTCTACTCAATAATTCAGCATGTTCCACATTACAACAGACATCACTGTAGTTATAAAGTACAATGTCACCTGTTCTGTTGCTAACAGTCTTTAAAGCATTCCTGTCCATATATTCTGGGTCCAGACCACCTTCTGCCAACACATGTTCATCTTCAGAGCACCAACTCAACAGACTTTAATGAGTTGAATTATTAAATAAAACAGAAAACGATGAGCTGTTAGAAAATGGGGAAACCTGCAGCTCCAATTCCCCCATGTCAGCACTCACCAAGTCCGTAGAAGCAGGTTCTGCATTCTCAATCCCTTCTAGACCTAATTCCGGTTGTACGGTCTCCTCGGGTGTTGAAAATTCCCTTGTTGATATCCCCAGGCTTGCCGATAAGCTCCCTGGTTGTTGTTCCTTTGATTGTGAATCCTTTCGGACCTTCGAGGCTCCCCAGAATGGTTTCCCCATAAAGAGGACTTGGTTTCTCCTTGCATTTGATTCTCAGACCTCCTGGGATCCTGCCCTCTAGAAACATCATCACTTGCTTCATTTCGATTGGTCACTGGTGGTCTAGGGTACACCTTCCTTTCCACATAGGAAATGCAGTCGCGCTCAAACGTTTTAGCTTTAGAATTCCTTATTTTACATTAACGGACCAGAGTTCTGCTGTGGCGACCCCTAACTAGAAAAAGCCGAAAGATAAACAACAACAACATTAAGCTCGTTATCTACTTTGCTAAATAAAGCTAATAATCATTCTTAAAATGGGGGAATAGCAAGTCATTGTGAAGGGCTTGATCCAACTTTTCTGATTCAATGATCAAGCCCTCAATTTCCTTTTGATTGTGCTTAATAAGGCACTCAAGCAATTCGCACCTGTGGCGATCGAAAAGCTGCAAGAGTTCATCATGAAATGGGGTCCCAAACTGACCCCATTAGGAAATTTCCAGGACCTTAGCCCTTTGTGAATCCTTCTAGCTTTTATACTTTCCCGGAGGTAAGCATTTTCAAGTTGTAACTTCTTGCACCTGAAAATGCTT
This sequence comes from Protopterus annectens, assembly GCF_019279795.1. NCBI lineage: Eukaryota > Metazoa > Chordata > Ceratodontiformes > Protopteridae > Protopterus > Protopterus annectens. The sequence goes on from NC_056725.1 coordinate 1,510,843,898, forward strand.
TTTTCAAATGAAGATAAAGCATTTTTGAAAGTTAAAGGTTGTATATTGTTACTGATGTTCTCAAATAATACAGTTCCATTCAGCCACTGTTTCAGATCGTCCACTTCCTCTGGGACATTACCGGAAACATTAACTTGAGGGCTACTAGTTGTAGCAGTTAATAGGCAAGCAGGGGTTTGCAGGAACTCATTCTCTGATGAAGCTCCATGGCTGTGTTGTTGCTGGATGCTGTTAACTTTAGCATTGAGCTCATGAACTAATTGGGTTAATAAACCCACACTCTGGTGGAGCTTCTCCAAGTTGCTTTGCTCAGTCTCAGGCCCAGGCATTCTGTTCCACAAAAACAAGACTAAGAACCAAAATGCAAAAGAAACACTGAAGCCAAACACCACTCAGGAACAGAATAGGTCCAAAAATGAAGACCAGCCACACTGGAGTAAAGTCCGCAATGTTTATTGATCCTCAGAAAAAAGATGATTAAGTGCTTTTGTATATGTACTTCATCAGAATCACAAGCATATATAGCACCCAGCACTTTTAAATCCCCACCGTTAAGTCATTATCCAATAAAATTAATGGAGCCATTATTCAATCCATAGCATACAAGGGGCAGAACCATAAAAAGTGTATGTAACCTAACTTTACCCTTACATTCTCCTCAAAGCATTTCATAAAAATAATTAATATTCAACACACTTAGCAAATACAAAATTCCTTATAATATCAGAAATAAATATATATGGGTACATATACTAATACATAGGTGAGTTTGTACTTTATAACTACAGTGATGTCTGTTGTAATATGGAACATGCTGAATTATTGAGTAGAGGGGAACTTTTTGTCCCTTTAGCTAACTGCAAGATTGATAGTCTATTGATTGACTTAAAACATTTTTAAAGAAAACTCAACTTTAAGATTTTGTACCAGGAATGGGGTGAAGAAATGAGGGATGGGATTAGAAAAAGCAGTAATTTTAACCCCACACCCACCTCTTCCATTAATTATTTTTGAAAAGCTGGTGGAATTTGAATTTAGGGGCCTAGTGGGGAAGGGCTCCTGTGGTAATGTACATGGGAATTTGACTGATGCAGAGTCATGTTTATTAAAACAACTTTCCAATAACAAACAACTTAGGGTTATGAAACCCGACAAGGGGGTGGGGTAGTTATTATGAATAAAGTAAAATACATATCAAAAATGTCAGGCCATGTTAACAACAGTGATATGTATGAGGAAACTTCTATTAATTTCATTAATTTGGCCTACAAGCGCATTGACTTTTACCTACAAGATATGTTGGATAAAGGTGAAATCACATCCAGCATCTCTGATTATTTTCAAATTAAGTATGCAGTGGTACCGTGTATCTTTGGTATGTCAAAGATACACAAGAGTACCACTGATCCACCAATGAAGCCTATTGTCAAAGCAAGGAAATCTAAAACCCACCCCCTGGGAAAGTATGTTGACATTATTTTAAAGGACTGTCTAGGGTCTTTTGACCATATATGCAAGGACTCTTGGGATTTTCTCATGAAAATGAAAAATGCTGAATATAAAGAACAAAGCATTTTTGTAACGATTGATGTCAAATTGTTAATACCATTCCACATGATGTTGGGGTGGAATGGTTCCATGACTTTTTGTGTGAATGCACTTGTTTAGACAACAATACTGTTAATGTTCTTGTTTTGTGCATGGAATTGGTTCTAAAATACAACTATGTATATCTGGAGGGACAGTATTACAGAAAAAGAAAGGGAGTGGCTATGATGGCTTCATGTGCCTCCATTTTTGCCAACATTGTTTTACTCCAATGGGAGAGACACATCCTATTCCCACGTTTGAAAGAAAACCTTGGAATTTATATCTCTGATTTTTGGATATTTTTATAGTGTGGGATAGGGAAGTTGGTGAAATTGAGGGGTTCATGGAGTTTTTAAATACCTCTACCCCCTTTCTAAGTTTTACTTATCAATATAACATCTCAAATATGAACTACTTACGTGCCACCTTTTCTAAGGACTCCCTAAACAAGAGATAGGTTAGTAACATATATTGCAAACCTACTTACAGTAACAGTATACTACATTTTGACAGTAACCACCCCCAACATCAAAAAATTGGGATTATCAAATGCCAGTTTATACAGCTGGCCTGGATGGTATCCAGTTGGGAAACATTTATTCAAGAATGTGAAAAGATGAGCCACATGTTTTTCAGTAGAGGGTACCCTGAGGAGGTGGTATCCAAGGTGTGCATGGACGTCTAAACTAAAAGAGAAATAGGAGAGATTATTCCCCTGGTTTGCTCCCATGACCTTTTAGGAAATAGCCCTTTTAGGAAAAATGACACTAACAAAGGGTCGGATTAAAGGGAACCTTTGTTACTCAATATTGCAATGAGGCTGCCCACATTAGAGATAAAACTGGCATATTTTTCTAAATTTAAAGAATTAAGCATAGTGGCAAACCAAAAACCTCAGGTGATTTATAGGAGTGGGAAAACTTTTAAAAACCACTTAGAGCAGGGTACCTTTGACTTTGGGTCAGAATATACTTGCAAAAAATGGGGTACTTATAAATGTGGTAACTGTGCCTAATGTAAAATGGTTTTGGAGGGAGACAGGGTAACAGTGAACCACTTTACCATTTTTTCAAGGGCCCATAGTAACTGCAATTAAGTGAGGGTTGTATATGTGCCCAGGTGCTTGAAATGCCAGTGTTTCTATGTGGGAAAAACTAAGAGAAGATTTAAGGAATGCATGTATGAGCATGGTCTGGATATCAGGAAGGATGATACCAAAACATGGGTTGGCCAAGCACATAGGGGAGTATAAAGATCACAGTTTTAACTTCTTTGTTTTGGAATGTGTACAAAGAGATCTCAGGGGGTTCCTTGGGAAGATCTCTTGGAAACCAAGGAGCTTAGGTGGCAGTTAAGGCTGGATACCATCACCTTCCCCAGCCTGAATGACAGTATATCACCAGTGTTTTAAAGTTGAAATCATATGTGGTGTAAATATTTAAGTAACAATTACAGGCTATTTTCATTCAAACATGTTTTTTATATATTTACAAACTTTTATAAATTATTCTACATTTATACACTTTTATATTCATATACCTATGTGTTAATATATGTACCCATATATATTTCTGATATTTTTAGGAATTTTGTACTTGCTAAGTGTGTTGAATATTATTTTTATCAAATGCTTTGAGGAGAATGTAAGGGTAAAGTTAGGTTACATACTCTTTTTATGGTTCTGCCCCTTTTATGCTATGGATTGAATAATGTCTCTATTAATTTTACTGGATAATGACTTAAGGGTAGGGATTTAAAAGTGCTGGGTGCTATGTGTTTGTGATTCTGATGAAGTACATATATGAAAGCGCTTAATCATCTTGTTTCTGTGGATCAATAAACATTGTGTACTTTACTCCAGTGTGGCTGGTCCTCGTTTTTGGACCTATTCTGTTCCTGAGTGGTGTTTGGCTTCAGTGTATTTTTTGCGTTTTGGTTTATAATCAGTGGGTAGCTTTGCTGTCATAGTGGCCTGTCCACAAAAATCTACCATTTTACTATCTTATTCAAAGAGGGTCTCTTGTGTCATTAAATCCTAACATTTGGGTAGAGTCCCACATAGTATTATCCTACCCATGTGATGTGGACAGTTACAAGACTCCTTGTACCACATTCATGTCACAACCTGTCTTACCCTGGACTTTACTTCCACCTTCTAGTATTTATTTATTTTGTTTTTTTGTAAAAATGTATTCAGTTGACTAATTGGCAGATTCTAAAATGTCTTGCACAGAAACATTTATAAAATATGCTGCTGAGGTAGCTGCCAAACTAGTGGCATGAGATTTTGTTGTCTTGTATACATAGAAGATCATTCATTTAGACAGAATGTGCTTACTGACTAAACGCAGGCCAGTTCTTCTGAACTCATTAGTCCTCCTATAATTCTGCCTGAGTTATCAGTATGCATCCCACTAATAGAAACAATCTTCTACATCATTCTGGTAGTTTATGTAAAACACTGTCTGCTGAATGGACTGAGAAACAATGTTGACTGAACTTTAGGTATGACAAGTGGATTTGTATTCAAAGACATCTTTTTACTGGAAATATCAAGTAAGGTGGTTTACATATTATGGCTTGTAATACTGAAATTATTCTACCAGGAGAGACAGCAACCAAATAAAAATGCTTCCAGTGAGAAATATTTTAATGCCACTGTATTTGCTGGGGAGATAAACTCGACGTATCCAAAATAAACTTTACATTCCAAAGGGAATTGACACATCGTCTTGGTGATACTGATGAAAAACTTTTTTTAAGAACACTATAACAGGTTATGCTATTCTCTGTGGGAAGGTTGGTACAAAAGTAGAGCCTGCAGATAAATGAATTTTTATTGATGAAAAAAATAAAATTTGTGTGAGAAAGATAAATTAAATAGTCTGATGACAGGGGTATAGGGCAATGTAAAGGATTCTGACCTTGTGACACAGTCCAAGATACAAATCTTTTCCACAGTGTATGTACAATTTTCTAATATTAGGTCTTTCAACGTCATTTAAGATATTTATAACTTGCAAATGAAAGAAATGTTAGATCTTCCATCAAAATCATTCTTAAACGTCATGATTTATGTGTTCTCATATCTGCATTTCTTTTTTAAGACAATCTGTATTTATTTAACATAGTTACAATATATACACAGAAAGGAATACATTCAAGATCACATACAGTGTTAGGAATACACTGAATCATCCAGTTAATCTTATACAATGAATACATTAAGAGTCTTGGTAGTTCAATAGAAACATTTCAAGGCTAGCCCAACCACTAAAAGTCTTAGTATAATTTACAGATCTTATTCTGAGCATGTCTTTTTCAGTTTTACACAGTGCAGCTGTTAAATTAAAAAAAATATTTGAACACTAGAACTGAGTTTGCATTCCAATTTTTTGTAATAACTTTTCTAGCAATTGCCAAATAACGCCCAAATATATATTTTTTTGTTTGGCTTTTACAGACACTGGAAGTGGAGCTTAGTATTACTGATCTAGATAAAGAACAATTATCAGACTATAACACCTTAAAAAGCATACTTGCCTTTTCCCAATACACATTTAATTTTTCATAGTCTATGAGCATGTGTTCAATCATCTTTTACATCTTTACTACATCTCCAACAAACTGAAAAAGTCATTTTATTAAAGTTAGACATTTTATAGGGAGTAACAAACATTCTATATATATATTTCTACATAAAAACTTCACAGTATAAACTTGAAGAAGTCTAACTGATTTAAGTAACAGAGATTTATTCTTATCAGCTATTCGGCCACTCAGTCAACTACTATTTAAAAAGTTACAGAATTTTGCATCAAAATTATTATTTTAATTAACTTATATACCTTGGACAAACTTCCTTTATAGTTCAATTTACCTTCCATGATAACATTCATATATTCATATAATGGGTGAATAGTGTTCTGCTCCTCTTCACTCATATTATCTACAAATTCATTTAATTTCTTACTGATGGATAATATTAACTGGTTAATAGATTCTTCTAATGTATAAATATTCTGGCAACTTATTTTTTCTTTTTTCAACGCAATTAGACCATAATACAAATCCATTTCTTTTTAGAAAATTAATTTTAGCATTGTTCCAAGTTTCCTTAAATCAAGACGTGTGTGCAATGGGAAGAAAACAATTTCCATTTTGATATTAATGTAGTTTTAAAAAATAAACATACAAACTGTTATGATTTCATATATGCAGAGTCTAAAGATTGACATGAATTTCCTTCTATGGTAAATTTTATTAACCAGATTTTTAATGTTTGATAAACTTATAAGAAATTGGTGAAATCTGCTCCTGAATATTTTGCATTACCTAGTGTAAGCTGAGTCTCTCTGGAGTATAACAGAGTTAAAATTTGCAGCAAAACAGTAAGATTCTACATCTGGGAAGCTAATATCACCATGCTCCCATAAAATCGTACATGATTTCTACAAGCATTTCTCAGCTTTTTAGGATACTATAGGAATGAAGTTAGCATTTCTTCCATTTTTTTTTTTTTTTGGTCAGGTATTAAAGCTATTAATTGCAATATATAAATAATCCTGGACAATACATTCATTTTAATAAGTACTAAATTATCATCAAAAGTAAAAAGAAAAATCCATTTTTTTAATAAAAAGTAACACTTCAATTATTTTTTTCAAAATTATTAATAATCTTACATCTTGATAGATTTTTATTTCTAAATATGTCAGCTGTTTTCCTTCCACATCATACTGATATTTTTCTTTAACCTTACTATCAAATGATTTAACATTAAAGCTTCAGTTTTATTATTAAATTTCAGCTGTGATATTTGTTGAAACTTTCAATTTCCTCATCTAATTCCTCAAATGGATAATTTAAATATCCTTTAGTTAGTTAAATATCATCTGCAAAAAGCTGCATTTTAGATTGACAATCCTTGTTATTTGAGAATCTGTCATTTTTATTCATTGCTTCTTATACTATTAGCTAAAGGTTAGATAACTAGTGCAAATAGTAGGGGTACAAGGGACACCCTCACTTTGTGTCTTTGTTTAAAGTGAATTCTTCCAATTTTAAAATATGCTTTGGAGTCTCTATACTTTTTTTTTAAATATTCTAATAAATTGTTCTGGAAATGCAAATGCTTCTAAAGTTTTAATCACGTAATCTCAATCTACAGAATCAAAATTCCACTTGATATCCAAGATAATTAGGGCCAATTCCTTGTTCATTTCTTTTGCAAACTCTAAGATAGTTACTGCCCTTTTTATATCATCACATGTTAATGTAGTGACTAATTATTAAATCTCAAATAAGATTTATAATCTATTGTATCGCCTAATCTTTCTAGCAAAGATGTAAGTAAATATTTTATAGTCAACATTTAATAATGAAATAGGTCAATATGAGGAAACTAACTTATCCTTTCTTTGTTTATCTACAGGTGTAATTACAGAAAATTTCCACAAAGAAGGAATTATTTTGCCACTCTGAATTATCCTGAAAATGTCACTCACTAATTCTATCTACGGAATGTACTATGTTCTTCATCTGTAACTATGTTTGCAATATTTTAATTGCTAGGATTCTTCATCTGTAACTATGTCTGTAATATTATAATTTGTGGAGCTTTTTTCCCTGGGCCTCCGCTGAAAATGGACCAGCGTCCAATCAGACATTCCCGGTCAACAAATGTAAATAAATAAATAAATAATTTAACGGACACAGATTATATAAATTTCATACTTAAAACCATCCAACCGTGGAGCTTTACCGTTTGCACTTTTTTAAAGCTTCTTTAACTTCTATTAGGGTAAGAAGCGTATTCAACAGAGACATTTGTTAGTCATTGTTTATTAGGAACATTTTTCTTTAATTTTCAATTTTGTAATCATCAAGATTATTTTATCTTTATTAAGATCCTCATAGATTTTTTTTTAAATATTAAGGATTCCCTCTACATCTGAAGTAATCTGATTAGTGTGAGGATTTGCATATCATTAATTTGTACCTTTTTGCTTAGTATCTTTTATTAACTAACCTAGGTATTTTTTTCAAGTTATCGCATAACTGCGCGTTTTTTTTTCTAAAGCTATCTCCCCTTTATACATTAAAACTCTATCATTAATTTTTAATGACTTCAGTATTATCTAATTTCTTTTGTTCTACTTCAGGACTCATTTTGTGTACTTCATCTTGCATTTCTAACAGTTCTTTATCCCACTCTTTCATTTTATTACTAGCCCATCTTCCCATTCTATCTTTATTATGCATTTTTAAGGAGTCTCATAATATGACTTTAGTAACCTGACCATTATTATTCAAAAATAAAAAATTCATGATGTGTTCCTTAAGTCAACTCTTACATTATTTTAATTTCATAATACATACTGGGATTCTATAAATAATGTGAAATTTCTTTATAACCCTTAATGAATTAATAATTACTGCATTGTGATCAGATAAAGGGCAAAGAACAGCTTTAAAATAATTTACCTTATTAATTAAATCTGTAGAGGCATAAATCATATCAATTGTAGTTTGAATCCCGTGCACATAAGAATAATGAGTGAAGAACAATGACTTATCTTCTGCTTTTACTAGTAAATCAAATAAATTATTATTAATCCATCTGTTTAGTGCTTTAGGTGATGCCATGATTTTAGCTTTCTTCTGTTCACTAGTATCTTCTATACTAGATGTGCAGTTAAAATCCCCTGCTACACTTATACTACCTCTCCAATGACTCTGTAGTACGTTTAAGTGATCTTTGGCCACTCTTGCTCCTATTTCTGGGATTCAGTAAAAATTAGCTAGTGTACAGAGTATGGCATTATATTTAATTATTACAAAAATATACATTCCTTTTGGATCATTAATGGATTCCATGACCTTAGGCATTACAGCATATTTCTTTAAAGTATAGCAGTTCCTCTACTCTTTTTGTTAAAAGAAGCAATTTCATAACCTAAGTTATTTAAATATTGCATATTTTTTATCAAGTGAGTCTCCTGCAATAATATGTCTATTCTACTTAATTTTAGATATCTCATTAATGATTTCTTTTTGTTGCCAATATTTAATCCAGTTACATTAATAGATAAATTAAAACTATCCATACTACGTATTTAAAAAGATTTCTTTTAAAAGATAATATGACACATTAATTCCAATATTAATTTAATTATATGCAAGACTCTAATGCATTCCTCCAACATTCTCTTAACATTCCACATTTTTTTGAATTCTTGGTTTCTACAAACTAAACTACTACAATTTGTAAATAACCAAAACAAAAACAAGCCTACAACTGTAAACGCATATATTGCTATTAAAACACAACCTACCATGGATACCAAAGTTCCTAGTTCCCTACTGAACAGACAAATTATTATACTACATCTCTACCTACCAATACCTAAAATTTCATCAAAAAAACTAAAGAAAGGCTACTATGATTTACAAATAATTAATGTAATATGTACAAGTTAAAAATAATAAAAAATATAGTTTTGTTATATATTTTGCCATTTAAAACTACTCCCTCATTAATACATAAAAGTTTAATAATCTTGTGTTAATCACAAAATTAAATATTCCAACAAATAGTGTACTATATACCTATTTCTGTAATACCTGGAAAAATTATGCATTAAATATTCCTAACATATTAGTTCATTCAACATTATTATAATGAAATCTCTAAATGAATAAGTAGAACAGAGTGGGACCTAAAGAGCGAAAAATATCTGTAAACTTACAGATGACAGGTAATCTTATACTAAATGATTACACAAAAGGAAAATCAATACACATAGGTTCATAAGTGTGTACTAGGCTACTGGCCCTGGAGCCTTTACAAGCCTAACCAATAGGATTAACTTGGCATCATGCTACCCGAATTTAGTTCCCAGAGCCTCTGTCAAGTAGAGTCACCCGACCTTATTTACCGGACCTTATTTCCCAGAGCCTCTGTCAAGTAGAGCTATTGGAGTGATCCCTGGGGTGAATTTTCTATTTCTCAATCACTCATCAAGATTTCAGTTGAAGAGGGTCAGTGAGGCACTCCACTTGACAAGTATGGAAAGTCTATTCTATAGCAGTGACAGTCTGCTGGTTATGAACTTGTCCCACCAGCTTGTTCTGTTGTTTGTGGTAATGAGGTTGAGGTATCTGGAGTGTGTAGTGCGGAGGGATTGGGATTTCTTTAGATGCAGCATTTCTAACAGAGCTGGGTCAGACATGGCTTTGTAAGTCAAGCAGGGATCGCCTCTAAGTAGGTGATATGAGACAGAGAATAGTTGAAGTTTTTTGAGTCTGTCCATATAGGACAAGTGTTTAAGGCCTAAGATCCTCTTTGTGAGGTATATTTGCAGCCTCTCCAGTTGTTGTAGGTGTCTAGTGAGGTACATGCCAAATGGAGCATTATACTTGATGACTGGCCTAATGAGGGAAGAGTAGAGGGAGACAATGACTTCTTTCTTCCTGGATGCAAAACCCTTAGTAATGGGATGTGCCATGTAGAAGAACTTTCTGACCACAGTGGCAAAGTGGTGGTCAAAAGAGAGGTTGCTGTCAACCTGTGTTCCCAGATCTCTTATGATGCCTTCTGTGTTCAGTGGACTACCATCGATGTGGTAATTCATGGGAACCGGGTTTTTTCCAGAGGGGATGACGACACATTTTTTAGCATTGAACTTAAGGCCATGGTTCTGACACCAGTCATTTGTTTCAGTGAGGCCTTTCTGTAGGATGTCAGCATCACTTGGGGAGTTAATTATGGCTCCCAACTTGCAATCATCTGTGAACTTTGTCAGAGTCCGTTCGTGTTGGCCTGGACTTCAAAGAAGTAGATACCAAACAGGAGAGGACCCAGCACTGAACCCTGTGGGACTCCACTCATGACTGGTTGATAGTCTGACTTGAAGTCAGCTACTTTCACACTGTGGGTTTTATCTGTGAACCAATTTGCAACTCACCTAGTGATATAGGGGTTGAGCATTAGCTTAGTGAGTTTTGCTATGATTCCTGAGTGGGGAATGGTATCAAAGGCTTTGGCTAGATCAAGGTAGGCTGCATGAACCACCTTGCCTTCACTCCACTCCTCTGGTAACTGACTCAAAGACGTCGACCAGGCTGAGCAGGCATGATCTACCCTTCACAAAACCAAACTGTGTTGGATCCACAGTTTGGAGATTCCCTATATCTTTGTTTATTAGGTCCAGGATGATGTGTTCCACAGCTCTGCATATCAGACTTGCCAGGTTAATGGGGCAATAGTTCCCAGGGTCTGTAGTCGCTCCTCCTTTGTGGAGAGGGATGACTGTAGCAGTGCATCATTTGGTAGGGACAAAGCCTGAGGTGAGGCTGTGATTGACCAGGGCACACAGGTGAGGTGCCAGTTCACTCTGTAGTTCATGTACAACACAGCCAGGGATATTGTTAGGTCACACAGAAGCTGTATTCTTGGCATGGACAGTGCTGTTTTAACCTGTACAGCAGTAAAACTGGGTACATGGCAATCTGCTGATATTGTGATTGGTCCTTTGGTGGGGAGAGAGGGGGTAAAGTTGGCACTGAATCTGTCGGCCAGTATATTGGCAATATCTGTTGGCTCGGTATAGGAGGTGCCATTGTGCAACAGCTTCAAGCAAATCTGGGTATTGTCATGGAGATTCTTTACATAACTATAGAAGGCCTTGTAGTTGTCTTTACTATCTGCTGCAATTCTCTTTTCATAGCTGGCTTTAGAGGATTTGATGAGGAATTTCAACTTTTTGTTGAGGCTGATAAGGGAGTTTTTTCAGTCTTGGGACTTAACTGTATATCTCATCAGTTTCTTCCTTCTGTTGTAGAGTTTGTTTATGGCAGGGAACCACCAGATTGGGTTACCTTTTTTTGGAGAAGAGCATCTTGGTTATATTGGGTATGGCGAGATCTATGCATTTGTGTACGTGTTCGTGCAGGGCATTAGTGTATGATTCAGTGGTCATGCAGCTCTTCGGCAATTGCGTGGGTGCCGTGAAGTTAGCCATCTCTGTTTTTAGGAGCCCAAAGTTAGCTTTGGAGAAGTTTTTCATGATGTTACCTTTGCAGGGGAGTGGGATGAGTGGGATGTGGATTTCCAAGGTGATTAGTTTGTGGTCAGATCTAACCAGGGAAGAGTTGACTATTGGTACAGAGCAAGGGTCACCCATGTTAGTAATGACCAGGTCAAGGATGTGCTACCTCTAGTGGGGGTAAGAATGAGCTGGTCCAGGACACTGGAATTAATGAATTCCAGGAAAAGCTGGGCAAGTGTATTGATACATGAGTAGTTTTCCCAGTTAATGGAGGGGTAGTTGAAGTCGCCCAGTATGAAAGTGTTAAGTTGGACCCTAATATTCTCCTGGGTGCTTAAGAAAGTGGAGTGTGAGTCTTGGTCATGGTTGGGGACCTATAACAGGCTACAACCTGAATTGCTGTCTTACCCAATGTTAGCTGCACCTGAAGTATCTCTGATGCATCATGTTGGGCTACCAGTCTGGAGGTGTGTGCATCCTTTATGAATATGGAAACACCACCACCTTTTGAGCTTTGGTCCAAGTTCTGGGGCCAAAAGGTATGGAATGAGTTATAGCCTGGTAGTGCAGGAGTGTTATCTGCTGCCTTGAACCAGGTCTCTGTTACAGCACAAATGTCGATGTTCTCCATTTTAAGGAGTGCTTTGAGTGAGTGCATTCAGAGATTTAGACTTCTAGCATTGAACAGCATGACCCTGAAATTGCATTTGTTTGTAGCTGTTCCGGTGGTAATTTGGTCTTTGGAACACTGCCTAAAAAAGGCACTATAGGGGTGGCAAGAGCCTTGGCCAGTATCTGGAAACCCAGGGGTGACAGATGCAGGCCATCTCTGGCAAAACATCTAGGTCTGTCAATCATGTCATCCCAGGCAGATACTGGATTCCCTTAGAATGACACCAGAAACTTAGCCAACTGTGGAAATCAATCATTTTCTGCTTGTACTGTGGTATCATTCTGGGTGATGGTAGGAGGCTGCTCAGGGCTAGGGTCATACCCGTCTGGGCTACATAATCCAAGAGCTCCTCCATGTCTCATTTCATGCAGTCCAGGAAGGTACATCTCAGGTTATTCACACCCACATGTACAATGACGGAGTCATATTTGTACCTGTTGTTAAGTGACCTAAGTGAATGCGTTATGTGGCGGATCCTGGCACCTGACAGGCAGCTGTTACTTTCTCCTTATTCAACCTAGTGAATATTATATATTTATCGTGCAAAAATATATATATTTTATGCATCTAACAAAAGCTCTGAATTAATTTTAATGCTTATTAAACTAATTCATAAAAATATGCTCATTACTGAGGTCAATCAAAATGTCTTGCTATTTCTATGGATTCCAAAAAACTGCAGTCTTTATGTATTTAAAAAAGTTACAATGTGCTTAATTCAAATCCCATTCTCCCTTCCTGAGTTCAAAATATTGAAAAATCTACGTTACTTACTATCAAAATTGATGTACTGTTACAGCAATATAGCACTCAAATTTCATGAAATTATTTATTTCAGGTAGTTTTATTGACTCTAATAACATACAATATGCAAAAAGATTCAAAGTCCACATTACCAAGCTTCAAATTTCAGCTTTCAAGATATTGTCAAATATTTTTATATGACTTTTATGCAAATTATATGAGATCTTGTACATCCACATTTCTGCCAAATGCAGATATATGTAATACATAGCTTTCTTATGAGCAGTTTTTATTTAACTATATTGTTTTTGTCTTATTTGTCCACTAATATTCTACCTTATTCTATATAACCTGCATTTCCAAAATCTGACATTAAAGAGCTATTTAATCAGCCCTCCATTAGAGATTACAGTATGTGGACATATATCTTAACTTACTGATACTGCCCTTTTATTTATCTTACATAGCAGATATTTCATTCCTTGTGTATTTGCATATCATTCATAAGATGTTTACTCTTCTTAATTCTAGTATTACAAGAAATCTTGACTATACATAAAAGAATTCCTGCTTGTTTAATTTGAATGTGTGTTTTAGCCATTATGAACTGCTATTCTGATGTAAGCTTTGCATCATGACATTGGAATTTGACCACATCATGCAAAATGACAACTCACAGCAGACAGCAGCTATTAATTTTGTGAAACTTTCCCATTCTTAATTATTTTAAACTGTTGTAATCAGTAAACAAACATCTAATTTTACTTTGTTCCATTAATATATACAGTTAGTGACACTACAGCACAAGCTATTAGCATTCAGCAAAATGTAAGCAAATTATATGTCAGCAACTGTTCAATATAAACCATTGCTATAACGTTTGTTTTACCAATTCTTTACTTCTAAATAAATATGTAAACAATGTTATTTTTGGTAGGTTTCTCACAATCATACTTGAAATAAAAGAAAGAAAATGAAAATTCTCTCCTGTTTTCACAGACATCAGTGATGAACTCTGACCTAGATTTTCTTCAAAAAAAAAAAAAAAAAAAAAAAAAGCACAAGGAGCAGGAAGGAACCAAGACAATCAAGAATAAAGCATTTTTACACAACTAATACATTATTTTGTTCTGGAGCTTAAGTGTTAATTGCTTCATAAACAACCCGTGAAAAAATAAGTCATGTCTTACGATAACATTCCATCTGTGTTGTTGATCTTTGTTCATTCATTACTGATGGGTTATCGGTTCCATCCTTGGAACCGAGCTGGTCAAACATCAAGCTAGTGTCAGCCAAAAACTCTCGAGTCAAGGTCCTACCCAGAATGGTCTGCTCCCTGTTACCTCAGATCAAGTTTGCAAGTTGATAGACAAAAGTAGAGGCTACCTCTGGTCATAACAGACCTACAATAAAGGAGTATACGAGATCAACCAGGAACCTCCGTGGGGAGACAGAGGGTGGAAAGTAATGAATGAATGAAGATCAACAACACAGATGGAACATTATGGTAAGACATAACTTCTTTATCTGATGTTAATCTTTGTTCATGCCTTACTGATGAGACAGAGTCCCCAGCTACCTGTATCCCTGGGTGGCCCTCATAGAAGGACATTCCTGAGCACCATGATGCCAAAAGAAGCTCTACCTCTGGAGGCAAAGTCCAATTTGTAATGAAAAATAAAGGTATGAGGTTTGGCCCAAGTCGCAGCTGAGCAAATATCATTGAGGGAAGCCTTAGCATGGAAACCTGCTGAAGTTGCCATAGACCTTGTAGAATGTGCTTTCACTCTGCGAGGCAAGGTGACATTGTTTGTGTTGTAGATAAAGGTAATACAATTTCCCAGCCATGAAGCCAATGTAACTTTTGAGACAGGATGACCTTGTCTAGGTCCAGAAAAAGACAGAAACAGTTGGTCTGATTTACGGGTAGATTTTGTCCTGTCCAGATAAAATCATATTTGCCTATGAACATCCAAGGAGTGCAGGCAATACTCTTCCTTGTTAGAGTGGTTAGGAAAGAACACCGGAAGGTCAATAGACTGGCTGATAGACCGCTCTGACACCACTCTGACACCACTTTTGGTAAAAAGGAAGAATTAATTCTCAGTGATACCCTATCCTTATGGAAGATAAGATAGGGAGGTTTGATGCATAAAGCTTGACGTTCTGACAAGCGTCTGGCTGATGTGATTGCAATCAGAAACAAAGTTTTCCAAGAGAGATATTTTACATCACATGAAGATGCGGGTTCAAAGGGGGGAACTGCTAGAGCTTGCAGAACCACTGCCAAATCCCAGGGTTGTACTGGTTCTCTAAAGGGAGGTTTTAAGTGGATAACCCCGTTCAAGAAAGTTTTGCAGAGTCTATGTGACATAAGCGAAGAATCCTGAAAACCAATGTGGAAATTCGAAATGGCAGCTAAATGCACACAAACAGTAGAGGCAGACAGCCCAGAATAGAAAAGATGTGATAAATAATCCAAAACCACCGAAACTAGGGCTGACAAGGGGTCTAATTGTTTTTTCGCTGCCCATAGAGAAAACCTTTTCCATTTATTGAGGTACATTAGTCTGGTGGACAATTTATGAGATGCAGTAAGAATATTGCGCACAGGAGATGAGAGGTTTTCCTACCTGGCAATAACTGGAAGTGGAGAAACCAACTTGCTAGTTTCAGGGTTGTTAGATTGGGGTGAGTTAGACCTTGCAGATGGGAGATCAACGTTGGGGATGGATTGAGGATCCACGGTTGATCTAGCAGGTGAGGCCAGATGAAGGGGAACCAAACTTGTCGAGGCCAATATGGAGCAATGAGGATCACTTTGCTTTTCAACTGTCATGCTTTCTTAAGAAATTGGGAGATGAGGGGGAGAAGAGGATAAGACTAGAGCATCTCTCGGTGACTGTCCTCGAGGGGGAATCACAGCAAAATAGTTGCTGCACTTGTAGTTGGCTGGGGAAGCGAATAGGTTGCAGCAAGGCTGGCTCCAGCGATTCTTGTCGCTATCATAGGGTTGAGGGACCACTAGTGAGGTTGTAGAATGCACCTGATCAATTTGTCCGCTATCACGTTGGAGCTCCTGGGAATGTGCACTGCAATTAGAAAGTGGTTGGAAGCTATCGGCCATTGCCATATTCTCAAGGCCTCTCAGCATAATGGGTAAGATCTGGTGCCCCCTTGCTTGTTGATGTACCAGACCACTGACATGTTGTCTGTTGGACTGCAACAGTCCCTGACAGAAGGATGGAATGAAATGCTTGCAACGCTAGTAGCACTGCCCTCAGTTCCAGGACATTGATATGCAAAAGGGCCTCTGTCTCTGATCAGGTGCCTTGAACCGAGTATACCTGACATAGCCCCCCACCCCATCACGGAGGCGTCTGTGGTCACCATGGCTTTCGGTTGATGGGGGCTGAAGGGGCAAGACAATTGTTGGAAATTTTGAGACGTCCACCAGAGTAAATCTTGCTTGCATCTCTGAGTTACACTTATCGGAAAAGACAAAAGATGTTGTAGAGGATACCACTGAGTGAGACGTAACCACTGAAGAAGCCTCACGTGGAATCTGGCTAGAGGAACAATGGTGATCGAGCCTGCCTTTGACCCCAAGAGTTAGAGTATACATTGAGCGGGAGATTTGTGGTGACTGAGCAGCAGTTGAACCTGTTGCCTTATTCTTTGAAGCCTGTGGTCTGGAAGAGATGCTGTGCAATTTCTCTTGTCCAACAGTACCCCTATGAATTCCAAAGACTGGGCTGGGGTTGTGTTGGACTTCTCCCATTTTATAGTGAAAATAGACTTGACCAGAGGATAGGTGGAATACTGCAGACTAAGAAGCCTAGACTTGCTTCTTTTTCTTGGTATTCCCAAGATACAGAAAAGTACTACACATCCACCTTATAGACCCAAAGTATCTGGGGAAGGGTCTAAAACTTACCCTATAGCTACCTTTTTAGACCATTCCCTTAAACATATTGTGTATGGGTACCCACACTTATTAAAAGACTCTTGGGATTTCCTGTGGAGCTTAACTCCTGAAATCTGTGTAGGAGAAGTGTGTTTTTTGACCATCAATGTAGTTTACTTGTTTTTATGTATCCCGACCGAAGAAGGTTTGGAATCTTTCTATGTAATTCTTACCGGGAAAAGCTCCTCACTCAGTTTGGAATTATATGTATTGGTTGAACTCATGAGGATGGTGTTAGAGAACAACTATATTTATTTTGAGGGGAGACTTTCAAACAGATTAGAGGTGTAGCTATGGGGGCAGCTTGTGCCCCCATATACGCCAACCTAGTCCTTTTGAAATGGGAAATTATGTGTGTATTTAATTGTGATTATTGGAACTACATCAGACTATATCAGCATTTTTTTCATGATATTTTTGTTATATGGGATGGACCTGAAAATATTTTAACCGATTTCATTGAGTTTCTGAACACTATCACAGATTTCTTAAGATTGACATAAAAATATAATAGGATGGGATTGATTATTTAGATGCGAGAGTGGACAAGTTTGAAGGACGGTTAAAATCTAGGATACACAGAAAAAGTACATTTAGTAATTCCTATCTTCCCTACACTAATGCGCACCCTTGAAAACAAAAGAGAAGTATTGTGAAAGATCAGATGGTCAAGGTAGCTAGGATGACCTCAGAGAGAAATTACTTCTTGGATGAAATTGAGTTGATTTCCAAACTATTTAATGACAGGGGGTACCCTGTAAGTTTAATTAAGGAGGTAGCCTTGAAAGTTATTGAGAGTTGGAGTGTCAAATATGTGCCCTTACTAGGTGAAACTCAGCAAATCCTTTCATGTCATAGGGGTAATGACGAGCAACATTTCACAAGGGCATTGGTGATTCAATATAGCCATGCTTCACAGGAAATTAAGGACTTGATTAAGAACAATTAGAAAATTTAAAAATTTAACCAAGACATTGAGCAAAAAATAGGTGAGAGTCTTAGATTTGTTTTCAAGACGGGTACTAATTTAAAAGGAGATAAAACATCAGGGTGATTTTGGAACCAGAAAATGTGGGAGATGTGCATACTGCAAATACATTATTGGTAAGGAACAAAAAGAAGTTATGTTCTTACCATAACGTTCCTTGTGAATTGTTCATCTCGCCTTTGTTCTTACACACGGGTTCGGAGCCAGAGTCAGCCACATCACCAGCTCAGCATCTTCGAGAAAGCTCGAGGCACAGTTCTATCCCATGATCCTCCTGTGCTAACCCTCAGATCTAGTTTGCTAACACCAGAAGAATCCCAGTAGTTACTGCGCCATAAGCGCCTAGAAAAAACACAACCACACTGTCTGATACTTTGTCATCAATAGAAGAGAAAAGATGCCATCCCTGATGTACACTAGGAAGCTCAAGAATAACAATATCTAGAGAAGACTGAACCCGAATGCAGTCTTACCCATTCTTTGAGAACGCAGGACGGCGGAGGGAGGGGGGGAATGTAAGAACAAAGGTGAGATGAACAATTCACATGGAACGTTATGGTAAGAACATAACTTCTTTATGTGAAATTGTTCAATCTCGCGGTTTGTTCTTACACACGGGTAGCGTCCCTAGCTCCTTTATCCTGGGTGGCTCACGGGAGAACATTCCTGAGAACAGTGGAACCAAACGTCACCCTGTCTCTGGAGTTTTTGTCTAATTTGTAGTGAGCGATGAAAGTATGTGGTTTCGCCCAAGTTGCCGCCGCACAAATTGTATCTAATGGCAAGCGGGCGGCATGAGCTAAGGAAGTAGCAATCGCCCTCGTAGAATGAGCCTTGGGTTTAAAGGGGAGTTGTTGCTTTGATTCTGAATATATGAAATTTATACAGTCTGAGAGCCATTTGGATAAAGTAACTTTTGTTACCGCCTTTCCCTTCCTTTGGTCAGCATATGATAAAAACAGTTGGTCTGACTTTCTGTATTCCTTCGTCCTAAGTAAAATCTCAGCTGCCTGTGGATGTCTAATTTGTGCAGCATGTATTCCAACTTACTGGAGTGATTTTTGAAGAAGGTGGGTAGTTCAATCGATTGATTAATATTTTGGACTGAACAGATCTTTGGAAGGAAGGACGGATTGGTGCGCAATGTTACCCTATCTGGATGAAATATCATATATGGGGGCCGAAAAGATAACGCTTGCAACTCTGAAACCCTCTGGGCGGATGTGATGGCAACCAGAAAAAGTGTCTTCCACGATAAAAATTTTAGAAGGGTTGTGGCGGCTGGTTCGAATGGGAGCAACATGAGCTGTGATAACATCAGGTTAAGATTCCATGGGGCCACTGGACTATGAAAGGGGGGACGGAGGTGAAAGGTACCTTTCATAAAGGCTTTGCAAAGTCTATGAGACATGAGGGAACTATCTCCCTGGCCAACATGAAAATTAGATATAGCCGCAAGTTGTACCCTTATCGTGGAAGTCGATGCTCCTTCATGAAAAAGTGTTGAAAGAAACTCTAATATCTTGTGTACTGGAGCCCCTGACGGATCTATACCCTACTGCGAGGCCCAGTATGCAAAACGTTTCCATTTGCTGTTGTATAGTTTCCTTGTGGACGGCTTGTGGGAAGATACAATTATGTGCTTACTGCAGGGGACAATAAATCTGACCTGGCTAAGATGGGAAGCGGAGCAGCCAAGCTGTCAGTTTGAGGGACTTGAGAGATGTGTGAGGAACTCCTGACGAGTGCGACAACAGATCTGGCACTGGGTCCAGAATCCACGGTTCCTCCACCTAATGAGTTTGAAGGAAGGGGAACCAGATTTGTCAAGGCCAGAATGGGGCTATCAGAATTATGGTCCTTTCCAGATGTTTGGCTTTCTGCAGGAATTTGGGAATTAGTGGAACAGGGGGAAAAGCATAAAGGAGACCCGGGGGCCAATCGTGCACAAGTGCGTCCCTGGGGGCACCCCCCGAGGGGGTAGTAGGGCAAAGTAGCTTCTGCATTTGGCATTCAATGGGGATGCAAATAGGTCGCAGCAAGGCTGGCCCCATCTGCGGAAAATCTTTTCCGTGACTTGAGATTTGAGGGACCACTCATGGGGCAACAGGATGGCTCTGCTCAACCTGTCCGCAATGACGCTGGATGTCCCCGGGATGTGCGTTGGTATCAGAAAGCGTCTGGTAGACACAGCCCATTGACAAATCCTGAGGGCCTCTCTGCACAATGGATAAGACCTGGTTCCTCCTTGTTTGTTTATGTACCAGACTACTGACATGTTGTCCATCTGAACTGTCACTGTTCCCAGAGGCAAGAACTTGTGAAAGTGTTGCAACGCAAGAAACACTGCCCTCAGCTGTAGGACATTGATGTGCAGGTTGTACTCCAAGTTGGACCATTGACCTTGGATTGTTTTGCCGTGAAAAAGTCCCCCCCCCACCCTATCAGGGAAGCGTCCGTGGTTACAGTAGCTATAGGACTAGGCAACACAAACGGTCAGCCTACTGTTAGGTCCTGACTGTGCATCCACCATAGGAGATCTCGTTTTCAGGAGTTTGTGATTAAGATCTCGTGAGATAGTGGAAGCTGTAGGTACGACCACTGAGCGAATAGCATCCATTGAAGGATCCTCATGTGCATCCTGCCTAGGGGAACTACGATAAGAGCGGCTACCATCATTCCTAGTACTCTCAAGACTTGTTGAGCAGGGACTCTCTTGCTCTGAAGAAGGATAGAAATTTGATTTCTGAGGGCTGATACTCTTAGTGGGGGGAGATTGATTCGAGCCAGGGAAGTGTCTAACTCTGCCCCTATAAATGAGATACGCTGTGAGGGTGATAAGACAGATTTTCCAAAATTGACTGTTATGCCCAGAGAGGAGCAGAGGTTGATGGTGTAATCCCTGGCTTGCACAAGACGATACTCAGTGGTGGCGGACAGGAGCCAGTCGTCTAGGTAAGGAAACACTCGGAATCCCATTTGTCTCAGGTGAGACGCTACTACTGCCATGCATTTGGTGAACACCCTGGGGGCTGAGGTGAGGCCAAAGGGCAGAGCACGAAACTGGAAGTGACTGGCTCCCAGCCGGAAGCGCAGGTGATCTCTGGATGCTCTGGCCATTTTGATATGGTAGTACGCGTTTTTGAGATCTATAGAGCACATCCAGTCGCTGTCCTGTAGGAAAGGAAGGATCAACTGTAGCGTGACCATCCGGAACTTTTCCTTTTTCACGAAAGTGTTGAGTCTGCTGAGGTCCAAAATTGCCCTCCAGTCCCCTGTTTTCTTTGGAACTAAAAAGAATCTTGAGTAAGTTCCGGATCCTTTCTGTTCCGCTGGGACTGATTGGATGACTCTGTTTTCGAGCAGACTTTTTATTTCTACGGCTGCCTGGTCTTGCAGACTGGGTGGAACATCTGGGAGCTTTTTGGGGGCAGGTGGAATTTTTATAAATGGAATAGTGTAGCCTCTGGTAACTATGCTTTTTACCCAGGAATCCGACGTAAGATTTAGCCAGGCCACTGGGTATAAAGCCAAATGACTCCCGACTGCCTGCAGAGTAGGACAGCCGGGCATGCACTCAGGAGTGCTGAAAGGGCCTCCCAGATAACGTATCTCTGTCGCCCTGATTCTGTGGGCCCCCTCTGCTGCCTGGACGGTGTCTTCCATTTCTTCCCCCTTCTCTGCCTCTGGAGGGGGCATCACTCTGTGTGGGCTGAAAGGATCCCTGAGTCTTTCAGAACCACATTTTTCCGCCTCTTTGCCCTTTGGGGTATGGTCTAGATGGGGCGGAAAAACTAATCCCTACGGCAGACAGGGTCTTCCCTTCTTGCTCGCACCTAGTGAGAGTCTCCTTTACTTTGGGACCAAACAGTGAGGCACCATCAAAAGGGACGTTAGCAAATTAAGACTTGAAGGCTTCCACAAAGGAGCATAGGCGCAGCCAGGATTGTCTCCTCAGAGCAATTGCTGAGGCTGCCGCCCTACTCGAACCTTCGGCTGCATATGAAATGAGCCTCATGGACGAGTTAACTATGGAGTTGAGGGTGTTAAGGTGTGCTGTCACTTTCTCGGAGACAGCAGCATCTGTATTGCCCTTGAGAGTATCTCCCAGTTCCTTGAGGAGATCTCTCTGTAGATGCGTGAAGTGCGTAAGGTAGTTCAGCGATCGCATGGAAAACGTTGCAGAACTAAAGACGCGCTTCCCATACCTGTCCATCATCCTAGAATCCTTATTAGGAGGATGGACAGAGGAAGATGATTCAGACATTTCCTTTTTAGTGGCTGCCGCCACCACCATAGTATCCACTGGCACTCCTTTAGTTAGAAAGCTTTTATCTTGAGGGGCCGTGATATACTTGTTGGGTCTGCGGGGGACCGGTTCCACTGCATCAGGTGTCTCCCATGCCCTTCGCGCTATCAGGTCCATGAGTTCATCAAAGGGAGGGGTCACCCAGGAGGTAGAATGTTGAGCCCCAAATGCCTTCAGCAATACCGATTCGTCTACAGAAGGGGTAAGGGTCTGCCAGTCTCCCCTCTGTTTCAAGATTTCCAAGATGTCAGCAAAGGAGACATCTTCAGAGGGGGACCGTGGGGACCCTTCTGCTTCATCCAAATCGGTATCAGATGTCAGAGATTCCTGTGGGGAATCAATGTGCCTCCTCTTGCACAATCTTTTCCTCAGTACATCCTCAAAGGGGGCTTCTGGGGAGGCATCCGAGGAACCAGGGGTGCCCTCTGGGGCTGGCTGAGGCACTGGGCCTCGACGCTTGGTAGGAGCCGAAGGTACAGAAGCAGAATGCGGACCCTTTGGGGGAGGAGAAGAAGTTGTCGATGACGTATGTGTCTGTTCAGACAAGACCTTCCTCATGATGTCAAAGGCACCGCTGCCCCGGCTCGAGGATCCCATCGGTTCCGAAGAAGCTGGTAGTTTCCCTGGAACCGGGACCACGGGCTCCGACCCTGATGACGGATCCGAGCTGATCTGAGCCGAGGCCCTGAGGGGGAGAGTCGGAACCGAAAGTTCGGTTCGACTGTCTGCCCCGGAACCTAGGAAAGATCGTCGGCTCCAAGACCCCCCGGCTGGTTCCGAAGGTATTGAGTTCAACGGTGTCGATAGCACTACTGGAGGCTTCGGCACCGAGGGCTCTACAATCATCGGCTCTTCGATCTCTGGCTCCGATGACTCAACAGGTCTTGGAGGAGGATTTGTCTTGGGGGCGGGAAGAGCCTCGAGTTTCGAAACCAACTGGGACGAAACTTCGATTAATTTGGACAGAGCCGAGTTCTCCTTTAGCTTCTGTACCACTCGGTCCATGTCAGAGTTGGAAAGCGGCCTCGAAGAACGGGTCGAAGGGGCCGAAGCCGTCATCGAGTGAAGGATTGAAGGCGGTGGTACCTCCGATACTGGCTCCAATACCTGAGTCTCAATCAGAGATAAGCATTCAACGCCCGACCCCAAGGTCTTTGGAGCCGGTGTCCGAATCTGAAAAGAGGTGCTCGGAGCCCAGGACTTAGGCTCCGACACTCTTGAAGACTTGGACCCCTTCGAAGACTTGGACACTTGTTCAGCCTTGTCCAGGGCCTCCTGAAATTCGGATTTTAATAATCCTCTTTCCACCAACTTCCTGCGCCTTTCTAGCATGGCCTCCCACTGAAGGAATGACAGATGGAACAGTCTTCCTGCAAGTGGAAAGGGCCAAGGCAGTAGACGCAGGAAGAATGGTTATCAGTAATGGACATCTTTTGTCCACACTGACACCTTTTAAAGCCTGACTTGGCTTTTTCAGACATACTATCTAACCTAAATATACAAATTTCTAACAACACACTTATATGTGTATATATATATATATATATATATATAAATATAATAACACACTATAAGCACTTGTAAAAGTAAGAATAATTCTTATCTCTAATATATATAAAAAGGAGAAGAAAATTTTAAGGCAGAAATTAACAATTTAAACCCTACTGTCCGTCCTAACAGAATTACAACAAGGCCTTAACTAAGGTAAAATTTACTAAACTACTTTAACTATTGAAAAAACACAGTCTGTAATAAACTATCACACTAATAACTACTTTTTAACTATTTTAAACTATTTTTAACACCTACAACTTCAAAAAAGAATGAAAAAATACTGTCCCGAGCCTCTCACGATGCGATCTGCTGCTAGCGACAAACTAGATCTGAGGGTTAGCACAGGAGGATCATGGGATAGAACTGTGCCTCGAGCTTTCTCGAAGATGCTGAGCTGGTGATGTGGCCGGCTCCAAACCCGTGTGTAAGAACAAACAGCGAGATCAAACAATTTCACATATAATGTTGGATAATAATGTGAAGAGTACATACATTTTAGGAGGGGCAACTGTATGACTAACAGTATAGTTTACTTGGCCTCATGTAAAGACTGTCCTAGTTTTTATGTGGGGAAATCTGAAAGAGCACTGGGAAAGCGTATTTACAAACACACTTATAATAGTAAGAAGAGACTGAACAATGCTCTTTACAGGCACCTCTCTACACAGCCTAGTCATGCTGGATTTCTTTTTGGAATTTTGGAACAAGTCTGTGTGGATCCTAAGGGAGGTGACTGGGAGAATTGGCTCAGTTGTAGGGAAACCTACTGGCAAGTTAAGCTTAATGCAACTAACCCACAGGTATGAATGACCAGATTTCTATTAAGCCATATTTAATAAAGAAGGCTAGAAAATTTTAACATCAGTATATTTTGTACACTTATATCAACATTTATTAATGTTTTATGTTTTTTTTTTAACAGATTCTAGTATTTTCACATAGAAAAAAATGTGAATTGCTTGTTATTTATTTAAGTATGTAGTGACTGAGTTTATATACCTTTAAGCCTTTTTGGCACCTTTTTTTGAGAAACAGGGTATTTAAATGGCTGTAACTGTTGTGTGATTTATTCACTTGATAAAGCCCTGCATTGTGTCAGGGTGAAAGCACTTGTGTGAAATTTTATTGCAATAAATTAACTGTGAGCTGTTTTATGGTGTGCCCGAACCGCTTTTTCTTTTATTTTTTTATAAATTCTAATGTTATTTCACCTCAGTCTGTTTTCTAAATCAATAACTTTATCTATAAGCCAGTCTGAGAGACTCACCTTCAGTTACTTTTCCTTGATGATCATTTAAAGCTTCTTCCATACTGCTGATCTGTGTACTTTGTTGTTTCATAAGAATTTTTAAATATTCCATCTTCTTTCTGGACTGTTCTTTGAAACTTTTTATTTTGATATCTGGTTTGTCTATTTTAAATAATATAGCCTGTATACTAGATATTATTAACTGGATGTCACTTTTAACACAATAATCTTGAGTAGCTCATGTTGAAGCATCTTTTCTCTTAACCAAGCAGCTGAAATTCTGACAGGAAAATTACAGTTTTTGAAGAACTTGAGGCTATAATTTTTTCTTTTATTATCGAGTAAAATTAGGTAACAAGTATCTCCAAATTTTATTTTTTTTTTATTCTATTTTCTGTCAGAAAAAAGTTTTCAGTCACAGAGCTTTCACCAGTTGCTGTTCTAAGCCATCCTGGCCATGCCTCTCATGTTTGCATTTCTGAATGTTCTGGCCACCAATCTCAGTAAATTTGAAGTTTGCATCCTAAGGACTGTCTTTGTGGTTGCCAACACTACAGGTAGGTGTATTTTAGAATTAGACTACATGGGACAGAATATTACTTTGTCATTCAAGAAGATCAGATGTCTTTTAGGATGAATCAGCGTATCCTTTCAAACTTTGTATTTGAGCTTTCACTTAAGTGGGTTATATCTGTAGCATTCAATCTTTGGGGAGGACCACTTTAACATTAAATCATAATATTTAGGTTTACTCCCTCATATTTCTTCTTTTATGATTAGAATTCTTATCACCTGCACCTCTAGCCTTATGAAGACCAGATCTGACTTAATGCCAGCATTCCATAAAACCACGAATTGCAAGTACTTCTATATACTAGCAATTTTAGTAGCTTTCATAAATTGTCACCGCCGAGTGATTTACATCACACATTAGCACTATAACAATTTTGTCTGTGTACAGTGTCACATTCATTGACTTGTCCTTGTTTTTTTTTAAACATCTTTCAGAATTTTTATCAACTGTACCTTTAGCTTTATGAAGATCAGATCTGACTTAATGTCAGCATTCTATAAAACCTTGATGTTCAAGTACTTCTACATAACCAACAATGTTAGTAGCTTGCATAAATTCTTACCTCTTTGAGTGATTTACATCACACATCAACATGATAATATTTTTATCTGTGTAGACTGTCACATTCATTGACTTTTATTTTTTTTTTTTATTCAAACATCTTTCAGAATGATAGCAAAGATTTTGCTGTGACTGTTGTTGGTGCTTGCTCATTTGACTGCCAAAGGTTAGTGTCTCTTTATATGTTATCTTTTTCTCCATTTTTAAATAAACAAAAACAAGTAAGAAATATAACAGAGGAAAGATAGGTGTTAAAAGACTGACAAATGTAAATGATCAAAGGAACTAAGAAAACATAAAACATATAAATTCCCCAATTCCACATTTAATTTTGAGAAGAGTACTAATTCAGAGGACTTCAAAAACAGGGATACAAAGTAGTTCTCAATAGTGTGAAAATTCTCTTCAAAACGTAACTGATGCTGCTGCAAAAAAGTCTTAGCACCACCTCCTTTGTACCTACAGTAGTATCCTCTGTGATCATGTTGGACTCAGGGTCTTCAACTGTGGATCAGCCTAACACTGCATCAGTGTTTCATCAGGTGAACATCTATGCAAATGATGTGGAGGGCCAAGTTACTCCATGGCACTGTTCTTTTCTGTGGTGTCTAGCAACATCTGCCTCTGGTTGAGTCCATCTAAGTGAAAGCATACTTACAAAACCCCTCTCCTAACTTAAAGATCCTTCATGAATAGTCAGGATATTTACTGAGCAGGCTATGAATATGGTCCCAGGAAGAGAGTGACTTAGCATTTGGCATATTAAGTCTGATGTTTGGAATGTTTCTTTCTCCTAAACAACACTTCAAGCTTGGAGGAAGAAGAAGTATTATACATGACCTCTGCCACCAATAAAACCTTAGCATTCCTTTGAAGAGCTAAATCATCTCTTGGACTCTTGACAACATTTTCATCCAAAAGGGTAGTCAAAACAGAGTGACATAATTCCTCATGCAAAATAAATAAAAAAGCTTGAGCCAGGCAGCAAGAAAGAGGCAGGCACTACTAGCTGCACTGCTAGCTACCATATCAGCCAAAAGTAAAATGAGCTACAAGAAACCTTACCCCTGATACCATACTGACCTCCCTCTTGAATGCCTTTCATTGATCTGTCTTAGGGAGGAAGGATGGTTTGACTAAATATGCATGAGAATGATAAGTTACAGGTAAATTCATAATCTAAAAGCTTAGTGTGGTAGAACAAATTCCTATATATTATATTAAAATAAAACAAAAAGTATCTGTAATCCTGAAATATCTGTCTGGGGCACAATGAACAAATGGCAAAGCCTCTAAGAACAGTATTGGGCAGATGAAATAATGAAAGTGCATATCATGCCTACTGAAGATGAAGGAATAATTAGGGGATAGCTGATATGACTATGATACTTTCTTGGGCAAAGAAAGATCTGAATCCTGATGTTTACCAGCTGTACATATAACACTCTGGCCCAAGACAGGGGTTGCTGTGGATAAACACTTCCAAGGGAAAGGATGAGGAACAAACAGCAAATCCAAGGTGCACAGTATGTGCCAGAGGGACTCTCTAAAGAAGAGTTCCTCAGGGTCAGGGAGAGTTGATAGGCACAAGAAGAAAACTTATTCACCAGTCTGTCTGTAAAAAGAAGGACCACCACATTTTCAAAGTCATTCACAGCCAAATACTGCAACTCTCCAACAAGAGTCCTTAACATGCTTCTGCATTGTGGGCAGGAGGAGGAAGCAGATGCTGTAGATTTGATCAGCACAGCATACGCCCCAGACCAGGAGCATGATGGGGAGATAATCACCAAAGATGGAGCCCCAGCCTGTCAGGCATTTACATAACCCAGCTCTGGCATTTAAATGAATAACTACATCATGTATTCATGCACCTGCTCAAACAAAGAAAGAACACTTCAAAGTCCAATGATGGTGAAATTTAAGCTTGAATGCTGGGGGCAGTAGGGTCACACAGGAGCAATAAATAGCTAAACCATCATGAATGAGCAGTCAGCTTCTGAATGCGGAGTGAATGGTATCAGTCCCTGAAGCCCAGAGTTCAGATCTAAAATCATATCTTGGGTGCTTGCTAGTCTACCTCTCATGAAGCACAGGGATACTGGAAAGTGAAGGGAGGCAGTAAATGAAAACTAGGTCTTGTTCTCATGATGATGCAGGAACCAAGTCAATCCACTGACAGACATTCTTCCAGATGCTGGTAAACTCAATGAAACACTTTCAGTGACAGTGGAATATTCTCTTTTTCCAATGCTGTGCAATGTCGGAGTACAGATATATACATTTGGAGGGTAATGGGGTACTTCTCCCAAAACAGGGGGAGTAAGGAGGCTAGAAACTTTCTTCTGATACTCAATGAAAGTTATTCAGCAGTTTTATTTTGATTTATTGTCATCCAGGTGAATGGCTTTTTAAAGAGCAACATCAACTTGAAGTATTATAGAAATGTCTCCTTGCAGCATCACATATATGTTTATAGATGACAACTGGGATAATGACTTTTTGTTAGAGGATATAAAGGACAACACATGAAGCAGCAGATGACACCACTGCTGCAGCAGTAGCAGCAGTGACTCTGAGGTTAGCCAGGTGTAGTGGTCACAGACTTAAGTCCCCAGTTCCTTACCTTTTGTCTCCTGTGTTCCTGCTTAGGATCCTTCAGTGAATACTCTGGCCTTTTCTTATACTGGACCCACCCTAACATACATAGGAATCAGTGGATTGTGGAATAGATGATATAGTAGTGACAGCTATTAGCATTGTGATCTGATCCTAAACAAGAAAGGCAAGACCTACAGTAGTCCTGATTCTTGATATGGATACCAAATAAACACTCAGTGAGCTTAAACTTCTTAGGCACTGAATACAAGAGATTTCTAATGGCATACAGTAGGAAGAAAAACAAAATGCATGAGCTGCCATAGAGAACTGCAAACTGTTACAGAGTGCACACTTTCTTTTACTGATACACAAATACCACACGTGGACCAATGGAGCATACACAGTGGTAAATGCGCTAACTTGATATTTTAAGAAAAGCCATGTTACAGAACTCTGCAGTGAAGTGAAGAATTAAAGTGGCTCACTCAGTGCAGAAGACCCATTGAACTAAAATCCTAATTCCCCTGCTAAACACTGACAAGACTTGAGGGGAAAACATTTAATTTATTTGAAATACCTGAAATAACACAGGCTACGGAAGTACTTCCAGCACTGTTTAGAATCTGAGGGGCAATCTAAACCTAACTTACAAGGAATTTTCTGATCCAAACTGATGGATCTGCTACACATTTGCAAAACAAACAGCACTAGAATTATCAGCCATAAGGATATAAACCTTGTCTGTGACATAAATAAAGCATGTGTAAGGGACAGGTACGTGCCTCAGAGATTATCCCTTCTCTGGAACAGACAACCTGTTCATGTAAAGCAGAACTCTTCACCCAGCCTGTTCAAACGCAATTTGGATCAACGGATGACAAACTGCAAATTCATCTTTAGCTTGTCGTCTGTGTCCCTTATGGACAGGGGAAGTCTGTAGATATCCTAAGGTACAGGCATACACCAAAGCCATTCTAGTCTGTAGGCACTGATAAATGGGAAAATTGGGGCATGAATGGCTTGGTTTAAAAAGACTCTAGGGCCTTTAGCCTAGTAAACTTCTATGATCCTATAAAACAACTGTAAAGTGGAACTCATTGCATTACCCTTCTTAGTAATTAATCATCATCATTTTCTAAACAGGTCATGGTGCCAGTAGGCTCAGCCAATTCTACCACAACTCCTTATCCCCAGCAATATCTCACAGCTCATCCTTTGGTATCTTTTGACAATCCTAGGCAAGCTGAGACACAACAACTCGCATTTATTTTGTGCTTACTCCAGGGTCTCTTCCTAGTGGCCTACACCTAGTACACATTCTGTGGGAGGCAGTCAGGGGCTATACTAAGAAGGTGCCCACACCACCCCACATGGCATTCCTCAACATGAAGAAGCAGTGTCTGTTGTACCAAAAGGTACCCCAGGACTGCAAGTTCCTGGTTCAGTCATGGGGAGTAAATTCAGCTGTCCTTTGAACGAACTTTATTACAGCCACTTGTATCAGTGATGTCATCCATCATTCGGTACACAAAGCTCAAGTGAGGACGGGGACAGAAAATAATCAGTAAATGTAAAGCTCTGCCTAGTACTCAGCTTTTGCTTCACCACACAAAGCTCAACTGAGGACGGGGACAGAGAATAATCAGTAAATGTAAAGCTCTGCCTAGTACTCAGCTTTTGTTTCACCACCACAGTACACTTGTTGCATTGCTGCTGTACCATTTTAACAATGAACTTCTCAATCCCCTCTACCCCATTAGTGAACAAGAACCCCAAGATACTTGCACTCCTCCACCTGAGATAGCTGCTGCCCCATTAGACAGCAATTTAATTTTATTCACAAGACAGCCTGAATGTCTGACTTGGAGGTATTAGTTTTCATCATAACTGATTCACATTCTGAAGGGATATCACAACATTACCAGCAAACAAGAATGATGGAACTCTTACATTCCCAAAGTAGATAATTTCTAGACCATGGCTATAATTCAACAGCAAGCTGTTGGATTAACCTCTGACACATTCCCTTTTTTCCAAATAGCAGAGACTCTAAACAGATTAAAAGAATGCCTCCTAGCTCCCAGCTTTGGTGCTGCAACACCCTAGTCTCATGGCATCCTGCAAAGCAATATATCCAATACAGAAATTGTACACAGGCCAATAATACAGTATAACGCTCCCAGTGGTATGATCCTTTCCAAACACCTGCAGCAACTGGAGAGACCACAAAGTTTCCTTACATCCTTACAAAGAAAATTCAGGGTTTTCAAGACCTGTCTTTTGCAGACAGACTGAAATAATTGTCACTTTACTCTGTGTCAAACAGACTGCTCAGAGGTGACCTGTACCTTGCATATAGAGCAATTTCTGACCCAGCTTTAATGGAAATGCTGCACATTCGCAAATCAAATGGCACATGGGTCACTTGCTCAAAGGACCTTAACCTAGTATGTGACATCAACAGAACTTGCTGGAGAGAGAGATTTGTCTCACAAAAATTGCCCCACCTTTAGAACAAGTTTCCTGTTCATGTTAAACAAAGCCCCTCATTGGCCCTATTTAAGTGTAATTTGGACGACTGGATAGGTAACCAGAAAGTCACCCCGGGGGTTCCATCTGTTTCCCTCTTGGAAAGGGGCAATAGGAGCTGATTTTACTGTTTGTGTGAACCAGACACCCTTGGGAACATGGTTTGAACTTGGCTAGGCTTGTGACGGTCCTGAGGCCATTACCCTAGTAACCTCCTATGATCCTCTACAAGATGGAGAGGTTCACACATTGAAGAAAAAGCAAGGCTAGTCTTCCATTACTTAGATGAGTAACTTTAGTGATCACAAAGAGCTTCAATGGCTTCTAAAGCCCAGAGAAGGAATCTTTAATAGTGAAAATGAATCAGGAAAAGTCATGTTTGTGCCTCATCCATTGGTAGTAGCTCAATAAATGGTACTTGTTTCTTCTTTGGGAAAAGCCTGCCTACCTTGCAGCAAGGCTGAAACTATAATTGACATCCTAGGAGCTGTAGTCACTGCCTCTTTGGATGCAGCAGCATAACAATTCTCCTGCTGAGTGAGTGTGTGCGTGTGTGTATGTTTATATATGGATTCCATTCAAGTGTTCAAACTGTCAGGTGGTTGAACGGTTTAAAGACTGGTAAAAATTTTGAAAAAGCAATTACCGCATTTTGCTAGCTTTTGCATGCATGAGATTGTCTTACAGCAGTGATTGGGAACTTGCTGTTTTCCCACTGTAGTACAATTTCAAAGCAGGTATATGTAAGTTGAAGGAGATATGAGGGAAGAACCCACTGCAAAAAAAAAAAAAAAAACAGTATTTCTTTTCTTTCTTTTTTTTTACGTGCTTAATTTCAATAGTTTTTTTCAATGACTGTGTCACCAAATATGCATAGATATGTATCCATATATAAACACACATTTCTCCACAAGTTATGGTGGAATTTCATTAACTCGTTTGAAATAAGCAGCTTTCCAGACAAATGTCTTCATATTTTCTCTTTGCCAGTTCTGATAAGTCAGTAGTTGTGCAGAAGATTTATGACATGGCTTGGGAGGAAATTTCCTTGCCATCTGCTTTGCTAGGAGGCTTTTAAGATCTACTGGAAAGTGAAGTCTAATCCAGACATATTTATGCCATGGGAACTGTGCAGGTTGTCTAGTGGATTCCTGCAGCCAGGACATTTTGAATTCCCATGAAAGCTGCACATGGAGTCAAAAATCAAATCAGTTTTCATTTGTCATGTATTATTCAATAAATCTTAGCAAAGCAAGTGCATAGCAAAGAAGGCAAGGCTTATTTATGGTTAACAAAAGGAACAATGGCTGCATAAGTTACACCACACATAAGGCTGGTATGGTGGTTAGTGACACTTCACCGGAGTTCCAGAGTGCCCTGTTCAGTGATGGCCACTGGCTACTGTCTATGAAGATTTGTATATTGTCTCCATGTCTGTGGCCATCCTTCCTCCTTCTACAGAAATGTTGGTTGAGTAGCTATTTTAGATTGTCTCTTGCATACACATTCTCTTCTTGCCCTTATACACTACATCACAAACAGGTTCATAGGTTGTTACTAGGTTAACAACTACTAGGGCCCTGACATGCCTAGCCACATACCCCAAACCATTTGGACCCATGTATCATACAGGGAAAGGCATGTTAGTTCGCAAGTAGCTAAGGAATTGTGTGGGGGGGATTAGTTAGTATAATACTTTTCTTATTGACAGCTTCTGTCCATAAGGGACAAGGGGGCCAAACTGGGGGTAAATTTACAATTTCCCATCCAATTGTTAAGATTTGAATACGATCATGTATGAACTCTGTTTTACCTGGATGGAGGGCCTATTCCATAATATCCTTTGAGACACATATCTGTCATCTCAACATGTTCTATTTATATCACAACCAAAGTTCAGACCCCTGGATCTAGTGTTTCTGGTGCTGTTTCTTTTCTCACATGTGCATGTGCAACAGTTCCATCAGGTCTGAGGAAGCCCTGTAAGCTAGCAAAGAGCTCCTCTCAGCAGCCTGTAGGAGACTGAATACAGATAAAGAGCCTTTAGACAATCAGTGTAGGAGACAGTATTCATTAACTGAATTTTCCTGGTGAGAAACCCTTCTATACACTCCAACTGTTGAAAGTGTCTGGTTAGATACATGCCAAACAGGGCATTGTATTCAACAACAGGTGTGATAAGGGCCAAATAAATTGGTACTATAACTTCCTGGGACCTGGGTGCCATGCCATTACATATACGTTGGGTGACATAGAATGATTTTTCTTATTATCTTAGCTACATGTTGGTCAAAGATCAGAATGCTGTCTACATATGTTCCCAGATCCCTTACAACTGGGTCGACTCTTGGAGGCATTTTATTGATGGGGTAATTAACTTGCATTAACAGTTTCCTAAAAGGCATTATAATGCATTTTTCTGGCAATGAGTTTTAGGCCATGGCTTTGGCACTGGTCTTTTGTCTGTGTTAAACCCACCTGCAAGATGTTTGTGTCTTGGGGCAAACTATAATAGCCCACAATTTACAGTCATCTGTGAACGTGGTGAGCCAGAGGCCTTCAACTTTGGCCTTGACTTCCAAAAAGTAGATGCCAAACAGGAATGGGTCCAGCATGGAGCCTTGGGGTAC
Organism: Protopterus annectens; assembly: GCF_019279795.1. Classification (NCBI taxonomy): domain Eukaryota; kingdom Metazoa; phylum Chordata; order Ceratodontiformes; family Protopteridae; genus Protopterus; species Protopterus annectens. The sequence continues at coordinate 1,510,877,919 of NC_056725.1, forward strand.
TCCACTGGTGATCAATCTCTTGTCGGAGGTGGTCTCATCCATTCTGACTTCTTGGGTCTTGTCCGTAATACAACTGGTAATCCAGTGAGTTATGTAAAGGTTAAAACCTAGCTCAGAGAGTTTGTCAACATTGCCCGAGTGGGGTACTGTATCAAGTGCCTTAGCCAGGTCAAGATATACAGTATACACTATTTCACCCTTGACCATTAACTTGGTGACTCTCTCAAAGAAGACTGCCGGGTTAAGTAGGCATGACCTACCCTTAACAAAACCAACTTGAGATAGGTCTAGTGTCTGTATGTGCTAAGGTACTTGCTTATGATTTCTATGATAAATGGCTTTGCATCAGTTGATAGTCCACCCTTATGGAGGGAAATGACTGTTGCGGCCTCCATTTGCTTGGAACATATCCTGTTTCAAGGCTGTAGTTGAAGAGTGCCTCAAGTGGTCCTGATAGCTCATGTTTTTGACTTTTCAGGAGGAAAACAGGGATGCTGTTGGGATCCATGAAGGCAGTGTTCTTGGCTTTAGCAAGTGCTACCACCTGGTCCCTGCTGATTGCTGAGGAAATTATGTTGGACGAAATTTCACCTGGTGAAGTTGGGGGGGGAGTGGGGGGGGTGAAGTCTGAGCTGAATTTGCTATGTCACCCTAATCAGTGTAGGTGGCATGGTTCAGTTCCAGACATAGCTAAAGAAAGCCTTCTGATTGTCCTTAGCCTGTGAGGCTATCCTGACCTCATAGCTGGCCTTGATGGACTTAATTAGACCTCCTTGTTTAGTTGTATAAGACAGCACTTGTCCTTAAAGGAGTTGCTTTTCCTTATTTTGGCCATGATTTTTTGTCTTTTATTATATACCGTTTAGGTGAGAATTCCATCAGTGGGATTTGTTTTTAGTGTTTGTTTTGGGTTAATTTTGTTACCTATGGGTGTCTCTATGCTGCCATTCACATTTATATTGTGACTCTGTGAATAATTCTGCACAGGTAGCTGTGGTCTCAGGGTTTAGGGAGCCCAATTTTGAAAAACTGTCACTTAATAGGATGTAATTTGCATTTGAATAGTTCTTAACTGTTAATGGTTTAGCTGGACTTTCTGGGTTGATTTTTTACTTCAAATGAAACAGCTTTGTAATCTGACCTTACTAGTGAACTCTCTACCCACATCAGTGAGTGTCATATCCAGTATGTTTTACGATCTGGTTGCAGCATTCATTATCTATTCCAAGGTATTTGTGTAAATAAAGTACAAGACGTGTTGTGCCTATGAGTTTGAGGCAGTTTATGTTTCCCAGACTGTGGAAGGATATTTAAAGTCACCCATGAAAAGGGTGTTTGGTTGGATGGTGAGTATTTCTAGTACATTTATATAAGAGTCATTAGATTCTAAAGGCATAGATGGTGACCAGTAGCTAGCCAGGATATGGTGAATAACCTCACCTATGATGATTTGCATGTGGATGAGCTCCATAGTATCATCCTGTTTAACCAAACTGGAGGTATATTCCTTGCTAACATAGACTGAAACAGCTCCACATTTGGCCCCAATTTGTGCTTTTGTTGGTCTAAATGTGTGGAAGGTACTGTAGCCTTGCACTTCTGAAGTACTTTCTGCAGCTTTACACCAAGTCTGTTGTTACTCTGTGTTTATGAATTTGTTCCATTTTCTTTTTTTGTGAATCTCTTCACCTGGGCTGCGCCAGCAAGTGGTCAACAGTGATCAGTATACTACCTGGTAAACAAACTGAAATAAATAAAAAGTCTCGGTCACAGCACATACAAATGCATTCTCCACAGTGAGAGGGATGAATGGTGTGGAGTTTTTTGTTTAGGCTCTTAGCATTGAGTAGTAACACCTTAAGGTTGATTATAGACTTTTTAATATATTGATCGTTTTGTCTTTTTGGTATTGCCCAAAAAAAGATTCTATGGGGTGGATAAAGTTTTAGCCAGTATCTGAAAGCCTAGAAAAGACAGATGCAACCCAACCTTGGCAAAGAAACTTGGTCCATTGACCACATTCACCCATGCTAACAGATACTGGATACACCTGGAGTGACAACAGAAACTATGACAATTACTAAAATTGATCATTTTATGTTCATACTATGGCATCATCTGTGGTGAAGGTAGAATGCTGCTCAAAGCAAGGCATACTTGTCTGTGACATGTATTCTGACAAATACGTTATGTCTTTTTTTTATACAGTCCAGTGAAGTATCTCTCAGGTCATTTACACCCACATGGACTATGATCGAATCATAATGGCACCTGGGATGCATTTACTTGAGTACGTGCATGATACTGTGGATCCTGGCTTCAGACAGGCAACTAACTGTTATCTTCTCCTTGTCCAACCAGGTGAGTAGGAAAGCTGTGTGTCGCACAACAGAGTCCCTAGCGACAAGTGTATCAGGTACAGTGTATGCTTGCCTTATGGGCTTTGTATTTTGGGGAGTGTAGCCTTATGTGAGGTGTTTGGTGTTCCTTTTGGTGTGCACTTTGGTGATTTCTGAGGAGCAGTGCTGCCATTAGGTGGCTTTGGAGGTCTTTCAGATTTAGGAAGGTTTTTTTTAAGTTCATCAGCATATGACAATCTGTGTATGGTGAACAGTGTGTGTGAGGACTGTAGTATGGGTATTCTTGACAATCTCGTTTGTATGCAAGATTTTTGCCTCCAAGGAAGTTGTGTATTTACATCTCTCCCATACCATGTTACTTTCTTTAATGATTAACTGATTGTCTGAGAACATGTGACAATTGCTACATTGCCTTATTATGCACAAATCTACCAAGCTGGCCACAGAGACATTTGGAAATTGCATATCCATATTGTCTGGTCCTGTAATATTATTGGCTGTTTAGGATTAATGATTGGATTTTAACAGGGGTCTCCTAGGGTATTTTCTGGTCTTAAGGCCAGGATGTTATATAATGCTAAGCTATGTTAGTACTATTTGATGCACAAGTTAGCTTCTCTAAGCTTATTCCTTCACAATGCCACACTGTTTACCAGGTTTCAAATCTAATCCTAACCTTATAAGTAAATTTTACTGTCTAGGAGTTTGCTACTATATAGGGCACTGCTAACGACTGTTGCTCAATGGGCTGCTCTGCACACAGAAAAAAAGCTTGAAAACTTGAAATGAAAAAGATGTCAATAATCAGTCAACATACATGCTCAATAAATGGTTAGATAAATGAAAGACAACCATTACATATCATTTTTGTTATAATTATTCTTTCACTTTTATGAAAGTATCATCCATGTTCTTTCTCCATTCTCATAGAACACATTTCATAGTTTTAATGTCAGAAATTAACATATAGCAATTTTCTTATTCTCTATCCATATCTCTCAATGTCTATGAACAAAAACACATGGACAAAGTCAAAAATAATGAGGAGGGGGGGGGGGGCAAAATCAGGGACATATTTACAATACTGCTCTGATAAATTTAGAAAGTTCCTAGGAAAACAGATTTTGCATTAAAATGCAATTTCTGAAGGATATGAAGTCTGCAACTGAAATATATGTCATTATTTAGTGAATTCAGTCCTCAAAGTTTGTCAGAAAACCATAAATTTTATGCAGAACATATAAAAAATATGAGGTGAAAATCTGGACAACTCAAATATATGTCTCCATCACAAAGCCTGAATGGTACATTTATAGTACATTGCTGTATCTTCTTCACTGAGAAGTAAGAACACCCCTATTACCTTGGGATTGTAACCATAATCAAATAAATAAAATGTGGAGTAGATCACAGGCATAATGTAGATCTAAGTGCAGTTTTTTCAAAGTAATCTTATTGTTTGCACTGACATTTGCATTATATTGTCAGTTTGCCATAGAATAGTTTGATTTTCAGCAATATCTTTTTTGTAAGTTCCATTGTTTCATCCCACTTGTTTTTCTCAGGACTAGTATATGTAACCAGATTTTCTACATACTGCAAAATTGCCTTTAGGAACCTGAAAGACAACCACAGAACACAAGCTTTACTTATGATACTATGGAATTGAATACATTTTTAAAACTGTACTAAAAATGCCTTATAGCATCCAAATATGGATTCTTTACAGGATGTAAACAATAACATTTATACTGACTGTATTTATTTCAATGGTTTCTCTTTTTATCAAAGTAGATGAAATATGCTTCAAGAAACAAAAAAAAAAAAAGAAAAAAAATGGCAAATAAAGTTGGTGCTCCTAACATTAATAATTTGTAGCAACTGAATTAATAATGGCAGAGATTTGCAGGTATGACATGAAATATTACTTGTATGCATTAATCGTCCTTATGGATAATTACAGCATGGATTATAATGTTGAACAGATCCTGAAAATAATGAGAAAGCGTTGAAAGTTAAGTTTGTATTGTAAACGGAATGCCTGTCTTATGGCAAACAATGACTATTAAATGCTATTATCTGTTTTTCAGGAAGAATTACTGAGAGGTGCTAAGAAACAGTGAAGCTGTCTTAAAGGTGATCTGTGCATACAGTTCCTGATTATGCAAAGGTGCATACAAAACAGGTGAAGCAGACATGGCAGACAGTCATAAAAAGACTTATCTCCCATAGCTAAGATTGCTACAGGTGTACACAATGTAATTACATATTCAGGTCTAAGACCAACTACATTATTGCAGATTTGTAACAGTACCAGTACCAAGGAAATGGCAAATTTTAATACAGACACAAGGCATGCTTAAAAAGCATACATTCTTACTGTATCTGTTGATCTTTGAGGGGACCTTCCTTGTTAGGTCCTTCTACTGTTTTAAGCCTCTCCACCAAACACAATTCAACACTTTTCAGTGAAGATCATGGTCAGGAGTGCATGTGTACCATGCCACAGCAAGCCGTGATGCCATAACCTGACTACAAAGGACACATCTATCCACTGGGCCTGCCAGTTCACAGTAGAGCTAGCAAACAAACATACTTCCTGTAAATCAAGAAAAACAGATCATATTTGGAACATGCACTGTTGTCAGGTAAAATGCATGTATACACTTACCTGAATTACAGGGAACTATTACAGTTGAGGCTGAATGCAGGAGCTATCTAAACAGAGGAAATAGCAGACTGGTATATGCAACTCACCAACAGATCCTCATTACGTTAACTTTAAACTATATGCATTTCTATCTCCCTGTAAAGAAGTACCTGTCATATTCTTCCATGTTTGTGCACTCATCTGCTACTTGCCTGAATAAAAAAAATATTTAAAATTACAACTACATTCACTTTGCCTTTTTTCTGCACATGTAATTGCTGAAAAGGGTTGGAAGACCGTCACACTTACTCAGTAAACAAACATAAATAAATAAACATACCTTATTTCCAATAATGAAATCCATCCTTGATTACCACATGACAGATAAGAATCCCAAGCACTAAATCTAAAAGGCTGAAATAAGCTGAAGGGCAGCCGGGAAAGTACAGAATCAGAAGGCACTGATCCAAAGTATGGAAGCCTAACTTGTGCCTAAGATGATGGTGCTTGGTGAAGGTTGTGTCTGCAATTGAGATATTCTTGATGAAAAGCATTACAAGTGGTCATGACACTAATGAAGTGGTCTTCAACTGCAGAATTTCTAGTTGGTGTTAACCACCTAATGGTAAAAGATATGTTAGACATTCTATTTTGAAAAAAAACTTACTTCTTGAATGTCGTCCTTTCCTTCCCCACAGCAAAGGAGGCAAACAGCTGTTTTGTCTTTCCAAAGATATGCACCACCTTCAGATGGCAGCTGAGCTGAAGCTACACACACACCTCTCAAGACTATGTCATTATGAGGAATGTTCCTCATTCTGAGTCTGAAAAAGTTCATGTTTCACAACATTCCTCAATGAAAGGATCTGTCACACATTCATTGTTGGTAATTGTTTTAACTAATATTAATGGGAAATGTTGTTGTGTCTTTCGGCTTCTCCCGGTTAGGAGTCGCCACAGCGGAACTCCGGTCCGCTAATGATTAGCAGTTGATTTTTACGTGCCGAGTTGCTGGCCCTAACGCACAACCTTCAACGAAGGTACGCCCATTCACGCATGTCTCCACAGTAGACGCTGTAGCTGAGAATCAAATAATTTTGCAAAATACAGATTCAGAAAAAAGAACTAAGTATAAAGTACCACATTTTAACCATGTTTTGAGCTTTCTAGTTGAAGGTGTTAATACATTGTTAGTAAATGTTCCACATTTTGTCCTTATGTTCTACATTGCGAGAGGTACTACCCCATATTTTGGAAATGGAAGGTTAGGAGCGATGGGTATGTACACACACACACACACACACACACACACACACACACACACACACACACACACACACACACACACACACACACACACACACACACACACACACACACACCACACACACCACACACACACACACCACACACACACACCACACACACACACACACACACACACACACCACACACACACACCACACACACACACACACACACACACACACACACACACACACACACACACACACACACACACACACACACGCGCACGTACAGGCACGCACGAACACACACACACAGTGAGTGAAGGGCTCTTTCTACTTTGGATTCCACTCACTGAAAAAGGAGAAGAGAATAAACTGCTTCAGGAATAGTTCAGAAAACAATGAATGACCAGGTATGGTTTCCTATAAACAAGGTTCTGCAGATCTGAGATCCTGCAGGCAGAGGTGACAGCCATCAGGAAAAGCCTTTTCCTAAACATGAACTTCATCACCGCCAAACTAGCTGCCTGAAAAGAAAAACAAGAAAGTCTGGCAGTCATGAAGTTTTAATTCTGTGGATGGGACAGGTTTATTCATTTACTTATATATTTAACACTCCCAAATGGGTAAGTCCAAAGATCCTTTTCAGCCATGACCATAGCCAAATGAGAGAAACAGTTTCTTGGTTACAAAACATGGTTAATTTGAACACAACAAAGCATACATATTATTTGTTTTTAAAACAGCAACGTTTTTACAAGGTACAAACTATTTACAATATTGGTTAGACATAAATAAATCAACTGAAAAGTTATGTCATCAAAAAGTAGGAATAGAAACTTATTCCTACTTTATACACAGATCCAAGAAATGTTTCCTATGAGAAACATGTTATCCATTGTCTATTTTGATTCTTCTCTGAAGCAGTTCAGTATCGTACTGTTAAACAGAGTGTACTGCTTACACTTAGGGAAGGAGTTCAAGGCACCTGGTGCAATTCTCTTAGATGCCCTTTCTCACAAAAGTAGGTAATAATGCAGAACTCTTGACCATCTAATGTTGGACCATACTCCTGCCTTGATAAGTTTGTGAAGGACAGTAAGATATGGCACCTGCATCCTGGTCACCGAATGCCCTAATTATACAGGTGCCTAAGGTAGCTCAAAATAAAAGATGATCAGATGGCGTAGTAATGGGTACAGTAGTGTCCAAATGAAAAACCTCTTCCACTTAGTTGCACATAACTACTAAGAACAGTGCTTCCTGCTAGCCTCGGTCTCCTCTAACATCCTAAATGGAATGTACAAGTAGAACGAAATGGGCTATATCAGGAACTATGGCCTGAGCTGGAGCCAGATGTCACTCACATGGTGAACAGTTCATAGACTCAGTCCATAAGAGTTTTCAGTATCATCAAGGAACACAGAGCATGAAGCCATACCTTACTGGCCATGCCTTTCTTTTCTAAAAATGCAATAAGGCAAGGGATCAGGAGGAATGTAGGAAATCATACAGAATTCTTCCATGTTGCAGGATGGAGAGTGCATTTACTGCAATCACCCCTGTGCACTGCTGAATGGACCAGAAAAGGAAGAGCACCATGTCTTCTCAAATGTCAACGAGAGCTATGCCCTCTCAAGTGCCAAAGAGGCAGATCTAGAAAGTGCTCCACCTCTGGAAGGACTAAAGAAAACACAGTTGCTAAATGTGCATGTCTAGGAGAGGACTTGCTTGTGGAGTCTCCTGTCAGGTACACCACATCTATGATATGAAATGCTAAGAAAATGATGGTTTTGTCTATGGCTTACTGCCAGACACACATCATCTCTCCAAGGGACAGATGTATACTCATTTTACATCTTGTGGTTTTCTTGATCCTTTTCAGTATGGTTTGAAATTTAAGGACAGTACAGAGACTACCATTATTGAAGTGACGGTGCAAAAGCAATGGCTCTGTTCCATCTTAGTCTGCCTTTCCTTACTGTGGCATCGGTCACTGTGAATCATAGACTCTGTTGTTGTGAATAAGCATATTAAAGAATAAGTATATTAAAGTTATGTACTCACCATAACTCTGCATCTGTGTTGTCTGTTCCTCAACTGATGGGTCTCAGATCTGACATCAGATCCATCCTTAACCACTTCAATAGACTTTAGGCTCCGATACTCAAGCTCCTTGCCTTACCTATAATCCCCTTTTTCTCCTCAGTTATCTCAGATCGAGTTTGCCCTCTCTTCAGCTAATCACAATATGAAAATATATTACCATTCTCTGATGTAAAACAGCAATAACTCAAGGATAGAGCACAGGAAGAAGGGGAAGAAAGGAAACTCTGGAGCTCACGCAGCAAGAATGACAGGGAAGAACCCCTTAGGACATAGTAGCAGGCTATCATAAAGGGAAGGGGGCTGGAGGGCAGGAAGCTGAAGAAGGACAAGAACAGACAACACAGATGCAGAGTCATGGTGAGTACACATCTTTAATATCTGATGTTGTTTTCCTCGTACATTCCTCAACTGATGGCACAGAGTCCCCAGCTACAGTAACCATGGGTAGTCCTCAAGGAAGGATATCCAGAGTACAGTGGAGCCAAATGCTGCCCTGTTCTGAGATAGAATGTTTTCCAGGCAAGCTCTTGCTAGTGTAACCTTTGAATGTTGACATTTTTACAGTGATACTTAGCTGTACATCAACACACTGGGTACCCCAGATAATTGGCATATTCAAAATATTTGGGAATATTATTTGGGCTCACAACTTTTGCTCTATATAGGCAGAGACAAATGTCAGCCGTTTGATATGTTTATTTGAATACTAAGTTTTGTGGTATGGTTTCAGATATTTGGGCAAGTCCTTAACATAAAGCATTGTTGTTACTAAACTTAAAAAAAAATTTTAGGACGTATTTGCTCATCAAGCAGAAACCTATATACATTCATAGCCAGAGACGAAGGTCGGCTTAAAGGACAATCCCAGCTGAAGTACTATTTTTTGGATTTTTGTAGCATCAGGGAGGCCATTATTTGGGCTAACCAGTGTTTTGACAAAAAGTTATAAGAATATTCTTTTTTGCTATATATGGACATGCCTTGTCGACCATAATACAGGCCAACTTATGCCAAATCATATGTTGCAAGACTACTTAGCCATAGATTTATAGAACCAGAACGCTATTCTCTGGTGTTTTTCATCTCATTACGAGTGATGTATAGGGATTGTTGAAGGTGTCTTTTTTTCCAGATACAGATTTACAGATCTAATTTTGTGTAGTCATTGCATTTGGGTTTGGATTTTTCATTGAAGCACAGTACGGCACTAATATGGATTTGATCACATTGGTAGAAGGTCTGTCAGCAGACCTCCATGATTTAGGGATCTCTGGGTTAACACCAGCAAGCCAAGATGACTTGGGGACTAATAATAAGCCAATAGGAGACCCATGTACTCTGATTTTTTCTAGATTAACTAAAAGTATAAAGATGTTGAGATCCCATATTTGGCATCTGAGGCTTTTCAAAGCCTATAAGGTTAAGGACATTACCCCACGTGGGCTTAGAGTAAAAATGCAACCCTTGGTCAGTCAGATTGATGAACGACTCACTAAGGAACATCAGGCATCCATGTTATTTGTGGAGGCCCCTCAGTATCTACCATGAACGAGTTATAGACAAATATATTTTGGAGGTCAAACAGATTTGTGAGGAAGCCAAAGTTTATGAGGGGGAAGCAACTTTCCACATACATTTGAATACTCTAGCCAAAGATTTATCACAATTGGAACAACTTAAGAAGAAAAAGATTGATAAATTTAATAGGGATGTTAATGACTGCTAAAAAGGTAAACCATTTAATAGACAAAGAAGTGTTTGTCTTCAAGACACTACACAAAGATACATTAAGAAAAGGAAAAGACCTAGGTCTATTCTCAGGAATAGAACTGAATTTTTAGAGACTATTTCTGGTGATGAATCATCATCTGTTACTGACATAGATTCTATCCCCATTCAAGAGTCCCCAGTAGCTAAGAGGAAACCGATGAATGACCCAAAAAGACACAGGGGGGTAGGAAGCACAGGACTAATACACAACATAGAGCAACTTCTGAACCAAATGTTATCTTAAGCTACAACAATGTACATAACATTTCGTCATACAATCTTACAGACAATGAAATAAAGTTGCTCAACAAGGGACTAAACTTTGTTCCTGCATTCTTTGTTAATAAACATATTTTGGTAAATGATTTTTGCAGAATTTTGAACCTGAAATTATTTTTCTCAGAAATTGATCAAACTCAGAGATCTACTGATTTCCGGTTTCGGAAGTCACAATTCATGCCACCTATGGACAGGCATGTCTCGGTGTTCAGGGAATGTGTTCTCAAAGATCTACATTTTCATGAAGCTCTAACTAAACTCAAAAATAATCACAATTTAGTTATTTTACCTGCTGACAAGGGAGGGGCTGTCATTGTAATGGATTGGGAGAAATGTCATAGGGATTCTGAAAAACAACTATCCAATGGCCTTTTCTACATGCATATGCATCTGGACCCGACTTTTAAGTTTAAGAAAGAGAGAGACCAGTTTTTCCAACTGGCACATGAAGAAGGCATTATCACACAGGAAATTAAACATCATCTTACAGTTTCCGACCACACATCACAATACCTATATTTATTACCCAAAATACATAAAGATCCTAAGGAACCACCAGGTAGACCTATTGTCTCGGGTAAGGGGTCTCTAACGGAACCACTGTCAGCCTTCCTCACAAAATACTTACAACCATTACTATCACTGGTCAGGTCCAGACTTTAGGACACAGCCCAATTCCTGCAAATCACTGGGGATACCCAACTTGAACCAAGTTGGCTACTCTGCATCTTGGATGTGACAGCCCTTTATACAAACATACACCACTGGGCAGGTTTAGAAGCCATACATTTTTGGTTAGATAAAGCGAACCTCTATCCACCAGGTTTCAATACTCTATTAACTTGTCTTACAGAACAAGTTCTAACTATAAATGTTTTCTATTTTCGGAACGGATTCTATTGGCAAATCAGAGGCACTGCAATGGGAGCATCTTTTGCCCCCATTTAGGCAGAACTGTTTATGGGATACATAGAGGAGCAGCTGATTTATGATACTTCTAATAATTTATTTTTGGATAATATGGACATCTGATGTCACTTTTTAGACGACTGCTGGATGGTATGGAAAGGGTATGCTTCCTATGCACTAGAATTTGTTGATTACTTAAATGAAAATAAATGGGGCCATCATTTTACTTTGAATTGGGATATGAACAAGATCACATTTTTGGATGTGTTGATAAGTAGGGATTCGGATAATACATTACAGACGGAGACCTTCAGAAAATTTCCACAATTCAATACTTTGCTCCATCCTACTTAGCCATCATCCACTCCATATTATTCACAACATACCAAAATCTCAATTTTGCATATCAACCGCATCTGCTCCACTAATCAAGCTTACAATTCTGGGAGAAATGATTTATTTAACAGATTCCTCAGCAGGGGATACCAGGTGAGAACCATACATGGTGCCAGTATGCATGCAGCTAGATCTGATCGTGAGAACCTGCTACAATATCGACCAAAACTTGAGAAACAGGATAAAAACATATCACAGAATATCCGCTTGGTTACTACCTATGGTCGTAACACGAACGGATTTTGAGATATTATAAATAATCATTGGGACATTTTGTTGGCCAATGAGCGATTGGCCAATATTCTTCCTCCCAAATGTTTATATTTATATCGCAGAGTAAGGACAATCAACTCATATCTCACTCATTATAAGAAGGCTCCACCACAAACATCCATCAGACTATGTTATTTGGAGATAGGTTGACAGGCAGCGTCCCTTGTGGACATTGTAGTGCATGTGCACACATGGTTAAAACTAAGGAATTTACCAGCAGCAACACATCCAAAATATATACAATTAACATCATGGGCAATTGCAGTAGTGATTGAGTTAGTTATCTAGCTAGTTGCTTTTGTTCCGCCATTTATGTCGAACAAACCTCACATACATTAAGATTTAGGATCAGTGAGCATTTAAGTGACATGAGGAATAAAAGGCTTACAAATGCTCTTTACAAACATACACTAACCCACCACACTGCCAAATTTCAACTCACCATTATAGATAAAATTCAGGGGAATAGAATGTGCAAGACAGGATGGCATACCAAACTCAATGAAAAAGAATCAGGCTAGATAGTAAGGTAGGAAGCTCTTTTCAAACCTGGCCTGAGTGAGTAGAGTTAATGTGGCATGCACCAGTAGGATGACACGGGCAATTTAAGATGCATTATTGAAACAATGTGTGTGATTATATGGATTAGCACTGAGGAAGGCTATTTTGATCCGAAACCGGTCTGTTTGTTTTGGGTTAGCCACTTTTTAAGAAATAAAAGTCATTTTCTAACCCACTATATTAGTGCTGGACATTTTTGGTTGGTTTCAGCTGTCATTAAGACAACTTATTTCTACTGTAAGAATATAGCCCAGCTTAGCCATCTGCTCACTTCTACAGATTTAACAAACAGTGTCCATGTGCTGGTTATTATCTAATTTGGACTACTGTAACACGCTTTCCTTTGGGCTTTGGTAAACGGGTCTTGTATAAATGTAGTGGGTGCAGAACATGACAGCAAGACCACTGATAGGGACATCTCATACATGTCACATAATGCCTGTGGTTGATGGTTGCTACATGTTTTCAATATTCTGACACCTTTTTATGGGCCTTTCAAAACATGTGCCTTTCTTATTTAGAAGAGTTGTTAGTATCCTCAGCTCAATAAGACGCCTCTGGTCATGAGGCAATAGGCTGTTAGCTGTTCCAAGAGCCTGTACTGAGACATCCAGTAGGCTTTCTTTGCTCTCTGATCCTCTGGAGTTATCTAACTTTCAGATTTGAGCACTGGACTCTGAGGCACTCATTAGGAGGTCTCTTAAGTATCATCTATATAAGAGGGTCTATTTTAATCATCCAGGCAGTACTAATTCAATTTTCACTTTTCAACATTTTTGATATTATTTGTTTATTCTGGATTCTGTACTTTTTTAATCAGAATTTTTTATTACAAGGCTGCAATTTCTGCATACTTTTTTCCATGTCCGCTGACCATTCCGGGCATCTGTATGAGTTGCTTGTGCCCTCCCCAGCATATTGGCAATAAAGGATGGTTTTAAGCTCCTAGCTGCTACTCTTCACCAAAGGACAATTGACTTGCATTACCATGGGGAACCAACTAAATCTCCTCATGCACTCTCGAGTTTACCCATATGAGCTGGGGACTGCAGGGAGAATTTTCATTGTGTGCTTACCTAACTGAACTGTGGGCTTAGTTACTGTAAATCTTGCTTTTTTTCTGAGCATATACAAGTCTCGCATTTGTGCAAGTCTTTGCTCATTTATCCAGAAGACCTCATCATTTTGCGATAACACCTGAGACTTTGAGTGATTTTGCAAGCATCTGAAGCTATCCATGGCTAATGAACAAAGCTAAGTACATTTCTGCATTTGTATTGCTTATTCTCATTAACCTGTGAATGTTTATTGTGATATTTATTTGTTTTTCTGCACTTCTTTAAAGTTTAAGTTGCTTGACAAACTGCTGTAAGTGCTGCTGTTCTGTACTGAACTAAACTATATCCAGCATTTGTTAGTTCCAGGCATCTGGTTGTTGTTCCTCAACACTTGGGCTCCAAACCTGTCATTTTACATTAACTGTCAATGTCTGCTCTCTTGTAGCAACAAAGGGCTGATTTTACCCATCTGAGCTGGGAATTTTTGGCAGAAAGCTCACTGTGTGCTTACTTGATTGGCTTATTGGCTTAGTGCAAATCTTGCTTTTTCTGATCATATAAAAGCCTCATGTTTGCATGAGTCTTGGCTCATTTATCCAGAGCTGCTCATCATTTGGTGATGAAACTGGAGACTTTGAATGATTTTTCAAGCATATGAAGCCATTCAAGACTAGAAAAAATGAAGCTAAGCATATTTCTGCATTTATATTGCTTATTCTAATTAATCTGCGACGGCTTACTACAATATTTGTTTTTCTGCACTTCCTTAAAGTTTAAGTTGCTTTACAAACTGCTGAACTAAATTTTAATTAGTGATTTGTTAGTTAGTTCCAGGCATCTGTTTGTTGTTCCTCAACACCTGGGCTTCAAACCAGTCATTTCACATTAAGAGGATTAAAATCTGCACTCTTGTTGCAAGAGAGGGCTGATTTCACACATCTGAGCTGAGAACTGCTGACAGAAAGCTCACTGTGGGTCTACCTGATTGGGCTGTGGGATTAGTTAGCATAAATCTTGTTTTTTTCTGAGAGTATATAAGCCTCACATTTGCGCAAAGCTGCTCTTCATGCAGCGAGAATTACAGTGCATTGTATATATGCAATCTCCTGAACCTGAAACTTCCCTAGAGAAAAAAAAAAACCTCAAAAGTTTACCTCAGTCCTGTGGTACTCACTAGGCAACTAGTTTGAGTGGTGAGCAGCACTTACACACTCTGTTAGGACTATTATGGCCTGCAGTACCTTATCATAGCAACCAGGACTATCACTGCTTAGAGAGCATTTTTTTGGGCACTGGGCAGCATTGCTGACTAGGTTAGCTGCAGATTACATGAAGTAAGAACCCCCTCCCCCCAGTCCGGTTATAAATCCTCTCCACTTCTGGTGCCATTCAAAAGGGATCCGATATTATCAACCTGGGAGGACATGGTCGACAGGCTACTCTGCTTTGCAGGGATGGTCTCCACCTATCATCTCTAGGATTTTTGATATAGGCAAAAGCATTATCCACCCCTATATTGTCTTTTTTAGGCACTGACAAACAGGCAAACCTTCCAACATAATAAAATCTACTCAGGATAAGTTGAAGGTGTTACTGGTTAATGCAAGGAGTCTCAACAAGAAACTGCTCTTCATAGAAGCTCTCCTCACCCTAATTATGATGTCTGTGCAGTTACTGAAACATAGTTTAAAGCCATGGAAAGCACTCCTGCCGTGCATGGCTACAATGCCTATCATATGTTCCCCTCACCCACTGAACATGAAAGAGTGAAAGGCAGAGGTGTATCTGTCTGCATAAAGGATGAACTCACCACAAGGATGGTCAAACAATGTGACATGCTTGAGCTACACCATCCCCAACTAACTATGGGAAAAATCCATTACCATATTCTTTCTAGCTATAGGTCCCCATCCATGGACCAGGAAACACACACATCATACCTAGAGTTACTTGAATCACTCACCATCCAGCCCAATACTACACTCATGGGTGATTTTAATTACCCCTCCATTTACTGGGAGGCATACACGACCGTTAACATACAGGCCCAAAGATTTCTCCACTCTGTGAATGTAAATACCCTTGGGGAGCTGGTCTGCATTCATACTAGGCATCAAATATCCTAGATCTGGTACTCACAAATATGGGAGAGAGTTGCATCCTTAAGATCAGATCACAAAGTGGTCTCCCTGGAAATTAAGGTAAATCTAAACCTCCCACCAAACCCCAACAACTTTAAGAACTTTTCAAAGGCAAACTACCCCCATTAAGTGATGGCATATCTAGATTCCAAGCTCCTCCAAATCCTGAAAACACAAAAGCCTAGGCAGAAGAGTACACAAAAGCCCTGTACAACCACATAAACAATTGCATAGAAATGGCAGTATCAAACCAAAATAAGCCCAGGTCAAACAGCAAAAACAAGCCACTCTGATGGACCCCTCCCCCCGTCTTAATAGGCTGCACAATAAAATAAAAAAAAAAATCCTGTACAGAAGTAACAGGGAATTTGCACAATGGAGCGATAAGTCCCTCATTAGTGTAAACAAGCAAATCAGGGAACCATTCAATTCTCTGAAAGCAGACTTTGAGGTAAAAATAGCTTTCAAAGTTAGGCTAGCCATAAGCCATTTTTCAGTTATGTTGGCAGTCTTAGGGGTAATACCCAATAATGTGCAGAATTAGTTATAGATGGCATCTCTTATACTCATCCACAAGATATAACAAATCTGCTGGCCGATAAGTTCAACTCAACTTTCACTGCCCCATCACCCCTAGTTCTCCTGCAAGAAACACCCTCCACCACTCTTCTACCAATTATCACCAATGAATAGGTGGCCACTGTATTTTTTAAAGCTAAAAACATGACTTCAGTGGGTCCTGACAATATACCAGGTTGCTGTTAAATTGCTTAAATCAGGGCCTATCACGCCTAATAGATCTCTATTTAACCACAGCCTCTGGACAGGCTTTGTTCCAATAGAGTGGAGAACAGCTACGGTTACCCCTCTGCATAAGGGAGGACTGTCAACTGACCTGGGAAATTACAGACCCATAAAAGCTTGAATAGTCTTACTTGCAAAACCATGGAAAGAATAATGGACCTGATAAATAATGGCATAGGAACTCTCTAAACACTGGACCTAAGCTATTTCAGCTTCGTCAAGGGTAGGTCATGCCTACTAAATTTGGTGGACGCCTTTGAGAAAGTCATGGCCATGGATGAGGGCAAAACAATACATACTGCTTACTTCAACATGGTCAAGGCATTTGACACAATTGCCCACTCAGGTATTACAAGTAAACCCACAAAACTGGGAATAAATCCCTATGTCACCAGATGGATAGGACACGTGGTTAAAGCGGGTGATTCAAGTTCCAGCAAGGGGCCAGTTACTAGTGGGATGCAACAGGGCTCAGTGCTGGGATCACTTCTGTTCGGAATATACTTTGCAGATGTGGAAGGTCGCTGAATGACAAAGTTTGCAGATGACTGCAAGATGGGGGCAATCACTGAATCCCTGGATGATGTAGGTATCCTCCAGGAGGGTCTAAATCAGGCAAATGATTGGTGTCAGAACCATGGCCAGAAACTAAAGACATAGAAATGCGTTATCAAACCCTTTGGGAAATCAAATATTCCTGCTAACTACAACACTAACAACACACCCCCTAAAAGTAGACTCAGAGGTGAGGGATCTAGGTACACAGATAGATAGTAACCTAACTTTGACCATCACATGTCCACAGTGGTAGGTTAGTCTTCCTATGTTTTACAACTTACAAGTAAAGGTATGACATCCAGATCCAAAGAGATTATAGTGCCAATATAAACAGCCCTAATTAGACCATTAATTGAGTATAATGTGCCATTTGGAATGTACTTCACTAGGCACTTACAATGGCTGGAGTGATCTCAGAGGTTCCTCACTAAGAACATACAGGGTGTTAACAACATGTCCAGTACAGACAGACTGAAACCCTTTACCCTCTCCTCTGTCCTTGACTATTAATGTGTCTGACCTACATGAAACTCACAAATCCAGCCTATGCGGAGCTACTACATATCCGAAAGACAAACAGTACGAGGATCACCTGTACTAGGAGGGTCTAAATTCAGTCAGTGAATCAAACAGAACATGATAGGGAGACAGATATGTATCTCAGAGATTGCCCCTTCTTTAGAATAGGTTTCCTATTCACATTAAGTAGTCTCCTTACCTGGCCTTTTTCAAAACTAATCTGGATCGATAGATGGGGGAATCATAAATTCACATCTGGGGTTGCACCTATGTCCCTTATGGACAGACGCAATCTGTAAAATACTCAAGGCATAAGCCCAAACCCATTCCATCTTCCTGCCACTTGCGGCCTTAAACTGGGTACAATCAGGTTATATTGGCTAGGTTTGTGAAAGCTCTCAAGCCATTAGCATAGTAATCTCTTATGAATTTATGAACCTGTGAACATACTTCCATGCTACTGCTGAGGAAGGCTACTATTCATGGCTTGGTGAGATGAATGCACTTCCTAGGACAGCCCCCAAGCATATCCAACCCACCATCAAGGAACTCTGACAAAGGATGGCCATATTATTCCTGTTTCACCAAGTAAAGGTAGATCAATCCTCCTCATGCCAGCTCCAGCAGGTGCCAGTATTCTTAATCAAACAATTGTCACTTTGGTGACAGCCAGAGTTTTATCCCTCTGCACCAATGAAACTAGCATTCTGGTGTTCTGGTAACTGTAAAATGATGACATGGGTAGGTATGCCAATATGTTTAATAATTTAACTAATTAATGTATGCATGCATATATGTTGGCAAAAAGTTACTGACCATGAGTACAAATATCCAGAAGGGTCACTAAAAATCAAGTTTCTCATCCCCAAAAGCAAGTACGCCCTGACAGATGTGGCACTAAATTCCAGTTCTAACTTTAATTATTCTCCAGGTTTTGGTAAATAAAGTATACAAAAATGTCTCTCCCTCTGTACACACACACACACACACACACACACACACCCACAAAAGTCATTTTGAACATCATCACCTTTCATTTATGAACCACCACCCAACCACTGCTCATGTGTCCCTCTTTCTGCCTCCCTTACATTAAAATTGATACTGCGTGATTTCTGGTCCTCCATAAGTACATAAATTCCTAATCAAATCATGCAAATACTCTTTCCATTGTCAAAAAGCAAGTACGATTTCACTTGAAAGACCACCCTTTGGGTTAGCCATCTGAGGAACGAGTTTCAGAAAAATTATGGCACCCATCTAGAACCTGTTTCCTGTGGAGACATAAAATTACTCTATGTGACCTTCAGAGCTCAGCAGTGCCAATGATTTATAGAGCCTATGCCTGAGATCTCACGTGATAAAACTGACATCAATATTAGGCTCTCTGTTACATTTCTCCACTCAGCAGCTATTTTACCTTTCATTGTGACTTGCACTTATATGTGATATTCTTCTTGTAAAACAATTTTCAGTCTTGTACAGTTATGCTCTGAACCACTGTTTTTATCCTTGTAATCGTACTCAGAATGCTACCATTCTTTTAAACATGGTTTCATACTCTTACTAAAGCATTTTAGGATTCATCCCTACTGATTATATGTTATTCTGATAAACAGTTTTTACTAGCTTGTAGTTCCACATTTTATGAACATTTTCAGTTGGTTGCTGGGCTGGCAACTCAACACCATAAAAATACACTGCCAATCATAAGCGGACCAGTGATCTGCTGTGGTGACCCCTAACTGGGAAAAGCTGAAAGAAGACACACACATGAACATTTTCGGTACTGTCAATGCATTAAGCTATGTACTGATTTTTACAATGGCCCAAACCATAGCTGAAAGGGATCTTTATACCAGGCCACCAACACGGTTGGCAAAGAAATAAGCAAGTAAATAAATAAATAAATATGGATTCATGGTACTAGAAGCAAAAATATGAAATTATTTTCAAATAAAAGTTGCCCTGTCTTGAGGACAGTGGAATGTGCCGTCCTCCCATGCTATGGCTGTCATGGGTCTATACCAAGGCTGACTGGACTACTTCAATGCTATCAAGAGGATAATAATCTTCTCTGCTTAGACCTTTCTGAGCACAATGGACAGCAGCAGGAAGTGATGAAAAGTGTGCAGGAACCCATACATTTCAGAAGTAATGTCTCAATGAGAAATAACCCAGAAGTGGAAATCTGTGCCGCAGGAGTGGAGGCCTGCGACAATTTTCTGTCAGGTAAAAGCTGCGGCAGGAAGCAGATTAATGTCTGACTCTGACCTACTCACCTGCTGAAAAGAACATGGTCCATCACTGGAAAGGGAATTATTTTAGTAGATTTGGCATGGAAGACTGATGAAATTATCTAATTTAATATGCAAGTCTCCTCATAAAGGTTTGCGTGTTTCTCAGCAGAAAGGAGGAAACTGTGTCTCTGTTTTTTTTTTTTTTTTTTTACAAAATAAACTTTGGTGTTGCAATCTGTCTAGATTTGCAATGTTTTTTTTTTTCTCTGAAAGATATTAATACAGCAGACTGCATGTAACTAACCATATTTGTACTTAGAAGGTATGTACAATAAGTACCACTTGAACAAGTGGAAAGAAATCTTGGGGTAAATACTTCATAAAGCAGCCACCAATGTATGCTTAACTAAAACTATTAATGCCATACACCAGACATTCTAAGCTTATTCTTAGGGATTCCAGTTTTCATTAAGATGAAACTGAATTTGCATCATAAAACTAAGCATGTAGCGTGAAAAACATGCTACTGGTATGTAATTTAATTAATTCACTCCAGTGGAGCTCAGAAAGTTTGTGCTGTAACTTCCAATGGGCACAGCCTAAGCCTTTTGACAGAATCAAATTATGTCCTCACATTTCAAACAACTGTTCATATCTCTGGAACCATAGGGGTTATGAAAGAAGTATAAATAGCAAAGACTATTTTTACAGTGGTAGTATTCTTTAGGTTCTAGGTCTTAAACTGATTTTTATAATTCACAGTAGACACAGTA
The DNA here is from genome assembly GCF_019279795.1 of Protopterus annectens. NCBI lineage: Eukaryota > Metazoa > Chordata > Ceratodontiformes > Protopteridae > Protopterus > Protopterus annectens. Next base: position 1,510,898,569 of record NC_056725.1, read on the forward strand.
ACTATTACATGTTTAATATTTTAACAACTTACAATATCTCAGTAACCACTCAAGTTACACGCATACTGTAAGCAACACTTTATTCATCTAACCGAGAGCTTTCATATGAGGCTAAGGAGCTCTGTCTGTGTTACTTGGTTGCTGACATATTTAGAAAAATGTGGAATATATATATATATATATATATATATATATATATATATATATATATATATATATATATAAATTAATATCATAAAACAACAGTTAATATCTCTTTACTTGCACAAGACAGAGGTCAAATATTAATGCAATTGAGTTTGCCACCAAGTAAGCTTTAAGATAAAATCTTTTAAAACCTTGTACATAGCGTGGGTTTGGAATTATTGATGGAACTATCAACAAGCAATATTTGACACCTACAGACGTCAGTAGGAGTTAACTGCAGATGCACCTAGAGGCGTCACTGGAATGTTATGAGTTAATATGTATACAAGTGTTTTTTTTTTTATTCTTATTCATTCTGCATGAAACATACTTACTGAACAGACCAGGTCCCAAGACAAAGGAAATTTAAAAGAGCTCCAGTTTAAAATGAATCACAAAGCACTCATAAATATTCTATAACTTGCCACACCAAGTTAAGCAGCAGAGGCAACCATTTACAAACATATACGCCAGTGCTCACTCTGAAAAAAGAAAAAGTCTTATATATTGTATATACTCGGTAAGCACTTTCACTGTTCGCTTCATCAGAACATTAAAGACACCAAAACTTAAACACTCATATTTATAAAACCTGTTAACCAATAAAATTAATTTGTCAATTAATCAATTCAAACCTTAAAGTTGTACTGTTCATATATACGACTCATATATATATTTCAATGGACAATACAGTGTAGACATCAAAAAGTATAAAAAAGCATCTATCTATAACTAAGACAAAACTAGATTCTAAATATAAATCATAAAGCATATACATCTAAAACATTTTTTAATTAGTCTCAGTGTTCCAATGGTACATGATAAAATTATACAATTCCTAACACATATTATAATACAATATAAAAACCATATGACACTGTTCTATCTAGGACACATACACCTGACAGACATAATTGCACGTGGGTCATGTCAGTCTAACAATGAATATTTATATAATAGCTAACATGTATGAGGAAGCGAAGCAACACTGATCTGACAAGTGTAGAATATATATGAATACAAAGATGCCTAACAAGCTGGTCTAACTGACAACTAGCCTTCTAGATTTCAAAACGGAGCTCAATGAGGCTCTTTCATTGAGGCCACTACCTCGATCGGCTTTCATCCTTAAGATCCAATTCATTTCTCTTTTTTCAGTACCATTCCTTATATCATCCTCATGGGCAATAGGCCGTATGACATCTATAACCATGAACTTGAAATGATGTTCATCCCCCATGGTAAAAACATGTTTCGCTAATGCATTACTAAGCGACTGTATTCTTATTGCATAAAGATGTTCCCTTATTCTATTTCTAAACTCTCTATTCATCTTACCTACATAAAATGATCTACAGGAGTCACAGATGGCCAGATACACAACAAGTGAAGTTTTACAATCAGCTGTGATGGTGAACTTAAATTCTTGCCCTGTATCGAGATGCATAAACCTGCCACTAGAATCACTGTATCCACAAAAGTTACATTGTCCACAGGGGTGGGTACCTAAAGCATATTCTTCCTCAAAAGCATGTCTATCAGTGGGCTGACATAAAATTCTTTTCAGGTTAGGTTTATTCTTAAACCTAAACTTCCGTTTGTCACCCACAATCTCTTTAATGTCTGGGTTAGTGGTAAGTACCCCCCAATATTTATTAATAATGTCATATACCACCTTATTGCCTGGTGTAAAATACATTGGTATCCTAGTCTCAGAAAATAGAGAAACAGTAGAGTCACTTACATTATTTCTAGTGGGATAAGAAAAATAGGGCTTGGCTATCCCCTGTCTCAGTGAGTCTAGGCCACATAACCTTTTACAAACTTCCTCATTGTTATAGCCTCTCTTCATAAACCTTTCTTTTAGGTCCATTAATTCACTTTCATACCCTGGTTCTGATGCATTTAAGCGAGATACTCCTATTCCTTGCCCTTTAACTATGTTCTTAAAGATATAGTAGGGGTGCATGCTTCGTCTATGAAGCAGAGTGTTCCTGAGACATTTTTTCCTAAAGATCCCAGTATTAATACGACCACTTCCTAATCTTTCTATATATACATCAAGATAATCAATTCTGTTTAGGGAAGAGGTCATCGTAAACTGTAAATACTCATTCATGTTGTTCATTTCCTCAACAAACATTTCTAAACCATTTAAATCCCCCTTCCAAATGAAAAAGACATCCTCAACAAAACGACGATAAAAAGGGATGTGCCATTTATAACTATCCATCAAAAACAATTTATCCTCTTCCCAGTGGGCTAAAAGTAACCTGATGAAGCGCACCTGAGTGTGCGTGAAAGCGCTCGCTCTCTTCATTAAAATTGTGAGTTTTATTTCATGGTGGTTCCTAGCAGTTTATTCTTTCTTCAGTGGGCTAAAAGTATGTTGGTGTAGCTATTGGCACACAAGGTGCCCATAGCCATGCCATCATGCTGCAAATACATCATCTGCTCAAAGAGAAAAATATTATTTTCTAAGACAACTTCTAAGAACAGACAAATTAAATCTAATTGTCTTTCATCATACTCACTGTGCTTAGTTAAATATTGCTTGATTGAAATAATGCCTAAATCATTCAGAATAACGGTAAACAAGGACCATACATCTAATGTCACAAAAAATGCATCAGTATCCAGGTGTGAATGCTAACAAAGCTGTAAAGGTCTAGTAAAAATTGTTTCATATCTCTTAACACAACAGAGTTCAACTCTAAAATTGGTCAAAGTGATTTTTCTACATAGATGGAGAAGGGTTCAGTGCACAACTCCCACTTGAGACAATTGGTCTCATTGGGGGATTTGCCCCATTTTTATGGATCTTAGGGAGGCCTTGTATGTCTGGTATCACAGAATATTCTACTTCCAAAAACGTATACAACTCATCAGATATAATGTGGCTCTTAACCATATCAATTAACATACCATGAATTCTTTGCTTAACGCATTAACCTCTTCATAACTAATAATTCTATAATATCTATTATCACTAAGCATATAATTCATGGAATGCCAATACCCTTCTTCATCCATGACCACCACTGGCCCACCTTTATCTGCGGGTCTGATGACTATAGTCTTATCACACTGTAACCTCTTCAATGGCCAGCTTAAAAAAAAAAAAAGAAACTACTTACCTAAACCTCAAAACTGGAGGCATATTTGTTTAGTATATTACATGTAAATGGAAGGCACAAACTCCCACAAGGGGTGAAACAATGGCACTGATGGATTATCTTTGCAAGCAAAAATGAATAGTTATGAGAAACTAAACACTAAAAATCAACTGTGGAATTTGCCATTCAGCCTAGTAATTTAACTTACTAACTATGTTATTTCTTGATCTTTTTCTTCATTACTCTACTAAGAATTTATAGAATGCAATAGAGGAGTTGGTTCCTGACAAGATGTATAAATTAATGCATTTACTATCAAGTTTTTAACCTGAACATCTACTTAAGTTATGAGGTTTTGTGAATTATAAACTGTTCTCTTTCTCTAGGGTGAAGTAAAGATAGATGACAGGAATTTTATTTCACTGTTATGTCACTTGAGAAGGAATTATGTACAGTTGATACAGTTATAAACAAAACCCTTTTGAGTGGGAGGAGGAAAGATGATGGTCTAGGAACCCCTGGAGAGTGGCCCGACTAAAGCCTGTCCTAGTTTATAGTGCTTTGTAAAAGCATACACTGATGACCAAGTTGCTACTGCTAGAAAATTCCTAGAATCCAATCCTTTCCAAAAAGCCACAGATGAAGACAGGGTCCTGGTAGAATGAGCCTCGACCTTGTCTGGAATAGTTTTGTTATGGTGGCTCTAACAAAACATAAAAACACAAGAAGGGGGCGTGGCCAAGATGGTGAGCAGTTAACATCGCTGTTCTTTTTACTCTGCTTCATTTTAACATCTCTGACAGGATTTTTACTAAAAAAACTTAAATAGACTGTTTAAAAACTTAATGGATTTATAGTTGAACATCTGATGAAAGATTTACTGCAAAAAATAAGTTTGAAACTCTTTTAATTGCTTTTTCCTGTCAAGAAAACTAGAATGAGCCACTCTTAAGCCCAGTGTACAGGGCAGTACTATGAAAAAAGACATGCAGGCTGTACCAAGTAACATCAGTGAGTTATCTGTAAAGATAAATTAAAAAGACTTAAATTGCACTACCACTTTTCTAAAATTCACATTAGGTAATTTTGGTAGCAGCATAGATTTTTTGGATTTGCATTTAACCATCAACTACAGTGACTCTAATTTTCAAAGTAGCATTTACAGGAAATCTACTTTTGTAAACCAATATTTACATGTTGACAGTCTACACCCTTTACACATGAAACGTGGTGTAGTAAAAGGTCAGTTCATACGGCTAAGCCGTTTAACTAGTGGAGATGACACCTTTTTTGAGGAGAGCACTAAGTTAAAACATTTTTTCCTTGACATGGGGATACACAGTGAGCTGGTTGAACAAAATCATAGGTGAAGTTTTCAATCTGAGACAGAATTTAGCCAGTCCAATTTTGACAATTTTAGATGTCACTAACGCAAATACTATAGAATGCAGTACCAATACTGTTGACAAATACAATCTGCCTTTTGCGTTACCCATCACTAATGAGATGACAGTTATTAAAGACATCAAAAGATGGATAAATTAGATGAGACCAAAGGAAGGGGAACCAAACTAGTTGAGGCCAGTAAGGTACAATGAGGATGATTTTGCTCTTCAACCTTGCATCTTTCTGCAGGAATTTGGGAATCAAAGAGGTTGGTGGATAAGCACATAGAAGACTGAGGGCCAATCATCGAGCACTGTGTCTCTTGATAATTCCCCCATTGGAGGGATTATAGCAAAAAAGCTGCTGCATTTGATGTTTAGGGGAGATGCAAAAAGATCACAGCAAGGCTGGCCCCATTGACAGAAAATCATCTCTGTCACTTTTTTGTTGAGGGACCACTCATGAGGAAGAAGAATGGGCCTGCTCAATTTGTCTGCTATCACTCTGGACTCCCCCAGAATATGCATTGCTATTAGAAAGCAGTTGGATGAGATCACCCACTGCCACACACTGAGGGCTTCTCGACACAAGGGATAAGACCTGGTTCCTCCTTGTTTGTTGATATACCAAACTACTGACACATTGTCCATTTGGATCACAATTGTTCCCACAGGTAGAGCATCTTAAAAAGCTTGCAATGCTAAAAGCACTGCTCTCATCTCCTGGACACTATGTGCAAACTGGCATGTTTGGGGGACTTGTCTTGGACTGTCTTCCCCCAGGAAGTGCCCCCCACCCAATCTGGAAAGCGTCCATGGTCTCTGTGACATCCCTTCTCTGGGTCAGTAATCAAAGAGCCTGAATCCTCACACCACTGACACTGCAGAGGGATGTTCACTTGAAACAAAAATAGATACACAAGATGCAGTTCTCTGTACCAAGCACAATTTCACTTACCTCTCTCTCTCGGCCCCCAATAAGACTCCCCACTGACACAGCTGTAGAGTTGAGGCCTCACCAGAGCGTTCCAAGCCAAGTCCTCCACCACCCTCTCTGTGAAACCAGTACTCTGTGTCCCTGCTCCAAGTAGCTGACACACACACACACACACACACACACACACACACACACTCTTTGAGATTTGATTTTCACACACAACACACACAACATAAACACACACACACACCTGGGAAAAGCTGGCACAGATTTACTAGTTATGCCCTCTCTGCTTAGAATATAAGGTAGGCACTGCCACCAGAACACTTCAAAGCCAGATACTCTAAGGCTCTTACAAGGGTACCCAATTATACTGAGTAAAATTAATGCTAATACAAATGGTAGTGTTTGGCCAATGCAGCAAGACTTTAAGGTGCATTCATATATCTTACCAGAGGAACAAGAATTATGTCACCAAATAAATATAAGTACTCCCAAAAGTTAAAATATTGTCTAAAAGACCAGTCACAATAAAAAGTTTCAATATATTTAATAATAAACAATAAAAGAACATGAAAATACTAAATATCTATTTACAATAAACACCAGAGTTTCAATCACAGGAAATATTAAAAATAACACAGATGGATACATTTACACAGATACAGAAAAAACAGTACTTAACTAATCTTACTATATTTTCCTGACTGATTAAAAAAAATTACTATTCCCTGGTTACTTACTAAAGCAAGGCAAGATGAAGTGGGTGAGTGGTCTTCCTTCTTGTTCAGTTTTCAAAAACAGACTGCCCTGAGACTTCTGTCTCATCTAGTATTAAAACATAATTTCAGTGCTGGATTACAGAATGACATCACACACATCTGGTCATCTGACTCTTTTTTTCCACACTATCCTCTTTACTAGAAAATAAACCAGAATCTAGCACCTATGTACCATAATACACACGCATAGAGCTTTGCTAAGACTTGTTATAGCATCTGGAAGTCATACAACCATTTCAAAACTTCCACTCTTCCAGGGTAGTAATTAGTTCACCCCTAAGGACAATACAGTAGGATTCCTAATCCTGGTTTTCACAGATATTTTGTCTGTGGCTGCAATCAGAAAGTACAGTTGTGTACACCTACCATAAATGTAGATGTTCGAGTGTCTTCACTGTTGCAGTCATGACTGTAGGGTTCTCCCCTGCCGGGCAGGCAGCCCTCGGTCGGCCAGAATCCCAAAGTCTGGGTCCGGCGTCGGCTGCTCAACCCTGCTCCCTGATGTCAGTGCGCCAGGAGTATAAAGCTGACAGCCGACGCCATCTTCTCCAGTTTTTCTTGCCCCAGATGTCAGGAGTTCCAAAATGAAAATGGTCCCATAACCTTTGCAAATACACCTCAGAAGAATGGTGAAAAAAGGAACCACACAAAAGTAAAAATAAGAGGGGACAGGAGGGAGGAAACAGACTGCAACAGTGAAGACACTCGAACATCTACATTTATGGTAGGTGTACACAACTGTACTATGTTCATCATGTTTCACTGTTGCAGTCATGACTGTAGGGTAGAATCCCAAAGCTGAAAGAAAGGGAGGTGGTCATAAAGAAGAAGGGGCGGCTAAAAGGCCCTGCAAGACTGCAGAGGCAAAGCCTGCCCTAGACTTAGAGTAGAGAGGTAAATTGTAGTGCTTAGAGAAAGTATGCACTGAACTCCAAGTTGCAGCTTCCAAAATGTCCTTGGTAGGAACTCCCTGAGGAAGGCCGCAGAAGTGGCAGCAGCTCTGGTGGAATGAGTCCGAATGCTCCCTGGGATTTGCTTTCCATGGTGTGAATAACAAAATCTGATTCCATGAGCAATCCATTTAGAAATGGTTTGTTTAGAAATGGCTTTACCTTGGGAACTTGAAGCATAAGAAACAAACAATTGTTCTGATTTTCTGATGTCCTTGGTTCTGTTCAGGTAAAAACGTAGCTGCCTATGTACATCCAAGGAATGTAAGATCCTTTCCCCTTTATTTTGAGGAGTGGGGAAAAAGGTTGGCAAGTGGATAGTTTGATTTAAAGCCACTTTGGAGACCACCTTAGGCATGAAGGTCGGATTAGTCTTCAAAGATACCCTGTCTTGATGAAAAATAATATAAGGTTCCACCGCCATAAGGGCTTGTAACTCAGAAACTCTCCTGGCAGAGGTTAGTGCTAACAGGATAGCTGTCTTCCAAGATAAAAACTTGATGTCAGAAGAAGCGGCAGGCTCAAAAGGAGGCAAGGTTAGTTTTTCCAAAACATAGTTGAGATCCCAAGCAGGAATGGGAGGAGATCTAGGAGGTCTTAAGTTCTTAGCTCCTCTGAGGAACTGTCTCATGAGCTGGTGGGAAAAGATGGGAGGGTCTGTATTATAATGAGCAGAAATAGCAGAGGCATGGATCTTAATGGAAGAGAAAGAGAGACCCTTGTGTAAGAGATCTGTCAAGTAAAGTAAAATTAAAGTAATGTTAGGAAGAAGAGGATCAGAATCCTGAGCCTGCATCCAGGAACAAAATCTTTTCCATTTTCCTGCATAAGATTTTCTAGTGCTAGGACGTCTGGCTTCTAAAATGACATCCATAACCTGCTTGGGTAGGAAAGAAGAAATCAAAGGTCCTGGATTAACCAGGCCACCAGGCTGAGAGTTCTGACATGAGAGTGTAGAACCCGACCCTGATGCTGGGACAGAAGGTTCGGAAACTGAGGTAAAATCCAAGGGGGGCTCCAGGCATAGGTTTTTTAGAGTTGGATACCAAAACTGCCGAGGCCAATTCGTTGCCAACAAGATTATCATCTTGGGTTTGTCCTGTTTTATCTTCAATAAAACTTGTGGAAGAAGAGGTAGAGGTGGAAAGGCATACCCCGAGAGGTTCCTCCAACTGAATGACAGGGCATCCACTTTCCAAGCTTCTCCGTGGAAAGTCCTGGTGCAAAAATTCTGTAGCTGATGATTTAGATGGGATGCAAAGAGATCTATGTGAGGACATCCCCATACTGCTGTTATCATCCTGAATATTTTGGTGTCCAGCATCCACTCGTGTGGATCCGAAAGGTTTCTGCTCAAACTGTCTGCCAGTAAGTTTTGTTTCCCTGGTAGAAACTGAGCTTGAAGATCCAGATTGCAAGCTGGTGCTGTGTTCCATAAAACCATGGCTAGTCTGCAAAGGGGGTAGGAATGAGATCCCCCTTGCTTGTTTATGTACCACATAACTGTGGTGTTGTCTGTCCGTATTAGTAGTTGTCCTGGTTGTATGAGATTCCTGAAGGCCAATAGAGCTTTCTGAACGGCTAACATTTCCTTTAAGTTGATATGCAGGTGCATCTGATCCTTTGTCCAAAGGCCCTGCAGACAATTGCCCTGAAAATGGGCTCCCCAAGCATAATCCGAGGCGTCCGTGGTTAGAATCTGAGAGGCAGGAGGTAGACGGAAGGGCTTCCCTTTGTTTAGAGCACATGCCCTGGACCACCAAAGAAATTCCTTTTGAAGGCAAGGAAGGATGGGAATCAGTATGTCCAAACTGTGGCAATGCTGAGACCATACACTTTTTAGGTACCACTGTATTTTCCTCATGTGTAGTCTTGCATATGGCACGAGAAGGATGCAGGAGGCCATGTAACCCAAAGCCTGCAGGAATTTCCTTGCAGATAGATGGGTTAGAGTTGCCAAGGCTTTGAAAGTTGATGCCAGCTGTAATTGTTTTTTGGATGTCAGAAATGCCATCTGGGTTGTAGTGTCTAGTAGAGCACCCAGAAAAGTTATCTGTTGTGATGGTGTCAAATTTGACTTTTTTATGTTTACAGAGAATCCCAGGAATTTGAGGAGGTTTTGTACAAAGTCCAGATGCTGGAGTAAGACATCCTTGCTGTCTGTCTGAATTAGACAATCATCCAGATAAGGGTAAATTTGAATTCCCTTGAGTCTGCAGTAAGCTACTACTGGAGCCAGGCATTTGGTGAAGACCCTGGGCGCAGTAGACAATCCAAAGGGCAGCGCAGAGAATTGAAAGTGCCTCGATCCGGCCTTGAACCTGAGGTATTTTCTACGATCCTGCCTGATGGGAATGTGTAAGTATGCCTCCTTTAAATCCAAAGTCACCATCCATGCATCTTTGGACAGCATTGGAAGTAGCTGCTGTAGAGTAAGCATCTTGAATTTTGGAATCTCTAGAAAGGTGTTCAAGACCGACAGATCCAGAATGGGTCTCCATGAGTTTTGCTTCCTTGGGACTAGAAAGAGCCTTGAGTAAAACCCTTTTCCCATCTCTGAAAAAGGAACCAGTTCTATGGCATTCATAGCCAAAAGAGCTTCCACCTGGTTTAAGGCCTCCGTCCATTGATGTTTTGGAAGGTCTGGCCATCCGCTTGGCCTTGGCAAGGTATGAAAATGGAATTTGTAACCTCTTAAAATCACATAAAAACCCATTTGTCTTGGGTTATTTGAACCCAATTTTAATAAAAAAGAGAGAGTTTTCCTCCAAGAGGGGCTTCCAGGCAAGACGTTCCTGTAGCCCAACAGAGGGAGTCATTGAGTTTGTTTCCTTTGAGATTGTGACCTGTCCTCTCCTCCCCTAGGGGTAGAAGCAGTCCAATGTCTTGGTCTATAAGCAGCTTGTGTTTGAGGCCTCCCTCTGGAGCGTCTATATCTACCCCTCTGAGGCCTGTCTGAAGAGGGAAAGGACCAGTTTTTTGAAGGCCAATTCCTGCTAAATCTAGGAGGCTGTACTTGTAAGAAATCTTTAACTGTTTGCATGGATTTCACCTTATCCTCCATCTTTTTAATCACCTCTTCAGCTTTAGATCCAAACAAAACATTATGCTGAACAGGAGCATCCAATAATTTAGCCTTAACTTGTTCAGGTAAATTTTGTTCCTTTAGCCATGCATGTCTTCTAATGACTGTGCCAGAGGCCGCAGCCCTACAAGAAGCCTCCAAGGCAGGGGCGGCCCGTGCTATCGGACTGCAGCCCCCTCAACCTGAAAGTACTGATAAAATAAAAAATAAAACGAAAAAAAAAATTTAAATTTCGCGGACTTCACGCATGCGCACTGCTGCTGAGACAGTCTAGTGCATGGAGCATGCGCACGGCAGTTCTGATTTAGAATCATGGACAGGAGCGCTCCCACAAGTCTATGCAGTTTTAAACTGCATAGACTGCCTGGGAACTCGCTGGGGAAACGCGTCGGGGTCGGACTGCAACGTCGGCAGTCAGGGGAAGGATCGGATTGGAGTTTGCTGCAGGGGAAGATCTCGCAAGGGGCAGGGTAAGGATCTGGATTGGATTAGAGTTCGTGACGGGCAGGGTCGGATTTGCGTGGGATTTACTTACTGGATGTATGGTGGCTGCAGTCTCGTCGGGATTTACGTACTGGATGTATCAGGGATTTACTACAGGACCAGGTAAGTGGAGTGTGTGTGTGTTTTTGCATTTACTACAGGACCAGGTGTGTGTGTTTTTGCATTTACTACAGGACCAGGTGTGTGTGTGTTTTTGCATTTACTACAGGACCAGGTGTGTGTGTTTTTGCATTTACTACAGGACCAGGTACGTGTGTTTTTGTATTTACTACAGGACCAGGTACGTGTGTTTTTGCATTTACTACAGGACCAGGTGTGTGTGTTTTTGCATTTACTAAAGGACCAGATGTTCTTCATTCCACATTGCTGCAGTCCTAACTATTGGGTAGTCCGCTGTCCAGTCGGCCCGAATACCAGAGTATATGGCTGACGTCGGTCAGGGCGCATTAGACTGACGTCAGTACGTCAGGGTACTAATGCGCATGACCGACGTCATATCCTCAGTCTTTTTTGCCGCATGGTCCGATGCAGAAGCAGTTTTGCGAGTGCAGGTTGGCGTTCTGAAATTTTCTGAAGTCGGAGTTTCAGACCGAATCAGAGTTGGCTAAGTACCCCGTTGGGGAACATTTTGGTTTTTTCTTGCCTCAGTATTTAACCGGATGTCAGAAAAAGTGAATAACTGTATTTCTTGTGGGAAACAGATACCTCATAGGGATTACCATACCTTGTGTATACCTTGTTTAGGGCCTGAGCACGACGTTGTTGGATGCCGCTCTTGTGCTAGGTTTAACAAACGCACTATTAAGAGAAGGTTAGACTGTGCCAGGTTAGTGTTTGGGAAGCGTTGCAATTATAAAATGCCGTCGGATGCTCCGACGCCCGCTTCGTCCAAAAAGCGCAAGGACAAAACAGCGAAGCCTAGGGTTGATGAACCAGCAGTCCTGGACGCCGGTTCTTTAGAAGGCTCAGTGGAGCCAGAGGTTTTGCCAGGAGTCTCTTTGGAGTCTCAGGCAGAGACTTTACTGTTACAGGATGTGCCTTCTCAGGAGGTAGGCCAGGCTGAGGGGGCTTCTCAGGTAACTGTTCTTCCCTCTCTTCCTAAGGTAGTTAGAGCCTCTCCTTCTGTTTCCAAAGCTTCTTTGAGAGGTAGGCCAAGCTTAGCTTCAGTGGGGGCTTCTCCTACCACTTCAGGCTCTGTGCCTAAGAAACATATGCTTAAAATGGCAGAAGATTTGATTACTATGATTAGAGGTTCTATGCCCCCCCCTGATAAGAGGCCTAGGGTGGAACCTGAGTTTGATAGTTTTGAACAGTGTTCAGAGGCTTCTGAGTCTTCTGCGGAAGATTTGCAGGAGTACCCTCCTTATTCTGATTCTGATGTGGATGATTCCACTCCTACAGCTTCTCCTCCTGAGGATTTCTCATTTTCAGAGACTCTGCATTCCATGAGGGAGCACTTTAAATGGGAAGGCCAGGATTACTCTGATTCCAGGAAAAGGCTTAGGGAATTCTTGTTTTTACCCCAGCATAGGCCCTTGGCTATACCTCCTGTGTTGAATGTGGTGGAAGATGTTTTTGCAGAGGCTTCCCTGAACCCTGATTCTTTGCCTCCTGCTCCTGTTAAACCTGATAGGTACTATAGGGTGCCTGAAGCTCATAAGTATCTTTTTAAGAGTCCTAGGGCAGACCCGGAAATTGTTCCTCAGGGACCTAAAGGTGTTAAGGCCTCTGTGGTTAAAAACCCTGTTCCCACTGATAAAGAGGCAAGGGCTTTGGATAGATGGGGAAAGAAAGTGTATACTTCTTCCACTTTAGCCATGAGGGCGTTGAATTGTCAGTTTCACATGCTAAAATATCAAAATTATCTCCTTTCACAACTGAAATCTAAGGTGGATGCTTTGGCGGAAGGTATTGAGTGTAAAGAGTTGCTGGATTTAGTTCATGTGTCTGAACAAGTGGGTAAGCATTCTTTGCAATGTGGTTTTGATGCTGTACAGGCCTCCTCGAGTGGCTGCCACTAGTTCTGTTCTTCGCAGGCATGCCTGGTTGAGGGATCAGAATTTAGCTGAACATGTTAAGACAAGGATTTTGGATGCTCCTTTACAGTCTGATGTGTTGTTTGGTTCGCCTGTGGAAGCAGTTTTAAAGAAAATGGAGGACAAAGCTAAGTCTATGCAAACTGTTAAAGATTTTTTGCAGGTGCAGCCACCGAAGTTTAGTAGAAATTGGCCTACTAAGGGATGGACACATCCTGTTTATGATTCCCAGTCTAGGGGTAGGTCTAGACGTGGTAGGGGCAGAGCTCAAGGTTCTTTTAGGCCTAGGACAGGGAGTTCACCTGCTCCAACTTCTGGTGAGGGCAGGGGTCAGTCCTTTCGTAAACAGACCCAATGACCTGCCTTTTCAGCTGCCAGTAGGTTCTCGTCTGGCAGCTCCTCTGGGAGGAAGACTGTCTCTTTTCAAAGAAAATTGGGATTTAATTACTCAAGACAGATGGGTGTTGGATATCATTCACCACGGTTACAGGTTTTATTTCCATACATTACCCACTTTCAAAGGCATGCCAGACGTTCCTCCTCCACAAAGGAAAGAGGCTCACAAGCAAATTTCTCTGTTGCTCCAAATAGGGGCCATTCAGCCAGTCCCTGTATCAGAAAGGGGCCTAGGATTTTATTCTCGCCTGTTCCTAGTACCAAAGAAGGGGAACACGTGGAGACCAATTTTGGATTTATCTATCCTCAACACTTATCTGGACATTCCCAAGTTCAAGATGTTGGCGTTACAACAGCTTTTACCTCTGCTGGGCAAAGATCACTGGATGGTAACTTTAGATCTCAAGGAAGCTTACCTTCATGTGCCTATAAGAATAAGTTGCAGGAAGTATCTGCGTTTTCGAGCTGGAAATTCTCATTATCAGTTCTCTGCATTGCCCTTTGGCTTATCTACTGCCCAGAGTATTCACAAAGGTTCTGGCTCCAGTGATAGCTTACTTCAGGCTAAAAGGAATTCAAATCTATCCTTACTTGGACGACTGCCTGATTCTGGCTCAAGAAAAGGAAGAACTTCTACAGCATCTGGAATATGTTATAGCAGTGCTAAGATGCCTAGGGTATTCTGTGAACGAAATAAAGTCCAGTCTAGTACCCTCTCAAGACATGTGCTTTCTGGGTGTGAGACTGAATACAGCAGCCCAGATGGCCTTTTTAACCCCGGACAAACAAAGGAGTCTATCCCTTTACTTCCATCAACTATCTCATCAGTCCGTGCTGACTGCAAGGACAGTCCTTCAAGCATTAGGGTTCATGGCATCTTGTATTCTGGTGCTTCCCAATGCCAAACTGCATATGAGGAAGCTGCAATGGTATCTCAAAATGTATGGACACAGCACTGCCAGGATTTGGACACTGTCATTCAAATAATACCTTGCCTTCAAAAAGAATTTTTGTGGTGGGCTCAGGAATGTCACCTAAACAAGGGACTCTCTGTGACCCGGCCAGAGGCGAGTCAGATTTTAACGACAGATGCCTCGGACATTGCTTGGGGAGCTCATCTGAATGGAAAGTGGATACAAGACAAGTGGCCTGCCAGACTACAGCATCTACATATCAACATGAAGGAGATGTTAGCAGTCCAGTTTGCATTAATGGCTTTCAAGGAGTTACTTCTTCCAGGGCAGGTGTTGATTCTAACAGACAACACAACTGTCATGTGGTACATCAACAAACAAGGGGAACACATTCTTATCCTCTATGCAGGCAAGCAATGATTTTATGGGAGACTGCGCTCAGCTTGCAACTAACTCTTCAGGCAAGGTTTCTGCCGGGAGCACAGAACTCCTTAGCAGATGTGTTAAGCAGACAAATCATGGATCCCCACGAGTGGAAACTGGATCTTCATGTATTTCAGAAATTGACAGTGTCATGGGGAACTCCAGACATAGATCTGTTCGCTTCTCCACTAAACCACCAGCTGCCAAAGTTTTGCACAAAGGGGTTTCATCACACAGCTTGGAAAGTGGATGCTCTGTCTTTCAGTTGGAAAAATCTTCATGTGTATGCCTTTCCACCTCTGCCTCTTCTTCCAAAGGTGCTCTTAAAGGTCAGACAAGACAAGCCAAGGATGATTTTAATAGCTCCAGATTGGCCTCGGCAACACTGGTATCCACTACTAAGGAGTCTGGTAAGGAAGCCTCCATGGCCTTTACCTTTGATTCCACATCTGTTGTCTCAGAAGGACGGTCATCTCCTCAATGTCAAGCTTCACTCTCTTCATCTAACAGCCTGGCATATTCTATGTTGACACAGCAGGTCTCAACTTCCTCAACAAGTTTTAAATGTGATTATGGAAGCTAGAAGACCTAGTACAAGGAAAGTGTACGCAGAAAAATGGAAGAGATTTTTATTTTGGAGTACAGCAAAGAATTTAGAGATTTCGTAGCCTAATTTGAGTGTGGCTCTTCAATATCTTACTGAGTTATTGGACAAAGGTTTGTCCTTCTCTTCCATCAAGATTCATGCTGCAGCAATTTCAGCTCACTATGATTGTGACCCACCATTGTTTTCGCATCCTTTGTTCAAGCAGTTTCTCAGAGGGGCAAAGAATATAAGACCCCACGTAGAGCTCCTACTCCTGCTTGGGATCTCAATTTTGTGTTGGAAAAACTTACTCTACAACCTTTTGAGCCTGCGGCTACTGCTGAATTGAAATACTTGTCATGGAAGACTGCTTTTCTGTTGGCTATTACTTCTGCAAGAAGGGTGTCTGAGTTGCAGGCCCTTATGGCAGTAGAGCCCTTTTTGATTTTCCATAAGGACAGGGTATCATTACGTACTAATCCTTCCTTTATGCCTAAGGTGGTTTCTAGTGTGGCTTTAAACCAAACTATTCATTTGCCTACGTTTATGCAGAACCCCAAAATAAAGGGGAAAAGATTTTGCACACTTTAGATGTACACAGGCAATTGCGTTATTATTTAAGCAGGACTAAGGATTTTAGGCAGTCTCAGCAGTTGTTTGTTTCTTTTGCTTTGAGTTCGCAGGGCAAGCCTGTGTCAAAACAAACTATTTCTAGGTGGATTGGGTTTTGCATTGCATTTTGTTATTCCCATCATGGCAAGGAGATTCCAGCTGGGATTAGGCCTCATTCCACTAGGGCTACTGCCACTTCAACAGCATTTCTAAGGGGGGTGGCAACTAAGGATATTTTGGAGGCAGCTACTTGGAGTTCAGTGCATACTTTCTCTAAGCATTATCACCTTCCTCTCTACTCTAAGTCTAGGGCTGGTTTTGCCACAGCTATTTTGCAAGGCATGTTGTCAGCTCCTGCTCCTTTATGATTTGCCAGCCTCCCTTACCTCTGCTTTGGGATTCTACCCAATAGTTAGGACTGCAGCAATGTGGAATGAAGAACATAGTACAGTTTTGTACCTACCATAAATGTAGATGTTCGAGGATCCACATTGCTGCAGTCCAATTTATCCTCCCTCCTTCCCCTCTGTGTTTAGGGGTGGTTGTGTAGGTGAGGTTATATGCTGGTATTTTTGTATATATTTTTGTATATATTGTACATATTTTTGGTGCAGGTATGTTGGGCCTTGTCTTTTTAGGGTCTTCTGACATCTGGGGCAAGAAAAGACTGAGGATATGACGTCGGTCATGCGCATTAGTACCCTGACGTACTGACGTCAGTCTAATGCGCCCTGACCGACATCAGCCATATACTCTGGTATTCGGGCCGACTGGACAGCGGACTACCCAATAGTTAGGACTGCAGCAATGCGGATCCTCGAACATCTACATTTATGGTAGGTACAAAACTGTACTGTGTGTGTGTTTTTGCATTTACTACAGGACCAGGTGTGTGTGTTTTTGCATTTACTACAGGACCAGGTGTGTGTGTTTTTGCATTTACTACAGGACTGTGTGTGTGTGTGTGTGTGTGTGTGTGTGTGTGTGTGTGTGTGTGTGTGTGTGTGTGTGTGTGTGTGTGTGTGTGTGTGTGTGTGTGGGTGTGTGTGAAAATGCCTTAGGTGGGATGTACTGCTGATTAGACTGATGGTGGTGTGGTAGGGAATACCTCAGGCTTGAACCCTGTACCTTGTATGCAGGTGTTAAAGACCTGAATTCCCTACCCACCACCATTTGTAACAAAATTGCAGATTTTTGCCTCATATTTGATCTGATCTATTCCTCATAATATCTGTGGTTTTTAAATATTGCAATGCTTGAAATTTGATGGTGCAGTGGTAGCATTGATGCCTCACAGCTATAGGTTCTTGGGTTTGGTTATTGGCTGGAGTGCCTTCTTTGTGGGGGGGGGGGGTCTGTATCTTCTCCCTGTGTTTGTGTGGGTTTGCTTTTGTGTCTTCCCATGTTACAAAGACATGTCTGCATTATTTCTTCCTGGGCCTCTGCTGAGAATTGTTTTTTTGTTGTTCCAAGCCAGACTGTCCTGATTAACAAATGTTAAATAAATTTGACATACATTTGAATTTCAGACTTCAGGTTTCTGAATGTTTAATTCCTTGCATATTTGATGGTGCAGTGGTAGTATTGTTGCCTCACAACTATAGGTTTTCTGGTTTGATTCTTGGCTGGGGTGCCTTCTGTGTGGAGTCTGCATCTCCTCCCTGTGTTTGTGTGGATTTGCTCTGGTGCCCTGTCATTTTACAAAGACGTGTCTGCAGTATTAATCCCTGGGTCTCTGCTGAAAATTGTTTTTGTTCTGTCAGCAGTAAAATTGACAGGCATTTGAATTTCAGACTTCATGTTCTTCAGAATACATAGTAACACAACCTTTTTTTTCTAGCAATTTTCTAAGTTTAGAAGATGAATATTTTAAATTTGTCCCTATTTTTGGGACTGTATTCCCCCATTATTGGCTTCATCCAGGTTTTTGTGCTAAGGTTGACAGCTATGGCAAGAACTGAATTCACTGAATATGTTTGAGGGCTGTATTCCCTCATTACAGGGTTTGTCCAGGTGTTTTGTACTAAGAGGTTGACAGCTATGGTGAGAACTGAATTCACTAAATGATAGCCATTTAAGTTTCAGTCTTCCTCTCTTTTACAAAGCAGCTGATGTGGCGTAGTGGTATGTTACTCTGACTGTTTTGCTCAGGGACCTTGGCAGTAAAATGTATGGTGGTAACACAACATTTTATTCTAGCAACTTTCCAAGATTATACAAGCAATGTTTAATGTGTCCCTGGTTTTTGGGCTTTTGACCCCCCCCCCAAAATACATTTTGGCTTTTTCCAGTTTTCTTGTGCTGCGAAGTTGAGATGCAGTTGAGTATTGAGTAGATTTTACAAGGAGCTGAGAGCTGCAGGGAACAGAAGTTTAGTGTTTTGCCTTGTTAATAGCACAACAGGTTGTGTACTTGCTTTTGATGCAGAAGGCTGTGGGTTCTACTCCCACAAGGGGTGGATGCTGCCGTACTGAGAATGTTCTCCTTGGTGAAGATACTAACTATGAGTCTGTTATCAGTTTGCCATCCATTTCATCTTGCAATATTATTACTAGCTTATCATTTTTTAATGTAATATAGGCAATTTATTCCTGAGGGGCAACAGACACTTTATTTTTCGATGAAACCATGAAATATAAAGGTGATTGCTAGCAGCAACCTCTTCATTAGTTACAGATTTCTTTAATGTGGAATTATTTAGATGACTTTTACTTCAGAGATTGTGCATGTTTACTGATAATGGACTGTAGAATTGTGCATATTTACTGATAAAGGTGGACTGTAGAATTGTGCATATTTACTGATAATGGTGGACTGTAGAATTGTGCATATTTACTAATAATGGTGGACTGTAGAATTGTGTATATTTACTAATAATGGTGGACTGTGGAAGTCTGAGTAGACTTTTTTATGATAAATGTTCTCAACTGGGCAGTTTTGCCATTATGGGTGCATACGTTTTGTTTCATTGCTTACTGGAAAAATGTTCAAAACAAATTTAAAACACCCTCTAACAACTGTACTGTATTGCACAAGGAATATAATTTTAGTACAATGAGGAAGGTGTATCAAAGAGCACATGTATGTTTCATATGCAAGGGGCCTATGATTTGAAAACAGCCCAAAATTAATCTTTATCTGCCACTGGCAAAATGTATTTTCTTTGAATGTGGGTTTCAATGCTGTTTCAATGAATGTGAGTTTCAAGGGCAGAGAAGTTTTAATGCTAAGTTTTCATTGTGAGACTGCATTGCTTTGTTTAGCAGATGTCTTAGTGTTTGTGCTGTAAAATACAAAATAAAACTTTCAAATGAAGTCCAACTCATCATAGAAGTAAAGCAGTATGCACATTAGTGTCTATGGTAAATGGAGTGAAATAGCCAAGTAATGGTTCATTGGAATGGCTGCAGAGGCTCCATTCAACCATGATTTTGTCAGGGGGGAAGGGCAGCAAACTCAGACAGGCCCAGCTGAACTATACCTCCCAACTGTCCAGATTTTCAAAGAATGAATAGATTTTTGCTTCTTATTTTTGGTTTGTTCTTCATAAAATTTGTAGTTTTCTGGCAAATCATTTAGGAATTAAGTCACTAACTAATGATACACTGAGTTTCAGACTTCATAACCTTCAGAAAAATGCATGCTAAAGCAAGAACTGTTATTCTATCAACTGTCGCAATTTATACAAGAGCAATTTTTAGTACTGTTTATATGTGCCCCCAATATATTTGGCCTTGTTCAGATTTACTGCATTAACAGGTTGAGAGGTACATGCAAATAAATTGCTTTATAGAATTAGGCATAGCCAACCTCTCAACTGTCCCCGATTTTAGGCTCAAAATGTTGCTCTTCCCCCTAATAATCCCTCCGCAAAATAGCAATTTTGGAAGAAAACATGGAGGGTTTACAATTAAGAAATAACTGTAATAATAAAAGTTATAGATTACTTGAAATGCATGTTGATTCTTTTATTTTGTCAGCTGCTCAAGGTAGCAGTACTAATATTAAAGTGTCCCTTCTTTGACAGGTTCCCAGCTGTATTGTGTGTCTATTTTATATTTTTGCATCACATTTTTGGTCCATTTTCATAAAATTGTGTTTTTTGGCAAATTAGTGACAAATCACTAAAGACTGAAGTTAGAAAATGACAGACATTTGAGTTTCAGATTTTATACCCTTCAGAAAATTCATACTAATGCAAGACCTATTCTATTATCTTTCTAAGTTTATTAGAGCAATATTTAAAAATTGTCCTTATTTTTGGGCCTTTGTCCCACTTCTGTGTATGGCTTTGTCCAGATTTCTTGCTCTTGAGGTTGAGAGGTATGACAAATGTGTCAGGGCCATCGCAGTCAGCCAAAGACATTTCAAATTGTGACATACTTGTTGCACCCCACTCCCCCATGTAGTGACTCTGGATGTGTCCAAGCAAGGCAAGGAGTAGTTGTGTCTACCTTGGATGGGGAGGACACACTGCATAAGTACTACAGTGGCTTTTCATCTGTCCTTGATTTTGCAGAATGGTCTGGTTTCTGTCATATTTTTGTACTGTTGATTTATGCTTATTACTCAAAGTGCCTGTTGCTCTGTGTTTACGTAGCAATACTTTAATGACCATAAGGTAAGCTTGTCTGAGATCGTAAGATGCAAGTAAGCTTTAATAAGCATACTGTTAAAGAATTGGCAACATTGAAAGCCTTTCTGTTGTTGCCATGCAGAGAATACTTGACTAGATAATGTATAAGCCTTGGGTATTAAAGGACAGGATTCCATTATTTTAAAAAGCTCATTACACTTGTTGGAGACTTCCAGTCATCTCTACAGACTTTACCCGTAAACTAAACAGAATGCCAATCATGTGTGGTCCATAACCTGTACAGTAATCCTTTAAGCAATGTATCTTGAGCTTGTTTCTTGTTTGCTTTTCATTTTTACTTTGATCATGTTTTCCCCATGAAACAAGTTGTCAGGCAGCAGGTCTTTTTGGATAAGAAACATTTTTACAAGTGGGGGCATCACAGAGATTTCTACTTTCAGCATGTTACTTGGTACTTTAATAAAGCTGAATATATTATAATTAGAACTGCAGTGCAAGGAGAAGTGGTTTGAGTTGAGTGCTTCTGGTTTTTCTTATACTTGATTTTGACTGGCATTCCAGTAATGTATTTAAAAAGTAATTTATTTTTTTATGCCTCACAACCTTTTGTTTCCATCTAGATATTAAGTAAGTTGTCATGCAGCCAATGCATTGAAATATTTTTATTCTTCTACACTTATTTTTGTCTTGATTGGACTTTCATAATGATGGTTTGCCACCCAGGGCAGCGTATTTAATTAAAGTTAGTTTTTGTGGTTTTGTGCATAGCTCCTCCCCTTTCTAGTTGACCCACCCCTTCCCCTTGACCCCACCCATTCAGCTGTCTCCTGCAGCCCCCCTGTGATTTGAAGTCACCAGCCGCCACTGCTCCAAGGCATCAAATCCACAGTGTAAACCATGCTTCCCAACCTGTTCAGTGGCATGCAATAAGTCATGTAATTCCTTATCATCTGCAGAGGCAGAAATGGAAGTAACTTTTTGTTTTAAGACAGACAAGAGAAATTGCTGATATTTAAGCATATGAAACTGACAGTTTAAAGCCCTAATGGACAAAGTAGCAGAACTGTACACCTTTTTTCCCCATCTTTCCAAGGCTCGAGAATCCTTTTCAGTAGGAATGGGATTCTTGGCAGAAGCGGCCTTAACTCCCTTAGGACCCTGAGAAATGGTTTCAGGGTCAGCAGTAGGGTTCTTGTATAAAAACTGATGGGAATCAGGAACCCTGTAATATCTATCAGGCTTAACAGGAGCAGGAGGAAAAGAGTCAGGGGTTAAGTTAGCCTCCGAAAAGGCACAATATCCAAAACAGGAGGAATAGCCAGGGGTCTATGTTGGGGAAGAAGAAGAAAATCCCTCAGTCTTTTCTTGGATTCCGAATACTCCTGTCCCTCCCAGTGGAAATGCTCCCTCATTTCATGCAAAGTTTCCCCAAAAGAGAAATCCTCAGGAGGAGAAGCTGAAGGAATGGATTCTTCCGCATCAGAATCCTCATAAGGAGGAAAAGAATATTCCTGATCAGAAGAAGAAACTGAGGAAACAGAAGCCTGATCAGAGGAATCATAATAAACATCCTGCCTAGGCCTTTTGTCTGGAGGGGGATGAGAACCCCTAATCATAGTAAGTAAATCCTCCGCCATCTTGAGTAACTGTTTCTATGACTTGGGAGCCGGTTCAGAAGAGGCCTGTGTTGAAGTCTTTGATGTAGAAGGAGTCTTTGCCTTTGTCTTTGGCTTTGCTAAAAGTTGAGTAGGCCTGAAAACCCCTTCGGAAGCCGGTACCTGCACAGCGGCTCCGGACCCATCTGAATGAGCATTGTCCGAAGGTCCTGCAACAGAGATATTTAAAGGCCTGGTTGGCTCCTCATGAGAGTCCGTTTCGGCCGTCGGTTCTGAAATGGGCGACGACAAGGGCTGCAAAAGCGCCTCACTGACGACGGCCGAACCTGAAGCTGGCTCCGCATGTGCGCTATCATCAGATTTGGACCTCGGAGGCCTGTCTTTATCCTTGCGACATTTGTGAACTCCGGTAGCTGGAACCGTATCAGACGACATTTTGTAGTTAAAGCGCCTACCAAAGTAATGAAAAGCAAAATCGCACCTTCGCTTAATTGTACGTTGATTGAATCTAGCACAAAACCGACAACTAGCTACGTCGTGGTCAGGGCCTAAGCAAGGAATACAGTAAGAATGAAAATCCTTATGAGGTATTTGCTTCCCACATGAAATACAATTATTAACTTTTTCTGACATCGGAGTGGAGCAAGAAAAAAGTTTCCCCAATGGGGTACTTAGCTTTGAGTGGAGAAGAAAGTCTTCGGACCGAAGTATATAGAAAAATTTGTCAGAAGTCAACCGACCGGCACTTGCGAACTGCTATCACCGCACGGCAAGAAAGACTGGAGAAGATGGCGTCGGCTGTCAGCTTTATACTCCTGGCATACTGACGTCAGGGAGCAGGGTTGAGCAGCCGACGCCAGACCCAGACTTTGGGATTCTGGCCGACCGAGGGCTGCCTGCCGGCAGGGGAGAACCCTACAGTCATGACTGCAACAGTGAAACACGATGAACATCTGTAAGATACAATCTTTATGGCCTAAACCAGATAATGTAATTTTAGACTATTGTTCAAAGTTAGCTGAACTGAGATTAACATCTTATCTTCCAGTATCCTCTGTTACAATATATTCATTTCAACAGTTACAATACAGTCTGACATACAAGTGTACTTATTTTCTGTTCAGCAGGACCCATTGCTGGTACATTTTTAACACAAGCAGCTTTACAAATACATTTTCAACACAAGCATCTGTACAAATCAGTTTGATATACAAATGACATATAATTCTTTACAAAACTCCAGCTAACTATGCTGGCATATGTTACACATCCACTGCCCTACCTCTCCTGGTATAGCTGGCAATACCTCACATCACCACAGTCACTATGGCTTTGGGTTGAGGGAGAATGAACAGATGGCTTTGTAAAAGCTGGTCTGACCTTACCCATCACCAAAGGTACTTCTTGCAAGTCTGTGTGATCCTTATTTGAATTGACATCTTGTGATAAAGACTTGACCATTGGGATGCTAGCATCCACTAGAGACTTTTCATATGATATCTTGTCAGAGGAACAAGAATTATGGCTGCTGACACTGATCCCAAGGCTTGAAAAATTAGTCAGGCTGAATTTTTTGTGTTGTGAACAAGTTTTGTGATTTGGGATCTTAAAGTCTGAACTCTGTTTAGGGGAAGTGCAGCTGTGGCTGCTACTGTATTAAAATGTGTTCCTATGAATTCCAGTGTTTGTGATGGATGCAACTGGGATTTGTTGTAGTTTATTGTGATTCCCAAAAGGGAGCAAGTTTGGAGTACCTGGTTTCTTGCAATTAAGAGTAGATGCCTGGTCGGATAGGTTAGCCAGTCATCTAAATATGGAAACACCTGGAATCCCTGCAGTCTCAATTCAGCTGTCTCCACTACCATGCATTTGGTGAACACCTTGGGGGCTGTGGTGAGACTAAAGGGCAGAGCTCTGAACTGGTAATGACTGGCTTCCAGCTGGAAGCATAAGAATCTTCTGCAGCTGTTCATTTTTATGTGATAGTACACAATCTGAAGATCTATCGAGCATATCCAATCGCCCTTACCTAGAAATGGCAGTACAGACTGAACTGTGACCATTTGAAACTTTGAGTGTCGAACTGACTTGTTCAAGTTGTTGAGATCCAAAACTGGTCTCGAGTCCCCTGTTTTCGTTGCCACTAAAAAGAATCTTGAGGAAGTTTTGGATTCTATCTCTTCTGGTGGGACCTCTTCAATGACTTTCTTTTCTAGCAGCTTATTTATTTGAACTGCTGCTTCTTTCTTCTGACTGGGTGGAATGTCTGGAATTTTTCATAGAGTTGGGGGTGCAAGGGAAAATGGAATTATATAACCTATGGAAATAATCCTCTGCACCCAACTGTCTTTTGTGATATCTAGCCAGGCTCTCTGGTGCAGGGATAAGTGACCCCTGACTGCCTCCAGAGAGGGATAATTGGGCCTTTCAGGAGCATTAGTAGGGCCTATCAGAGAAAGTGTCTCTCAACCCCTGGTTTTGGAGACCACTTCTGCCTCGAGGACAGCATATTCCATTAGTGTTCCCCCCTCTGCCTCTGGGGGAACCATCTCCATGTAGATCTTGGAAAGGACCCTGAGATTTTTTTGAACCACATCCTTCATCTCCATGTTGGTTCCTAGAAAAGGTCCTGGGGGGGTGGGGGTTGAAAAATGTACTACTACTGCAGACAGAGTCTTACCATCCTTCTTGCACCTGGAGAGTATATCCTTCACTTTCAGGCTAAAGAGGGAAGATTCATCAAAAGAAGCACTGACAAAAGAAGACTTGAAGGGCTCCACAAACCCACACAAGTGTATCCAGGTATGTCTCCTTACTGAGATGCCTGAACCAGCTGCCCTTAAGGTACCCTCAGCTGCAAGAGAGATAAGCCTCATGAACGAGTTGGAGATGGCTTAAAGGGTTGACAACTGTGATGCTACCATGGCTTGAGTCTCTGCAGTAGTGAACCCTGAGAGAGTATTTGACAACTCATTAAATCAAATCTCTTTATAACCTCGTAAAGTGTGCCAAGTAATTCAGTGACCTAACAGCATAGGTCGCTGAAGCATAGACATGCTTCCTGAACCTGTCCAACACCCTGGACTCTCTACTGGGGAGATGGACAGTGGAACCTAGCTCCGCAAGTTCCTTCTTCATGGCCACCACCATGACCATGGCATTTACAGGCACTCACTTGCTCCAATGTTCCCATCCTGTCAGAGGTGGCAGAATTCAGTCTGGTTTATTGGGGATGGGCTCAGCCATATTAGGTTCCTTCCACACCTGCTGAGAGATCAAATCAATGAGCTCAACAATGGGTGGAGCCACCCAGGAGGTAGACGGGCCAAATCCAAACATCTCCAGAAGCAATAATTCCTCCAGGGAAAAACTTTTGGGATGACCGACCAACCATCCCATTGCTTGAAGATCTCCAGAATGTCTCCAAATAAGACTTCTTTAGGTGGAGATCTGGGGATCCTTCTCCTTCATCGAAATCTGTGTCTTCCATGATAGCTTCCTGAGGGGAATTCAAGTGCCTCCTTTTGCACTTCTCTTCCAGGGTACTTCCTCTGTGAAGACAGGGTAATACCCTGCTGGACAGTCTGAAGGGTTTAGACTAGCTGTCCATGTGAAGTTGAATGTTGAAGTTCTTGGCACAAATACACATGGGATGTAGAAGGCAGATCCAAGGGGGAGAGACCTTCTGTCCTGCTGAAGCAGAGAACACTCTCTCCACTACCTCAAAAGCAGACTGTCCCAGGAAGAATGAAGCCAATGGAACCAAGAAGCCATGCTTCTGTCAAACAAGCTCCATCTGTCCTGAAGGTACTCCACCTGAGGCACAGGCAAGAGCCGAGATGTCCAAGGCCGATTCTCCAAGGGGGTAGAGATGGCTTTGAAAACTTCAGGGTTGACTCCAACTCCTCGGATCTGGCTGGGATGCTACGGAGCTCCAAGAGCCACTAGGCTACATCACAGCCAATTCACTCAGAGAAACCTTCGGATCCAAGGACACCAGTATTCTTGGATCCACACCAGATGGTCAGGGCAGAGTCGGATCCAAGGACTCCAAAACAAAGTGTCGGATCAGAGAAGCAGCCATTACTGTATAGAGATAGATGTAGCTAAGGCTTCCTAACCCAAAGGTGTCAGAGCTGGGAGAACCCACATCTGTATTTGCGCCAAGAGAAACCTTCTCATCATTCTATCCATGTTAGCTTCCATGAGACTCCTGGAAGAATGAGATGAAGTAAAGGATAGCAACTTGGACCCCTGCCTCTTGAAGAAGGGAGATGGAAGTCTTGAACAAACAGGGTTAATTGACAGAGAATATCAGAGCCTAGGAAGAATCTTCAGAGCCGAAGAACTCTGAGCCAATGGTGTCTTGAGAGGCACAGCAGACATCTTGGAGCTGGATGGCTTTGGATCCAATCTTGATTGTTCGAGAGGAGGCTCCGTGGATGAAGTGGAAGAACCCGATTTCTTTGGGGACTTTTTAGGAGCATCCTTAGAAGATGTTTTGGAGGACTGAGCTCCAGATATGGCTTCTGAAAAGGAGGTCAGCAGTAACCCATTCAAAATTAATCTGTTTTGCCTGTCCGCTAAAGCACACGGATTAAACTGTTGCATATGCCACAATCAATATTAAGATGGTCTGGGCCCAAACAATAGACACAAAGGTCATGGGCATCAGTATAAGGCAACTTATGGCCCCACTTTGTACAGTTCTTAAATCCTTTCTCAGACATCTTGCAAAAAACACCTGACTAACAGAAGAGGAAAAGATATATAAAAATAAAAGAATATATTTTTACTATTTTTTTTTTTTTTTTGTATATTTTGTAGGGTAAGCTGGTGGGAGGAAAAGATAACAGGGTAAATAAGTTCCAAAGATGGTATTAGAGAATACACAAAAGTGTAAAAGTGAAAGTTAGGAAGTCTTTAAAGACACAGGAAACATAACACCAGCAATGGTAACATGAATACTCTAGGATACAAATATAAAGAATTTAGGGAGAGAAAAAGTCTTGCGAAACAAAATTATATCACTTATCTCTAGAAATGCTATAAAGAAAGCTAACCACATCTATACACAAAAGCGGAAAACAAGATCTGAGGTATGTTAGGGGTTGGTGTATTATAGGTAGGGAGGAGATCAAGAGTTTTCAGTTGACCATGATCAGATCAGATCCGAACCCAATGGTTGAGGAATGAATGAAAATTGACATCATCAGATCTGTCATTCTTTTAATGCAAGTTTATATTCTATGTCTCCTTTAAAAATGACACTGTTCTTTATATTAAAGATCTTATACAAACAGTGCTTGCTGAATCATTACATGTTATTGCTTTGAGTGCAATGGCTTTTTACTGGTTGGGATACTTTGAGATTGTTTTTGTTGAATTTTTTTGGTGGTTTGGAGGGGTTTGAGGGATTGGTGTGTGGTGTGGAGGTGGCTTGGATTCACTTGTGAGCATTTTTGTGTGAATTACAACTGATACACTGTTCATTTTCAAGCCCTTATCATGAAAACCAGCTCGAAACAACTTAGAGTCATGAGCACTTTTGTGATGCTATGGGAGTTCTGAAAATTCTAAGAACTGTCCAGGTTACTTCTTCCTGTCTAAAAGTACATAATCATAAAATTTTGAAGCATATGCTAAGGTGTCAAAGAACACAAGTTAGATAATAAGCAAGAGACAGAGAACTGCATTATAAACCACTGTAATTTATTACATAGTTCTGAATGTTTGCTACTGATATTATACTTGATATGCAATAGCACCCAGGAAAGTTATACTATGCTATAAACAAATTATAAAAAGCATAGTTTCTTTCATATATAAAAATTATTGGAATATTATCAAACAATTAGAATTACATTCACACTTTTCCAAGTTAAACTTGGATCACACACAACTGTCATTCTTTTAATGCAAGTTTATATGCTGTCTCCTTTGAAAAAAATGACAGTCTGTTTTATATTAAACATCTAATACAAATAGTGCTCACTGAATCATTAAATGTTATTTCTATAAATACAATAGCTTTTTAGAGGTTAACACACTTTGAAATGTTTTTTGTTGTTTTTTTGGTGGTTTGGAAAGGTTTGACAGATTGATGTACAAAGTAGAGGTGGCTTGGATTCACTCATGTGTACTTTTGTGTGAATTGTAGCTGATAAACTTCATTTGCAAGCCCTTGTCGTGAGGACCAGCGTGAAGCAGCTTAATTAGAATCATGAGCACTTTTGTGATGCTGCAGGAGTTCTAAAATTCTAAGAACTGTCCAGGTTACTTCTTCCTGTCTAAATGTAAATAATCTTAATATTTTCAATCATATGCTAAGATGTCAATGAATAGAAGTTAGATAATAAGCAAAAGACAGTGAAATTGCATGCTAAACCACTGTAATTTACTAAATAGTTCTGAATGTTTGTTAGGATAATTATACTATGCTATAAACAAAGTATAAAAATATAGTGTCCTACATATATAAAAGTTATATTGGAATGTTATCAAGTAGAGTAACATTCACACTTTTACAAGTTAAACTTGGATTACACATAACTGTCATTCTTTTAAAGCAAGTTTATATTATATGTCTCATGACAGTCTGCTTTATATTAAATATCTTGTACAAATAGTGCATAATGAATCACTAAATGTTATTTCTATAAATACAATAGCTTTTTAGTGGTTAACATACTTTGAAATGTTTTTTTATTGTTTTTTTTTTAGCGGTTTGGAAGGATTTGAGGGATTGATGTATAAAGCAGATGTGGCTTGGATTCACTCATGAATGTTTTTGTGTGAACTGTAGCTGATAAACTGGTTCATTTGCAAGCCTTTGTCATAAGGACTAGCTTGAAGCAGCTTAATTAGAATCATGAGCACCTTTGTGATGCCGTGGGAGTTCTAAAATTCTAAGAATTGTCCAGGCTTTTTCTTCCTGTCAAAGTAAATAATCATATTTTCAATCATATGCTAAGATGTCAATAAATGCAAGTTACATAAAGACAATGAATTGCATTCTAAACTACTGTCAGTTATTAAACAGATCTGAATGCTTGCAGTGTACCAAAAGGATAGGGTACTTATGTATTATCGCAACCACATTCCTAACCCGGTATAATTCCTGCAGTGACTGCAAAACAAGTTTATGCTAAAGGCAGAAGGGTTGTGTAAGGTCATTATTACTCTTGTATCACCTTGCTTCTGAAACAAAAAAGGAATAGAGGCAAAAATCTTCTTCCTTGTTAGCGTCCTTTATCAGCGTGCCTTATTGAGAAAAAGTATATGGCTGCTTTTACAGATGTGTCGTTAGTAGTGCGGCATTTGGAGCTGTACATAATCATGAGAAGGTAAAATACAGGTGTTGCTGGCTTACTTTGTCAAACAAGTTGCACTCATTTCCCTCAACACCACCGTTTCTCCCTTTTTTCTCTTTTGTGACTGCTGGCTCGCTTCCGTGACTACTGAAGAGGAAGTAAAGGTATCCCAATGCTTGTTCGTGGCAGCTACCTTGACACTCATCCTAATGGGTACAGAACCAGGTTCAAATAATTTTATGGCTTGTTTTGCATTACTACAACCCCGCCATTTCACTGAACAAGAGAAAAAAAATAAAAGTTAATCTATTTCTCATTTTTTTTTACCATGAATGTGCAACTGCACAGTAACCCATTTTTCAGCAAAGACTCATGGAGAAAATCTCCACAATGAGATCAATGTTACAGAGTCGGTGATTCCGTTTTTTTTTTTTATTTTTTTCTGTCTAAGTTTTACTGTTCTCCAACGAGGTTGTACTTCATTGACTATATCAAGTTCTTCACAGAAGGAGGTTTCTTTTCTGATTACAAAATGAGTTACGTGAGTTGTTCGGGAATGTGGTTGCGATAATACGCAAGTACCAAGGATTGTTTATATAGTAGACTACAGAATGTCACTTCTGATAAAAAAAAATAACACTGTGTTTCACTGTTACTGTCTCTTTTTAATGATAACAAAGCTTAATAGTGCAAAACAATTTATTATGGAAAATTTGAATCTTAAAAGGGAAGATTTTTCAGATGTTTGTTCAGATACTATTAGACATAACATTTAAGGAAAGAACAGGGCTGATTCTAACAGTAGTACTAGATTAAACAGTATCAAATATGTACAGATAAATATAAATGCTCTATTATATGACACTACACTATGATTATAGCTAAAATATAACATTTAGGAATATAGTAATAGTGCAAGACATAGTATACAAACAAAAATAGAAAGAGATCAGAATAAGTAAATTTGTATATAGTTAAAGTATATAAATACGTATACAAGGGTGGGAGGCTGGTATAGGTTCATAGGTTCATAGGTTCATACTAGGCTATCTGCCCTAAGGCATTTATAAGCCTAGCCCAAATTATTGTGGCTTACGCCACCCCTTATATGAAAAAATACTGTGCCCATTAGTTTGTTGTGCCTCTGTCCAGCAGTGACCCAGAGATGATTTCCGGGGTAAACCTACGATCTCCCATCCACAGGTCTAGATTTCTCTTGAACAGAGTCAGCGAGGTGCTCTGCCTCACATGGACCGGGATTTTATTCCACAGCATAGGGAGTCTCTGAGTGATAAATCTATCCCTCCAGCACGTCCTATTTATATCCGTGCTAAGGTTTAAGTCGCTTGCTCTAGTGGTTTTGGTGGATTTGGATTTTTGAGGTGGAGCATGTCCATTAATTCCGGGTTGGACATGGCCTTGTATGTCAGGCACATGTCACCTCTGAGCAGACGGTATGCGACTGAATAGAGCTGGAGTTTCTTCAATCTGGCAGCATATGACAGATTTTGGAGTCCCTTTATCCTTTTGGTGAGGAACTTTTGGGGTCTCTCCAATTGCTGCAGATGTCGGGTGAGATACATCCCGAATGGGGCATTGTACTCGATCATTGGTCTGATAAGTGAAGAGTACAGGGAACAATGACCTCACTAGATCTGGATGTAAATCCTTCATGATCAGGTGGGCAATGTAGAAGGTCTTTCTAACCACTTTAGCAATGTGAGTGTCAAAGAAAGGCCACTGTCAACCTGGGTCCCCAGGTCCCTGATAACCTCTTCTGTGCTTAGTGGATTGCCACCTATATGGTAGCTTGGGGTTACCTTGTTTTTCCCGAAGGGTATGACTATACATTTTTGGCGTTTAACTTCAGGCCATGGCTCTGGCACCAGCTATCTGTTTCCGTGAGTCCCTTCTGAAGGATATCAGTGTCCGATGCACTTTCCACTATGGCGCCCAGTTTGCAGTCATCTGCAAACTTTGTCAGCCAAAGTCCTCCCATGTTGGCCTGTACTTCTGAGAAGTAGATGCCAAACAATAGGGGCCAAGGACCGAGCCCTGTGGGACACCACTTGTGACCGGCTTGGAGTCTGACACAGCGCCAGCAACTCTAACCCTGTGGGTTCTGTCCTTAAGCCAGTTTGCAACCCATCTTGTGACATATGGGTTTACATTTAAGCTGGTAAGTTTTTCTACAATACCCGAGTGGGGTATTGTGTCGAAAGCCTTTGCAAGGTCAAGGTAGGCTGTATGGACTGCCTTTCCCTCATCAATGTCCTTGGTGACTATTTCGAAGAAGTCGACCAAGTTCAAAAGGCATGATCTTCCCTTGACAAAGCCAAACTGGGTCGGGTCCAATGTCTGCAAGTCCCTATATCTTTGTTTATGAGCTCCATTATGATCCTCTCCATAGCTTTGCAGACTAGACTTGTTAAGCTTATGGGGCGGTAATTACCAGGGTCCGTGAGGCCACCTTTGTGGAGTGGGACCACAGTTGCCGTCGCCACTCCTTGGGCACGTATCCTGTGGTAAGGCTGAGATTAAACAGCTGCCTTATGTGCGGGTTTAATTCCTCATTTAGCTCGTGTAGCACACAGCCGGGGACACCATCCGGTCCCATTGATGCTGTGTTTTAGCTTTAGAGAGAGCAGCTTTCACCTGCGCATTTGAGATGTCCGGGAGGCTACACTCGGCTGGGATAGTTATCTCTCCTTTAGGGGAGAGGGGTGAAGTTTGCACTGAACCTGTCTGCCAGTATGTTGGCAATGTCTGTGGGTTCAGTGATTTTGTATCATTTTGGACTAATTCTGAGCATATCTGTGAGTTTCCACCCAGGTTCCTAACATAGCTGAAAAGGCCTTATGATTGTCCTTTGAATCCATGGCAATTTTTCTCTCAAAATTGGCCTTAGTTGATTTTATGAGTGCTCGTATTTTTTACTAATAATGATCAGGGGTGACTTCCCTTTTATGGATTTTGTTCTATCATGTAATAGCTTTCTCCTCTTATTGTAAAGTTTGTTAATGGCTGGGGTCCACCAGACTGGACGTTTGCCCTTTGTGGAAAGAGTCTTGGTTTTATTTGGGATTGCCTGATCCATGCAGTCCTGGAGGTGTTCATAGAAGGCATTTGTAAGGGCTTCCGCAGCTTGGGTTGTGGTTTCCTCTGACTCAGGGGCCTTGAAGGATACCACACCAGTCTTGAGTAGTGTGAAGTTTGCTTTAGAGAAGTTCTTCACTATGGTCTTTTGTTTGGGGTGGGGGCGGGATGTGGATTTCCAGTGAGATTAGTTTATGATCAGATCTCACCAATGAGGGATATACTTCGGTGTGGAGCATTTTGTCCCCATGTTTGTGACAATGAGATCTAGTATATTTTCTCCTCTCGTGGGAACAGTGACTAGCTGTTCCATGGCATTTGAATTTATGAACTCCAGGAACCGTTGGGCTAGAAAGTTAGGGCTTGAGTAATGTTCCCAGTCTATATTCGGGTAGTTGAAGTCACCCAATATGATGGTGTTTGGAGATACATTTATACCCTCCAGTGTCTTCAGGAAGGCTGTGTGGGGTTCCTGAGTTTGAGAGGGTGGCCTGTAGCATGCTACAATTTGTAGAGCAGTTTTGCCTATTGTTAGTTGCACCTGGATGGTTTCCGAAGCTTCATGCGTTGCCACCAACCTGGAGGTGTGAGTATCCTTTATGAATATGGATACACCCCCTCCTTTTGTGGAGTTGTCCGGGTTTTGGGGCCGGAATGCATGATATGAGGTAAAACCTAATAGTGCCGGGGTGCTCTCAGGAGCCTTGAACCAGGTTTCAGTTACAGCACAGACATCGATGTTCTCCATACTGAGAAGGGCCTCGAGTGCGTGCATTTTGAGATTTAGACTTCTGGCATTGAGCAGCATTACCCTCAATTTCTTCCCATTTTGTTTTCTAGGGTGGTAGGTTTAGAATTTGAGCCTTGCCTAAAAAGGCACTATGGGGTGGCAAGAGCCTTAGCCAATATCCGAATCCCAGGGTGACAGATGCAAGCCGTCCCTTGCGAAGCAGCGTGGCTTGTCAAGCATGTCATCCCAGGCAGACAGACACTGGATCCCCTTTGAATGACACCAGACATTAAGCCAATTGTTAAAGCTGATCATCTTGTCTCTATATTGTGGCATCATTCTTGGTGAAGGAAGGATACTGCTCAGGGTTAGGGTCATACCTGCCTGGGCTACATAATCAGAGAGCTCCTCTATGTCTCTTTTCATGCAGTCCAGGGAGGTGCGTCTCAGGTCGTTCACACCAGCATGGACAATGACTGTGTCATATTTGTACTTGCTGTGGAGTGACCCGAGTGCT
The DNA here is from genome assembly GCF_019279795.1 of Protopterus annectens. Classification (NCBI taxonomy): domain Eukaryota; kingdom Metazoa; phylum Chordata; order Ceratodontiformes; family Protopteridae; genus Protopterus; species Protopterus annectens. The sequence continues at coordinate 1,510,932,350 of NC_056725.1, forward strand.
TGTGTTATGTGGCGGATTCTAGCGCCCGATAGGCAGCTTACTGTGACCCTCTCCTTGTTCAGCCTGGTGAGTGGGACGTCAGTGTGTCTGACTATGGAGTCACCTATGACAAGTATGTTTGGTGTTGTATTTGGCCTTAAGGGCTGTGACTGCTTTGCACACTGCTTTTGTGGTTTATGTGTTGCTTGTGGGGTGTCTTGAGGTAGCAGTTGTTTGGGTGTCTGCTTTGGAGGCCTCTGCTGTTTAGGTAAATTTTTACTCAGAGCCTCCGAGTATGTCTTTGTGTGTTTATGTGTTTGATTCAGTGGAGTGGCAGCATCATGCGAGGCTGGTTTTGTGGTGTGTGTAGTTGCCTTCTCCTCCTGTCTGGTCTTGCCAGTCCTGAGTTGAGAGAGCTCAGCCTCCAGTTTGGCTAAATAGCTGCATCTCTCGCAAGTATTTGTGTTATGTGGGAGGAGGAGAGGGTTGTCTGTGTACATGAGGCAGTTATAACATTGCCTCAAGATTCCCAGATTCACCAGCTGGACCGGAGAGGAGATTGACAACTGACCTTTGGACATGCTAGAATAATATTGGGAAATCCTTAATTGAAAACAAGGGCCAGTGGGGAGTGAGGATGTAGTGCTTTTAATTTTTAGTGCTGACTTATATAATTGCTTTAGTGAGCAAGTGCCAGGTAACTTGAGTGCAATGTGATACAAGTAACTAAATGCAAAAACGACAAACAGTAACTTTCTTTCAAGTGAAACAAGGAAATAAGTACAGTAAGCAATGCAGATATCACTAGTGATCCACAGAAGCGCTGAGAAGTTGCGTATTAGGTGAATTAGCTTCCAGGGAAATAACAAGCAAACAAACAACAAGTATATAAACAAAGCTAGATTCAGCAGGCCTGGATCCAGTCTATGCCAGAGCAAACAAGGTGAACCAATTTCAGTAAGATACAGTTCAAATATTCAGGCACTATAAACCTTTAACCAGAAAATTCCCAGCTCAGAAGGGCAGAGTCCAGCCTCTTCTCCCACAAGAGTGCAGTCCACGAACCTTCTTAATGTAAAATAACTGGCCTGAAGCCCAAGTGCCTAAACCAGAACTAATACACTTGGACACTGGGCTCTCAATCAGCAGTTCCCAACTTAGAAGGATGAAAGCTACCTGTCCACTGTATAGTGGTTAAGGTGGTCACCTTATAGGCACAAGTTGCAAAGTTTGATTCTCACATGGGGTAATTGGCTGGACTTGGAATGGCCCATAACGACAGTTAGCCTGGTATTAATTTACAAACTTATGATCCTATGAACAAATTTACACGTAGTAAATAAAATAGAAAAAATATAAAATCATCTGTCCTATAACTTAATAAACATAAAAATAACTGATTTCCTCCATATAGTAGCTCAGGGACCTAATGTGAGGTACATCAATAAAGATTCTGAACACCTGTTTAACTTTTCTTACTGATAATAAGTCACTGACGGGCTTTTTTAAGATGATGCATATTAAAAATATGAGGCACATTAATATGAACCAGAAGCATGAGCTAAGCTTTGTTAGCCTAATGGAGAGTTTGAGAGGTAGTTTGTTCATCTTTTTCAACAAACTAGGAATACTTTATTCCATGGCAGAATGTTTTAGGGTTATATCATGAGGTAATTTTTATTTGCTTCAAACGTTTTGTCCATAGCTGAAAATTTCATATTGTTACATATAAAGTTGAGGATGGATATATAAAATATATAATAAGATCTGTACATAAATGAGATTTCATTATACTTGTTTTTTTTTCTTGTTTTTAATGGACTGAATAATCCAGCAACGAGGGGAAGTCTGTTCAATTACATAAAGCTCAAATAATATTTCTACAGGAAACACATTTACTTAATAAAGTTGGAAATAAACTTTCAATGGTTTTAAAAGATTCTGGCTTTTCAGCTAAAAGAAGAGGCACTCTCATATTATGGAAGAACTCACTAGTAATACTTAAATTAAAAGATACCTATGTTGATAAAAATGGTATGTTACGCATTGTTATAACTGAGTGGAACAGAAAGCTATATACATTGGTGAACTCTTACTGGATTCCAGGGGTTGGAGCTAAAGGTGCAAAAAATTACTTGGGCATTATAACCTATTACATGAAAGGTAAAGTCATAATGGCTGGTGATTCTAATTGTATTTTATCAGACAAAGAATCCACTGCAGATAGAAAGCTGAGAATCATATCTTCAGCCAAACATTTAAAGAATTTTGTAAATTTAATGAATTTAAAAGATAATGTAATCTCTGTATTGTTGCTAAGTCTCGTAAGCTAATAGCTCAATCATGTGATTCTACTTGCTACTTGTTTGCTTTCACTAGTTAGAGAAATTATGTGTTTCACTACCACCCTGTATAGTGTTTGTACATAGCTGTTTTATTTCTGTTCTTTGCTTTTTTTTATACCTACTGTTGTTACTTGGCTTTGTCTCTCAATTTCGCTTTTCTCTGGTCCCTTCTCCTTTTACCACTATTCTATCAGAAACCTCTCCATTACAGTTCACACTGACAATTGCTTCTAGTTTCTTTTCTTAATGACTGCTTATTTTTCTTGGCTTCTGCTCTTCTTTCTTTAGCTTTCTTAATATTCTGCTGCTCATTTACCAACTGTCTCCAGTACAGTACACATTGGTAACTGTAAAATAAAAGAAAAAGCAATTTCCAATCAGTTCAGTAACTGAGACTGTCCAACCCCCTGTCCAAAAAACTGCCACCTCGGAAATAGTACAACATGGCAAGCAAGTGCCCAAAGAGTGATCTCAAACTCAAGCTACTGCTCTATGTATGTCTCTCTTATCCAGAGGCAGTTTCTGTTTAATTTAACCTGTGCATAGCATTAATGTATTAGCATAATTTATATGTTTTAGTTTAAGCCGTCTTATTGCCCTTTTTTCTATACATTTAGTTTAAAGTTTGGAGTTTTTCTCCCCGGGCCTCTACTGAAAATGGACACGTATCGAGTTAGACTAGCCCGGTCAACAAATGTAAAATAAAAAAATAAAAATAAATAAAAAAACATTTGATTAAAATCGAGAAGTGGTGTGTATACTAACTAGGTCGCTAAATTCTCAACTCCCTTCCCCTCCCACTACTTTTATATCTGTTTTTTAGCATTGGAATTGTTTTTTTATCTATTTACTAAATAAACCCTAGCCTGCAGCATAGGAATTTTAGTGGCCAGTCTAGACGTGATACTATAACTCTCCCTACTTTCAAGCCGTAAATGGCTTTCTCTATTTCTCCCAGCTCCAACAGTGCTACTGAGCTGAGACAGCCTACAACAACTGACAGTCATGCTTCTTTACCGGATTCTTGGGAGTTTCTGTCCGCTCCAGCTCACTCCACTCCCCTACCTTACCCTATTTCTACCCATCCCCACTTAACCTATATTTATACTCTAACCCTATTCTGCCCTTCCCCCTTGCCTCCTTCCCTTCCTCTCAACCTCAACCAATAACACTCTTTTCAAACTCCCCACCAATCTCCTCCCACCAATCTCCTCCCTTCCCTTCAACACTCCCCTAGATACTGGAACTTTACCTCACACCCTTTCTCCACCCCCAACATTACACACCACATTAGAATTTACAAACTTTACCAGTTCATTTCTATACACTACTAAGGCAAATATGCTTCTCATTTGCCCAAACTTTTCCCCCTTCACAGCCCTCCTAATTAAAACTAGAACATCTCACCTCTTCACTACTACCTAACTCTCACCTACCCCCCACACAAGTGCATTCACACTCTTCTCTTCTCTTTCACTCCATTAACACTCCTCCTCTCAAGCATATATCCTACCCCTAGCATGCTACTCATCTTTGTCTTCCCTCCTCTTCTTATTGTACTATCCCACCTCTCCTCTTGCCACACCACAATAACTCCCATTACCATTATACCTACTTCCATTCACTCCACTACAGACTTACAAACTCTCCACATTTTCTTTATATCACCCTCCCTATTCAACATCTCAGACACACATCCACAACCAAATCAACCCTCCACCCTTCATACCTCCTAAAAACTAAACCTAAATATCACTGCTACTGTCTTAAGATTCCTACTCTTCTATTCACCATCAAAAGCATATGCCTGTTAGGTGATGCACACCCAAACCCAGGCCCCCCTCTCTTTTGATGCTCCTAAAAGCCTGCCTTAACAACCCCCTTCCCCCTAACTCCACAACCAAGGCCTAACGCTATTCTCACTAAATATACACAGCATTCTTAATAAAGTTACTGAATTTCATGCCTGGATGGTCCACTACTCTCCTGACATAATAACTCCACAGAAACTTGGCTCAAACCTCACATCATAGATAATGAACTTCTTCCCCCAAAATACAACATATTCTGATTAGACAGAGTCCATAAAAAAGGAGGAGGTGCAGCTATAATTTACTCTGACCTGCTAAATGTGTCCCCTTTGTCCATCACACTTCCCAATTTTCACCCTGCAGAACTCCTACCAGTCAACTGCAAATTTAATAATCACAAAAAACTAACAATTGCTACTATATACATCCACAGGTAATAACATCCCCAACTTGGAACATATTGTCTCCTGGATCACTCAAAATATATCCAATGAAACTACAATACTAGGTGACGTCAGCATTGATTGAAAAACCCTAACCACCAATTCCCCTAACTCTAGTATTAATCTTCAAGGCATCACCCAGCTTATCACTATCTCTACCTACTCTAGCAAGGCAATCAACTCCAGTTCCATTCTTCACTGGATCCTGGTATCCAATCCTCACCTATATCACCACCATAAAACTCTCCCTGATTCTCTAAGTGACCAGTCTCCAATCTGTATACAAAAATACTCCCTTCAACATATTAAGCCTCACAAATTCAAACACTGTCATAGTCTCTCTGATTTCAACCCTGATGCATTCAGCTCCAGACTCTCCCCTACTGACTGGTTCTTCCTCACATACTTACCTCTAAACAATGCAGTTCACAAACTCAACCACATTTTCTTGATATCCTTAACTCCCTTGCTCCCCTTAGGAAAAATTAGAGTAAAATCCCTCTTTGCACCCTGGCTGTGACAATCTACTCACTCACTTATGCTCAAGTCACCTTAGAGCTGACGCCAACACCAAAACTCACAAAGGGTGAAATAAGACTAAAAAACTTCACCAAGGCAAACTATACCCTCCTAGGTGAAGGTATAAATGCATTCCAAGCCTCATCCCAAAATGGAAATGGTAACTATGCCGAAGCTTACACTAAAGTCCTGTACAATCACTTGCATAATTGTATAAACTCATCTGTACCAGAAAGAACCAAAGCCAGAGTTCCAAGTAAAAACAAGCTGCCATACGTCCAGCATCAACAAACTTTACAATAAACGTAAAAAGTTACTGTCCATGAAAACAAAAGCAAGGCCCCAACAATGAAAAAGCACACTCCTCAGCCTCAACAGGCAAATAAGACAACTTGTCAAATCCTCCAAGGGCTACTTTGAGAGAAACTTAGCAAGTACAGCCAAGGATAACCATAAGGCCTTTTACAGCTGTGTACGTAACCTAAAGGATAGGACCCAAGCATGTGCAGAACTAGTGGCCACTGGTATCACACACCCTGACCCCACAGAAACAGCAAATCTGCTAGCGGACAGGTTTGGCAAAAATTTCACTCCCTTATCCCCTGCTAACTTACAACAAACCTTATCCCAAACTCCCCCTACCCTACATATCTGAAGAGCAGGTCCTCAAAGCAGTGCCAAGACAAAAAACACAACCTCTACAGGACCAGACGACATCCCAGGCTGTCTTCTAAACAGGCTAAAACATGAACTAGCATCACCACTAAGTAACCTTTTCAATCATAGCCTAACCACAGGCTTTGTTCCTGCGGAATGGAGAACAGCTACAGTTACTCCCCTCCACAGAGGTGGCCCAGCAGCAGACCCGGGGAAATTACAGACCCATAAGCCTGACTAGCCTCATCTGTAAGATCATGGAATGTATTATTATGGACCTCATAAATAAAGATATCGGTGACCTCCAAACCCTAGATCCTACCCAATTCAGCTTTGTGAAAGGCAGATCTTGCCTGTTAAATCTGGTAAATTTCTTTGAAAGTGTGACCAAGGCCACTGATAAGAGCATATCTGTGCACACAGCATACCTTGAATTGGCAAAGGCTTCTGATACAATCCCACATTCAGGCATTACTGATAAACTTAGCAAAGTGAATGTAAACCCCTTCGTTGTAAGATGGGTTGCCAAATGGCTCACAAACCGGACACACACTATCAGAGTGGGTGACTCCACATCAACCAGCAGACCTGTTACCGGTGCGGTGCCACAGGGTTCAGTGCTGGGCCCCCTACTGTTTAGTATATACTTCTCTGAAGTTCAGGTCAAAACTAAGGGGTTGTGGCTGACCAAGTTTGCACATGACTGCAAACTACATGCAATCACTGAATCACCAAATTATGTCAGTATACTCCAGGAGGATCTCACACAAACCAGCGAATGGTGTCTGGAGACTGGTGTATTAGTCACAGTCTCAAACCGAATTAAAAGAAATGCATCATTCCCTTCGGCACAAACAATGTCCCTTCACACTATCAGATCAACAACAATACCCTAATACCCATGATGTGATAAGGTACCTGGGATCACAAGATGAAACCGACCTTAACTTCGACCACCATGTGTGTACTGTAGTCAGGAAGGTAGCACACTTGATTAGTAAAGGCATCACCTCGAGGGCAAAAGAAGTTATAACCCCCCCCCCCCATACTCGGCACTTATCTGTCCCATAGAGTATAATGCCCCATTCAGCATGTACCGTACTAAGCACCTGAAGCAGTTAGAGAGACCGCAGAGGTTTCAAACAAAGAAGATCAAGGTGCTCCAGCATGTGCCTTACACAGACCAACTAAGGTACCAGTCACTATGCTCATTATCATACAGACATCTTTGGGGAGACTTATACCTTGCCTACAGAGCAATCCAAGACCCAAACCTAATGATTTGCTGCATATCCGTAAATCAATCGGCCTAGGGTTACCAGTTCCAGGGACCTAAATATGGCCTGCGACTTAAATAGGACATGCTGGAGGGACAGATTTATCTCTCAGCAACTGCCGTGTCTTTGGAACAGACTACCAATTCATGTGAAACAGAGCACCTCTATGACACTGTTCAAGAGGAACCTGGACGAGTGAATAGGACACCATAAATTCTTACCGAGGATAGCATCCACAACCTTCCTGGACATGGGCAGTCATCACTAAATGCAATCTTGGATATTGACTAGCATTTCTATGGTATTACAAACTGGGATGAAATGGCTAGGCTTATAATGACCTCCGGGTCATTAGCCTAGTAATCTCCTATGATCCTAAAAGGGGCAAAGCCCAGAAAAACTGACTAAAATCTAAATTTCCCATCCGTCACCAAACCTACAAAGAACTTTGAAATCTCACCAAAAAACACATGACAAGAAACATTTCCACCTTCAGCCTCAGACAAGCCATCTTAGCAACCCTAAGTAATCCTGGAACACTAACAATAAGATCCTTCATCTTGGTAACCCCTCTACACCTCACCCTTGCCCTAACAACACTCCCCTAGAAACTGCCACTTTACTTAACTCCTTCTTCACTGCCTCTATCAGTAAATTAACCCAGAACAGCAACTCTTCTAACCTCTCTTATCCCCACTCCACAACCACAAGGTCACCTTCGCACTCAAACCTGTTCCCACAAGCTACATCAAAACTCTGCTTAGTAAACTAAAACCTTGCTCCACCTCTACAGATAACCTACTTCTCTTCTTCCTTAAGCTTACCGCTAACTCTATAGCCTACCCCATCTCTATCCTTAGTAACCAATCTATCCGTGAAACTACTGTTCCCTCTACCCAGAAACATTTCTTCATTATACCAATCCACAAGGGAGGTCACTCCACTGAACTCTCAAAACTACTGGCCTATAGCCATCCTGTCCCCCCCTCTAAAATACTCGAAAAATGTGTACATAAGCAGCTTATAGACTATCTTCTTCTAGAAAATCTACTCACCCTCACCCGGCATGGTTTCCAACCTAACCATAGCACATCTATGGCCCTTATTTCCTCCACACAAACTATCTCTCAAGCCACAGACAATAACAAACGTATTTCCTTCTCTCTTCCTTGATCTCTCTTAAGCATGCAACACTGTCTCTCACCCCAAGCTACCTTCTAAATTGTCTGAACTTAGCTTCTCTAATACTACTGTTTCACGGTTCTCTAGCTACCTATCAAACAAACAGCAGTCTGTAAAATGCCTCTCGTCCTTCCCTCCCTTTTCCCCCATCAAAATAGGCGTTTCTCAAGCTCAAGGCTTCATTCTAGGACCAGCATCTTTACTAACTGTCTCCACCCTTCCTTCTCTCATTCTTCTCTAATAACTCTACAATCATCTCCATTTCAGGCAATCTCTCTGACCTTCGTAGCCTAACTCTAAACTCTTTCAACTCTGAAGAAAATTGGCTTACCGATAATCAAGTCATACTCAACCCCCCCCCAAAAAAAAATCTTCTCTTATTCCTCCCAAAATCTCTCACTCATCTTAAACCTACTTTTCTATAACATCTCTTAATAGCACTGTCATTAATGTTGAAACAAAAAACAAGCTCCTTGGTGTGATCTTAGATGATCAACCCATATTTGACCAGCACATTCACCACTGCATAAAAAGACACACCAAAAACGTGTTCTCCTCTTTAGAAATAAAAAATTCCTCCCCAAAGACTCCCAACTATCCCTAGCCTATGCCCCCCTTCTTCCTATTCTTCTTTACAGCTCACAAATCTTAACCAACCTTCAATCCTCACTAAAAACTATGCTTGAACTCACCTACAATAAAGTAGCTATGTTCGCTGCAAACCTGCCCTATCACTCTCACCACTGTTTCTCTCTCAAATCTCTTAACTGGCTAGAATTCCCCCACAAACTCCTACTAACCCAACTGCTTATCATTCACTCCATCCTCAACAAATCTACCTCCTGCCCTGGCATCTCCACCCTCATCTCTCTTTACACTCCTACAACTAGGACTCTCTGGAGCTCAGACCAACTACACTTGGAAATATTCAAGCCCAAAAGAACTTCTTTATAGCTACTCACTTGCCCAAACTTGGAATAAACTACCCCTATCCATCAGGACTATATCCAATGCTCATGAATTCAAAAATACTCTATGAATGCCTGGTTCTGACCCTGCTAACACCTAACCTAACTGCATACACACATTACTCTTACTTCCTTTCTCCCTTACCCATATACTCCATTCTCTAATTCTCTAATTTACTCAACTAGGTTGTATCATTCCTCTAATTTACTCAACTGGGTTGTAACCTTCCTCTAATATTTGTATCTCTGACCATGTTTACCTACCCTACTAACTTCTACAGTAACTAACATTGTCTGTTTGTACTCTTTTACTCCAATTCCTCCAGACTCAGCTATAATGTAATGTACCCATAAATTCTTGATTGTCCATATAGTTACTTTCATATCTATGCTTTATATTCTCTTAATTAGTACTTGTATCTTTAATGAATAAAGTTTTTGGAGCTTTTCACCCCGGGCCTCCTCGGAAAATGGGCTCATGCTTAGTCAAACATACCCGGTCAACAAATGTCAAAATAAATAAATATAAGTTAAGGAAAAACCTCACTTCAATTTACCTATTATTCATGCAGATATGGAACACAAACAAATATTGATAAAACTGTTGTCTCAATCTGTTATCACATATAAGAGACATTTCAATAGTTTCATGTCCATTATCAGACCATAATTCTATAATCATTAATATTATTTTAAAAACTAGCACTCTAATATATTACAGGCTATACCTGCATACATTATTAAAATAAAAAGGATTGAAGGATTGGTATGTTAAAGAGATCAAAAATTTCCTACAAATAAACATGAATGGTGAAGTAACTGACATTGTCCCGTGGGATTCACTAAAGGCTTATTTAAATGGAAGAGTTACAAACTGGTATATTAGTAAAACAAGAATGGGACAAAGAATTGAATACACTACAGGCCAAAATAGACACATTAAAGTTAAATCGTAAACCAAATGACATTGTCAGTCAGTCTGAACTAAAAAAAAAAAAATACAAAATATGTCAAAACTCTTAATCATAAAGTTTCAATAAACCCGGAAAAACTTAAACTTCAAGCATGCTCAGCAAACCTTTTAAACTTGCATAAACTTGCTCTTAGTTCAAAGAAAATTAATAAACTAAATTATATCAAAGAAATTACAACACATAAATGATAAAAGAGAGAATAGAACAGATATTAAAGGTATTATTGCGGGCTTTAAAATATTTTTATGAAAATATACATAAAAATACAAATTAAATAATGACGATATAGTTGAAATGTTTCTAAGGGAAAATATAAATAATAAATTAAGTTAACAAATAAAAAAACTGATGGACCATTCACTTTAACAGAAATAAAAGATCAAATAAAAAAGTTAGAAAATAATAAGGAGCCAGGCTTAGACAGCCTTATACCAGAACTATATAAAATACTACCAGATGATGCAGTTAAATATTAAATAAGGTATATAGAGAAATAAAAACTGCTGAATTCCCCCCATTAGGGAAATATTCTCTTATATCAACTATTTTAAAACAAGATAAGGATCCTACAAAATGTTCATCATAAAGACCCATTTCACTTTTAAATGTGGACTATAAGACGCTCAAGTCCATTTTAGCTAACAAAATTAATCTACTTGTATCTAAACTGATTAACAATTATCAAACTGGGTTTATTTTAAACAGACACGTACAGGATAATATAATAAGAATACATACATTAATAGACTATGCAAATAAAAAACAAAAAATAACTTTCTATCATTAGTTTCAATTTAGATAAGGCTTTTGACTCAGTTAATTGGTTGTTTCTGTTGAAAACACTTAAAGTATAGAATTTCTCTCCTGAGCTAATTGGAGTAATTTCTCAGTTGTACAATGACTCTTGTGGTTATGTTAAAATAGGTTCATTTCTTTCTAATTCCTTTAAATTACAAAAAGACACAGAACAAGGCTGTACATTATCACCTTTACTTTTTGCATTAGCTACAGAACCCTTTGGTAATAGTATTAGATCCAAGAAGAACATTAATGGTAACAAAATAAAAGAAAATGTTGAACTAAAGATTCAACTATTTGCTGAGGATATTTTACAAACAATAGGAAATACAAAAAATTCATTAGAACATATAATTAATTCTATGAGTCAGTGTGAAGAAATCTCAAACTTAAGATTTGATCAGAATAAAACAAGTACATTATTAATTAATAAAAAATCATACAAAAATATTCTAACTACAAATTGGAATAGCAATCAAATGAAATACCTTGGTATAACCATAATGTCTAATAGTAAAGAAATGATACAAGCAAACTTTCAACAGATTGTTGATAACATTAAATGTAGTCACAAACTGGAATAAATTCTTCGTTATCATGGACAAATGACTAATGCATATTAAGGATGGTAATTCTCCCTAAAATATTGTTTGCCTTACAACCTTTAGTGCTATCTCCACCAAAAATTTGAAGAAGAAGATAAATAATATTTTACTTATTTTTGGGGCTATATTAGATCCACAAATGCTTAAAAGTTTGAATCTCTAAAGGTCAACCTTTACAGACAGAAGTTTGAATTTCTTTAAAAATTAAAAAAAAAAATCACAAGTCAAACAAAAAAAAAAACTAAAGGGTTTATGCAGGGGGGCAAGCCGCCCTCCACCCCCCTACTTAAATATAACAACTCCAAGACTGCACTACAGTGTAGGGAATGGGAAATTTCCCATTTCCGCACTGTAGTTCACTGAAGTACGATTTCGGAGTTGGTATATTTATGTAGTGGGTAAGTGCAGGGGCTTCCTGCTATAACCCTTTCCTTGTATTTGTTTATTTTTTAATTTATGTTTTTACAACTTCGAACATTTAACTGTTCGATCTGTAAAGGTCGACCTTTAAAGATTCGAACATTTAAGCATTCGTTGTTGTAATATAGACCCTTATTTTTTGGTATCCTAATAAACCAAGAGTTTCCTTTGATTGGCACAGAAAAAGGTTGGGATAATGGCCACAAAAGTTCCTCACCAAAAGGATAAAGGGTCTCAAACATCTGTCCTATGCTGCCCAACTGAAAGTACTCCAGCTCTATTCAGTCGCTTACCGCTTGCTCAGAGGTGACCTTTGCCTAACATACAAGGCCATGTCAAACCCAGATTTGATGAATATGCTTCACCTCAAAAAATCTAGATCCGTCAGAGCCACAAGGGCGGGAGACTTAAACCTCGACATGGCTATTAGTAGGACGTGCTGGAGGGATAGATTCATCACCCAAAGACTCCCTATGCTGTGGAATAAAATCCCGGTATATGTGAGGCAGAGCACCTCGCTGGCCTTGTTCAAGAGAAATCTTGACCAATGGATGGGAGATCGCAGATATACCCCAGGGATTACCTCAGTGTCACTGCTCGACAGAGGCACAGCAAAATAATGGGTATAGTTCCCCATACTAAAGGGGTGGCGTAAGCCACAAAACTATGGGCTAGGCTTGTAAATGCCCTCGGGCAGATAGCCTAGTATGAACCTATGAACCTATGAACCTATGAATAGGATTCCCAGATATTCAATTGTAAGCTACTTCAACAATTGTAAATTATTCCATTGCAGATAAATTCATCTTATGATTCAAAATGGAAACAAATACATCAAGAAATATTATTAGTAAGTAATAAATATATCACAGTCATAAACAAATTGTACCTAATAGTTTTGTCTGGCTATTAAAAGATTTTTGCATAAATGGTATTACACCCTCTTTTCAAATTCCCTATTTAAATGATGAATTTCAGGTAGTCATCCAATAGAGGCTGTCCAATTCAAAAATCCACAAGTCTCAGCCGTTCACTTCAACAGTTTATTAAAAAACAGCACAGAAAAAACAGCGTTTGCAAATTAAAATAAAAACAGATCCCCCACCACCAGAAAAAGAGTGACACCAAGGACAATCCTTTATCCAGGAATTAGGCTCCTCATCCTGTTTTTTCAGTAGAGCAGTATCCACCCCCCCAAATACCACCAACTGTGATTCTCCCTTGCCCAAAGAAGACAGTTGAACAGCCATAGAAGATGTGCCTGTCTCACTGTCTATGGCTTCTTAAGAAGCAACATCAGAGGGACTGAGAGAAAGAGATGAGCAGACTGAGGTATCAGAAATGCCACCAGAAAAAGAGTGACACCAAGGACAATCCTTTATCCAGGAATTAGGCTCCTCATCCTGTTTTTTCAGTAGAGCAGTATCCACCACCCCAAATGCCACCAACTGTGATTCTCCCTTGCCCAAAGAAGACAGTTGAACAGCCATAGAAGATGTGCCTGTCTCACTGTCTATGGCTTCTTAAGAAGCAACATCAGAGGGACTGAGAGAAAGAGATGAGCAGACTGAGGTATCAGAAATGGCCACAGCACAGGCTGAGTAAAAGAGGAAGTCAGCTTTAAGGCTGAAGACTCCTGTACAAATTTTTTATTTTTATGAATCAAGGAGGAAGAACCCAAGATCCCAAAGCAAGGTCCATGTCTCGAGTGAAAAAAGTGTCTGCTAAGCGGGTAGTGGAGTCTTGGACAGCTGGTATTTGATTCTGATGAAGTCTCTGGATAAGAGATGAAAGCGCTTAATCCAATATCTTTTGTGCTGTGTGTTTTTTAATAAACTGTTGAAGTGAACGGCTGAGACTTGTGGATTTTTGAATTGGACAGCCTCTATTGGATGACTACCTGAAATTCATCATTTGGTGCAGTGTGTGCTTTTTGTAAATTCCCTATTTAAATAACATCATTTCTTCTTTCCAAAAGTTCACATATTCTAACCATTGTATTAAAGACTTAATATTTTCCCTTTCTAACTGCATGTACATATGACTGCTTAGAAACCCACAACCTCAACAAAATGCTAGTATTAAAACAACAAAGTAATTTAATTTATTGGCATCAATTCTTAAATGATTTTTTTATATGTATATATATACTGTTGAACATTTAAGAAGGTCCAAATACAATAAAGAGTCTAAGAATTTGTTAATTTTACAAATATTTAGAGACTTTGTAAACACAGAGGTAAATAAGATATTTAACCTTGATAAGAAATTGTTCCCCAAATTATTGAAATTCTTAATAAATATCAATAATAATGCCATGAAAAATAAATCACATTTGTCGGAAATTTATAAAATTCTTAAGTAAGATTTTACATATTTAGACAATTCCTATTGGAACTACTTCTCTAAAATTTATAATAAAAACTTCTCTGAAGAATACAAGAAATTAAAAGTAAAATCTACTGATAAAACTATCTTCATTATATTGGAAATTTTTCACTTGGAACTTTTTATACAGAGCTTTTGTCACTCCTAACAAAATTACAATTATGTATAAATCAAACAGAATTAAATGCTGGAGATGTGATTCTGAAATAATAGTTGATTGGACACATGGTATATGAATGTGAAGTAATCTCCCCTTTTCGGAAAAAAAATTAACAACTTTATTCAAGCTCTGTGGTCAGATAGAGGTAATATTTCTAAATCTTTAGTTTTATTTAGTGCTCCAATTCCTCAGATAATTCCAAAACCCAAGTGCTTCTTCTTTGGTCTATTCTTGCTATAGCCAGAAAAGTAATTACTAAAAATTGGAAAAGTAAAGTGTTCCTCTCTACTGTTGAATTTATTAGTACTGCAAAAATTATTTGCAGTAGTGAACTGCATACTGTAAAAGATGAGAACTTCTAATGTTACACATTCATATAAATTTTGGCTTACATTTAAAGACTTGCTTGAAAAATATTAATCATTATTAATATAGAACTTTGATGTACTGATCAGATGTCGACCTATGTAAATAGTTATTTATTTATTTTTTTTATAACTGATTTGTTTAATTATTGTTTTAAAAACTAACTAAAAAATACAAAAAAATAAACAAAACATGACACAACCATTTAGAAACAGTCTGCTTTGACATCGGTTGTCCTTTTTTCTTATCTTTACAAGAAACTGATCAAAAGTTTGGAAAGATTTTGCTCTGTCAAGATAGTACCCGAGTTATCTGTGGGCATCGAAGGTACGGGGTATCCTTTCTTCCTCATTTTTTTTTTTTTTGGTTTTGACAGTGAGGGGAATAACTTGGTTTAATGTAAATTTGGATACCACTTTAAGCATAAATTGAAGAGTTGGTTCTTACAGAAACTCTATCTTTGTTTAAAATGACTCACCATAAACACTTGGAATTCAAGATACTCTTGTTTTAGAAGTCACTGCAATAAATAAGACTGTTTTCCATGTCAAGAACCTCAAGTCAGTCTGATGAGCTGATTCAAGCAGAGCAAGAGTGTTTTTTTTTTCTAACACTAAATTAAGATCCCAAAAAGGAGCCAACAGTTTTCTGGTAGGCTTTGAAGTAACTCCCCTTTAAAAACATTTCACATGAGACTGCATTGAAAGTGGGGTATCCATGGGCAGAATGCTGAAATGCCCTACAAATGAACCTTGACTTGAGGAGTAAGACAGGGCATAGGATAGTAACTTGCACAAATAATGTCAGACCAAAGAAGACTAGCCCTGAATGAGTGCTGGTTCTTTTCTTGTCACCAACTAGAAAACCTTTTCATTTACCAATATATGATTTTCCGTGTCAGGTTACCCCTTACTTGTTTATGTGCCACATCACTGGGGTGCTGTCTATAAACATTTGTAGAGGTCCAGAGGACCACAGATGATTGAAAGAGTTGAGAGTGTTTATAAAGTTAACATCTCTTTCATGTTTGTGTGTTTTGCTCTCTCTCTCTCTGTTTCAAAGACTAAACATTTTTCCCATAAACACTGTGCTCCATGCAAAGTCTAAGGTCCCTGTTGTGACTAACTGTGCTACAGCAGGAAGGAAGAATGAGTGCTGGATACTGAAAATTTTTGTGTCTCCACCACAGTGTGTCTTTTCACACACCCCAAAACTGGAATCTAAAAAGTCAAGGAATGCTGATGATGGGACCACAGACATTTCAGGTGCCATTAAAACTTTTTTATGTGGAGTCCAGCAACAGGTATCACGAGTATTGCAGATGCCATGAGACCCCACATCCTGAGGAATTCCCTTGCTCAGATGAAAGTCTAACTGGAAAACCTGAGGAATATATCTAAATACAGATATTTTTTTTTCTCTGGAAGAAAAGTTCTTTTAACTAAAGTGACCAGGAGATATCTTAAAAAAACAATTCTAAGTGAAGGGGTCAGAAAAGACTTCTGAAAGTTCTCCTGGAACCCCAGCCTTTGAAGGACATCCCTTACCCAATTGAGAGATTACTGACCCTTTAAAAAAACACTACAAAGATAAGCAAGTCATCCAAATAAAAAAGAGTGAATACCTTGCAGTCTGCAGTAGGTTATCACAGGTGCTGGACATTTCATGAACACCCTAAAAGGGTAATGCAAGAACTGATAATGTGATCCAGACACACACAACTTTAAGAAGTGTCTGAAATGTGGATTTACAGAACTGTGGTGATGTGCAGCTTTTAAATCTAGGGTCACTAGAAAACTTAAATGGGGGAATACGGGGTAAAAGCCTGTGAAGTGACAACATTTTGAACTTGGGCATTATCACAACAGGGTCAGAAAGGAAAGGTCCAGAACTGGTCACCAAGAATCTTCTTTCTTTGGTACAGGAAACATCCTTGAATAAAACCCTTCTCATAACTCAGAAAGAGGGACAGCTTCTTGTATCCCTTGAGATAGCATACCCTGGATGATAGACAGGGAAAAACGAAGATAAGTACTCACCATAACGTTCCATCTGAGTAGTTATACTTCATTTTCTGCAACCTGTGGGTATCCGGATCTACATCGGATCCGAGCCAGCAACATTTTATCAAGCCTCTGCTCCAAGCTCCTCCTCTTACCCATAATCCCTCACCTCTCCTACCTTCCCTCAGATCGAGTTTGCCACTAACCAAACTATTAGCAGCTCAATAATGTTAACCTAGAACAGGTTCGGGGGAAGGAGGGAGGGATGCTTGCATAAAATAAAGTATAACTACTCAGATGGAACGTTATGGTGAGTACATAACTTCTTTATCTGAAGTAGTTAACTTCATTTATCTGCAACCTGTGGGACAGAGTCCCCAGCTACCAAAACTCCTGGGAGGCCCTCATGGAAGGATATTCCTGAGCACTGCAGAGCCAAAGGATGCTCTCCCTCTCGAGATCAAATCCAACTTATAATGAGAGATGAATGTATGTGACCTTGCCCAGGTCGCTGCTCCACAGATATCATCCAGAGAAACCCTAGACCAAAAAGCAGCAGCAGTTGCCATAGATCTGGTGGAATGAGCTTTAATAGGACCAGGTGGGGATAGGCCTTTATCCCTATACACTTGCAGTATACATTGTGTAATCCACCTGGCTAAGGAGACCTTGGAAATGGCCTTGCCCAAAAAGGGTCTAGAAAAGGACACGTATAATTGGTCAGACTTACGAAATTGCTTAGTCCTGTGTAGATACAAACGAAGCTGTCTATGATCATCTAGCAAGTGCAGCTTATATTCACCCTTGTTTTGGAAATTTGGAAAGAACACAGGCAGATTAATCATCTGGTTAATGATAGATTCAGAAGCTACTTTCTGTAAGAAAGAAGGGTTCATGTGAAGCGAAACCCTGTCTTTATGAAAAATCAAGTAGGGGGGCATGGCAGACGAAGCTTGGATCTCAGAAACCCTTTTAGCTGAAGTAATGGCCACTAAAAAGGTTGTCTTCCAGGACAGAAATTGTAAATCTACTGATGCTGCTGGTTCAAAAGGGGATGCCACCAATGCCTGCAGAACTAAAGCAAGGTCCCAAGGGGGAACGGAATTCTTAAACGGGGGACACAAGAGAAAAGTACCTTTTAGAAAGGCCTTGCACAATCTCAAGGAGGCCAGAGCATTCAAATTTTCACCAATATGAAAATTAGATATGGCTGCCAGTTGTACTTTCACTGTGGAGGAACTAGCCCTTTGTTGAAAAATATATGACAAAAACTCCAAGCCTGCAGGAACCGGGGCAGTCAATGGATCTATGTTTCTCTGAGAAGCCCAAATAGAGAAGCGTTTCCATTTGCTGCGATAAACCTTCCTAGTGGAAGCTTTGAGGGATGCCACCAGAATACTCTTTACCGAAGATGATAAACCGGGAGTCCCAGTGATCAGGGAAACTGGAGCAACCAAGCCGTCAGCTTGAAGCTGTCCAGGTCGGTCAGACTGATGCCCGAGGGATGAGATATGAGATCCGGGCAGGGAGCTAGAATCCATGGAGGAGTTAGAGCATGAGACCAGAGGAAGGGGAACCACACTTGACAAGGCCAGAATGGGGCAATGAGGATCACTTTCCACCCCAGTCGGTAAGCTTTCTCAAGAAACTTCGGAATTAGAGGTAGCGGGGGATAGGCATACAGTAACCGGGGAGGCCAAGCATGGACTAGAGCTTCTCTGGGGGAGTTCCCTAGGGAGGGGATTAGAGCGAAGAACTTGCTGCACTTCGCGTGGGAAGGAGATCCAAAGAGATTGCAGCAAGGGTGACCCCATGCTAGGAAGATCTCCTCTGCTACTGACTGTTTCAGAGACCACTCGTATGGCATTAGAATGGCCCGACTCAATCTGTCCGCTAAAATGTTGGAGCGTCCCGGGATTGCGTTGCAATCAGAAACCGACTGGTGGAAATCGTCCACTCCCACACTCTCATGGCCTCGCGGCTGAGAGGGTAAGATCTGGTCCCTCCTTGTTTGTTGATGTACCAGACAATGGACATGTTGTCTGACTGAACTGCAATCATCCCCTGGGGGAGAACAGTGTGAAAGGCTTGCAACTCTAAAAGCACTGCCCTCATCTCCAGAACATTAATATGCAATCTGGTCTCGGTTTGGGACCATGTGCCTTGGACTGTCCTTCCCAAAAAGTGCCTCCCCACCTGAGCTGGGTGGTGTCCGTGGTCACTGTGGCTTGGGCTGGGGATGTTAAGAATGGGCGACCTGCCAAGATTTCCAGTGATTGGAGCCACCAAAGAAGAGAAGTCTTGAAGGCTTTGCTAATCCATATAGGGTAGTCCATGAGGAGGTCTAACCAAGAGCACTGAACTGCCAAGGTCTACTGAAGCACCATCATGTGAAGGCATGCACATGGTAGAATTGAAACTGCTGCTGACATGGAACCTATGGCACAGAGAATGTCGCTCGCCATCGGTGTCCTGGGGCTGAGGATCACTGACACATGGGCCCGTAGGTTCTGGATCCTGTCCGGAGTGAGAAAAACTTGTAATAGTAGAGTGTCCAACCATGCCCCTATGAATTCCAAGGTCTGTGTTGGATTTAGGCGGGACTTGGAGATGTTATTGGTGATCCCTAGATTGACTGCAAGATGCATGAAGGAGTGTCTGGCCATGCAAAGTAGACACTTGGTGGTAGCAGCGAGGAGCCAATCGTCTAGGTAAGGGAACACCTGAATTCCCAGAAGCCTCAGGTGAGCCGCTACTACTGCCATAACCTTGGTAAACACCCTGGGGGCTGTGGTGAGACCAAAGGGTAGGGCTCTGAACTGGAAATGATTGGCTCCCAGTCGGAAGCAAACAAATCTCTTGGGGCTTCTGCAAATCTTGATGTGGTAGTAAGTGTCTTAGAGGTCTATCGAGCACATCCAGTCGCATCCTCGGAGATAAGGTAGGATGGACTGTAAGGTGACCATCCGGAATTTCTGCTTGGCTACCAACAGGTTCTGGGTAGACAGGTCCAATATGGGTCTGAGGTCCCCCATCTTTTTTGGCATTAAAAAGAACCTGGAGTAAACTCCTAATCCGCACTGATCTGGGAGGACTGATTCGATGGCCCGATTGTAAAGCAGCTTTGAAATTTCATGTGCTGCGACCTCCCTTTGAGCGGGTGGGACATCTGGGAGGCGCTTTGATTGTATAGATGGGGCGATGAATGGGATGGAGTATCCTCTGGATATTATTTGGAACACCCAATGGTCCATCGTGATGGACTCCCAAGCCGTTAGGTGCAATGACAATTTTCTCCCGACTGTCTCTGGAGTAGGACAGTCGGGCAACCAATCAGGGTTGCTGTGCGGGTCGGTCCAAGAAGGTCTCCCTCGACCCAAAGTTCCTCGGACCCCCTCTGCCTCTGGGGAGGCATCTGTCTTGTCCCGCTCTGCCTCTAGGGGATGGGTTGTCCTGAGTGTCGTGGAAAAACTGAGATTTTTGGAACCACATCTTCTTTTGCCCTCTCTGATTCCTAGAAAAGGATCTTTGAGGGCTAGAGAAGTGGACTCCTATGGCAGACAGAGTCTTCCCGTCCTTGCTCTGGACTAAGGTGTCATGAACTGACTTCCCAAAAAGGGAGGAACCGTCAAAGGAAGCATTCGTGAAAGATGCCTTGAAGGGATCCGCGAATTGACAGAGTCTGAGCCAGGCGTGCCGCATCATAGCTACGCCAGTCCCAGCCACCCTAGCCGCTCCTTCTGTGGCAAGGGAAAAAAGGTGCATGGACATGTTAGAAACGGATTTCAGAGTCGACATTTTCATCGAGAAGAGCCGCTTGTCCTCTGGCGACAAGGACTCTGAGGGCGACACAGCGAATTCCGTGACCAGGTCTCGTTGGAGTGGAATGACGTGTGCCAAATAATTCAGCGCTCGTATGGAGAACATTGCTGAAGAAAAAACTTGCTTCCCAAAGTGATCCACCACCCTAGACTCTTTGTCTGCAGGGTGGACCGAAGAACTTTCCTGAGCCAGTTCTCTCTTGGTGGCAGCCGCCACCACCATAGCATCCATAGGGGATCCCTTGTACCAAGCATGTCTGTCTGTGGGAGGAGAAAGGATCCTGTCTGGGCATTTGGGTATTGGCTCTATGGTGTCAGGCTCCTTCTATGCCCGCATGGTGAGAAGATCCACTAATTGATCTGCAGGAGGGGACACCCAGGATGTAGATGGGCCCGTGCCAAAGGCCTCCAAGAACACTGACTCGTCCGTTGAGGGTTTTGGGGCTGACCAACCTCCCCTCTGGTGGAGGATTTCCATGATGTCTCCAAAGGAGAAATCCTCGGGAGGTGACCTGGGCGAACCCTCACCTGCATCCAAGTCAGTATCTTCTGTGAAGGACTCGGAGGAGTCCATGTGCCTCATCTTACACGAATGCTTACATGGGGCCTCCTCAGCGGGACTCTCTGAAGAGGGCTCATAAGTCATGGGGTGTTCCACGATGGGATCCACCTGAGGGTCCTCTGGCACAGGCTGTCCCTGGGACAAGCTGATGGGAGTCATGACCAAATCCAAGGCAGCCTGGGCCAAGTCCAAGGCAATGGGCTTGGGTCTCAATCCCTGAGAGAACCCTCTCCACCACGTCGAAGGCCGAAGGACAGCGCACCTCCATGGCAACTAACAAGAAAGAAGTTCTCCCCAGCTCCATCTTGAGGATCGGGGCCGAGGCCAAGGTAGCCAAGGTTCCGAAGGAACGGCTCGGATCCGACAAAGTCAGAGCTGAAGAAATCTCTGTTCCCTTGGAACCGGCTTCCTGTTCTCAGCTCCAAGAGTCGTTCGGATCCATACAAGTCTGATCAGAGGAACTCAAGGTAATGGCTGGCGTCAAGGTTGGAGGAATCATCGGCGCCGAACCCCCACCTCCGAGGATCCATAAACCCTGAGACCAATGGTCAGATCGGGGAAAGAGGGATAGGATGGAAGAAGGGCATAGAGGTCCGCTCTCCGGCCAGAGAGGGGACTGGCAAGACTCCCATATGGATTTGGATCCGAATGAATCTCTGCATCATCCTGTTCACGTCAAGTTCCTATAGACTCCGAGTCGACCGCAAGGAGGCGACCGACTCAGATCTGGCCCTGTGAGACGACCTCGAAGAAGGCCTCCGATCCAAGGGTTCCGTTGGCTCCTGGGAGAACCTCGGGGAATGGAGCCGAGGAGAAGTGGTCATAACAACGTTCACAGGTGGACTGGGAAAAGGCTCCCACTCAGATCGCTTGCGGTGCCTCTCTACCCTTTTCTGTCCTTATCTGTAGCTTTTGTCCCCGCTTCAGCAGGTTTAGAGAGAGGTTGAGTCCCAGCCTGAGGGGGGAGGTTGGTCGGCTACAGGAGCCGATGTCAAGGCTGTCGTCTCTAAGGCAGAAAATGGTAGAAGGCCATTGGCTACCAGTTTCGCCTTCCTCTCTTTAAGGGCTTTGAGACTGAACCCTGCACACAGCACATGGCAAACTAAGATGGGGAACGCCAAGGCAAATAACACACAGCATGTGGCCATCAGCTGGTGAAAGCTTGTGGCCAACACTGTGCATTTCTTGAACATTGGTTTAGGCTGGTCAGCCATAACACACTCCACTGAGCCAAATGCTAAACTAGACACACACACACTCAGGGGTTGGCTACGCCAACTCTATACAAGAAAGAAACACAAACTTTCTACACCTACTTTTTTTTTTTTAAACAAACCGACAAGATGAAGGGCTATCACAAACTACTACTTTCAAACACTAACTTAAGAAACAAAAGTTTCACTTACTATATGAGTATGCATGAAGTGGCAAATGAGATCTGGGGGAAGGTAGGAGAGGTGTGGGATTATGGGTAAGGGGAGGAGCTTGCAGCAGATGCTTGATAAAATGTTGCCGGCTCAGATCCAATATGGATCTGGATACCCACAGGTTGCAGAAAAATGAAGTTAATTACTTCAGATCAAAGAGTTTGGTCTGGCAGGTAAGGTGGGAGAAACTCCCAATGCCTTCTGTAACATTAATGAATTATACTCAGCATTCATCTGTCTGAAACAGTGTGATGTCCTCGATGGAAATGGAGGTTCAAACATTTTGGAAGCATTAAGAGACTGACAGAGTGAGAGGGTGAAGATAAGTCCTTCATATAGTCATTTAGACTGTCCTTTGTTTTGGGGCTTCCTTTCTTTTTGGAACCTCCATGCCATTGCTTTTTAAAAATCTGCTTACCAGCAGTTTGCTTGGACTGGTTAATTTGCTTTTTAAAGAAAGTTGTAGTGGGAATGGTGAATCCCTTGGCAAATTTAAAGAAGGAGGGCTGAAAAATCTGACAGATCACTTGAATCAGCTTTCTTCTATCATCATACTTTTTACTTACCTCTGAAGCAGAAGGTCCAAAAACTTGATCTCTATCCAAGGTAGAATTCAAAATGTCATTTTTGACATCCTTTGGGAGGTTTTGAGAACCCAGCCAGGAAATGTCTTCATAAAAGTTCCAGTGGCATCATCATATGCACATTTCAAATATAATGTAGTCAACTGACTCACAGAAGAAACCATGTTACTCAAAGCAGGTTTTTTCCTCACATGAGAAAACAGACAAAATATTCCTCATACATTCACAAGAGGCAAGTATAAATTTCAAACATGGGACTGACAGTTGAGAATTCTAAAAAGTGTTTCAGAAGAATACACTTTTTTTCCACAAGCCTGTCAGAAGCATCCCATCCTTGTCTGAAGGAGAGAGAGATTAGAAGTAACAATGTTTAGCAGTAGGTGGATTCAATAAAGCAATGGATCAGATCTGGGATGACTGTATAAAAACGTAGAAGACTGATGCACTTTATATAGTCTATCTGTTTTTTTGTGGGCAGCAGGTTCATCATCAAGGAAGGTGCAGGCTGTGTGACAAAAACATCCTCCAAAGTAGACAGGATGGGAGGAATAGCAGTAGGTTCTTGTAATTCCAGTGGTAACAAATCATAATACTTCCTGATGGACTGGGAAACATCACTGTTTTCCCACAGAAACGACTGATTCATTCTGGAAATAGTTTCAGACAAAGAGAATCCTTCAAAGGGACTGGCCTCAGTCAAACTCTCCTCAGAATCTGGTTCCGAAATCTGCAGAGAAAACACAAACTCTGTCCTACACAGTCATTTTGAGGTTCAAAATCTTGATTCTCTTCAGAAATTTAAGAATCCCTTTTTCTTTTACCAGAAACAGCCATACAGGAAGGGTCAAGTGCCTGCACTTAACCTAGAGATAAGCCCAGTAAATAACTCCTGTTCAGAGGAACTGAGATAGGAAAAGACATGTTTTAAACTTGTGTTTCTTTTTGACAGGAGCTTCTAAAGAAAAACACCACTATTGCCAGCAAAAATCTCTGTGGGGATGGGCACAGACTTCTGTCTAGACAGAGTGGCATTCTTTGACCCTTCTCACAAGACCAACAAGATTAGCTTTCTCTTGCCAACAAAAAGCACTCCAACAGCTGCAGAGGGCATTCTAACTCTGGTCCACTGTGGCTGTTTAACAATTTTTTTTTCTATCTGGAAAAATGAAGAACTTAGGAACTAGTAGGTTGCTCCATGGTTAAGCTGGTAAATGTACCGGATTCCCAAGAAATCCTAGTAACAATAGTCAGTAAAACAGGTAAGCTGTAAAAAAAATAACCTCTTCCCTGTTAAAATACGATGAATAAAAGCATAATAAACACTTACCCCAGCCCACAAACGTTAAATAACACAAGTTTTACCACAGGAAAAAATAGTTTGTTTAATAACTTTTTACCATGTAAGTAAAGAAAGTAAAGTCCCCATTTAAAAGTAGAAAAAAGTAACATAACAGCCATTAAAAACATTTTTCCTAGCTTAATTAATTAAGTTTCACAGAAAAAAATTACATTTTATATCACAGAAAAAAGTGGAAGGCTTTTTCCCTGACAGGGACTTATTTTCCCAGCAATGGAATAGCATTAGCTGATTGCTGATCCTCAAAAGCCCGCAGAGGAGCACTCTCTTCAGTGGTAGGAAAGCTCTAAAGGGTCTAGTGCCTAAACCTGACTTTAAGTCAGCTCACCTTGAGGTGCCCTGAAGTTTTGAAAGCTGGCCAGATGTTATATTCTTAGCTGGATATAACAGGCAACTGCAGCAGTGATTCTTATGAAGAACATATTATACTACAAAAAATTAATCAAACAAAAAACGAGGATTTTCTGTGTGTTACCTATGTACTCACTAGTGTCTTTTCTTGAACAGTATGGCAACAAAAGACTGGGTATTCTTAGCGCTATCATTTCTGGGTTTGAACAGAAGTAAAAAATGTTCAATGAATGGAAGGATGGTGAGACCTTACATAATACCAAAACATGTTGGGACATCTATTACTGTACAGAAAAAGAAGTTATGTACTCAGCATAACGTTCCATGTTTGTTGTCCATCTCGCCGTTCATTCTTACAATGATGGGTTCAGAGCCGATCCTCTGCTCCAACTCAGCCGAATACACAGCTGAAAGACTCAAACTTGGCTTGTGGCAAGTAGGTATCCCATGATGCAGTGGTGTAACTCCCCAGATCTTGTTTGCTGCTACTACTAAAAGAAATTGTAATGAACTATATATATATATATATATATATATATATATATATATATATATGGATCACCTTCAGATGCCCGAAACGCCAAACCGCCGACACACAAATCACCGACACCAAAAGACCGACAACAAAAAATACCGACAACGCAAAACACTGAATACCATTACACCAACACACTACACGTAAACAACACAGTACACTACATAACATATCCACTATCCCTAACCCAAACCCTAACCCTAAGGTCCGACACTACCGCACACTTACCCTACCTGCACCCTAACCCTAACTCACTTAACCCACCCCTAAACCCACAGTCCCTCACTATCGCACACACACCCTACCTGCACCCTAACCCTAACTCACTTAACCCACCCCTAAACCCACAGTCCCTCACTATCGCACACTTACCTGTCCGCTCCCTAACGCTAAATCCCTCACTCTATCGCACACTTACCGAGTTCGTCGGGTTCTCACCTTGTCGGTCATCTGCGTTGTCGGTGTTTTCGACCCGTCGGATTCCGTGTCGGTGAAATGCGATTTCGGGCATCTGAAGGTGACCCATATATATATATATATATATATATATATATATATATATATATATATATATATATTTGTGTCTTTTGGCTTTTTCCCAGTTAGGGGTCGCCACAGTGGAACTCCGGTCCGCTAATAATTGGCAGTAGATTTTTACATGCTGGCTTGCTGGGCCTAAAGCACAACCTTCAACGAAGGAGGGAGGTCCGTAAGAATGAACGGCGAGATGGACAACAAACATGGAAAGTTATGGTGAGTACATAACTTCTTTATGTTATGTTGTCCTATCTCGCCTTCATTCTTACAATGATGGGACAGCATCCCTAGCACATTTTCCCTGGGTGGCTCACGAGATTACACCTTTAAGCACAGTGGTCCCAAAGGAGGCTCTGTCCCTGGAGGCCAAATCCACTTTATAATGCATGATAAATGTAAGGAGAAGCCCAGGTAGCTGCAGCACAAATATTATCCATAGGAATTCTGGCCTGAAAGGCAGAAGACGTAGCTAGTGCTCTAGTGGAATGAGCCTTAACCTTAAATGGTAAATCTCTGTTGTCTGAGGTATAGATGAAGGTAATGCAGTTTGAGAGCCAGTTGGAAAGGGTAGCTTTAGAAACTGGCCTACCCTTTTTTGCATCTGAAAAGGATATGAACAACTGATCAGATTTTCTAAAATCGTTTGTCCTATGCAATTAGAATCTGAGTTGTCTGTGCACGTCCATTTGATGTAATTTGTATTCTATCTTGTTGCTGTGATTAGGGAAAAACACTGGAAGCAAAATAGATTGACTTATGTTAGTTGAAGAAGAGACTTTAGGTAAAAAGGATGGATTAGTTTGTAGGGATACCCTATCCTTATGAAATATCAGATATGGTGGTTTGATAAATAGGGCTTGCAACTCTGACACCCTTCTGGCAGATGTTATAGCAACCAGAAAAATGGTCTTCCAGGAAAGGAAGTTGAGGTCTGAAGATGAAGAAGGTTCAAAAGGTGGTAACGTTAGATGAGATAGAACAAAATTCCTTAAAGGGAGGTCTTAATAAGGAGGCACCCTTCAAGAAGGCTTTACACAATCTGTGCGACATTAAGTTGAAGTAGGATCACCAATGTGGAAATCTGAAATTGCAGCGAGTTGTACTCTGATGGTTGCTGCAGCTGAACCCTGTTGGAAGAGATCCTCCAAGAATTCCAAGATATACTGAACAGATGCAGAAAAAGGGAAAATGTTTTTGTTTTGAGCCCAGAAAGAAAATCTTTTCCATTTGCTAGAATACAGTTTCCTGGTGGAAGCTTTATGAGAGGACATCAAGATATGTTTAACTGTTGGAGTGAAATTCTGAAGCCTGACTAAATTGGGAAGTGGAGCTGTCAAGTTGAGGGTGTGGAGAGAAGGATGAAGCACACCTGACATATGTGTCAGCAGGTCTGGAACTGGGTCCAGAGTCCAAGGCTTCTCCTGGAGATGAGGCCAAAGGAAGGGGAACCAAACTTGACAAGGCCAGTAAGGAGCAATGAGAATCATCCTGCTTCCCAAGGTCTGTGCTTTCTGAATGACTCTGGGTATGAGAGAAAATGGAGGAAAGGCATACAGAAGTCCCAAGGGCCAATCGTGAGCAAGTGCATCTCTTGGTGTCTCCCCAGCAGGGGGATTAGGGTAAAGTAGTTGCTGCACTTGGCATTCATGGGAGTGGTGAAAAGATCGCAGCAAGGCAGACCTCATGTTTGGAAAATGATCTAATTGAGAGACCACTCGTGAGGCATTAGAATTGCCCTGCTCAGCTTGTCTGCTATCACGCTGGACTTCCCCGGAATGTGCATTGCTACTAGAAAGTGCTGGGAAGAAACTGCCCATTGCCAAACTCTTAGGGCCTCGTGACAAAGGGGGTAAGATCTGGTTCCTCCCTGCTTATTTATGTACCAAACCACAGACATATTGTCTGACTGAATCACAATTGTCCCTAGAGGGAGAGAGTTGTGAAGTGCTTGCAATGCAAGAAGCATTGCTCTCGTCTCTAGGACATTTACATGCAAGTGAGCTCATGTTCTTGCCATATACCTTGAACTGTTTTCCCCAGATAATGCCCTCCCCCACCCTATCTGGGAAGTGTCCGTGGTCACTGTAGCTAAAGGTTGTGGAACAAAGGGTCTCCCTATGGTCACATGGCTGGAGTGTATCCACCATCTTAAGTCGTTTTTGCATGATTCTGTTATCCTGATAAGGTGAGACATAGGAAGCTCTTGATGTGACCATTGGGAGAACAAAAGCCATTGAAGGATCCTCATGTGCATTCTGGCGAGGGGAACCAGTGTTATGGTGGAAGCCATTGTCCTTAACAATTTTAGAACTATCTTTGCTTTCACCTTGGTCTTGGGAAGAAGATAAAGTATATGTTGCCTGAGTGCTGAAACTCTGTCTGTTGGAAGACGTGCTATCAAGGAAGCGGTGTCTAGATCTGCACCTATAAATGTAATATGTTGACAGGGCAACAAGGCAGATTTTTGAAAGTTGACTGTAATACCCAACTGAGCGCAAATTTTCAAGGTCACATCCCTGGCTTGTTGGAGTAGCTGCTTGGTGGTGGCAGATAGGAGCCAGTCATCTAGACAGGGAAACACTCGGAATCCTAGATGCCTCAGGTGAGCCGTGACTACTGCCATGCATTTGGTGAACACTCTGGAGGCTGTAGTGAGACCAAAGGGCAGAGCTCGGAACTGATAATGGCTGGCTCCTAGCCGGAAGCATAAATACCTTCTCGATGCCCTGTCCATTTTTATGTGGTAGTAAGTATCTTGAAGGTCTATCAAGCACATCCAATCATCTTTCCCTAAAAAGGGAAGTACAGACTGCAGTGTCACCATCCAGAACTTTGACTTCTTGACAGATTCATTTAAATTGCTTTGGTCTAATATGGGTTTCCAGTCCCCTGTTCTTTTTGCACCAAAACGAATCTTGAGTAAGTTCCGAATCCTATTTGGTCTGCAGGAACTTCTTGGAAGACTCTTTTGTGCAGCAACTTTTGAATTTCTATAGTTGCTTGCGCCCTTAGATTTGGTGGAACATCTGGGATTGTTCTGGTCTGTGGGACAGGGCAGGAAAAGGGAATGGAAGATCCTCTGGATATTATTCTTAGTACTCACTTGTCTCTTGTGATAGTTTGCCAGGCTTCTGGGTACATAGATAAACGTCCCCCAACTGCCTCCAGAGCAGAGCAGTCGGGCCTCCTTTCAGGAGCACTGATAGAGGCGTCTGCAAAAGGAATCATGGTCGCCCTGGTTTTGTGGGCCCCCTCTGCCTCTAAGGTGGCATCTACCGTTGTTACCTCCCCCTCTGCCCCTGGGGAAGGATTCACCCCATGCATCCTGGAAAACTCTCTGGGATCTTCTGAACCACATTTTCCCACTCTTCTAAACTTTACGATTAGGTCTTGAAGGTACGGAAAAACGTACTCCAATGGCAGAGAGAATTTTTTCTTCCTGCTCGCATCGGGTGAGAGTGTCTTTTACTTTGGGCCAAAGAGTGAGGAACCGTCAAAAGGGGCATTAGTAAAGGTAGATTTAAAGGGCTCCGTAAAATTGCACAAGCGCATCCAGGAGTGTCTCCTAAGGGACATTCCGGAACCCGCTGCCCTCCATCAGCTGTATAAGAGATCAGCCTCATGGAGGAGTTGACGATGGAATTTAAGGTGGATAGATGGGAGGAGAACTTCTCATTCACCCCTGCAGCCAATGTACCTTATAGAGTATATCCTAGTTCTTTCAGGAGATCTCTCTGTAGCCTTGTGAAGTGAGTGAGGTAGTTCAGAGATCGCAGTGTAAAGATCGCTGATAAAAAGACATGTTTCCCCTACCTGTCCATCATTCGAGAGTCTTTGTTCGGAGGATGGACAGAAAAGGATGTCTCTGAAAATTCCTTCTTGGTGGCTGCTGTCAACACCATAGCAGCTACAGGTACTCCCTTAGTGAGGAAACCCTTTCTGGAAGGAGCTGATAAGAATTTGTTTGGCCTCCGAGGGACTGGTTCCTTTGTGTCAGGGGACTCCCATGCCTTTCGATTGACCAAGTCCATTAGCTCGTCGAAAGGAGGAGACACGCAGGAGGCTGAAGGTTAAGATCCAAAAGCCTTCAGGTACACTGACTCCTAATCAGATGGGGTGGAGGCCTGCCAGCCGCCTCTCTGCTTCAGGATCTCTAGAATATCTGCAAATGAGATATCATCGGAGGATGACCGTGGGGACCCTTCTGACTCCTTGAGGTCAGTGTCTGAAGTGATGGACTCATTTGGAGAGTCTACGTGCTTTCCTCTTGCAAGTTCTCTAACGAGGAGGCTCCTCAGAAGGGTATTCTGGGGAGGCCTCAGAAGAGTGAGGTTCGCCCAAAGGGGGATCCTGAGACTCTGGATCTCTGTTGTCCTGTGGAATGGGTGGCGCTTTAGGGGGATATCCTTATGTGGAGCTATAGGGGCAGACAGCACACTCCTCATCAGCTCAAAGGCAGATCCCACCGACTCTGAAGACTCCTTTGGCTCCAAGGAGACAGAGGAAGCCACCAGACCCAGCGAGATTGGCCCTGAAGCAGATGTAGGAGCCAAGCTCATCTGGGCCAATGCTCCAAGGGGTAGGCTCGGCTCCGACGAAGATTTTGGGCCGAGAATCCCCCTCGGGGCCGATCGGGGAACCCCGGCTCCCACACTCTCCGGACAGCACAGAGAGTGTTGGAGCAGAAGTCGGCTCTGTGATCACTGAAGAGGGTCTTGGAATCGACGGATCCACAATAAGTGGAACCAAGCACTCTGGCTCTGAGGGTCCAGTTTGGCTCAGAGGAGGAACAACAGTGGGTACAATGGCTATAGTAGGCTCCGGAACCAGATGGGTCAGGGCAGAAAATAATTTGGTTAGTGCCGGCGACTTCAAGAGTCTGCGCACCACCCGTTCCACGTCATCATCAGATAAACTCCTAGTGGACCTGGAGGATAGGGACGGAGAACGAGACCTGTGCAAAATGGGAGAATTCAGTGTAGGGGATACTGGTGAAATCTCAATAGACCGGATCGGAGAAGAGGTATCTTGTGTCTCCAAAGACTTTGGAGCCGAAGAACCAGGCTTGTCAATCAAAATAACTTCTGATGGTTCCGAAGACTGTGGAACCGAGGAGGTAGTAGCCTTAAATATTTTAGGTGCCTTGACTCGAGGCTCCGAATGAGCCGATGCAGCAGGTGATTGTCTCTTTTGAGGTGTGTCCTTTTTCGAAGAAGAAGAGGAAGAAGAACTGTGGATAGCTTCCTCAAAAGTTGGCTTTAAGAGCCCCTTAGGGATCAATTTGTTTCTTCTTTCTTGTAAAACCCTGGCACTGAAGGAATGACAGAATGTACAATCCTCTTGCAAATGAATAGCTCCAAGACAATAAACACAGATGACATGACCATCAGTAATAGACATCTTTTGGGAACATTTCTGGCATTTGTTGAAGCCCGAAGGCTTATGTTCCCTCTCCTTTGGGTCTTTGGACATGATATATGGACAAAAAACCACAATCCAACAACAGTAAATTCTAAATACTGAAACTACTGATATATAACTAACTACAACAGGAAATACTGAGCAGACAGTTAGACAAAGGAAGATAATAGGGCCTCTAACTAAAATTGCCCTAAATCCCAGACAAAACAACACACCAACTACAAGCCCTCTAACTATAATGGGCGAAGAGCTCTCTAACTTAAACGAGCTACTAGCAAGCTATATGAAAAAGACACAACAACAAAACCACTACAAGGGATACAGCAAGGCCTACGAAAACGATAGCCAAAGGGAGCACCAAATAGGAATAATACCTATAAATATTTAGATATACTAACTCAATGGCTAACTATGCAACTATAATGCTAGAAGAAAACACTCACTATAATATATAAAGAGAAAAAAGGTCTAATGAATGTAATAAGTAGAAAAATATCACAACTTAGCCACGGCCAAGAAGAGCACATCCAACCTCGTAAAAAGGCAAATGAGAACTGGGGAGTTACACCACTGTATCATGGGATACCTACTTGCCACGAGCCAAGTTTGAGTCTTTCAGCTGTGTATTCGGCCGAGTCAGAGCACAGGATCGGCTCTGAACCCATCACTGTAAGAATGAAGGCGAGATGGGATAACATAACATCCATAATTTCTAAGGTGGGTTACATATGAGATAAATAAAAGTGTCTTGATCTTTTTAAGGAGTAAAGTTATTATATAATATATAGCCATAGGGGGTCTTTATATAATTACTTATTTCTAAAACAAATTTTCTGTGACTGACGCATTAATGTTATTGTGCAATATTTTTTAAGACTTACCTCCGATGATGAGAGAATAAAAGGGCAGAATGGCAAAGAGGGGGTTAAGAAATGGGTGGCAGAAAAAAAAGAATACTGCACAGATGAGAAATGAAATAATATGTTGCTACCATATCAGATGATCTACAATGGTCAGTCTGGGATTAGGACCATACTTTCTTTTATTTCATTCATTCATTCATTCACTTAGTCAGGCATTTTCTGATACATTAGATCCTGTTCAGAGTCAGAGAGAAATAGAAGCTTATCATGGTAAGCAATCAATATAAGGTAGAGAACCAGTTCTGGACAGAATGCTTGTCCACTTTAAGATGTATCTTCCATTCCAATTCAGCATGTTTTCCTCATACCATGTTACTAAGGCCTGGAACTCTACCTATATCCATCAGATCAATGCTGTCCTTTAAATCCATTCTGAAAGACTTCCAAACCAAAATCTGGCTCTGTTCTTGCTCACACAGGATAAAATATATACCTAAATATGAAAAAGTACCTATTCAGATCTTACACCTCTCCTTACTCCCTCACTAACTTCAATCAGTTTCACTCCCCTAATTCTCTATCTAAATTTACCACAGCTCTGTTTTTGTTTCTATCACTGCATATTCCCAGTTCCTGCTGTATTAGACTAACTTACCTTTAATTTCTCTAAACCGGTTAAAATTTCTCTAAATATTAAATTGTCATATAAGTTGTATCTATTTTTAACCGATGTTGTCACATTATGTCTAATTTGGTATAATTATTTAAACTAATAAATGCTTTTGTTTTTGTTTTTTTTGAAGATTGCAAAATTATTGTTCTTAAAATGTTTTTGTAATACTCTGGAGCTTTTCTTCCTGGGCCTCTGTTGAAAATGGGCACCTACCTAGTCAAACTTTCTTGGTAATCAAATGTCAGTAAATATATGAATCTGGTATTCTGTTCACCAAAGCTCACAGACTTAAGATGGGGCATGGCCTATGCTAAAACATACTGTGGTTCCTCATGTCTCACCAGAACACTGAGCTTAGTCCCCGTGCTGTAATTCCACTCCAAGCTTGTCCTATGTTAAAACATACTGTAATATCACATCTCACTGGATCACTACACTTAGGTTCCATGCACTGTAACCTGACCCCAAGCATTGAGGAAATGCACTTCCTTCAATATGAGGAAAAAAACAAAAACATCTGACAACTATGTTGCTCAT
Organism: Protopterus annectens; assembly: GCF_019279795.1. NCBI lineage: Eukaryota > Metazoa > Chordata > Ceratodontiformes > Protopteridae > Protopterus > Protopterus annectens. Next base: position 1,510,965,913 of record NC_056725.1, read on the forward strand.
AAGTAATATATAAAGACGTACTGTCTGACGTACAGAGAATTAGAATACACCTGCTGGACAGAAGGAATGTTCAAGCATAGCAAGATAAGTGAAAGGTTATTTGAGACACCTCATGAAGGGCTCCTCATGGACCAACTGAATCAAAAAGAATGGATATGTTACATCTAATATCAAGATCCCTCCAAAGTGGGTCTTCATTTTGGTAAATTCCCAAGTAGTACACCACCAAGGTGAAAGGAGTCAGACAACAGCCAAAAGAAAAGGCCCAAAAGATTAAGCTCTGAAGTACTAAGATACCAACTAAGGCACCAAAGAAGATCCTGGAGATGCAGTCAAACATTTTGTAAAAGCTCTTGACCCAAAAGCAACTAGTTTACTTTTTCTGCAGAATCAGTGCAACGGTATCATTTTGGTTGTCATCTACCTATAATGTGACTGACTTATTCATATCAAAACAGTTCAGCGTAGACACTTCCTTTAACATTTATACAGTCCAAAGGTCTTTTTTTTACTTTACCCCTCTGCCGTTCCATATTACACGCCTGCAATGTCATTACTGGCAGACTTAGAACAGTCAGTTTCAGAATAAACTCTGGCAGATACATCATTCCAAGAAATCTTGTGAAAGTTTATCTGTCCTTATATGGAAATATTTGCATCACTATTATTTCCTCAGTGCCTGGTTTCAAGCATTCAGATGTCAAAACATTACCCAAATATCTAAGCTATGTTACTCTAATTTTATACTTACTTTCATTCAGCGTTATGCTATTCCATCTTTTTAATAACACAGTCAGTCTCACATTCTCTACTCTGGGCTTATACAGTATTAATATATCAATTATGTTATCAAGATCATCAAGACACTCAATGATCTGTTGAACAGCCTCTGAAACACCTCAGGGGTTGATAAAATACCAAATGAAAGTCTTAGAAACTCTGCCTTCCCATAAATTAATTAAAAGCACAATGCTTGGATCTTTTCTCAAAGCCTTATTTGCCAATACCTTTTGTTTTGAAAATTACATTGGGCACTGTTCATAAGCACTTTGAACCATGAATTAAGAGTAGGGCTTGTATGCCATAAAATAGCCTACAGAAGCCCTATATGATTCAGAGATCTAAATGCACAATATGGTGTGATTCTGTATGCAGTCTTAACCATTGTGAATCCAAACTACACAAACTAAACAGGTAAATGACCTTGACAAAAATGTATGCAGTTCACAGACACTATTTCAACTGCTTCTGAGTTGGTCACAACATAATAATGTATGGCACCTGAAATGCATACTTGCATTTGGGGTAGTGGTTGTGACTGCACTGACCATTCCTCGCTGATGTGTTACTTGGCTACCAAACCACTGCAGCACATCAGCAATGAGCTACAGAACAAATTCAAAGTTTTTTGTTCATGTGCTTTTTAATTTATTTATTTATTTTTGCTGTAATTATAATCTCATGAGGTAAAGTGAGCTTTCTGACCCAAGCTACCTCAATGGAACCATATGTTGTGTTTAATAAATTGTATTTGTACTGACTACATGCTGAGCAGCTGTCCAAATACTTACTGATTCCATGTCATCTGGCCCTGCAGCCTGATGATGCAGATGGGGGATGAGCAGTTTGCAGTGGGTAGATGTGCATTCAGTAGTTTATTTTTATTTTACTTTATCCTTTGTTGACCAGGATAGTGACACTAGGCTAGATACTGATTTCCAGGTAGACCCAAGGTGGTATTTCTATTACTTGCAGAAATTTGACCAGGACATTAGGGAACCTTCCCTACTCTACACCAACTGTGACTTCCAGAAAACAGTCAGTCCTTTCTCAAAAATCAACTTAAGAATACTAATAGTGAGAAAACAACACGACCACCAAAGGTGTAGACAGAAGAATTTATTGAGTATGCACTTTCATATAACACTTCATCAAATCATATACAAAAAGCAAGTTAACATCTTTAAATATCCATCCCGTTCAATAATCAATTAACTAATCAACCAATAAAAACATCCATATAATAAAAAGGACCCAATGGCAACCATAACCCATCAATGAGCTACTTTCCCTTTTTTCAATAAGGTTTTATAGAAATACTATCATTCAACCCATATCTCTTATCTGCTTGCAAAGTTACAATCCATTTTAGCTCCTCATTTTCAATTCTATTAAGCATGCTACCACTTTTAATGTCCTCACTTAAAAGACGCAGGACCATAAATTCAAAAGAATGCCCTTCCATTTGTTTAACATGCTTATTCAAAACTTGTAGATATATATCTCTCCTTATATCCCCTATATGCTCAAGTACCCTGTCCTTCAATCTCCTCCTGGTTATACCAACACAGAAGCAGGGGCATTTTTTATAAGTGGCTAAATAAACTGAGCCCGAGCTAGTACAATCTGCATAATAATTTGCATCAAATCTAGCCCCTATGGTAGGGTGAACAAAAAAGTTCTTACCTGAAATACAAGTGCAAGCTTTAAAAGAGCGACGGGGAAAGGTTCCTGTTCTTTCTGATACCTTAAACAATTTATTCTTCTTAGTGTAACATAACCTACTCTTTAGAGATAGAGCATTCCTAAATGCAAAGGATGGTGCTTGTCCAACAACATTAGTTACTTTATCATCTACCAGCAAGACCTGCCAGTTCCACTTAATCATCTCAAATACATAGCTAATATTGTTTGAATATGTTAGGGATACCCTCATATGTCTCAATCTTGCCCTTATCCCTAGAACCTCCATTTTCAGAAAATAAGTGTTTACCAGTACTGTTTCGCAACTCTTTAACTTCAAAGGCAATTTCTAAAACCTCTTCTTTCCTGTGGCCACGCTCTACAAATTCCATCACTAGCGTCTCAAAAGCCAGTTCAATTTCCTGAGAATCTGTATGAAGTCTAGATATTCTCAGGAATGGTCTCTTCATCAAATTCCTAAAGACATAACTAGGATGCATGCTAGAATGATGTAGTTTGTTATTCTTCCAACAAGCTTGTTTGTACATTTTAGTGTCAATGCCTGTTGGGTCCTTACAAATCATCACATCTAAAAACTCTGTATTATTGTAAGAAAAGTTAGATGTAAATTTAAAAAATCTTGTGCTATTATTAATATAATCAATAAAACTATGTAACTGCTGTACATCTCCATCCCATAAGAGAAACACATAGTCAATGAATCTTTTGTAAAAGACAATGTGCTGCTTGTATAACTCATGCTTCAAAATATGATTTTCCTCCCAGAAAGCCATAGTCAAACTGGCGTAGCTATTGGCACATGATGTGCCCATAGCTATGTCTATTTTTTGCAAAAAATAAACAACCTTAAAGATAAAAACATTATATTCCTGCACCAGTGTCAACAAGGAAATAATCAAATTCACTTGAGAATATGTATAATCCATATTAAAAGCATCTAACAGCCTGTAAGCCATACTCATTCGGAATCACTGTAAATAACATGTGTACATCAAGTGTAACTAAAATTAGTCCAGTCTTATTGGAATATAAATTTACAAATCTAAAAAACGAACCAAAAAAATCTCCTGTGTCCCTCAACACTGCAAGGGCCTGATTCAAAGCCAATTTTAATCTATCTTCTATAAAAATTGACAAGGGCTCTGTAATCCAGCCCTGGCCCAAAACTATCTATCTCATAGGTGGTACAGAGGCATGCTTATGTATTTTCGGAAGATCATGCATGATTGGAATAGTTGGCTCATCCAAAGTAAAATAAGAATGCAACTCATAATTTAACAATTCAGACAGTAGCAATTCATACAATTTGTTCTGTAATGTAGTAATTAACCTTCTAACTGCCATCAAATTTATAGAACAATACACATTAACATCTGATAATTGCTTCAACATGGTCTCATCATAAAATAAAGAGTCCATGACAACTGCACCGCCCTTATCAGCAAGGCAAATGCAAATAGTGCTTAATTGTTGGAGAGCTAAACGTTCAGCATTACTCAAATTATAAAAGCATTTACTCCTCATTTTTTATGGAAAACAATCTGCTAAATCATTTTCACATAAATTCAAAAAAGCACGTAGCAAAGGATGCAACAGAGGGTTCATTAAACATAGCTTTTTAAATTTGCTACCAAGTGCAAGACTACCCTCAAACAGCAATTTTAACATTACGTTTCTCGCAAAATAACGGATATCCAATATAACACTGCTGCAATCAAACTTCACAGACAGAATAAATGACAAGCCCTTATTTAAAATGTTCAATTGCTGTTCAGTTAAATTAAGAGAGGAAATGTTAAATACCAGGGAGTTCAATGCCTTCCCTTCTTCTTGCCTTGTACAGATGTCCATTCATTCTCCATCGATGACCAACTCTTGAGTCTTCCTCTGCTGAGTGTTAGCTGCCCTGCTTCCTCTGCCACTTCAATGGAGCCGAGAGAACTGGAAGCGAGCTTTTTAAAGGCTCAGTGTTTAAAGGAGTCATTCCCTCAGTTTGCTTAGGTCTAGCACTTAAATTACTCTTAATCATTCCTTCTGTTGTCAGAGTAACATCATTCTTATTTCTGCCACCATCCTCTAGTGCTGCATAAACATGAACCTGACTGACGCTCTTTTTCTGTGTACTTGCAACAGCCACATAAGAGATCTGCAATGCCGATATATTCTCAGCCACAGCACCCTTATGTGGCAAAATAAAAACATGCCCATTAAAAAAATCACTGTAATGTCTCAACAGCTTGTGTTTCTTTTGCTGTTGCATTTTTGTATCAAATTCAGCAACACTGCTGAACATTCTATCAATCTCTAACAAACAGACATCTTGGACGAAAGTCTGTTTTAATGTGTTGAAATCTTTATCTACTTCCAATGCTAACTCAACTTCTATTGGTTTGAAAAAGTCAAGCAACAGACGAACGTAGTTAAAACCAAGTTCCAAATTAAAGGCTTGCCACCGCTTTAACAAATCTGGATATTGGTCACCATACGTGGGCATGCAAAATACATGCAAACCTCTCAGAATCAGGTTATGGTGTAAACACGCCTCTAAATGAAACATTTGCCATCGCAGCTTTTTGAGCTTATATATCTTGCTTTCCAAGTCATTCAGCTGCTTCATAAAAGAAGGTAAATCCACAGTAACACCTTCTGAGATTATCAGTGTCTAGGATAAAGTCAATGAAATTAACAGATTAATGTCTATAGATATTACTTTAGTATAATGCTCTTTATTCACTTCAGTAGTTGAGCGTGAATTATGTCCCAAGTCCAGCTCCCCAGTTAATCCTTCATCCATGGTAGCGATGCACAACTCAAACCAACTACACCAACTGTGCACCTTCAAAAAACAGTCAGTCCTTTTTCAAAAATCAATGTAAGAATCCTAAACTTTCCCTACCCTTTTTAATAGGTGCGAAAGGCAAGTACGCTACCTGTTGCACCACTGACACTGCTACTGATACAGAATGTAGATCAATCAATCAATCAATTAGGTAAAAACTAAATGCAGGAATAATCAAGTAAAAAATCAATGCTAAATGAAACCGGATATGAATCTTAGTGGAGTGTATAGTAATAATGGGGTCAGGGTGTCATGTCAACTATTGCAGCTTTTCACTATTAAGAGTCACTATCCTACCTTCTTTGACAGTCATGCCTGCCTCTCTCAGGTTTCTCTTACATAATCCATCATCACATTGTTGGATGTACTCATCTCTTTCTTGTTTTCTACCTCTCTCAGAAATTTGCTTCATCTCTTCTTGTCTTTTTCCTGTCTCTTCCAAATCTGCCTTACCAAGCTGCCTTTTGCATTCCTACACTGGTGACCGAACCACTGTAATCTGTCCTCCTTGAACTTTTCTGTAACAGTGGCTACTTTAGCTTCTGCTCTGATATCTTCATTTCTTTGTCTGTCCCACAGTGTGTATCTACTACCATTCTCAGGCATTTTATTTACATCACCTTGAGCTTCCTAAGCTGCTGTTGTTTCACTGCCTAGGTTTCTGTCATGCATAAGCACTGGTTACACCAATGTTTTGTACACCTTACTTTTCAACTTCTTTGGCATTCATCTGCAACACATTACTCCTGGCACTTTGTGTCAGATTGCTGTTAACACCTCTGAGTCTTTTACCTCTTCATTCAGTCTTTCCTTCTTCTCATTAACCCTACCAGATACCTGAAGCTCTTAACCAATTCCAGTATTTCTCATCTATCTCAATTTTCAGCTTTTTCTTACTTCCCCATTTGTTTTGTCTGTACTCAGTTTTATTCCATATGCCTTCAGTTTTGCATTCCATTTCCATATCTTTTGCCAAAGTTCCTGTTCAGAGTCTGCTTGTAATGGCATACTGACTGCATACAGTAGCTTTGTTCATCTGTCAAATCTGACCTCTTTGTTAATCTAGTCCATCACTAGTATCAACAGCAGTGGGCTCAGAACAGAAACCTGATGCATATCCACTTCGAATGAAAACCCCTCTATGAGCCCAAACACTGTTCCATACTTATGACATCGGTTCCTAGTACATAGCCTGCATTGATTCTACCACTGTTTCCTGGGCTTCAAACCATCACAGGACTGCCAAAAATCACCTTTCTTGGAGCCTTGCCATATGCTTTCTGTAAGTCTAGGAATCTTCATTTGGACTCTTTCCTCACCTTGAACGTCTTCAACAGTATCGGTCTTACTGCAAATATCAGGTCAGTTGTGTTGTATTCAAATCTGAATCTGAACTGCTCATATCTTACTTTCTACTACTCTGCTTATTAATTTTTCAATCACCTTCTCCAAATAGGGAAAATACGGAACATTTACTAACAATTATGAAGCTCACAACATGGTTAGGATGATGCAGTGGTGCAGCGGTAGAGTTGTCACTTCACAGCAAGAGGTTCTCTGTTTTGATTCTCGGATGGAGTGCCTACTGTGCGGTGTCTGCATGTCCTCCCTGCGTTTGTGTGGGTTTTCTCTGGGTACTCCAGTTTCCTCCCACATTACAAAGACATACATCTGCAGTGTTTCTCTCCAGGCCTCCATCGAAAATTGGCTTTGTTCCAAGTCGGACTTTCTTGGTAAACAAATGTTAAATAAAATAAAATGGTTGTGATCCCAGTTATTCTGACTAGAGATATTGTATGATTATTGGCCATGGGATGGGTACAACCAATCTATAACTAAATGGGATTGGGTATTTCAAGCACAAAAACAGAAATTGGCTAAGTCTAAAATGGCCCACAAGGGCAGCTAGCCTAGTACCTATGAAACTATAAACTTATAGTTAATAGTTTTTTTCTGTAAATTTAAAAATTTTTGGATGATTAATATGATTCACTATAATTTACCGTAATTATTTTTTTAATTCTTAACAATGAATGTGTGATAGAACCTTTCAATGCGGAACAATGTGGAACACAGAATTTCTACGGCTCAAGACAGTAATGATTCTCATAAGGAGGTACATTTGAGAGGCATGTTTTTTACCCATACTGCTCCTCTGAGATGGGCACACTGCCCTTATATTAAACAGTGAAGGAAGCCTTATACTTTCTCACTTCAAAAGACAAGCTAACTATTACCTGCTCACTCTTCTGCCCTCAGCAAGCAGCCAGTTTCCCAGCTACTATATATGGAGAAATCATAGAACTCACTTGGAGTTTAACAGGTCTGGCCATCCTACCTGACCCTGGCTTAATACACAGAGGAACTAACTAATGTCTAAGAAAACCAAGTCTCTCTCTAGCTTTTGTTTTATACCTTTTTAGCTACTATATAGGCGGGTACCATTTTTATATCAGTTAAATGGAGTTATCTGTTCCTTACAACTATAAAGAGATCTGGCGCTGATCTTATAGTAGATCAGAAAATTTTCCTAACCATAGACCAAAAAGATTAAAGGAATATTATTAGCTGAGAGTAATCTTTGTAATACTGATGCATTTTAACTTGTTACTTTAAATAGGCTAATGTATACTACTATTTATATAAATCTGTTAGTGAAGATGCAGTATACTCTAATCTGTTACATTACTGTGTTAGCTCTTATAATGGTGTTTCTGCAGAAAAAGTTCCATTACACACAGACACACGCTCACCTATGCGCGTGCACACACACACACACACACACACACACACACACACACACACACACATATATATTATCATGTACATGTGTGTAGGCTTGCATTCCTAGCCTGAAAGAACAATGTAAGGGTGTCTTAAAGGAGTTCCTCCAGGATGTTACTTTTATATAAACATGACATGCTTTGATTTTTTTTTTTCTTTTTGCTTCCTGTGGCAGGGATAGCCACACCACGATGTAAACACTGGCTCTAGATGATTGTTACTGATGATATGACAGCCTGACCCCACCTGACAAATGAGAAAAAGGGGTTGTGGATGGATGGATATGATTTAATTTCTTTCCTCTGACTCTGTAAATAAAATACTAACTACTGCATCTTTAAGCTTTTCACAGGTACGTTTTGTCAGAAATTATTCTTATGCCTACTGACAGTGCTCCTATTCTGTTTAACAACTGTAGTAGATTCTGCTGTACCTCTATTTTACTTTACATAAAAAAACTCAATATTTTCTTGTTTCACTTTAGCTCAAGTAGTGGCTACAGTGGGCCTTCCTGGATAAGACTACTTTCCCAGTTACCAAACATTAAGAAATAAAAACAAATATCGGTAATAAATATTTATCCAAAACTGTAAAACAGGACCTATATTATATTGTCGACAGCTCACAATGTCAACCCTGAATTGTTCGACACCAAAATGTCAAACTACAAAAAATAGCGAACGGCCATATAACAGATTTCTTTCCAACGGAAAGAAATCGGTTGGCCAAACACCAATGGCACACATAAACAAATATATTTAAGTGGGAGGCTTCGCCCCCCACAACCCCCAACATAGGGGGCTGTGCCCCCCACAGCCCCCTAACTAAATATTCTAACTCCGAGACCACTACACTCAGGGAAAGGGTAGGTGTCAGAGAATGGCCAACCGATGTCTTTCCGTTGGAAAGAAATCGGGTATTTGGCAGTTCGCTATTTTTGTAGTTCGACATTTTATTGTCAAACAATTCAGAGTTGACATTGTGAGCTATCGACAATAGATATAGACCCGTAAAAAATACATATATAGGCAGAATCTAATCCCTCAAAGTGGCCATTCTGACACTCATCAGAAAAAGAGAATTGTTTTACTGCACACAGACATGCCATAACTCCAGATTTTCATTGAATGAATTCAAAAGTGGCTTCAACTATGTACTTTTCTCAGACTCAGAGACTGTGCCATTGCATCATTTCCAAACTATATTCCTTGATGGGTCCATTCTGTCTTACTGTCTGCAACAATTAGACACAAGAACATAAAGGTGCCTTAGTTCCCAACCCAGTTTATTCTGTACAAAAGGAGGACAAGCCACAGCTTATGAAACAAAAGCATCAACCCAGGAGGCAAAGAAAGATGAAGATGCATTGCATTCTAGAAAAATACACCAGATACATAATTATTGTGCCAGTTCATCAAAAAGTGGATTGTCCTTGACGGATGTTTGACTTAGGTTATCTTCTCCATCAATCATCATCTGGAAAAAAACTTAAGATCTGCACTCCACTAAGGGATGTCCATGTACCAGTACTTATGTATGTTGTGATATAATGCACTGGCCACATAAGCCCACCAGTCCACTTCCACACCATCAGCAAGATAATAAATAAATAATAATTAAGACTTGACTCTTTCATTATTAATTAAGTAGTACAACTTGCAAGGAATTCCAATGGCTGAGACCAGTGGAGAAACACCCACCTGCAGAAGGCTAGAGGCTCGGTACTTCTGAGCTATCAAGGAAAGTCCTCTTATAGATCAGCCAATACAGCTTTCTAATACAGAGACTTTAGAGAGAAAGAGATGGCAGTGGCTTAGAAGAAGAAAGGGTGTACCGCTCCAGCATAAAGTTAAGATCCCATACTGGGGGGGGGGGGGGTTCTGTAATAGGCGTTTCAGATGTAACATGCTCTGTTAAAAAAACATATAGACCAGTCTTCAAAAAGGTCAGGGAAGAAAGAAAGACATGGAAGAGGGAACCCTTAACAGAACAGTATTGGAGACCCAAGTTTAACAAAAACTGGAGGAAGTGAAAAACACTAAACAGAAGACAAATGATTGAACTGACAGTCACTGCCAGGAAAATAGGTGACATACAACTTATCTATCAATTCAATCACAAGTCATTGAATAAAAAATAGCTAATCGCATTTTATCTAATGATATTCAATACATTTTAACAAGTATAATTTTGATAATAATGAATGTTAATGATTTTTTGATCACTGGTATGAGTTTTCTTAAAGCGGTATAAGTAATATTGCTGTTTTATTACAGTGTGCCAGGTTGTGCTAGCTGGTAGTGCATTTCCAGGTTTTTCCTTTTCTAACTCTGTAACAAGAACGTGAAGTTGTTATATATACAGTGGATATAAAAAGTGTACACACCCCGGTTAAAATGCCAGATTTTAGTGATATAAAAAATGAGACCACAGTAAATCATTTCAAAACTTTTCCCACCTTTAATGTGACCTAGAACCTGTACATTTCAGTTGAAAAACAGTTCTGTTAGGGGAAAAATATAAAGAGACTTTGATTAACCCCAAATAAAGTTCAGCTTTCCTGTTAGGATTTTCCTGATATTTACTCAGTTGCCTGCTACAGCAAAAGTCATGGTTTGCAGAGACCTTACAAAGCATCAAAGGGATCTCATTGTTGAAAGGTATCAGTCAGGAGAAGGGTACAAAAAATATCCTCAGCATTGGATATACGATGGAAGACAGTGAAGACAGTCATCAAAAAGTGGAGAAACTTTGGGACAACAGTGATGTTGCAAAGAACTGGATGTCCCTCCAAGATTGATGAAAAGACAAGACAAAAACTGGTCAGGGAGGCTGCCAAGAGACCTACAGCAACAATGAAGGAGCTGCAGGAATTTCTGGCAAGCACCGGTTGTGTACTACATGTGACAACAATCTTCAGTATTTTCTATATGTCTGGACTATGGGGTAGGGTTGCAAGAAGAAAGCCTTTTCTTACACAGAAAAACATCCAGGCTCGGCTAAAATTTGCAAAACAATACATCAAGTCTCCCAAAAGCAAGTGGGAAAATGTGTTACAGTCTGATGAGACCAAGGCTGAATTTTATGGCTTCAATTCCAAAAGGTACGTTTGGCGCAAAAAAACACTTTGCATTGCCGATAGAACACCATCCCCACAGTGGAACATGGTGGTGGCAGTATCATGCTTTGGGGTTGCTTTTCTTCAGCTGGAACTGGGGCTTTAGTCAAGTTGGACAGAATTATGAACAGTTCCAAATGCCAGTCACTTTTGGCCCAAAACCTTCATGCGTCTGCTAGAAAGCTGAAGATGATGAGGAATTTCACCTTCCAACACGACCATGACACCAAGCATACACCAAAATCACAAAAGAATGCCTTCACTAGAAGAAAATTAAAGTTTTGGAATGGCTCAGCCATAGAAAATCTGTGGGGTGGCCCGAAGAGGGCTGTGCACAAGAGATGCCCTTGCAATCTAACAGATTTGGAGCACTTTTGGAAGGAAGAGTGGGCAAATATTGCTAAGTCAAGATGTGCCATGTTGATAGACTCCTACCCAAGAAGGCTGAATACTGCAATTAAATCAAAAGGTGCTTCAAAATAATATTAGTTTAAGGGTGTGACACTTATGCAACCAGCTTAGTGTATGTTTTTTATTCTTTATATTTTTTCCCCTAACAGATTTCTTTGTTTTTCAATTGAGTTGTACAGGTTACAGGTCACATTAAAGGTGCAAAAAGTTTTGAAATGATTTATTGTGGTCTCATTTTTAATATCACAAAAACCTGGCATTTTAACAGGGGTGTGTACACTTTTTATATCTACTGTAAGCTAGGAGTGGAGGGGGGTGCAGAGAGGCTTGCCTCTATGCAAAAAAAAAAACATTTTTTCTTTTTGAGTTTTGCTGGTTTAGATCAAGTGAGTTTAGATAAATTGTATATGATGAGTTGTGTTTATATATTTTGTCTTTTAAATGAAATGCCAGACACATATGTGTGTTTGTATTTGTTTATTGTGTACCACACTGAATAAAGATGTTATTAGCATTAGCAAAATAAGGTGATTATTATAAAATATTTAAATTTTCAAAACTATTCATACAAATGCTAATATCTTAATTTCTGTGTGGGGCCAATGCAATGATTTGTTATGGCTGTCAATCACATATATTAATTACAATCCAGTATAGGCAGGCCAATAATAAGGGCGGGGACTCGGGACTGGCTGCCTGGATCAAACATTTAGGGGGTGGGGGTAGGGAGCATTCCAATAATAAAATGAAAACACCCAAGGGACACAGTCCATCAAAAGACCAAAAGAAATTAAAGACTGGGAGAGCTGAAATTGGGAAATGGAGGAGTAATGCTAGGACCTAGAAAAACTCACCCCTGTTCCAAAGAAGTATAAGAGCTGTAAGGTGCCCTCTAAGCCAGCAAAAGATCAGTCTAGGGGGAAAATGTGAGAAATCACTTACGCATGTAAGGGAAGACACAGATTCCCAAACTGCAAAGACATGTAGCCAATGGGACAAAAACACAATGAATATGCAAGATATAGATGCCAACCCAAAGGGCAAGGTTGTAAAATGAAGGCAGTAACTATACACTCAACTGGACAGAATAGCAATGAGACAGATGTACAGGAATATATAGTCAAACATTTTTATATGTCTGCAATACATTACCAGTCACCTCTCTGCAAAACAGGCAGCAAAGCCTAAAAGCTGGAAGTGACAGTATCTTGAACCACTTGCACTGTGTGCCATTTCAGAAAGATCGAAGATGGGATGATCATCACTAGTTTTACTTACTTATGTATGTATTTATACATTTGATTTTCTGTAAAAAAAAAAAAATTCTTGCTGTATCCAGGACTGCTGATAAGCTTCTGAGGCCCCCAAGCCTTCCTGTGTTAGAGGGAAGCCTTCTAACTTATCAGTGGGAGTGTTAAGCACCAGGTAGCCTATCTACCACAAGAGGAGTAGGTTTTGGCCCAGAAATTGTAGTTTATTGGCCGGTTGGGCAATTTTTCCATCTCTTTCAACTTTCTGGTTTAAAAGCCCACATTTGCGTTTGTTCCCCACCTTTCCTGTAACTAGTTTAGTCCAGGTACAGAAATGCTGTATCCAGGACTCTTTATAAGCTTCTGAGTCCTCAATCCCTTTCTGTCTCGGAAGGAAACCTTCTAGCTTATCAGTGGGAGTGGTTAGTACTAGGTAGCCTATCTACCACAAGAGGAGTGCTTTTTTTGGTCCAGAAATTGTAATTTATTGAACATTTGGGCAGTTTTTCCATCTCTTTCAACTTTCTGGCTTAAAAGCCCAAATTTGCACTTGTTTCCCGCCTTTCCTGTAACTAGTCTAGTCCAGATACAGATTTGCTGTATCAAAGACTGTTGGTAAGCTTTGAGCCCCCCAAGCCTTTCTGTATTGGAGGGAAGCCTTCTAGCTTATCAGTGAGAGTGGTAAGCACTAGGTGGCCTATCTACCACAAGAGGAGTGGCTTTTGGCCCAGATATTGTAGTTTATTGACCATTTGGGCAGTTTCTCGATCTCTCAACTTTCTGGTTTAAAAGCCCACATCTGCGCTTGTTTCCCACCTTTCCTGTAACTAATCTAGTCCAGATATAGATTTTCTGCATCCAGGACTGTTTGTAAGCTTCTGAGCAGTGCCAAAGTCTGTTCTTAATTTTTCCCTTAGTTCTGCTAGTTCTCTCCTCTCCTGCACTTTTACTAGCTTGTTAGTTTAGCACTTTACCAGACTTCTTGTAGCAATTATTGTAGTACACAAAAGTGCTACCAGCACTAAACATTCTACAAGGAAACAGCTCCAGTACTTATTAATGCCCACCCCTCCAGGTATGTCTAAAGGTCAGTTCCCTGTGCTTTCCCCTATTAATCTGGTGAACTTGGGCATCCTTAGGCAATATAGCAACTGCCTCATGTACACTGACAACCCTCTCCTCTTACCCCCCCAACACTCAGACTTGTGAGAGATACACTTATATATTCAAATTGGAAGCCATACACTCTCCAGCCAAGACCAGAATAGCTGGTCAAGAGGAGACCACCCCACATGGAATACATAGCCCTCCAGAACACACACCAGGATTGCCTTCACATAAAAAACAAACCACACACCCACCTTTGCGGAGGCTCTCAATAAAAATCTAACCGAACAGTAGAGACCTCCAAGGCAGAAACGCACTCAACCACCACAACACAACACTAATCACGAGACACATAACTCTCCTAAACAGTGTGCCACTCAACCAAAGCCCCTGAGGCAAAACAGCATGTCTAACACACTAGTCATAGATGACTCGTTAGTGAGACACACTGATGTCCCACTCACTAGGCTGAATAAGGAGAAGGTAGCAGTCAGCTGTCTGTCAGGCACCAGGATCCACCACATAATGCACGCACTCAGGTCCCTCAACAACAGGTACAAATATGACTCTGTCACTGTACATGTGGATGTGAATGACCTGAGAGGTACCTCCCTGGACTACATGAAAAATGACATGAAGGAGCTCCCGGATTATGTAGCACAGGCGGGTATGAACCTAGCCCTGAGCAGCATCCTACCATCACCCAGAATGATACCCCAGTACAAGCAGAAAATGACTGATTTCAACAACTGGCTAAGTTTCTGGTGTCATTCTAAGGGGATCCAGTATCTGTCTACCTGGGATGACATGATTGACAGACCTCGATGCTTTGCCAGAGATGGCCTGCACCTGTCACCCCTGGGCTTCCGGATACTGGCCAGGTCTCTTGCCACCCCTATACTGCCTTTTTTAGGAAGTGTTCCAAAGACCAAATTACCACCATAACAGCTACAAACAAATGCAATTTGATGGTCATGCTGCTCAACGCTAGAAGTCTAAATCTCAAAATGCACTCGCTCGAAGTACTCCTTAAAATGGAGAACATCGACCTTTGTGCTGTAACAGAGACCTGGTTGAAGACAGCAGAAAGCACCCCTGCACTACCAGGCTACAACTCATTCCACACCTTTTGGCCCCAGAACTTGGAACGAAGATCCAAAGGCGGTGGTGACTCCATATTCATAAAGGATGTGCACAGCTCCAGACTGGTAGTCCAATATAACGCATCTGAGATACTTCAGGTGTAGCTAACATTGGGTAAGACAGTGATTAAGGTCGTAGCCTGCTATAGGTCTCAAGCCATGTCCCAAGATTCACACTCCATATTCCTAAGCACCCTGGAGAATATTAGGGTCCAACCTAACACTCTCATACTGGGCAACTTCAACTACCCCTCCATTAACTGGGAAAACTACTCATGTACCAATACACTTGCCCAACACTTTCTGGAATTCATTAATTCCAATGCCCTGGACCAACTTGTTCATACCCCCACTAGAGGTAGCAACATCCTTGACTTTGTAATTACTAACATGGGCGACCTTTGCTCCACACCAATAGTCAACTCCTTCCTAGTTAGATCCGATCACAAGCTAATCACCTTGGAAATCCACATCCCTCCCACCCCCCCAACAAAGGTAACCACCATGAAAAACTTCTCCAAAGCTAACTTTGGGCTCCTAAAACAGAGATGGATAAATTCACGGCACCCATGCAAATGAAGAATAGTTGCATGACTGCCATATCATACACCAATGCACTGTACAAACACGTACACAAATGCATGGATCTCGCCATACCCAACAGAACTAAGATGCTCTCCTCAAAAAAAGGGAAGCCAATCTGGAGGTCCCTTGCCATAAACAAACTCTGCAACAGAAGGAGGAAACTGATGCGGAATAAGGTGAAGTCCCAAGACGGGAAAGACTCTGTTATCAGCCTCAGCAAAAGGTTGAGATCCCTCATCAAATCCTCTAAAGCTAGCTATGAAAACAGAATTGCAGCAGATAGTAAAGACAACCACAAGGCCTTCTATAGGTATGTAAAGAATCTCCATGGCAATACTCAGATTTGCTCTGAGCTACTGTACAACAGTATCTCCTATACTGAGCCAACAGATAATGCAAATATACTGGCAAACAGATTAAGTGCTAACTTCACCCCCCCCCCCCCCCGAAAGGACCAATCACAATACCAGTAGATTACCAGGCAACCAGTATTGCTGTTGCACAGGTTAAAACAGCACTGTCCAAGACCAAGAATACAGCTTCTATGGGACCTGACAGTATCCCTGGCTGTTCTCTACATGAACTACAGAGTGAACTGGCACCTCACCTGTGTGCACTGTTCAATCACAGCCTCACCTCAGGCTTTGTCCCCACCGAATGGCGCACTGATAGTCATCCCTCTCCACAAAGGAGGAGTGACTACAGACCCCGGGAACTATTATCCCATTAGCCTGACGAGTCCGATATGTAAAGCTATGGAATGCATCATCATGGACCTAATAAACAAGAATATAGGGAATCTTCAAACTCTGTATCCTACACAGTTTGGTTTTGTGAAGGTTAGATCATGCCTGCTCAACTTGGTTGACTTCTTTGAGTCAGTCACCAGAGCTGTGGATGAAGGTAAGGTGGTTCATATAGCCTACCTTGATCTGGCCAAGGCCTTTGATGCCATTCCCCACTCAGGAATCATAGAAAAACTTACTAAGCTAGGCATCAGCCCCTATATCACTAGGTGGGGTGCAAACTGGCTCACAGATAGTACCCACAGTGTGAAAGTAGCTGACTCCAAGTCAGACCGCCGACCAATCAAGAGTGGAATACCACAGGGTTCGGTCCTGGGTCCTCTCCTGTTTGGTATCTACTTCTCTGAAGTCCAGGCCAACACGAAGGGGCTCTGCTTGACAAAGTTCACAGATGATTGGAAGTTGGGAGCTATTATTAACTCCCCAAGTGATGCTGACATCCTACAGAAAGGCCTCAATGAGACCAACGACTGGTGTCAGAACCATGGCCTTAAGCTCAATGCCAAAAAATGTGTCTTCATCCCCTTTGGGAAAAACCTGGTTCCCTTGAATTTTCACATTGATGGTAGTCCACTGAACACAGAAGGCATTATAAGAGATCTGGGAACACAGGTTGACAGCAACCTCTCTTTTGATCACCACGCTGCCACTGTGGTCAGAAAGTCCTTCTATGTGTCACATCTCATTATTAAGGGTTTTGCATCCAGGAAGAAAGAGGTCATTGTCTCCCTCTATCTACTCTTCCCTCATTAGTCCAATCGAGTACAACGCTCCATTTGGCATGTTCCTCACTAGACACCTGCAGCAACTGGAGAGGCCGCAAAAGTACCTCACAAAGAGGATCCTAGGCCTTAAACACTTGTCCTATATGGACAGACTCAAAAAACTCCAACTATTCTCTGTCTCATATCACCTACTTAGAGGTGATCTCTGCTTGACTTACAAAGCCATGTCTGACCCAGCTTTGTTAGAAATGCTACATCTGCAGAAATCACAATCCGTCCGCACCACACGCTCCAAAGACCTCAACATCACTACCACAATCAACACAACATGCTGGAGGGAGAGGTTCATAACCCAGAGACTGCCCATGCTATGGAATAGACTTCCCGATACATGTCAAGCAGAGCACCTCACCGGCCCTCTTCGAGAGAAATCTTGATGAGTGGATGGGAAATAGAAAATTCACTCCAGTGGCTCTACTCGACAGAGGCACTAGGAACTGAGGTTGGGTGGCACGAAGCCAGAGTAATCCTATGGGCTAGGCTTGTAAAGGCTCCAGGGCCATTAGCCTAGTATACACCTATGAACCTATGATAATCAGATGTATGGACTGGTCAGCTGACCATTTTCAGCCATGACCCATGCCAGTGGCAAAGAAATAATGGATATGTTAACACAGCTTTTACAGCAACACAGAAATGTACACTATAAAAATAATGCAGCATATTTACACTTATACAAATAAACACAATGTACACAAAAACACTTATTTAATAGTTTGCTGTTATGGGAAAAAGGGCATGGGGTAGATGGGGATAGTGCTATGCGGTTTTGCTAAAACAGCTGCACTGAATCTTTATGGGAACTAAGAAAAACTAGGAAAATGTCCCCTGTCACAGAAACTTACTGGTTCAAGTAGTTTTCTGAGAAGTATACTGTTCACCTCTTCTTACAAATGTTAAAAATAATGAGAAGGAATAGCAAGGTCAGATGGCTAGAAGCAAAAAAAGGAACTCCAAAATGTGCTCATGTTCCAGGAAATGAATATCATAAGTATCCAAAATGATGGATTTCCATGCTTGGACATGTACATTGAAATATCTCCTGACCAAATAAAGGTCCCTTAAAAGTGACTGAAGAAGGCATGAAAGTCAAAGAATGAGGTTTAAGAGGAGGAGGAGCCTTTCTGGCTAGAACAATGTCTAGATCTATGCTGATGTATGTAGAAATTACTCTGGGATCTACGTATACAGCAGGCTTTCAACAGCTGCTTCCATTTACAACATCCCTTCTTGACATGACTGATACCAAGGAAACAGGCTGTAGGACACATTCTTTTAGGTCTGCTGCACATTAGAAGGAAGAGCTATGACATACAGCCATGTATTCATCTGCAGCACAACCCTGAAAGCTATAGTCTTAGCCTGGGTGTACACTATGTCAAATGCAGTTTTGAGCAACTGTACAAGTCCCCGTGGAGTCATCAAAAGTTACTGAGTAGCAAGGCTTTAAACCCTGTCTCCAGCATAATGATTCTGACACCCTGCTCCTTTTCATGATGACCCAATATAAATCTGGAAAAGCACACATTGTGATTAGTAATGTGTAAGGCAAATCACAAGATGAATATGCCTTTCTGCCTCACAGATCCAGATATTCTGAATCCTTACTTGCAGAAACATTTCTGGAGTGGTAAGGAATCCTTAATTTCTCAAGCATAGCCAGATCACCACAGAATGTGATGCTCGGCAAACAGTCTGGCAGAAACTGCCCATGTGTGCTTGGTGAAATGGATTATTGGAAGAAGAGGCATCAGAACTTTTGATGGAAGTTCTGGCAGGTCTACATATGTTACTAACACCACTTTCCTTTTGCCTACTAATGAGTCTTGAAACCCCAGAAGGAGATCTGCTTTTGAGAACAGTACTTAAGAAAATGGATTTTCAGGAGAAGAGGGCAGTACATGATAGGAGTAATTAGTTTACACAAGCTCACTCACCTTGGAAGGTTGTTGCTGATGGTCCCAGTCAATCCAACTGCTTTTGTGCAAACTGAGGCTTCCATGACAACAAGGGACACAGACTTGGTTTTCTAAGCCAGTAATGGAAGCCCATGTAGGCATGTTTGAGGGAGTATGCACATACTGGAAAAGAAAGAGAATGCCTCTTCTGTGATGGAGGTGTCCATGCCAGCCACAATGGGCCACAATGAGGGACTTAACCAGTAAACCACTGATGGTTGTCTGCATGATGACTCCTGAGTAAAGGTGAGTTGATAGCCAGCAGGCAGTCAAGGAGAAACAAGACATTAGAAAAGTGCCTTTAGAGACCAGAGGGCTCTCAAGCTCCCATGTGACAGCCAACCTCTGAGTCAAATTCATCATTGGAGACCAAATGAAAGTGAAAATCCCAAAGAAGTCAATGACCTCCTATCTTTTAATGCTAATATCATGACTGCCAGCTTTAACATCAGTGATCTTGTCAGCATTTTTAACAGCATCTACAATGGTGCTTTTGATTGTGTGATCATAAACCTGGGGACTGGATTTGATAAAAATGTCTCTTAGGAGTTCTGCTAAGAAGTCTGAAAGGAGACTCATTAATGCTGATGAGAAACACAAGGTGAAAAGATGGACAACCTTTACAACCCAAACAGGAGCTAAGGGCTATGCTTCCAAGGTACAGGATGTATGCCCCAACTGTCTATTTCATCACCCATCTATGTATTTGTCTGTCTATGGTACTGACATGCATGAACTTAAACACAGTAGGGAAGAAAAGAAAGATAACTAAATAGCAAAATTTAAAAACAAAACTCATAAAATATACAGCAAGAGTAGGAGATAACAAAGATAAAACATTTAAAAGTGCTAAAGGAATAAATAGCCTCCCACACAGAATTTAAAAAAAAGATGTTTTAAAACAGATAGAACTTCAGGAAACTCATAATGGAGTTCTCAATATTGCATGCCAAAATCAGGGAAGGCAGATGTTTCCAAAGGACTTATACAAGGTAAGCAAAAGCTATCATGCCCAAGGTTTGTATACATATCTACAGATCATTCACTACCATCTCACCTGATGACTGGCAAGGTCCAAAGGAAACAAACAGCTCACACCTTCAGTGTCACCATTTCCTCAAGAATCAGAGCCACAGCCATCTCATGTAGTTCCCAGTACCTGTCCCTGATCTCACATCCTTAGGTCTTCAAATGAAGAGCAAAAAAAGGGTCGGCACTGGAAGCCAGAAACCCACCCCCTTAGCTTTTCAACTGAATAGAAAAACAAAAAAATGCACTTCTACTTTTGAACTGCAGCAAATGGCTTGCTACAGCTTTGCCACTCATTTCTGTACTGGCATTTTTGAATGAGCGAACAATGCAGGAACTGCACTTCCTGATTACATACCCTTCTCAACACCCTTGCTATGCTTCTATCAACAATTTCCCCCAGGTCATGAACCTGACAGGAAAATTCCAATCTACATCTCCTATATGTAATTACGGGGAAGGTAAAGGAAGATGGAAAGGATGTGCAATGACATATACCAGCAATGCTTCAGTCTTTGCCAGGTTAAGCCTAAGTCAACTCTCCTTCATCCAGTGGGGGACAAACTCCAAGCAGTATTCAATGAAGGTAATTCTGGCACAGAAGCCTTCAGGCAAAGCTGAATATCACTAGTGCATGAATTTGAAGATAACACCCTCCTCAGTATGACCTCTCAAAAGGGGAACCTCTGTACTATGAAAAGTAATAAGGCTAGCATCAAGAAGGCTACTGATGGAATCAGC
Source organism: Protopterus annectens (assembly GCF_019279795.1). Classification (NCBI taxonomy): domain Eukaryota; kingdom Metazoa; phylum Chordata; order Ceratodontiformes; family Protopteridae; genus Protopterus; species Protopterus annectens. Next base: position 1,510,986,952 of record NC_056725.1, read on the forward strand.
CACAGGTCACTCTCTTTGAGTAACTGATAGGTAAGAAGCAGACAAATCAAAATGGTGCCAATGAGTCTTTCAAAGTCCCAAATATCTTTAAGCAAGATACTATGATCAACATATTAAATGCCACTAAGAGATCAAGGAGGACCAAGACCTTCAAACCCTGGCCACAAACAGGTCACTAACCAGTTAAATAAGCTTCAATACTGTGTCTGGATATAAATCATGACTGACATGGGTCATAAAGGTCATGAAATACTAAATAATACCACATGCGTATGTCAACACTTTCTCAGTAATCTTGACCATAAAAGGAAGGCTAGTGGAAATACCTTAATTCTGGAGGAGGTATGGCTCCAAGGATACTTTTCATGAGAATGGAAATAGCAAAGGGTTATTTTGATACAAATGGAGTAACTCCCACTCTCAAAAAAGACCAAAGTACTTTAGAGAATAAGTGTTGCCACTGAAACCAGCAAGGTGGATTAAATGGATCAGGTCAACTACACAAATTATGTGTCACAAAGGAGACTATATTAGTGGCCTTAGTGTAGCTGATGCCCAACTCTAATCAGCAAAAACTGAGCATCTCACAAGCAGAACTCTTGCAATATGCTCTAAATACGTTTTGGGGAATGAAGGGCCTGATCTTAGCAACCTTATCTGCATAAAAAGTATGTGGATTTCCCACACTGACATGATAAAAACATTCTTTAAGCAGTGAGGTCAGATTGGGATGCAGAGCCTGCCCAGAACTGCAAAGTGCTCAGCAGGGTAGTTTGACAGGGCAATGATCTCACAGGACAGAAATTGTGCCTTATTTTATAACATCTCTATCTGGTAAGCACTGTAATGTGTGGCTAAGCCTGTCCTCACAGAGGTCTGTTGTGTAATAATGGTGCTTAACCCATCACTTTGCCAATGCATCACACAGATATTTTAAGTAAACCATGGCTCTCACTTAGTAGTATGCCTGCAGCATACACCTACTATGGCTAAAGCACTAAGAGCATCAGCCACAAACTTGCTAGGACAAATAGTTCACTGAAGAGCTGCAGCAGAAAGCAAAGAAGACAAAAGAAATTTTCAAAAATAAAATGAAAAATATAAAGAATCTAACCCACTAGGGGTGGGTGTGTCATAATAGTTAACGTCTTTGCTTCATACATAAAAGATACACTTTTTTTTTAATTTTGACCTCAGGTTATTGGCTAGGCTTAAAAAGGCCCTTCAGAGCAGTTAGCCTAGTATTCAGCTATGAACCTATGAACCTACACAACCTGAAGGCATTTAAGTCTGATACATTTCAATTGTGAAAACAATGAGAGGAATGGTACACTCCTAGACCTGTCACAGAGCTGCAAAGAAGACAATCTGGAACTGTCAATAACAGACTTCATCAACAGCTACCTCTATTTTAGGGAATAGTGTGCAGGTGAACACCCTTCCAATTTGCCCCATATCTTCAGCTTGCAAGTAAAAGAAAAATGACAACCTAGGCAAAATGAATAATAATTACAACATAATTTTACCAAATATGTGCTGTTTTTCTGCTACAACATCCATGCATATGCTCACATAAACTAATTTTTTATTAATTTTTTCAACAATGTGTCAATGTGTAATACTCTGAGAAGTATTTTCCTAGTAAAAAGATTACAAGACAATACTGACATCTTTCATATATGGGTGGGTGAGTGTGTGTGTGTGTGTGTGTGTGTGTGTGTATATATATATATACACACACACACACACACACATATATATACACACACACACACACACATATATATATATATATATATATATATATATATATACATATATATATATATATATATATATATATATATACACATACATATATATATATATATATATATATATATATACTACAAGACAATATTGGCATCTTTCATATATGGGGGTGTGTGTGTGTGTGTGTGTGTGTGTGTGTGTGTGTGTGTGTGTGTGTGTGTGTGTGTGTATATATATATATATATATATATATATATATATATATATATATAAGAAGTTATGTACTCACCATAACGTTCCATCTGAGTAGTTATACTTCATTTTCTGCAACCTGTGAGTATTTGTCTTCATATCGGATCCGAGCCAGCAACATTTTATCAAGCATCTGTTCCAAGCTCCTCCCCTTGCCCATAATCCCTCACCTCTCCTACCTTCCCTCAGATCAAGTTTGCCACTAACCAAACTATTAGCAACTCAATAATGTTAACCTAGAACAGGTTTGGGGGAGGGAGGGAAGGTTGCAGAAAATGAAGTATAACTACTAAGATGGAATGTTATGGTGAGTACATAACTTCTTTATCTGAAGTAGTTAACTTCATTTATCTGTAACCTGTGGGACAGAGTCCCCAGCTACCAAAACTCCTGGGAGGCCCTCATGGAAGGATATTCCTGAGCACCGCAGAGCCACAGGATGCTCTCCCTCTAGAGATCAAATCCAACTTATAATGAGAGATGAATGTATGTTATCTTGTCCAGGTCGCTGCTGCACAGATATCATTCAGGGAAACCCTAGACCAAAAAGGAGCAGAAGTTGCCACAGATCTGGTGGAATGGGATTTAATAAAACCAGGTGGGGATAGGTCTTTATCCCTATACACTTGCAGTATACATTGTGTAATCCACCTGGCTAAGGAGACCTTGGAAATGGCCTTGCCCAAAAAGGGTCTAGAAAAGGACACGAATAATTGGTCAGACTTACGAAATTGCTTAGTCCTGTGTAGATAGAAATAAAGCTGTCTATGAACATCTAGCAAGTGCAGCTTATATTCACCCTTATTTTGGAAATTTGGAAAGAACACAGGCAGATTAATCATCTGGTTAATGTTAGATGCAGAAGCCACTTTCGGTAAGAAATAAGAGTTCATGCGAAGCAAAACCCTGTCTTTATGAAAAATCAAGTAGGGGGGCACGGCAGACGAAGCTTGGATCTCAGAAACCATTTTAGCCGAAGTAATAGCCACTAAAAAGGCTGCCTTCCAGGACAGAAATTTTAAGTCTACTGACACTGCTGGTTCAAAAGGGGATGCCACCAATGCCTGCAGAACTAAAGTAAGGTCCCAAGGGGGAACGGAATTCTTAACCGGGGGACGCAAGAGAAAAGTACCTTTTAGAAAGGCCTTGCACAATCTCAAGTAGGCCAGAGCATTCAAATTTTCGCCAATATGAAAATTACATATGGCTGCCAGCTGTACTTTCACTGTGGAGGAACTAGCCCCTTGTTGAAAAATATATGACAAAAACTCCAACACTGCAGGAACCGGGGCAGTAAATGGATCTATGTTTCTCTGAGAAGCCCAAATAGAGAAGCGTTTCCATTTGCTGCAATAAACCTTCCTAGTGGAAGCTTTGAGGGATGCCACCAGAATACTCTTTAACGAAGATGATAAACTGGGAGTCCTAGTGATCAGGGAAATTGGAGCAACCAAGCCGTCAGCTTGAGGCTGTCCAGATCGGGAGGACTGATGCCCGAGGGATGGGACAAGAGATCCGGACAGGGATCTAGAATTCATGGAGGAGTAAGAGCATGAGACCAGAGGAAGGGGAACCACGGTTGAGGCCAGAACGGGGCAATGAAGATCACTTTGCACACCAGTCAGTATGCTTTCTGAAGAAACTTCAGAATTAGAGGTAGCGGGGGATAAGCATACAGTAACCCGGGAGGCCAAGCATGTACTAGAGCGTCTCTGGGGGAGTCCCCTGGGGAGGGGATTAGAGTGAAGAACTCACTGCACTTCGCGTTGGAAGGAGATGCGAAGTGATTGCAGCAAGGGTGACCCCACATTAGGAAGATCTCCTCTGCTACTGACTGTTTCAGAGACCACTCGTATGGCATTAGAATAGCCCAACTCAATCTGTCCGCTAAAATGTTGGAGCATCCCAGGATGTGCGCTGCAATCAAACTGACTGGTGGAAATCCCCACTCTCATGGCCTCGCAGCAGAGAGGGAAAGATCTGGTCCCTCCTTGTTTGTTGATGTACCAGGCAACGGACATGTTGTCTGACTGAACTGCAATCGTCCCCTGGGGGAGAACAGTGTGAAAGGCTTGCAACGCTAAAAGCACTGCCCTCATCTCCAGAACACTGATATGCAGTCTGGTCTCAGTTTGTGCCTTGGACTGTCCTTCCCGAAAAGTGCCCCCCCCCCCACCCGAACTGGGAGGCGTCCTTGGTCACTGTGGCTTGGGCTGGGGATGTTAAGAATGGGTGACGTGCCAAGATTTCTGGCGATTGGAGCCACCAAAGAAGAGAAGCCGTGCAGGCTTTGCTGATCCGTACAGGGTAGTCCATGGGGAGGTCTAACCAAGACCACTGAACTGCCAAGGTCTACTGAAGCACCCTCATGTGAAGGCGCGCATATAGTAGAATTGAAATTGCTGCTGCCATGGAACCTAGGGCGTGGAGAATGTCACTCGCCATAGGTGTCCTGGGGCCGAGGATCACTGACACATGGGCCCGTGGGTTCTGGATCCTGTCCTGAACTTGTAATAGTAGAATATCCAACCGTGCCCCTATGAATTCCAAGGTCTGTGTCGGATTTAGGCGGGACTTGGAGATGTTGATGGTGATCCCTAGATTGACTGCAAGATGCATGAATGAGTCTCTGGCCATGCAAAGTAGATGCTTGATGGTAGCAGTGAGGAGCCAATCATCTAGGTAAGGGAACACCTGCATTCCCTGAAGCCTCAGGTGAGCCGCTAGTACTGCCATAACCTTGGTAAACACCCTGGGGGCTGTGGTAAGACCAAAGGGTAGGGCTCTGAACTGGAAATGATTGGCTTCCAGCCGGAAACGAAGAAATCTCCTGGAGCTTCTGCAAATCTTGGTGTGGTAGTAAGCTTCTTGGAGGCTTATCGAGCACATCCAGTCGCATACTCGGAGATAAGGTAGGATGGACTGTAAGGTGACTATCCAGAATTTCTGCTTGGCTACCGACAGGTTCAGGGTAGACAGGTCCAATATGGGTCTGAGGTCCCCCATCTTTTTTGGCACTAAAAAGAACCTGGAGTAAATGCCTAATAAGGACTGATCTGGGGGGACCGATTTGATGGCCTGATTGTAAACCAGCTTTTAAATTTCGTGTGCTGCGGCCTCCCTTTGAGCGGGTGGGACATCTGGGAGGCACTTTGATTGTATAGGTGGGGCGATGAACGGGATGGAGTATCCTCCGGATATTATTTGGAACACCCAACGGTCCATCGTGATGGACTCCCAAGCCGTTAGGTGCACTGACAATCTTCCCCCCACTGTCTCCAGAGTAGGACAGTTGGGCAACCCCCTCAGGGTTGCTGCGTGGGTCGGTCCGAGAAGGTCTCCCTCGACCAAAAGTTCCTCGGACCCCCTCTGCCTCTGGGGCGGCGTCTGTCTTGTTCCCCTCTGCCTCTAGGGGATGAGTTGTCCTGAGTGTCACAGGAAAACTGAGATTTTCGGAACCACATCTTCTTCTGCCCTCTCTGATTCCTAGAAAAGGATCTTTCAGAGCTAGAGAAGTGGACTCCAATGGCAGAGTCTTCCAGTCCTTCTCGCTCTGGACTAAGGTGTCACGAACTGTCTTCCCAAAAAGGGAGGAACCGTCAAAGGGAACATTCGTGAAAGATGCCTTGAAGGGATCCGCGAATTGACAAAGTCTGAGCCAGGCATGCCGCCTCATAGCTATGCCAGTCCCAGTCACCCTAGCCGCTCCTTCCGTGGCATGGGAAAGAAGATGCATGGACGTGTTAGAAATGGACTTCAGAGTCGACATTTTTGCCTAGAACAGCAGCTTGTCCTCTGGCGACAAGGACTCTGGGGGCGACACAGCGAATTCCGTGACGAGGTCTCGCTGGAGTCAAATGACGTGTGCCAAATAATTCAGCGCTCGTATGGAAAATATCGCTGAAGAAAAAACTTGCTTCTCAAAGCGATCCACCGCCCTAGACTCTTTGTCCGGAGGGTGGACCGAGAACTTTTCTGAGCCAGTTCTCTCTTGGTGGCAGCCGCCACCAGCATAGCATCCACAGGGGCTCCCTTGTACCAAGCATGTCTGTCTGTGGGAGGAGAAAGGATCCTGTCTGGGTGTTTGGGTATTGGCTCTATGGAGTCAGGCTCTTTCCATGCCTGCATGGTGATAAGATCCACTAATGAATCTGCAGGAGGGGACACCCAGGATGTAGATGGGCCCGTGCCAAAGGCCTCCATGAATACTGACTCGTCTGTTGAGGGTTTTGGGGCTGACCAACCTCCCCTCTGGCGGAGGATTTCCATGATGTCTCCAAAGGAGACATCCTCGGGAGGTGACTTGGGGGAACCTTCACCTTCATCCAAGTTAGTATCTTCTGTGAGGGACTCGGGGGAGTCCATGTGCCTCTTCTTACATGAATGCTTATGTGGAGCCTCCTCAGCGGGACACAATCCCTGGGAGATAACCCTCTCCACCGCGTCGAAGGCCAAAGGAGTGCGCGCCTCCTTGGCAACCAACAAGGAAGAAGTTCTCCCCGGCTCCGTCGTGAGGATCGGGGCTGAGGCCAAGGTTGCCAGGGTTCCAAAGGAACGGCTCGGATCTGACAAAGTCGAAGCCAAAGGCATCTCTGTTCCCTCGGATCCGGCTCCCTGTTCTTGGCTCTGAGAGTTGCTCGGATTCGAACAAGTTTGATCCGAGGAACTCAAGGTAATGGCTGGCGTCGAGGTTAGAGGAACCGTTGGTGCAGAACCTCCAGCTCCTCGGATCCATAAACCCTGAGACCGATGGTCGGATCGGGGAAGGAGAGATAGGATGGAAGAAGGGCATACAGGTTCCCCTCTTCGGCGGGAGAGGGACCTTGGCAAGACTCCCATTTGGATTTGGGTCTGAATGAATCTTCGCATCATCCTGTCCACGTCAAGCTCCGATAGACTCCTGATCCAAGGGCAACGTCAGCTCCTGGGAGAACCTCGGGGAATGGAACCAAGGAGAAGTGGTCCTAACAACTTTCACAGGCGGACTGGGAAAAGGCTCCCACACTCAGGAGATTGCTTGTGGTGCCTCTTTACTCTTTTCTATCTCTCTTTTTTGTCCTTATCTGTAACTTTGGTCCCCGCCTCAGCAGGCTTAGAGGGACGTTGAGTCAAAACCTGGGGCGGGGTTGGTCGGCTACAGGAGCCGATGTCGAGGCCGTCGTCTCTAAGGCAGAAACTGGTAGCAGGCCCTTGGCTACCAGTTTCGCCTTCCTCTCTTTATGGGCTCAGGGACTGAACCCTGCACACACAGCACATGGCAAACGAACGCCAAAGCAAATAACACACAAAGTGTGGCCATCAGCCGGTGAAAGCTTGTGGCCACACTCTGTGCATTTCTTGAACATTGGTTTAGGCTGGTCAGCCATAACACACTCCACTGAGCCAAACTCTAAACTAGACACACACACACACTCAGGGTTTGGCTAGGCCTACTCTATACAAGAAAAATTACCTACTTTTTTTTTTTTTAAACAAACCGACTACAAGACAAAGGGAAGGAAGGGCTATCACAAACAACTACTCTCACACACTAACTTAAGAATCAAAAGTTCCACTTAGAATACCCAACTTGGAGCTATAGAGACCATGATGTGTACGCATGAAGCGGCAAACAAGATCTGGGGGAAGGTAGGAGAGGTGAGGGATTATGGGTAAGGGGAGGAGCTTGGAGCAGATGCTTGATAAAATGTTGCCGACTTGGATCCGATATGGATCCGAATACCCACAGGTTGCAGAGAAATGAAGTTAACTACTTCAGATATAGATATATATATATATATATATATATATATATATATATATACATACATACATACATATACATACTCACCCATACATGAAAGATGGCAGTATTGTTCTGTAGTATATATACACACACATATATATATATATATATATATATATATATATATATATATAAAATTATCAGAGGGTGTGAGGTCTTGGGCACCAAACACTGATTTTGGAGTAATGTAGTTGTAGTCTTTGGCGTGTTTGATGTTTGTATTTAAGTGTGTGTGTTTGTGCATTGTTGTTTGACTGAGTGTGTTGTATGTTAGATATGCGTGGTAGTGTGAGTATGATAGAATGTAAGATCAGTAGTTTTCAACAGCTTGAATTGCAATTACTTTTATAGTTGGTGATTCGACTACAAAAATAATATACACACACACACATACATGCATACGTATATAAATAAGGAATTGCACTTAAGTAAGAATCGGAGAAACAAAAAAATTCTCTATAAAAATATTTATCCCTTCTACAACAGCAGGCATTGATTACACCACAAATAGCTTCAAATAAATAATATGATGAATTCAATAGGGCTACAGACCTATGGATGGTAGAATTCATTCTGTTGAAAACATAAGGACAGTAACTACAACTGTTGTCTTCACTTATTTGATGTATACACTGCTTTTCAATACATAAAGTGAATAATTCAGTCATTCATGGAACCCTCTGTTCCTTCATTTCTTCTTCTTCACACTTATAATACCTACTAAAGTAACGTTCTTGCCAGACATTTGTCTCCCTTCTACCTCTAAATCTCCACTGAGACTTGTTCTTCTGGTACTGGCAATCATTTTTGTATTGATATTAAGCTATATCCAAAAAACAAGGGAGGACTCAGGTACACAGCTGAAGCATATAAACGTATAAAAAAGCCTTTATTTGATGAGCGATTTCACTCCACACAGGGCACTTCGTCAGATCATTTAAACAAAGATTAAAATATTTTGTATTTTGCATATAATAACATGTTTTAATCTGTGTTTTAATGATCTGATGAAGCGTCCTGGGTGGTGTGAAAGCACTTATCAAATAAAGGTTTTTATGCATTTATATGCTTCAGCTCTGTACTCAAGTCCTTTCTTGGTTCTTGGATATTTTATTTGGTATATGACGTGAGAACATTATGACCATACCCTGGTGATTTGCTGCTAATTTGATATTAAGCTGTTGCAAGAGGTTTCATTTAATATTAAATAAAACTACAGTAAACATCCTGCTTTTTGGTACAGAATGCAGCAGTGGTTCTCCAGACTAAATCAGGCAGCTATGCAAACACTGCACACATGCATATACTTTCACAGTCTTTTTTTTCTTTAAGTTTAATACAGTATGATATTTTGAGGTTCAGAAACACAAAGCTCACTGCACAACATTGTATCTAGCAAGACTGCTCAGTGCACTATGAGGGATATTCAAGGACTGCTGTTGTGGCACAGCTGCATGGGAGCATGTCAGTCTGGTGAAGGCGATTTCAGCAAATGCAAAGAAACCAAAGCCAGTTTGCTGAAACCGCCTTTAATGAAAGTGGAGATTGCCTTCTTCTCCACTGTTGGGTGACCTTGCAGTTGGTATATATAATTCTGGGGGAGAGGTGTCCCCAGGCATGGGTGGTGCAGGGGGCATTCCCCCTTTAAAAATTGTTTCAATGTTCGCTGAAGGTGGTTTCAGCAAACTGGTTTTGGTTTACTTGCATTTTCCAAAACTGCCTTGGATGGACTAACATGAATCCCAGCTGTATGAAATATATGATAAGCAGCATTACAGTGGTCTGCTGGGTAACACTGCATGCAAATGCAAAAATTTTATGGGTATGGCAATCTAAATTAGCCATGTGCTCTGTCCCAAAGCCTTACACCAGGATTTTTAATGTGAGTTTATTGGTGTATGTAGGTATGTGCATCTGTGAAGGAAGGTGTATGTGCGTGTGTGTGTGTGTGTCTCTCTGCAACAGTGTTATGTGGATTGGTAACAGAAGCACTAACAGGTGCTTGATTCAGACACATGCAAATGAGTCACTAATGATTTTTTGCTCCATGCGGATCTTGCATGTCTCTGAATAGCTAGTTAGCTCCATAGTGTTACTACAAGAGAAAACTGGCCAACTGTTAGCTCGACAGATCAGACCTTTCTGAATGTTCCCTTTGTGCTGAAAATGTTACAAAGACACAATAAATTATCAGTTCATATACAAGTGGCTTCTCCCTTCACTAATGCTAAAATGCACTGCTAAATGCAGTAAGAAAGCACACATCAGCTCCATTTTTATATTACGCAGTTTATTAACAAGCTAACAAACTACAAAACTAAAACTGGTGGCACAGATATATAAAAATACTTCATATGTCACATGCACCACTATGGAATACAAGAATATGACTTCTAATACATTGCCAAATAGCTATTAAATAAAACAAATAAGCAACAGCAGTGCAGAAGGCACCCTAACTTCATAAATTAAAATAACTCTGAGACAATATATTGCTTTGCCTGTAATAACAACCCTATGGAATCCTTTAAATTAAACAACTGACATCCTCTCTGATAATCTATACATTTGTTCAATGCAACCAACACCTGGTGCTCACCACAATCTCACAACCAAAGAAAAAAGAGACGGGACAAAAACAACATTTTGGTTTCCATGCTTTATTTCTTTTCTAAATACAGGAGCCACGTTAGCCACTCTGCAACATGGCAAGGCCTCATCTCATCTGTTATACCTCTGTTTTCTAAACCATAGATCTCTTTCTTCAACTATTTTATCTCCTTTATTGTGAGAAGGGAAAGTTGCTTCCGCATTCTAGTTAACAGCTTTTTAATGCTATTATCAAAAGGTCTGATAAATTCTGGACATGGCTGGTCAGTCCTTCAATCATCAAAGAACCCAAACAGTACATCTTAAGGTCTAGTTTCACTTCTGCCCCCTCCCCATACAGCTGTAGTCATATCTGCTACATTGTTCTAAATAGTATCAGTTTAGGACTGCACAAAAATATTGTACCGATTCATCTGATATTCTGGGTAAAGACATCACTGAGAAATGCTAGAAACATTAGGGAAAATCTTAGCTAAACAGTTAGTATTTTTTTTTTCTTTGTGGAGACTCTTCCCCATGAAAATCTTACAATGACAAGATCTGGTCACATACACTTGAAGCTAAACCAGCTTTTGATCTACAGACCTCAAACAACTGGGGTATCTACTGCTTATTCATACTTCCAGTAAATGTACTTTTTCTATTAACACTTTCCTATAGATCACCAATTAGCCCTTTCAAAACCTGAATTCCTTTTTGATAAATTTTCCTAACTCATTCATTTTTCCCTGCCCCCTGTTCTGTGTAACTAGTTCACAGTGTTTATTTTTCAATGCACTCATAAAGCAAATAATCTCTCCTCCACAAGACAAAAATTCTCTCTAAGAACCTGTCAGACTGGAAAACTATCTTCATGCACTGACTGGCTCCAACAATTTATTGTCAACCTTCTAGTTAGCCAAGGTTCAAGAATGAAACGTCTTGGGAAAACTTCAAGATCCTAGCGATAAAACATATATTAGCTCACAAATATGTTATCAATAACCAAAGTAAACATTCAAATAACCTAAAGATCTGGGAACAAATTTTTAATATTATATTAGCTTAAGCTAGTGAAATCAGGATATCCCATTATTATTCTATTTTAGACCATAAAGTAAACTTTTAGAAAAACCTTAAAAATTGCATGGAAATATATTTAGACGGGAACTGTGTGTATATCTTACTCAAATGGTGAAAGCATTTATGTAAATATTGTATATTTTGTATTTCATTGTTGTTAGAAAGTGTGTAGAAATTATTTTTGTTTTTTTCTTTTTTTTAAGTGTTTATGAAGAAGTTAAAAATAATAAAGATTTATTATTGAAAAAAAAAAAAAAAAAGAAATGACTCTCCTCACTATCCTGATAGATGACAGTCGCCATTGCTCTACAAGACCTAACGCATTACCTCTGGTTCACTGGCAAGTCTTCCACGGGTCCTTGACTATTTAAACTTACTGATATCTTGTGTATTTGTATTCCAGAATAATAATGATGGATGAGATCCCCCACTCCTTATCCAATCCTGCAACATAGACCTCCAGATAATATTATATACTGGATGATTGCATTTGCATAATATAGTAAGCTGGGTTGCCAACAAGTACAAATGAAGAGTAGGAAGAGCTAACCCACCTTGATTTTGAGGTATAGTTAAATCATAATCAACTCTGGGTCCACCTTTTTACCAAATAAACTGGGAAAAGTACAATTGTGTAGTTTACTTAATATAACAAGAAGTTATGTACTCACCATAACATTTGATGTATGTAGTCCATCTCGCCTCACATTCTTACCCGTGGGTTCGGAGCCGAATATCGGTTCTGACTCGGCCAAACTTTTCTAGCTCGAAGTCTTCTATTGGCTGGGCTAAGATGGTATCCCATGCTGCATTGCTCCATATCCCCCAATCTAGTTTGCTGCGAACACCACACTCATACCCCATGCATAACGACACCCAAGTAAAGAATAATAAACTAAAGGTGAAGGGAGCTCTGAAACCCAGACCTAACCTCCAGATCCTCCAGGAAGGGGGAAGGTGGGAGGGTAAGTAAGAATGTGAGGCGAGATGGACTACATACATCGAACGTTATGGTGAGTACATAACTTATTGATGTTATGTAGTCCAATCTTGCCTACATTCTTACCCATGGGACAGCGTCCCCAGCACCTAAATCCTGGGAGGCTCAGAGGAAGATACTCCTGAGTACTGTGGAACCAAAGGAAGACTTGCCCCTAGATACCACGTCCAGCTCGTAATGAGTAACAAAGGTGTGAGGAGATGTCCAGGTAGCTGCAACACAAATATCATCCATAGACAATCTGGCCTGATGGGCTGTAGATGTAGATACAGCCTGAGTAGAGTGAGCCTTGACTGGAAACGGTATGTCTTTACCCTGAGGAATAAATTAAAGATATGCAATTTGATATCCACCTGGATAGGGTGACTTTGGAAACAGAAGACCCAATTCTGTTTACCGAAAAGGAAACAAACAGCTGATTAGATTTTAGGAGATCTTTGGTTCTGTGCAGATAAAAACGTAACTGTCTGTGTACATCCAACTGATGAAATTTAAATTCTGCCTTGTTTGAAAATTGGGGAAAGAACACTGGCAACTCAATAGATTGATTAAGATTAGATATGGATGCCACTTTAGGAAGAAAGGAAGGGTTTGGTCTAAGAGAAACCCTGTCCTTATGAAAGGTCAAGTATGGGGGTTTGATAGAGAGAGCTTGAATCTCTGAGATGCGTCTGGCTGATGTGATGGCTACTAAAAAGGCAGTCTTCCAGGTCAAGAATTTTAAGTCACAAGTAGCTGAAGGCTCAAAGGGTGGCGAAGTGAGAGCTTGCAGAACAAAATTTAAATCCCAGGGCATGATCGGTTCCGAGACAGGAGGACGGAGTAACAGAGTGCCCTTCAGGAAAGCCTTACAGAGTCTGTGAGCCATCAGACTAGGCTCATTAGCAACATGAAAGTTAGAAATCGCTGCCAGTTGGACTTTAATGGTAGCGGACGCTGAGCCCTGATGAAAAAGCATAGACAAAAACTCCAAGACGGAAGCAATTGGAGCTGTGTAAGGGTCAGTCTCTTCAGTATGAGCCCAAATAGAAAACCTCTTCCATTTGCTGGAATAAATCTTCCTAGTAGAGGGCTTATGAGAGGAAGATAAAATATGAACTACCTCAGGTGAAAAGTGATGAAGCCTAACTAACGACGGAAGTGGAGTAGCCAGGTTGTCAATCAGAGGGTCGGCAGAGAGGGATGGAGATGCCCTGACATGCATGTCAGTAAGTCTAGTTGTGGGTCCAGAATCCAAGGCGTGTCCACAATGTAGGGATGGAGAAAGGGGAACCAAACTTAATGAGGCCAGTGTGGAGCAATCAGAATCATTCTGCTTCCCAAGGATTGCGCTTTCTGAATCACTTTTGACAGCAAGGGAAACGGAGGGAAAGCATATAGCAGACCAGAGGGCCAATCGTGGACTAGAGCGTCACTGGGTGACTCCCCCTGTGGGGGGATCAACGTGAAGTAGCTGCTGCATTTGGCATTGAGGGGGCTGGCAAAAAGGTCGCAGCAAGGCTGACCCCATCTGCTGAAGATCCGTTCTGCAACTAGATGGTTCAGGGACCACTCGTAAGGCATCAGAATAGCTCTGCTTAGCCTGTCTGCTATCACATTGGACTTCCCAGGAATGTGCGTTGCCACCAGAAACCGTTGGGAAGATACTGCCCACTGCCACACTCGTATGGCCTCTCTGCACAGGGGGTATGACCTGGTTCCTCCCTGCTTGTTCAGATACCACACCACTGACATATTGTTCGAGTGGATTGCAATAGCCCCGAGAGGTAGAAAGCTCTGAAGTGCCTGCAACGCAAGAAGCACCGCTCTCATCTCTAGGACATTGATATGCAGATGTATCTCGTGCTCTTGCCACGTGCCTTGGACTGTCCTGCCAAGATAATGCCCCCCCCCCCCAATCTGGGAGGCGTCCGTGGTCACCGTGGCAACCGGGGGCAGTGGAACGTTGGGTTTTCCCCTGTCCAGATTGTTGGTACAAAGCCACCAACTGAGATCCTGTTTGCACCTGTCCGTGAGCAAAATAGGGTGGGAAAGTGGAAGTCTCTGGAGAGACCACTGAGTAAAGAGGAGCCATTGAAGGAGCCTCATGTGTAATCTCGCTAGAGGGACTAACATAATTGCTGCTGCCATAGTCCCCAGGAGTTGGAGAACCCATCTTGCCTTCGCTCTTTTCAGGGAGAACAGGGCGTACACCTGTTGCTGTAAGAATCTGATTCTTTCCTGTGGTAGAAAGGCTCACATTTGAACGGTGTCTAGCTCTGCACCTATAAAAATGACACGCTGTGAGGGCAACAAGGCGGATTTTTCCCAGTTCAGTGTTATGCCCAACTGCAGACATAGAGTGATGGTAGCGTCCCTGGTTTGGATTAGTAGATGCCTGGTTGTGGCGGTGAGGAGCCAGTCGTCCAGATACGGAAACACTTGGAATCCTTGACGTCTCAAGTAAGCTGTCACCACCAGCATAAACTTGGTGAACACCCTGGGGGCTGTGGTGAGACCAAAGGGCAGGGCTCGAAACTGAAAATGACTGGCTCCCAGCCGGAAGCGTAGGTGACTCCTGGATGCCCTGTCCATTTTGATATGGTAGTAAGCATCCTTGAGGTCGATGGAGCACATCCATACTTCTTTTCTCAACAATGGGAGAATTGACTGTAATGTGACCATATGGAACTTGGACTTTTGTACATTGTTGTTCAGTTGGCTGAGATCTAATATGGGTCTCAGGTCCCCTGTTCTTTTCGGCACCAAAAAGAATCTTGAGTAAGTCCTTACTCCGATCTGGTCTGAAGGGACATGCTGGATGGCTCCTTTTTCTAGCAGCTTTGAAACCTCTGAAACCGCGTAATCCCTTTCACTGGGTGGAACGTCTGGGATTTTTCTGACTGGAGGGGGATCTGATGAAAAGGGGATGGCATAACCTCCGGTAATTATTCCTAATACCCATTGGTCCTGGGTGATGCTTTGCCAGGCTTCCGGGTATAACGATATTCGACCCCCGACTGGCTCCGGAAACACATAGTCGGGCCTCCCATCAGGAGCGATGGTAGGGAGAACTGCGAAAGGAATCGCTATCTCCCGAATTGTGGGGGCCCCCTCTGCCTCTGGGGCAGCGTCTTCCTGAATAACCTCCCCTTCCTCTGCCTCTGGAGGGGGGCTCACCTTGTGCACCAGGAAAAAACCTCTGTGATTTTTTGAACCATATCTTTCCACCCATCTGGGCCTTGGGGTAAGGCCTACAGGGAAGGGAAAAACGGACCCCTACAGCAGACAGAGGTTTTCCCTCCTGTTCGCACCTGGTGAGAGTGTCTTTCACCTTGGTTCCAAACAAAGAAGAACCATCAAAGGGGGCGTCAGTGAAAGAAGACTTGAAGGCCTCTGCGAAATGACAAAGGCGCATCCAGGCTTGCCTCCTAAGGGCGACTCCTGAGCTTGCTGCCCTACTCGCTCCCTTGGCTGCATACGAAATTAGCCTCATGGAGGAGTTAACGATGGAATTGAGGGTAGACATCTGGGCGTTAACTGTCTGGGCTACCACCTCAGAAATGTTACCTGTAAGAGTATCTCCTAGCTCCTTGAGGAGATCTCTCTGGAGCAGAGTAAAGTGAGATAGGTAGTTCAGCGACCGTAAGGTAAAGGTTGCTGACAAAAGGGTACGCTTCCCGTACTGGTCCATGGACCTAGACTCTTTGTTAGGAGGATGGACGGAGGAAGAAGTCTCGGCTAATTCCTTCTGGGTGGCCGCCACCACCACCATGGCATCCAAAGGGACACTTTTGGACTAAAATTTATTACCCGGGGGAGCAGACAGAAATTTATTGGGTCTCCTGGGTACAGGTTCCACAGAATCAGGGTTCTCCCACACCCTCTGACAAATTAAATCCAGCATCTCGTCGACGGGTGGGGACACCCAGGAGGAGGAGGGCTGAGCTCCAAAGGCCTTCAGGAAGACTGACTACTCCTCGGAGGGGGCTTTGGATGGCCAGTCACCTCTTTGTTTCAATATCTCCAGGATGTCGGAGAAAGAAACATCCTCAGAGGATGACTTGGGGGACCCCTCCAATTCCTCGAGGTCAGTATCTGAGGCAAGAGACTCATCCTGGGAGTCTATGTGCTTCCTCTTGCATGTTTTCTTTCTAGAAGGCTCCTCAGACAAACACTCTGAGGGGCCCTCAGAAACTTGGGGACCACTCGTGGGGGTATCCCTAGGCCTTGGGGCTCCGCTGTCTACAGATAGGTGGTGATCAGAGA
Organism: Protopterus annectens; assembly: GCF_019279795.1. Taxonomy (NCBI): domain Eukaryota; kingdom Metazoa; phylum Chordata; order Ceratodontiformes; family Protopteridae; genus Protopterus; species Protopterus annectens. The sequence continues at coordinate 1,511,003,661 of NC_056725.1, forward strand.
CCCGCACCGGAGTGGTAGGGGACAGAATGACCGACCTGCATGATGTAGCTGACGATCTGGCCAGCGCACTCCACATGGCCTCAAAAGCTGGCCCTCCCAAATCCGAGGACCAACCAGCCTCCAAGGCCACGGAGTCGGGGTTCCTCGAGCTGAGGCACCGAGCGGGAGACTAGGAACCGAGAGGTGTCCCGAGGTGTCCCCCTCGGGCCCGACTGAAGAATCCTGAGTCCCGAATCCCGTGGACGGCACCGACGGGGTCAAAGCTGACATCGGCACTGATAAGCCCGGAGGGGCCATCGGAACCGACTTAGGAACATCACATGGAGTGGAGCATTCCAGCTCTGAAAACAGAGATGCGCTCGGAGGAGGAATAATCGAAGAAGGTATCAGGACGGGCTCCAGAGGTGACTGGGACGGAGCCGAGAACAATTTAGCCAAAAGCGGTGACTGAAGGAGTCTCTGCACCACCCTATCAACATCCACATCTGAAAGTGTCCTGGAGGATTTGGAGGACAGGGAGGGAGATCGAGATCTCCTCTCAGGTGACACTTGTCTAGTACTGGGCGATCGGCTCTGAAGGGATTCCAATATAATTGGAGCCGACACCGGTTCCATCAACACCGACACTTCCTGTGGCCCCGAGGACAGTGGAGCTGAGAAGGTCGAAGCTAGTTTGATTACTTTCTCCAGTGGCTACGAGGAGACTGAAGGAGCCGGAGATCTCTTTTTTGATTTTGTGGATTTTGATTTTGAGCTGGAAGCAGAATCCATGGCCTCTTCGAACGAGGGTTTCAAGAGTCCCTTCAGAATTAACTTATTCTTTCTTTCTTGAAGCACCCTGGGACTAAAAGCATGGCAGAAGCTGCAGGACTCCTGCAGATGGATTGCTCCCAGACAATAGACACATACTGAATGTCCATCGGTGATGGACATTTTGTAACCACACTTAGAGCATTTTTTAAAACCCGAAGGCTTGTGCTCCTTGGAATCTTTACACATCTTGATAAAGAATCACAATTACCAATACAAAGATCACGTCACTGACCAACTGGAAAAAACAACTAAATTCACAGAATACACCACACTAAGCGCGGGAACAAAATTACCACAAACCAACTGCACAAACAATCCTAAGAAAGGACACACACTAAGGCAACTAGGGCTAAAAACTTCTAAATTAAACGGTTTTAGACCAGCACTAGCACACACAACAAGGAAGACAGACACCAAAACCTCTAATTTAAGCGGTTTTAGACAAAAAACACAAACGCAGGTACAAGCAAGGAGACAGACTAGGTCCTCTAACTAAAACAGGCCTAGCAAGTTGGAACAGCTAGTGGGATACCACAAAATACAATCACACTACAGATTATGCACAAAAAAACACCAAACTAGAATAGCTATTAAAATAGCTTTGTGTTTGTCACAAATTCTCTCAAGAAGAAGAAGAAAATGGGTACTTAGCCACAGCCAAGAGCGAGACCATGTCCGAGCTACACAAGCGGCAAACGAGATCTGGGGATATGGAACAATGCAGCATGGGATACCATCTTAGCCCAGCCAATAGAAGACTTCGAGCTAGAAAAGTTTGGCCGAGTCTGAGCCGATATTCGTCTCTGAACCCACGGGTAAGAATGTAGGTGAGATTGGACTACATAACATCAGTAGATGTTCAAATAGATCACTACCACAGTATCCATTACATACTGGATGCATCCTGCCAAGGATACCATATATCCTGTCTACAAAGCTTCAGACATGCCAAAAAAAACTTTCTTGCCCCAAACATGAAGTCTGAAGCCTAAAGCTCCAAGTAAAGTCATGTCAGAAAGGAGAAGAAAATTGGAGAAATATACTCTGTCCCACCCCAGCCAGGGAAGGGAATAATAAGGGGGATGGAGGGAGGGTGCCAATACTGCAACAGAGATTTATTTGCCATCTATTGTTAAGGTAAGCACACTGCACAATTCTACTAAGTTCTTCACTAGATTAATGTTGCAGTAGTCACACCTAACAAAGCTCAGGAAGAAAGAGTAGTTATGGAAAAGATCCCTGAAGAACTGCCCAAGCAAAGCCCACTCTAGATCTGGAAACAAAATCCAAATTGTAATGTTTGGTAAAAGCATGGAAGAGAATCAAACTGAGTAGGTAAAAGCTGGTTCAATAAATTCAAAAGCAGCAAGTAAAACAAAACAAAAGAACCAGCTAACACAGCACTGTATAAAACACTTGTTTAATCTAAAAAATAAAACGCTTGATCTAAAAAATAAAAACAGTAAAACGTACATCACAGATGAGTGCTTTCACACCAAATGTGCTTCATCAAATCTCTAAGGACCATGTTGCTGCTTCTAGTATAGATACAGAGGCCACTCCTTTCCAGAAACCCCCACATGTGGAAACTGCTTTCACAGAATGAGCTTTGAAATTCTGAGCAAGATGGTTGTCACAACTAAATAGAAGATCCAAATGGAATGGGAAAGCCATCTAAAGATACTGGACTTCCATTTTTTTTTTATCTTTGTAAAAAAGAAAATGTTGATTAGATTTCCTGAAATCTTTAAGTTTTGTCCAGATGAAATCTCAATTATCAGTGAACATCCAGGCAATGAAGAATCATTTCACTTTTCTTTTTAGGGATGGGATAAAAAAAGTACAGTTTTGTACCTACCATAAATGTAGATGTTCGAGTGTTCACACTTCTGCAGTCATCACTTGGGTTATCCTGCCATCAGGCAGTCCCGCAGTCGGCCAGAGTTCCAAAGTCTTGGTCCGGCGTTGGTTGTTGTCGCTTCTTCCCTAACGTCAGTGCGCCAGGGGTATATAATATGCATCCAACGCCATTTTCTTCAGTTTTTCTTGCCCCAAATGTCAGGTGCCCCCAAGTAGGTAGACAATACATATTGCTAATCAAAAATAAACATATAAAATAAAAACAATACCTTCAGTTACCAGCAAATACACCCCAAAGTTTGTATAGGATAGAAAGGTATAGATAAGTCCAGCTAGTTCAGAGGGGATGGAGGGAGGGTAACCTGGACTGCAGCAGTGTGAACACTCGAACATCTACATTTATGGTAGGTACAAAACTGTACTATGTTCATCGTGTTACACTGCTGCAGTCATCACACTTGGGTTGAATCCCATAGCTAAGGTTGGGTGGCTGGTCTATAGTTAGGATTGGCTATGAGGCCCTGCAGAACTGCAGTGGCAAATCCTGCTCTGGATTTAGAGTAAAGAGGCAGGTGATAATGCTTGGTGAAGGTGTGCACTGAACTCCAAGTTGCAGCCTCCAAAATTTCCTTGGTAGGTACTCCTCTGAGAAAGGCTGTTGAAGTGGCTGTTGCCCTGGTGGAATGAGGCCTAATGTTATTAGGGACTGGTTTTCCATGCTGTGTGTAGCAGTACCGAATGCAGTGTCCTATCCATTTGGATATAGTCTGCTTTGAGATAGCCTTGCCTTGTGATCCTGCAGCATATGCTACAAACAGTTGTTCAGTTTTCCTGAAAGCTTTTGTTTTGTCCAAGTAGAAGTGTAGCTGTCTGTGTACGTCCAAAGAATGCAGAAGTTTCTCCCCTTTATTTTGGGGGTTTGGATAAAAAGTTGGCAAATGGATGGTTTGCTTAAGAGCCACACTAGATACCATCTTTGGCATGAAGGTAGGGTTTGTCCTTAAAGATACCCTGTCCTGATGAAAAATTATAAAAGGTTCCACTGCCATTAATGCCTGTAGCTCTGAGACTCTTCGTGCTGAAGTTACTGCCAGGAGGAGCTGTTTTCCATGATAAAAATTTTAGATCGGCCGTATTGGCTGGCTCAAAAGGAGATAGGGTCAGTTTTTCCAAAACAAAATTGAGGTCCCAAGTTGGTGTTGGTGCTCTCCGGGGCGGTCTTATGTTTTTAGCCCCTCTGAGGTACTGCTTTAGCAAGGGATGAGAGAATAAAGGAGGATCCATGTTGTAATGTGCAGAAATGGCAGAGGTGTGGATCTTAATTGATGAAAAGGATAGGCCTCTGTCCAGCATCTCAGTTAAGTATTGTAAAATCTGAGGAATGTTTGGAACAAGAGGGTTAAGGCTGTGAGCCTGGTTCCAGGCACAGAATCTCTTCCATTTTTCTGAGTAAGCTTTCCTGGTGCTAGGCCTCCTGGCCTCCAAAATGACATCCATAACAGCTTTAGAGAGAGGTGTTGCCTGTTTGACTAAAGTATCTGCCATGCAGCCAGGTTTAGAGTTTTGAGCTGACCGTGCAGGATCTGATTGTGTTGTTGAGTCAGAAGGTGTGGAATTTGGGGCAAAATCCATGGTGGGCCCCGAGCCAAGTTCCTTAAGATTGGGTACCAGTGCTGGCGTGGCCAGTCTGAAGCAATCAGGATCATCTGTGGTTTTTCTTGTCTGGCTTTTAGGAGCACCTTTGAAAGGAGAGGCAGTGGTGGGAAGGCATAGACTTTTAGGTTTTTCCAGCTGAACAGAAAAGCATCCACTTTTCCATGCTTGTTTGTGATAAGTCCTTGTGCAGAATTTTTGTAGTTGGCAATTCAGTGGGGAGGCAAAAAGATCTATGTCTGGGCATCCCCATTTTTGTGTTATCATGCTGAAGATTTGTGGATTCAATTTCCATTTGTGAGGGTCCATGATATTTCTGCTTAGGTCGTCTGCCAGAGTATTTTTCTTTCCTGGCAGGAATTGTGCTTGCAGGTGAACTTGGTACATTAGAGCTGTGTTCCACAAGGTCATGGCTTGCCTGCATAGGGGATAAGAGTGAGTGCCCCCTTGCTTGTTTATGTACCACAGTACTGTGGTGTTGTCTGTCTTTAGTAATAGTTGTCCTGGATGCAGAAGGTCCTTGAAAGCTGTTAGGCCATTTTGAACAGCCAACATCTCTTTTGATTGATGTGAAGATGCATCTGGTCTGTGGTCCACTTGTCCTGAATGCATTTTCCTGCCATGTGTGCTCCCCAGGCGTAATCCGAAGCATCTGTTGTTAGAGTTTGCCTGGCTGTGGGTTGAGTAAATGGCTGACCCTTGTTTAGGTGACATGCCTGTGCCCACCATCGAAACTTCTGTTGTAGGCAGGGAATCATTGGAATTACTGCTTGTAAACTGTGAGAGGGTTAAGTCCAAACACTTTTTAGGTACCATTGTAATTTCCTCATATGAAGTTTGGCATATGGTATTAGTAGTATGCAGGATGCCATGAATCCCAGGGCCTGCAGAATTTTTCTTGCAGGGAGATGGGACTTTTTTGCCAGTAATTGAAAATATTGAGTTAGTTGAAGTTGTTTGTTTGGCGTGAGGTAAGCCATCTGGGCCGTTGTGTTTAAGCTGGCACCCAGGAATGTAATCTGTTGTGAGGGCACTAGTTTTGACTTCTTTTCGTTTACTGTGTACCCCAGAGAAATTAGCAACTTTTTCACAAACGCCAGATGCTGTAGAAGAATGTTCTTTGTCTCTGCTTGAATGAGGCAGTCGTCCAGGTATGGAAATATTTGAATTCCTTTTTGTCTGCAAAATGCAATTACTGGTGCCAGGCACTTTGCGAAGACCCTGAGCGCAGTAGATAAGCCAAAGGGCAGTGCAGAGAATTGGTAGTGCATTGTACCAGCTTTGAATCTGAGGTATCTTCTGCAATTTTGTCTGATAGGGACATGCAGGTATGCCTCTTTGAGGTCCAGAGTAACAAGCCAAGCCTTCTTGCCCAGCATGGGTAGAAGCTGCTGTAATGTCAACATTTTGAATTTCGGAATATCCAGGTAAGTATTCAGAATTGAAAGGTGCAGTATGGGCCTCCAGGCTTTGTCCTTTCTGGGGACCAGGAAGAGCCTTGAGTAAAATCCTTGTTCTTGTTCCTGTTGTGGTATGTTTTGTATAGCTCTCATGTCCATGAGGGCTGAAATTTGTTTTTGTGCCTCTGCCCATTGATTTTGTGATAAGTCTGGCATTCCTTTTAGCTTTGGTAAAGTATGAAAGTGGAATCTATAACCTTGAGACACAATATTCAGGACCCATTTGTCTTGGGTGATTGTTTGCCAGTTTTGAGAAAAAAGTGCTAGTTTTCCCCCCAAGGGGGCTTCCAAAAGGGACGTGCTTGGTATACGCAAAGGAAAGTCATTGTGACTGTTTCCTGTAAGGTTTTGACTTGTCCTCACCTCCTTTAGGGGTTGAGGTGCCCCACTGTCGTTGTCTGTTTGAGCCTTGGGGTTGAGATCTGCCTCTAGGGCGTCTGTATCTGCCTCTCTGTGGCCTGTCAGACACTGGAAAGGACCAATTCTTTGTTGGCCAATTTCTGCTAAACCGAGGTGGCTGTACCTGTAAGAAATCCTTGACTGTTTGCATAGATTTAGCTTTATACTCCATTTTCTTTAACACCTCTTCTGCCTTTACACCAAACAAGGTATCATGCTGTAAAGGAGCATCCAATAATTTTGCCTTAACATGATCAGGTAAACTCTGTTCTTTTAACCAAGCATGTCTTCGAATAACAGAACCTGTAACTGCGGCTCTACAAGAGGCCTCTAAAGAATCAAAACCACATTGCAGAGTATGTTTTCCCACCTGTTCAACTACATGCAATAAATCCTGCATTTCTTTACAATCAGGAGCTTCTGAGCTTGCAAGCATTTTCTGTTTTAACTGAGCCAATAAATATTGTTGGTACTTAAGCATGTGAAACTGGCAATTTAAAGCTCTTACTGCTAAAGTTGCAGACGTGTATACTTTCTTCCCCCATCTATCCAAAGCTCTGGAATCTCTGTCAGAGGGTACTGGATTTTTTGCAATGGAAGCCTTAACCCCTTTTGGACCCTGGGAAATAGTTTCTGGATCAGCAGAAGGGTTTTTGTAAAGAAACTTGTGAGAGTCAGGGACTCTATAATACCTATCTGGCTTGGCTGGAGCAGGGGGCAAAGAGTCAGGAGATAAGCTGGATTCAGAGAACACATCATCCACAATATCTAGCACAGGCGGAATAGCCAGGGGCCTGTGCTGAGGCAATAAGAGGAAATCCCTGAGCCTTTTCTTGGATTCTGAGTAATCCTGACTTTCCCAATGGAAATGCTACCTCATGGTATGTAAAGTTTTCCCAAAAGAATAATCCTCAGGAGGAGAGGCTGAAGGGATAGATTCCTCAGCATCAGAGTCCTCATAGGGGGGTAGGGAGTATCCCTGGTCTGAAGAGGAATCAGAGGAAATGGAAACTTGATCAGAGGAGTCATAGTCTGTATCCTGCCTAGGCCTTTTCTCAGGAGGAGGATGGGAACCCCTGATTAGAGTAATGAGGTCTTCAGCATTTTAAGCATCTGTTTCTTAGGCATGGAGGACCGTCCAGGAGAATGCTGTACTTGTTTCTTTGTTTTTAATGGTACCTTTGTCTTGGCTGTTGTTTTAATGGTATGTTGTGAAGGTCTGAAAACACCCTCAGAAGCCGATGCCTGCGCAGCGGCTCCAGATCCATCTGAGGGATTAGTTTCCATAGGCCCAATACCTTGAGTTTCCAGAGGCCTAGATGTCTCCACGTGGGAGTCGGAAGCGGCCTGTGGCTCTGAGGTAGCGGGTGTCAGGGGCTGCGAAAGCACCTCACTGAGAACCGGCGAACCGGTGACTGGCCTAGAAGAGGTTTCGTCGTCGGTTTTGGACCTCGGATGCCTGCCCTTATCCTTGCCTTTGCGTTTTTTCGGTATTGAGGTCATCGGCTGATCCGAAGGCATGGTATAATTGAACCTTTGGCCAAAGTAGTGTAAAGCAAAATCAAAACGCCTTTTTATAGTGCGTTTGTTAAATCTAGCACAAAACCGACAACTAGTGATGTCGTGATCAGGGCCTAGGCATGGAATACAGTAAGAGTGGAAGTCCTTATGAGGTATTTGCTTCCCACAAGAAATACAATTATTAACTTTTTCTGACATCGGTCTGAGGCAAGAAAAAGGTTTCCCCAATGGGGTACTTAGCTTTATTGAAGACTTCGGATCTGAAATTCGACTTCGAAAATCTCAGGAGTCGGCCAACCGGCACTTGCGAACTGCTTCTGCTTCGGGCACCGCACGGCAAGAAAGACTGAAGAAAATGGCATCGGATGCATATTATATACCCCTGGCGCACTGACGTCAGAGAAGAAGCGACAGCAACCGACGCCGGACCAAGACTTTGGAACTCTGGCCGACTGTGGGACCGCCTGATGGCAGGATAACCCAAGTGATGACTGCAGCAGTGTAACATGATGAACATCAGAGTAAATTCAGAGACATACTTAGGTATAAAACAAAAACTGATCATGAGATTCACTATCCTTGAGAAAGATCAAAAAAGGCTGACTAGACATAAGGGGTCTCTAATTCACATACTCATGTAGTACAAGTTACCGCTACCAGCAAGGCCATCTCCCAGGATGACCGCAGGTTCAAAGGAATGCTAAGCTAACTTTTCCACTACAAAATTCAAGTCCCAAGAAGAAGCTACCTTTTTATTTCTTAGTGGCCTGATATGCAAAACTCCCTTTTTAAAATTATTTGACTTACACTAAAGAGGAAAGAGGGGTATTCAGTGGCCAACATGCTGAACCGCCCGAGAGCTATACCTTAACTGAATTGTACATGTGGCAATGAAAAAACAAGAGTGACCCTACTTAAGGTGAGTTCTGTCCTCTATTTTGACACCAAAGAAAAAATGTTTTCCAACTGGACAAATAAGATTATCTATTTCCTTACATCCTTCAATAACTGTTGCATGGGCTCAGAATAAAGGCGCCTAAAGGGGATCAAAAGTTTATCATTCATACAGTTAGAATGAGATCTATAATACTGAGATGAATCAGTGATCCCCTATCCTGTGTGAGCAAGTCCACTCTGTGAAGAAGCCTTTGGTAATTGCCCCTGTCCAGCTGCATGAGAAGGGAGAACCAATGGTGTGTGGGCCAAAAGGAAGTCATCAGTAGCATCCTTGGTAAGTCCTTTCTGATCTTTTCAAGAACTCTGGAAATGAGAGGAAGAAGAGGCAAAAGGAAACATCCCCTACCAGGAGATTGAGAATGCATCTATCTTCCAGTGTTTTTTGCAAGTTGTCCTGGAGTAAAAAAGTTTCAATTGTCTGTTTAGAGTGGAGATGAACAGATCTATTTAGGGAGTTTCCTGCTGTTGTACTATCTGTAGGAAGACTCCTGGCGAAGCGTCAATTTATGAGGGTCTATCCTGGATCTGACCAAAGAGTTTACTACTGTGTTCTACTCCAATGGGATAAGTTTACCTGAAGAAATAGGAGGAGGCAAGGATAGTTAGAAATGTTTCCTTTGGAAAGCAGATCTTTGGGACCCAACTGACTTCTTTCTGAACTGCTATTTTGTATACAAGAGAGGTTTGTTAAAAAAAACAGTCCTGGATTGGAAGGGTAATTCCAAAAAAATCTGAAACATGGAGATAAGAATAACTTTTAATCCCTATATAAGTTTACATTCCTCTCCTGGTTTTTGAGAAATGCATCAGAAGAATCACCAAATAAGAAGCCCTTATCCAGAGTAGAATTTAACAGTTGGGCTTGGACACTTTCCGGAAAAGTCTGAAGTCTAAGCCAAGCATGTCTTCTCATCACTGTTCCAGAAGTACCAGCTCTGGAAACAGCATCTGTGGCATGACAGGAACATTTAAAAGTGTGTTTAGTCATCTGAGATGCAGAAGTAAGCATTTCCATTACAGTGGATTTTAAATCAGAATTTGGTAGACTTGCTAATGATTGTCCCATGTTACACAAGATAGATAAATACTAGGACATATAAGTTGGCAACTAATGGCCCTGAAAGTGAAGGTGGAAGAAGTATATACTTTTTTTGCAAACCTGTCAAGATCTCTACCGCCCCACTTAATTCCCACCTTACCACATCACTACCTCTCACACTTTTAACACCCACCTATTGCAAGAGTCCTATCTCATTTGTATATCTTTCTCTTTTTTTGTTGATTAAAAAAAAACTCTGACTTTTGTACTGCATGTTATGCACATTATTGTAATGTTTATGCAAACTTCATTCTCAGGCCTTTTGTAAATTTGTAATGTTCTCGTGTAAAGCACATTACTGTAATGTTTGCACAAAACTTCATTGTCAGACATTTTTCTTTTTTTTAACTTTGTAATAACTGTCTGGGGCTTTTCTCCTTGGATCTCCACTGAGAATGGACTCTGGCTCAGTTGGACTAACCCAGTTAACAAATGCAAAATAAATAAATACAGCTCTGTTGTCTTTATCTTTACGGACTGGATTAGAAAATGAAAAGCTTCAAGCACCTTTATCTGAATCCAAAGAAATACTTACAGTGACAGCAGAGGTTTTTTTATAAAAATCCATGTGTGCCTGACACCCTATAAAACCCGTCTGGCTTTTCTGAAACTTGAGGCTCAGAGTCTGGAGATGTAGAAGCAGCCAAAAAGGCATCCTCCAAAGCTCGTAAAATTGGTGATACAGCAAAAGGCTTATGGAAGTCCATATTTGAAACTTCACAATATCTTTTTTGGGAGTCAAAAACTTCTTTAAACTCCCATGTGAAAAAGAAAATGTTTCATTTTTGGCACTGTGTAACTAAAGGGTATTTCCTCATTAGGGGAGTCAGATGACAAAGCATCCACAATCTCAGATTCACAACCGGTGAGGAAGGAGAATCCAGTCCTTCATTACCCGAGTTACAAAATACTCTGAAAGAACAGGAAGAGACGTTGTTCCTCTTAACAGATATAGAAGAGAAAAAAAGCAGGTAAAGGAGACTGAAATACTGAACAAGTCAAGTAAAATTGTATGAGCACTCCTTATTGCCTTACTGAGAAGGAGGAGTAGAAGAAGGGTATAAAAGCTTAGTTTTCTGAGTATGCTTTTGGGAGTGTCCAAATGTATGGTCTTTGGGGGTTGAAGCCATTGGTCTGATCTCCATGAGAAAACCTCCAACATCTTCCCACACAAACATCTGGTGGATACCTCCCTTGCCCCTGATAAAAATAATCCAATTTTCTCCCTTCCTGGCTGACTCTGTTGGATGAATGCTCTGTTCAGATGTGCAAGGTTCCTGGGCAACAATAGCCACCAACTGGGATGTGGGGTCTATATTACATCACCAAATGCTTAAAAAAGCAAACAGTGATTAAATCGACCCTATGTAAGCGAAAGCTTACAATATCGAACTGTCAGAACAATGATTTTTTTTCCAAGGGGGAAAAAATTGCTGTTCAAAAAAACAAGAAAAACCCACTTTATAACATTACATTAAGTGGGGGGCTTCGCCCCCACACCCCCCCTACTTAAATATACCAACTCTGAGAATGCACTACAGTGCTGAAAACGGCAAAGTACTGAAGCGGCCAAGCAAATTCTTTCCCAGGGAAAGAATTTACTTACCTGCCGCTTCGATATTTTGCCATTTCAGTCTTTTATGTTCGACCAAGACGCATTCGAAAGAATGCGTCTTCAGTCTTCTAATAGGAACCCGGGATGTGTTAGAAGGCCCTGGATAAAGAAACTCGTGTGGAGTCATCAGCCACAGACATGAGAGAGGTAGGCACTCTGTTATCATCACTCACCATTTTTGTCAATTTTTTTTCTTATCTAATGGCGAAGGTTAAGCTGAGTCCTCCAGATGTCTGTCCTCAAGAAAGATACGAAAGGAGTTTAATCTCCTAATGATCTTTGGTAAAAGATCAGCAAACTGAACACAACCTAATGTCATGTTAAGCATCCAAACAAAACACATAGTTAGAGTGGAAGTCTATACAGAATTTGGTGCCCACAAGTGTACTTTCCCTATCTGACAGACATAAGACAAACTTTTGAGAAAATCCCTTAAGGAGAAGGAAGGTTTCCCAACAGGGTAATTATTTGTCTGAAGACAATGTGTTGATGATGACAGCATGGTTACATCAGATGCAAAGCTGAGTCTACATCTGTGCACAAGTGGCAAGAAAGTTCTGAACGTTGGACATTCCATACCTTCCTCTTCAACTAGTACTTCCTCTTGTGCTAAGGGTGGATATACAGTTTGCAAGGAAGGAGCCTGAAGCTTTCTAGACTAACTGAATGTATTGTGTCCTTGGTAGGATACATCCCATATGTAATGGCTATTGCAAAAAGATCTAATAAAGAGCATAACATTTTTTAACTTTGTTTATGAATCCTTTAGGCCATGGTGCTAGAATTTTCTGAAAATAATATAAACACAAAAGAAGCAAAAGCATTTTCACTGCCTGAGTCCTATGATCTAGTTGTAGCAAGTGACTGTTTTACCGTAATACCATCTCTTTTATCCTCCCCAAAAGAAATTAGTAAGAGATTCCTGCATTACCCTTTATAGGTTCATAGATGTGTACTAGGCTATCAGCCTTGGAGCCTATGTAAGCCTAGCCCAAAAAGATTCCTTGGCATCTTGCTGCCCATTAGTTCCCAGTGCCCCTATCAAGCAAGGCCACTGAAGTGATCCCTGGGGTGAATTTTCTATTACCTATCCACTCGTCAAGATTTCTACTTAAGAGGGCTAGTGAGGTGCTCTGCTTGACATGTATGGCAAGTCTGTTCCAGAGCATGGGTAGTCTCTGGGTTAAGAAAATGTCCCCCCAGCATATTTTGTTTATTGTGGTAATGAGGTTGAGATCCCTGGAGAGTATGACATGGAGGGACTGGGATATCTTCAGATGTAGCATATCTAACAGCTCTGGGTCAGACATGGCTTTGTAGGTCATGCAGAGATCTCCTCTAAGTAGGCAATATGAGAAAGAGTATAGCTGGACCTTTTTGAGTCTGTCCATATAGGGCATGTGTTTAAGGCCCAGGATCCTCTTAGTGAGGTATTTTTGTGGCCTTTCCAGTTGCTGTAGGTGTCTAGTGAGGTACATGCCAAATGGGGCATTGTATTCTATAATAGGTCTGATGTGGGATGAGTAGAGAAGGACTATGACCTCTTTCTTCCTGGATGAAAAACCCTTTGTGATGAGATGTGCCACATAAAATGACTTTCTGACCACAGTGGCAATGTGGTTGTCAAAGGAGAGGTTGCAGTCAGCTTGTGTCCCCAGATCTCTTATCACACCTTCGGTGTTTAGTGGACTACCGCCAATGTTGTAGTTCATGGGCACCGAGTTTTTCCCCAAAGGGAATGACAATGTATTTTTTGGCTTTGAGCTTAAGGCCATGGTTCTGGCAACAATCACTGATCACAGTGAGGCCTTTCTGAAGAATGTCTATATCATTTGGAGAGTCAATAATGGCTCCCAGTTTGCAATCATCTGCGAACTTGGTCAGCCAAAGTCCCTTTACATTGCCTTGAACTTCAGAGAAGTAGATGCCAAACAGGAGAGGACCCAGGACCAATCCTTGTGGGACTCCACTTGTAATTGGTCAGTAGTCAGATTTGGAATCTGTTACTTTCACAGTGTGGCTTCTATCAGTGAGCCAGTTTGTGACCCACCTTGTGATACAGGGGTTTATGCCTAGTTTATTGAGGCTATTTATGATTCCTGAGTGAGGGATGGCAAGATCGCGGTAGGCTGTGTGAACTACCTTGCCTTCATCCACAGCTCTGGTAACAACATAAACCGACATTTTTTTAACTTGGGTAGAGCAGAGCATGATGCACTGAATGAATTAAAAGAGATTAGGAGCTTAGAGTTTCGACCAGCAGATAAAGGAGGTAGGGTTGTACTTTTAGACAGAGAAGTATTTGATCAGTATGTTAATTTTACTTAGTGAGCACAGCACTTTTCTATGTATTACTAAATGTATGTATTACTAAAGAGGTAGTTCAAGCCTAGATAGAAAAAGTGTTATTCCTAGTGTTTGATTTATTGATCACTAGGGTTATAACAGAAGATCTACTTAGATATTGCAGTGTTGAGACCCCTACCATCCCTATAATATATGGATTGCCAAAGGTACATTACAGTTTGGTTGACTCACCCATGTGCCCGACTGTGTCGGGCAGAGGATTTGTGACTGAACCTTTGAGCATTTCCGTAGAGAAGATGTTACGGCCTATTATGAATAAATGGCGAACAGTTTTGAGAGACACTAAACAATTCTTGGAAGATCTTTACAAAGGTACGACTAGTACTGAAACACATAAAGAAGTTTTTTTGGTGACCTTAGACATCAGTTCATTGTTAACCGTCATTCCAAATGAGTGGAGGGGTTGAGAACCTGAGAGAACTCTTGACCAAAGATGGTTCTTACTCTAATGAGGTTAATCTTATTTGTAGTTTGAGATCATATTGGAAAATAATGTGTTCATTTTTGAGAGAGTTTACTATCTACAGAAGGTTGATGTAGCGATAGGCACAGCTTGTGCCAATAGCTACGCCAGCCTTGTTTTGGCTAACTGGGAAAATGATGTGATTATGAACAGTGTGCATAGCCATAATATAATACGGTACATGAGATTTGTTGATGACATTTTTGTGTTGTGGGGGGGAAGTGAGATTCAACTATTATCCTTCATTGAGTTCCTAGGAAGTACCACTTCTTTTCTGAGATTTACACATACATATTCCACTGAACAAATTAACTTCCTTGATGTGAAGGTACAAAGGTCAGTAATAGGTACTTTTAAGACGGGGCTCTATAGGAAGGAAATTAGAAGAAATACGTTATTGCATAGAAATAGTATGCACCCACGCCATATTACTAGGAATGGTCTTACCGACCAATTTATTAGGATGATGAGGTTACATAGTGATGATACACAGTTGAAAGAAGCTTTTGACCAACTCAAACAAGATTTCATTGATAGAGGTTATAAAGAGAAAGAAAATGATGAATGTATAACATCAGTACTTAGAGACAGAGATGGTAGGTGTAGACCATTTTTCTCAGACAATCCTAATAGAGAGTGTTTTGCACAATTGTGCACTAATGATAGAAAGGTTAGGTTCCCCTTAACATATTCCAATGACGTCAATTTGTTTTGTGATATTGTGAAAAGAAATTGGATTATTTTATATGAGAATGATGAGTTAAGGGAGATTGTTACTGAAAGACCAAGTTTTGTTTTCAAAAATAATTTATCTATTAAAAGGCAGCTTTGCTACAGTAGAGATGAGACCCCACGTATGGTAGCTTCCCAAAGGAAAGGGGCATTTCCTTGTAGGAAATGCAATATGTGTAAATATGTGCATGTTTGTAGTAGTTTTGTACGTCCTACACAGAGGTGTGTTGTAGATTTTTCATTTTATGCTGATTGCACTACTAAGAACATAGTGTACTATGCCTTTTGTACATACTGTGGTGCATACTTTATTGGGAAGACTATTCCTTTAGAGAACGGGTGCTAGAGCATTTAAGAGACATCAGGAACAACAAAGAAACAAATGTTCTGGCTTAGCATGTGTGGTCAAATAGTGATCAAAATCTTTTTAATTTTTTTGTACTAGAGATTGTTTCTGAGAGTATAAGGGGAGGTGACATTAGGAATAAGACAGAGGCCCGTGAACAGAAATGGATTCAGTACTTTAGGGCAGATCACCCCCCACCCCCGGTATTAATGATATGGTTTAATTAAAACCTTTTTTAAAACAGAAACCCTTGAAACATTAAAGTTTTGAACTTCTTGTATGTGTTTTTTTATACGTATATATTTTTATATATGTATTTATACATTAAAATTATGATGGAAATGTGTTTTTGTACTGGCACTTTAAGAATGAGTTTTATGTTTTAATTAGATGATTGTATTTTGATGTTGATTGGTTATTTTGAATATAAATGGATGACTTTCTTTGATGGAGATGTCTGATGAAGCTGTTAACAGTGAAAGCGCTTACACATTAAACTTGCTTTTTACTTTTAGTGCACTTTGGTTTTTCTGCCTATAGGAATACCACATTGTTTTTTAGTCTGTACATTTGTTTTACTTCGGTGGTGTTTCGTTTCATGACCCTTGCATTTTTCGTTTTTTAAAGGCTTATTGTGCCTGCTTATTTGAACTGTTTCTTTCTGAAATTGGTGTGCCTTGTTTGCTGTAGCATACACTAGGTTCAAACCTGTTGAATCTAGCTTTGTTTGTATAACTTGAGCACTATCCAGGCTATATTTTCTTAGAGAAGGTTCCTCTGCACCCTAGTGGCAGGAGTGTGCAGTTAGAACTTGTTTGATTGAAGACTGCTGGAATAGGGCTCAGTTTTGAGCTTTTTTATTGGTTAATTGGTTAAGTTGTTTAAATCAGTTTGCTCATTTGCTACTGCTATATTTAAAAAAAGTTCTAGCTTGTTTTCCCACCTTTCCTGTTATTAGAGTAGTCCACATACAGATCTGCTGTATTCAGGACTGTATTGTAGTTTCTGAGTTCCTCAGACCTTTCTGTGTTAGAGGGAAGCCTTTCAGCTTATCAGTGGGAGTGGTAAGCACTAGGTAGCCTATCTACCACAAGAGGAGTGGTTTCTACCTCTGAAATTGTAGCTTATTTGCCATTTGGGCAGCTTTTCTATCCCTTTCAACTTTCTGCTTTAAAAGCCCGTTTTGTGCAGGTTTGTGCTTGTTTAAGCTCTGCGGATCAAGTTTTGGCATCCTGCAAACTACAAGAGCAACAGAAAGGAGAAAGGGATACATTAAGTACCTCCATTTTGCTTTTCCTTGATTGTACTGTGTACTGCACTTCATTTAAGTCGTTTTTCATTTAATTGCATTTATTTTAACTGTATTTGCTGTATTATTGCTACACACTAGCGGGTCCCATTTTGGCTTCCTGCAGACTACAAGAGCAGCAAAAAGGAAAAAGAGACTTTAAGTTATTCTAAGTATCTCCGTTTGCCTGTTTTTACTTAAATTTGCTTAAAATCATTTATTAAACTTTACTTTAGCCATTCTCGAAGTTATTACCTTTATTTTAACTGCATTTATTGTTTGTGGCTACACACTCGTGTGCTAGCGTGTATTGTGTTTAAAAGTTGATTTACTGTTGATTTACTGTATTTTTACTGCTTTTTCTGGAAAAAAAATCTGTTTGCTCGTTTCTCCCACCTTTTCTGTAAACTAGAATAGTCTGGATTCAGATTTGCTGAAATCAGGACTGTACTGGAGTTTCTGAGTTGCCCAGACCTTACAGTGATAGAGGAAGCCTTTCTACTTATCAGTGGGAGTGGTAAGCATTGAGCAGCCTGTCTACTGCTAGAGGAGTGGTTTCCAGCTCTGAAATAGTACCTTATTGGCCTTTTTTGCTGCTTTCTATCCCATTTAACTTTCTGACTTAAAAACCCGTGTTTGCACAGGTTTGCACGACACGCAGCACCACTAAGCTAGGGTAAACTATTACCAGTGCTAGAAAGTTTACTCTTCATATTTTCTCTTAGATCTTGCCAGTTTTCATCTTTTTGCTCTCAAACTAGACTATTTAAGTCCAGCACATATACATATATATATATCTATAAAGGAAAGTAAAAAAAAAAACAGCTTCAGTACTTAATAAATTGAGCACCTATCCAGGCATGTCTAAAGGTCAGTTCCCAGTGCTTTTTCCTATTAACCTAGTGAACCTGACCATCCTGAGGCAATATAGCAATTGTACACAGACAACCCTCTCCTCTTACCTCCCAAGACTCTGACTTGTGAGGGATGCAAACATATAGCCTAATTGGAAGCCAAGCACTCTCCAGCCAAGACTGGAGTAGCCAGTCAAGAGGAGAAGATCAACATCTGCACCACAATACATGGAACACAGCCCTCCAGAACATAAACCACCACAACTAGCACATAGTAACACAAAATACACACCCACTTTTGCGGAGGTTCTCAATAAAAATCTACCCAAACAGAGACCTCCAAGGCAGAAACGCAGGCAACCATCACATCCCAGTACAAACCATGAGACACATAGCCCACACAAACAGTGTGCCACTCAACCAAAGCCCCTAAGGCAAAACAGCTTACCCAATACACTAATCATAGGTGACTCAGTAGTAAAGCACACTGATGTCCCACTCACTAGGTTGAATAAGGAGAAAGTTAGTCAGTTGCCTGTCGGGTGCCAGGATCCACCACATAGGTAGGTACTAGGCTATTAGCCCTAGGGCCTATATAAGCCTAGCCAAAAAGGTACCCTGGCTTTCACCACCCAAGAAAATTATTTTCCTGTGGCCCTGTCGAGCAGAGCCACAGAAGTGATCCCTGGGGTGAATTTCCTATTTCCCAGCCAATCATCAAGATTTTTCTTGAAGAGTGCTAATGAGGAGCTCTGTTTGACATAACTAGGTAGTCTGTTCCAGAGTATGGGAAGTCTCTGGGACAGGAATCTATCCCTCCAGCATGTTCTGTTTATTGTGGTGACAAGGTTTAGGTCCCTAGAGCGTGTAGCTCGGAGGGATTGGGATTTCTTTAAGTGGAGCATGTCCAACAGCTCTGGGTTTAACATAGCTTTGTATGTTAGGCAGAGATCGCCTCTGAGCAGGCGATATGTGATGGAGTAAAGCTGGAGTTTTTTGAGACAGTCTGTATAGGGCATCTGTTTAAGGCCAGTAATCCCCTTTCTGAGGTGTTTCTGTGGCCTTTCCAGTTGTTGTAGATGTCTTGTGAGGTACATACCAAAAGGGGCGTTGTACTCTAAAATGGGAATGAGTGATGAGTAGAGGGGAACAATGACCTCTTTTTTTCTGGATGAGAAACCTTACGTGATGAGGTGAGCCACGTAGAAGGATTTCCTGATCACTGTGGTGATGTGATTATCAAAGGAGAGACTACTGTCCACCTGTGTCCCAAGGTCTCTTATCACACTTTCGGCATTAAGTAGACTACCACTTTTGTGGTAGTTCATGGGTACTGAGTTTTTACCAAAGGGGATGTCAATACACTTTTTGGCAGTGAGCTTCAGGCCATGGCTTTGACACCAGGCATCTGTCTCAGTGTGGCCCTTTTGTAGTATGTCCACATCGTTAGGAGTTTTGATTATGGCTCCTAGTTTGCAGTCATCTGCAAACTTTGTTAGCCAAAGACCTTCTGTGTTAGCCTGTACTTCAGAGAAGTAGATACCAAACAGGAGAGGACCCAGGACTGAACCCTGTGGTACTCCACTTGTCACTGGTCTGAAGTCTGATTTGGAGTCTGCTACTTTCACAGTGTGGGTTCTGTCCATGAGCCAGTTGGCAACCCATTTTGTGACATAGGGATTTATACTTAGTTTAGTGAGCTTATCTATAATTCCAGAGTGGGGGATGATGTTGAAAGCATTGGCGAGATCTAGATAAGCTGTGTGAACCACCTTACCCTCATCTATGGCTTTGGTGACTGCTTCAAAGAAGTCAGTCAGGTTTAGGAGACATGATCTGTCTTTTACAAACCCGAACTGGGTAGGGTCCAGAGTTTGGAGATTACCAATGTCTTTGTTTATGAGTTCCATGATGATATGTTCCATGGCCTTGCAGACCAGGCTCATCAGGCTAATGGGGCAGTATTTCCCCGGGTCCGTCGTGGCTCCCCCTTTGTGGACTGGGATAACCGTCAAGGTGCATCATTCAGTGGGCACAAAGCCTGAGGTGAGGCTATGATTGAACATGCTACTTAGGTAGGGTGCCAGTTCATTCTGTAGTTCATGTAGAACACAGCCTGAGATATTGTCAGGTCCCATGGATGCTGTGTTCTTGGCTTTGGAGAGTGTGTTTTTTACCTGTGCAGCCGTGATTAGAGGAACTTTGCATTCTTCTGGTATAGAGATGGGCCCTCTAGGGGGTGAGAGGGGGGTAAAGTTAGCACTGAACCTATCTGCCAGGATGTTGGCAATATCATTTGGTTCTGTATATTTAGTGCCATTATGCTGTAACTCAGAGCAGATCTAAGTGTTGCCATTGAGATTCTTGACATAGCTATAGAATGCTTTGTGGTTGTCTTTAGAGTCAGTGGCAATTTTGTTTTCATAACTAGCTTTGTAGGATTTTATGAGAGTACATAACGCACATAACGTATGCACTTAGGACACTCCACAACAGATACAAATATGGCCCTGTCATTGTCCATGTTGGTGTGAATGACCTGAGATGTACCTCCCTGGACTACATGAAAAGAGACATGGAGGAGCTCTCAGATCTCGTAGCCCAGGCAGGTATGACCGTAGCCCTACCGTCACCCAGAATGATACCACAGTATAAGCAGAAAAAGGTTGACTTCAGAAATTGGTTATGTTTCTGGTGTCATTCTAAGGGGATCCAGTATCTGTCTGGGGTCTATATTAGCGTATCGAATGGACTAAATAGCGAAAGCTATTTAGTCGATCTGATACTGTCGAAATGGCAAAATAGTGAAGACACGGAACATCGAATTTTTTCCCAGGGAAAAAATTCGGTGGGCCGTCTTCGGGACTTTGCCATTTCCTCCACTATGGTGCGATCTCGAAGTTTCCCTGGGAAAAAAATTCGCTGTTCCGTATGTTCGATATTTTGTGGTTTAGACATTATCGGTGCGATAAAATAGCGTTCGCTATTTTCATCGTATGATAAGGTAATATAGACGCTCTGTCTGCATGGGATGACATGATTGACAGACCTCGATGCTTTGCCACAGATGGCCTGCAACTATCACCCCTGGGATTCCAAATACTTTCCAAGGCTCTTGCCACCCCTGTAGTGCCTTTTTAGGCAATGTCCTGAAGACAAAATTACCACCATAACAGATGCAAGCAAATGTAACCTGAGGGTTATGCTACTCAATGCCTGGAGTCTAAATCTCAAAATGCAGTTGCTTGAAACACTCCTTAAAATGGAGAACATCAACATCTGTGCAGTAACAGAAACCTGGTTCAAGGTTCCGGAGAGCACCCCTGCACTACCAGGCTATACCTCATACCACACTTTTCGGTCCCAAAAACCTGGACTGAAGCCCTAAAGACAGTGGTGTCAACATATCCATAAAGGATATGCACAGCTCCAGACTAGTAGCCCAACATAACGCATCAGAGATACTTTAGGTACAACTAATACTGGATAAGACTGCAATCCAGGTTGTATCCTGATATAGATCCCCCACCCTGTTCCAGGACTCCCACTCCACATTCTTAAAAACCCTGGCAAATATTAAGGTACTACCCAATACCCTTATACTGCGGGAGTTTAACTACCCCTCCATTAACTGGGAAAATTACTCATACACCAAAACATTAGCTCAACGTTTTCTGGAATTCATAAATTCTAACTCCTTGGACCAACTCATTCTTACCCCCTACCAGGGGTAACAACATCCTTAACTTGGTCATTACTAACATGGGCAACCGTTGCTCTACACCAGTAATCAACTCCTCATTGGTCAGATCTGACCACAAGCTAATCACCATGAATATCCACATCCCACCTTCATTCCCCCGTAATGGAAACTACTGTGAAAAACTTCTCCAAAGCTAACTTTGGTCTTCTAAAAACAGAGGTGGCTAACTTCACAACACCCATGCAAATGGAAAATAGGTGCATGACTGCTGAATCATACACCAATGCACTGTATGAACACATACACAAGTGCATGGAACGGGCCATACCAAACAGAACCAAGACGTTTTCCTCCAAAAAAAGGAAGCCAATTTGGTGGTCCCCTACCATAAACAAACTCCACAACAGAAGGAAGAAACTGTTGCAGAGAAAGGTGAAGTCCCAAGAGTGGAAAAACTCCCTTGTTAGCCTCAGCAAAAAACTGAAATCCCTCATCAAATCCTCTAAAGCTAGCTAGGAAAACAAAATTGCAGCTGATACTAAAGACAACCACAAGGCATTTTATAGTAATGTCAAGAACCTACATGGCAATACTCAGATCTGCTGTGAGCTGCAACACAATGGCAACACATTTACCGAGCCAACTGATATTGCCAATATACTGCGCAATAGACTCAATGTGAACTTTACCCCCCTTTCACCCCCTAAAGGGCCTATCACAATACCAGAGGTATGCCAAGTTCCTAATATCACTGCTGCACAGGTTAAAACCGCACTATCCAAAGCCAAGAATACAACTTCCATGGGACCTGACAATATCCCTGGCTGTGTTCTACATTAATTACAAAGTGAGCTGGCACCACACCTGAGTGCCCTGTTCAATCACAGCCTCACTTCAGTCTTTGTTCCTACCGAATGGCGCACCATTGCAGTCATCCCACTCCACAAAGAGGGAGTTAATACAGACCCTGGGAACTACCACAGCTCTGGTGACAGACTCAAAGACGTCTATCAGGTTGAGCAGGCATGATCTACCTTTCACAAATCCAAACTGCATGGGGTCCAGAGTTTGGAAATTCCCTATATCCCTACTTGTCCTTTACACCATCGAAGAGAACTGATATGTTGGACATTTTACTGAGTTTGAAAATGTTTTGTAGAAATGTCACTTTGTCTACAAGTTTTAAAAATGTAAATACTATGTGTAATACCTTTAAGAGACCAAGTACTTTCATGCCCAAGTTGCACCCCTCTATGGAAGCTTTTTGCAATGTTTGTGAAAAGGAAATTAGGGAGTGTTTTGCTGTACAACATAAACTGACATTTTTTTAACTTGAGCAGAGCAGAGCATGATACACTGAATGAATTAAAATGGATTAGGAGCTTAGAGTTCTGACCAGCAGATAAAGGAGGTGGGGTTGTATATTTAGACAGAGAAATATTTGAACAGTATGTTAGCTTTACTTAGTGATCACAGCAATTTTGTAAGTATTATTAAAGTGGTAGTTCAAGCTTTGATAGAAAAAGTGTTATTCCTAGTGTTTGATTTATTGATCACTAGGGTTATAACAGAAGATCTATTTAGATATTTTAGTGTTGAGACCCCTACCACCCTATAATATATGGATTACCAAAGGTACATAACAGTCTGGTTGACCTACCCAAGTGCCCGATTGTGTTGGACAGAGGATGGGTGACTGAACCTTTGAGCATTTTCGTAGAGAAGATGTTATGGCCTATTGTGAATAAATGGTGAACAGTTTTGAGGGACACTAAACAATTCTTGGAAGATCTTTACAAAGGTACAACTGGTACTGAAGCACATAAAGAAGTTTTTTTTTGGTAACCTTAGACATCAATTTATTGTTTACCATCATTCCAAATGAGTGGGGGGTTGAGAACCTGAGAAAACTCTTGACCAAAGATGGTTCTTACTCTAATGAGAAGGTCAGTCTTATTTGTAGTTTAGTTGGGATTATATTGGAAAAGAATGTGTTCATTTTTGACAGAGTTTACTATCTACGGAAAGTTGGTGTAGCGATGGGCACAGCTTGTGCCAATAGCTACGCCAACATTGCTTTGGCTAACTGGGAAAATTATGTTATTATTAATAATGTGCATAGCCATAATATAATATGGTACAAGAGATTTGTTGATGACTTTTTTGTGTTGTGGGGGGAGGGGGGGAGATGCAACTACTATCCTTCATTGAGTTCCTAGGAAGTGCCACTTCTTTTCTGAGATTTACACATACATATGTGGGACACATACACAGGTGGGAGGTTGGCATAATGCCTAAGGTGTTTACTTTATAGACTAGGCTTAAAATGTCTCATAAGGACAGTCAGCCTAGTATGAACCTGTTAATATTCCAGTGAATAGATTAACTTCCTTGATGTGAAGGTACAAAAGTCAGGAATAGGTACTTTTAAGATGGGGTTCTATAGGAAGGAAATTAGGAAAAATGCATTAATGCATAGAAATAGTATGTACCCACACCATATTGCTAGGAATGGTCTTACCAGCTGTTTTTTTAGATTAATGAAGTTACATAGTGATGATACACAGTTAAAAGAAGCTTTTCACCAATTCAAACAAAATTTCATTGATAGATATTATAAACAGAAAGAAACTGATGAATGTATAAAATCAGTACTTAGAGACAGAGATGGTAGGGGTTGACCATTTTTCTCAGACAACCCTAATAGAGGGTTCTGCACAATTTTGCACTAATGATAGAAAGGTTAGGTTCCCCTTAACATATTCCAATGACGTCAATTTGTTTTGTGATATTGTGAAAAGAAATTGGAATATTTTATATGTGAATAATGAGTTAAGGAAGATTATTACTAAAAGAACCAGTTTTGCTTTCAAAAATAATTTACCTATTAAAAGGCAGCGTTGCTACAGGAAAGATGAGACCCAACATATGGTAGCTTCCCAAAGGAAAGGGACGCTTCCTTGTAGGAAATGCAGTATGTGCAAATATGTGTATGTTGTAGTAGTTTTGTACATCCTACACAGAGGTGTGTTGTAGACTTTTCATTTTATGCTGATTGCACTACTAAGAACATAGTGTACTATGCCTTTTGTACATGCAGTGGCGCATACTATATTGGGAAGACTAACCGTTCCTTTAGAGAATGGGTGCTTCAGCATTTAAGAGACATCAGGAACAACAAAGAAACAAATGCTCTGGCTAAGCATGCGTGGTCTAACAGTGATCAACATCTTTTTAAGTTTTTTTGTACTAGAGACTGTTGTTGAAAGTGTAATGGGAGGCGACATTAAGAATAAGACAGAGGCCCGTGAACAGAAATGAATTCTGTACTTTAGGGCAGATCACCCCTCTGGTATTAATGGTATGGTTTAATTAAAACCTTTTTTAAAACAGAAACCCTTGAAACATTAAAGTTCTTGAGGTTTTTTCTGTATGTGTTTTTTATATGTATATATGTTTTATATATGTATTTATACATTGAAATTATGGTTGAAATGTGTTTTTGTACTGGCACATTAAGAATGAGTTTTATGTTTTAATTAGTTGATTGACTTTTGATGTTGATTGGTTATTTTGAATATAAATGGATAGCTTTCTTTGATGGAGATGTCTGATGAAGCTGTTGTTAACAGTGAAAGCACTTACCATTAAACTTGTTACTTTTAGTGCAATTTGTTTTTTCTGCCTACAAGAATACCACACTGTTTTTTTAGTCTGTACAATAAGCCTTTAACCAGCAATTTCCAGTTCAGAAAGGCAGAATCTACCCTCCCCTCCCACAAGAGTGCAGACCACAAACCTTCTTAATGTAAAATAACTGGCCTGAAGCCCAAGTGCTTAAACCAGAACTAAGACACTTTTAGAATAACAGACACTAAGCCTTCAACCAGCAACTCCCAACTAATTTAATCTACCTGTCCTGCCACAAGAGTGCAGACCACAAACCGTCGTAATGTAAAACAACTGGCCTGAAGCCCAAGTGCTTAAACCAAAAGGCTTAGAATAACAGTTACAATTTAATCATGCTACTAACAAGCAGTAATAAATAGTAATAAATGCAGCAGAATAAATGCAATTGAGTACTTTTAAGAACAGGCAGCAAAAGCAAAATAACGTAGTAAAGTAGGAAGAAATACAAATACAGTAAAAGCAGATGAATAAAGTGCAATTTTTTAGGTTAAGTGGGAAGGGATGAAACACTAATTTAAGGTTGAGAAACGTAAATGGGTGGGCCTTCCCCAATGATCTCTCTCTACTCAGTAGAATAAGCTGATGAGATGGGACTGGGAGGAGTGTCCAAAATGAGATTTATAGTAGGGGCAGCCAACTCAAAAGCCACCAAATTTAAGAACAAGGACTGGGCAGGTGGGTGGGCACTCTTAAAACTCCAACAGAACAGAAAAGTTAAAACAAAACAAATGTAATACTAGAATAAGATACAAAACAGAAGTGATCAAACCTTAAATAAAGAGCTTCAAATCAAAATTAAACGCAGAGATGAGTGATACTCGGAGCAATGCAGACCACACAAAGCTGATATTGTTATGCTCAAACATCTGACGTAGTTTTGATCTCATCCATCTAAAAACATTGCATTAATCATCCTGTGGGTCATCATTTATTCATATAAACTGTTCCTTATCTATATTTATGTTGTATCCAGAGATTTTTTCAAACTCTTCTAGGAAACTCAACAGGTAGGTATTTTTGGTCAGCTAAATAAATTAATATGCTGTCAGCAAAAGAAAATAATTTGATCTCAAGACAATCACATGTATCCTTTTAGTTCAGATTCTGGTGCTGCCTGTGCCAAGGGCTGCACATTGAAGTCAATGGAGAAAACCAGACACTCCTGTTCATTACCACTAAGAAGATCAAATACGAATGGAAAATTATCATTCACCTTTATTCCAGCCCTCACCCATTATAAATATTTGATAACAGTTGAACTAAGAAACACAGGCATCTGAACTCCACCAGCAACCAGAATGAATATATCCAGCTACCATGGTCAGGACCTTCTCTGCATCAAGTGGGACTATCACCAAAGGAATTTTGTGCTGACAAAATGCTCCAGTAAAAACTCATTTGCTGTGTGCCTTCCACCTATAAATCCAGAGTGATCTGGATGTAGTACATTAGGCATAATTAGTTTTAACTTATTTGCTAAAATACTCAGGAAACACTTGTAATTAAAATTAGTTACTGCAACAGGTCTATACAATACCATTACAAGAGTCCTTCTTCTCCTTGTGTATTATTGTTATAACAACTTACAACTTCTTTCTAACTTTTCAGTATATAACAGGTAACCTATAAAACTTATCTAGAGAATAGAAGAGATAAACAGTAAAGCTTATCTAGAATCCACTCCCTCTTTAAGGTACAGAATTCTTTACAGAGGCCATCAAGGTATAGAGATAGCCTGAAAACAAAATAGCCCCTCTTCTACATCTCTCTCACGGGGCCATTTATCCTTTGTAATGAATCTGGAAAGTCCATCCCTAATTTTACTTTTCAGAGCTAAGTATCAAAGGTAAACTTGTATGACCCATATAAAGAGCAGGGCTATACAACTTCAGAAAAAAACTGCTGAAATGTTTTCAAACCCCCTGGGATAATTCCAAACGTCTTTTAATTTGATAGCCAACTTTTTCCCATTCATTTATAAAACCAGAAGGCTACTGTACACTGACAGGCTGGGATGTTTTCAAAATATCATAGGTTAAGACTGGACATCCTGAATTATTTTTTTCTTCCTATAGAACATAAAACACATTTTCATCACTGCTTCATTGGTTACCTGCTCCAGTCCCTTGCAATAGCACTTAGGATCATCTTGCGAACTTTGAGCCATCCATCCTTAGATTTATCCTACCCTTTTTCATTCCAGGCTGTTTCTGGAAAGTGCTGGATCATGTCTGCTATTCTTTTCTTACACAAATACCAGCTGTCAAATTACTCCCTTATAGGCAGTCAAAAATGGTGCCCAATATGCCTATTGACTATCCAGCCAATTCTTAAACTCCTGCATCTTTAGCAAGATGGACTGAATCACCACATCCCAGCTAAGTGTTCCTTTTCATCAGTAAAGTGTAAAAATTGTTAAGCATAACCTGATATAATTACTGGGCAAGTATATAATTCGGAGATCATATGGAGGTGCAATAGTGTTACAAATATATTGTCAGTTCTAAAACAGGCTGCCATAAATTGGAAAATAGTATGCAGATTTGCATAATGCTACTTTACTACCAATTTCACATCTATCAGCTCATGGTTTGACAATAGCTGACTTCACTAACCCACATCCTATCAGCTCATGGTTTGACAATAGTTGAAGAACTTTTGCCTTCCCAGTAGAATCTTACTAAGCAGTTCTCCTCACCCTTATCTAAAATTTAGTCTGTTTGCCTAGAACTGATATACTCTGTGAATGCTATGTGTACGTACTCTTACTAATACAGTTCTGAACTTGGAACTTGATCAGCAAAAGTGTTTTTAATATCTTATTAATATATTAGAGATGGTTTCTACTATGCTCCCGATGTCTCAAAAACTGTTTAGCTCTGTTGTAATGCTATATGAATTTCTTCATTGTACATAGTTATTTAAGTTACATGAATCTATTCAAATGTCTTGTTTCCCCTCGTAATCCTATTTGGCCTGGGAAGCACCTTAAAAGGGTCTTGGACCAGTATATCAACTCAAATTAACAACGGTCAAATAAAATACAAAAAAAAATTGCCTATTTTGGATATCTTACGATAAGGAACGGGGCCTTCCTACCTTTCATTCTTTGCGTATCCCAATATAAACAGTATGCCTTTAAGGAAAGCCAGTACAATGCCTATAATCCTCCTTAATCCAAAAACGGTAATCCCAGGCAGGAAATATATACTGACCAATGTCACTAAATGACCAACTCAGTAACACGTATTCATCACATACCCTTCTTGCTTATCTGCTTTATGATCCAGCATTAAAGCTAAAACTCTTATTCTGATTTTTACCCCATAAAATTATGAGAAATATCCACATCTAAAACACAGCTTTATTAATTTATTATGCACCTGCTGCAACAAATGGGTTCCTACAAACACAAAATATGGACTCCATTTTGTTTTAAAGAATGCTATCATGAAAGATCATTGTATGGGGCTCATCAAGCCAATGATGATGCTCCAAAACAGTATCTTTATATTTCATCAGACTTATAAAATCCACTTAGGATAAATAATGATACTGCTTGATGCATTTTTCTCATTTTTTTTCCTTTTTTGTCTTTCTTTTTTGCCCTACAACAGGTGTTGCAGGTATTATAATTTGTTGGATGATCGAAATACAAACAATCAACACTAATTCTGGTTAGCCTAAAAACAGCAAAACATGAAAAAAGGAAGTACAGTTGTTTAGGTAAACCTACCGTATCAATAGATGTTCTAATACATCACTGTTGCAGTAGCTTAAGCTACATGGGTCCTGCCCCATGTGACTGGCCAGTTTCAAAAGCTTTGGACACCTTCCACATGCTCCAACTGTCAGGAGCTTGAGCAGAGCTCTGTAATAGGACAGTTAGAGTGTAAGAAGATTAGCAGCATTTTTTGCCAGAAGGATGGCAAAGGCCTTGATGAACAATGCTAGTAAACAAACTTAACTATAGTTATATACAAAATACGTCCATACTCTGGCAACATCAAAAGAACATAAATAAGAAATAGGAGGCTGGAAGGAGGGGAGGCTACTGTGAGAGTGATCTATTGGAATATCTACTGTTATGGTAAGTTTGCATAACTACACTATGTTTAGATATAGATCGCAGTGTCAGTACCCTAAAGGGTAGGTTACCTTAGCTTTGAGCAGGAAAGACAAAGGGAGGAGGCCAATAAAGACCTCTGAAAACTGTCTTAGCAAATCCTTTCCTGAACCTGGAAAAGGAATACTGCTTGTAGTACTTTGTAAAAGTGTGCTCAGAAGACCATGTTGCTGCTTATAGAATACTTTTCTTATTCCCCCCTTTCAAGAAAGCCACAGAACAAGCTACAGCTCTTGTGGAATTAGATATAACTCTGCCTGGAAGGGCTAACTGTGGTGAGTATAACAAAAAGCATTAGCATGAGACAGCCACCTGGAAATGGTCTGTTTTGACACCAGTTGTCCTTTTTTCTTAACTTCCTAGACGACAAACTACTGATCAGCTTTCCTGAAGGTCTGAGTTTTGCCTAGGTAATATCTGAGCTGCCTGTGGATATCAGGAGCGTGAGGAATTATTTCTCCCTTGTTCTTAGAACAGGAAAAAAAGACTGGGAGATTAACAGTTTGACTAGAAAGTAAACTCTGAGACCACTTTAGGCATAAAGGTAAGATTTGTTCTCAAAGAAACCCTGTCCTTATAACTCCAGAGCACAAAAAAATTAGCACAATGACAACAGAAAGTAGAAAGAGTTGCTGCCACACTTAGGGAGCCAATAACAAGAAAAATAACCAGAGATCCTGTAGAGGTATTAGATATATTTCAGAAATTTTATGAAAATTTGTATAAATCAGAGAAATGTGGAAACCAAGAAAGAGTGCAAATGGAAATATTTATGGAAGACTTAAGTATGTCAATATTAAAGGTAAGTGAGGCTCTACAATTAACAGTAAAGATAGGAGATGAGATAAAAACGTGATGAATAATCAATCTGCAGAAAAGTCTCCAGCAACAGATGGCATTCCAGCGGACGTCTGGAAACTAGGAGGGAAGAAAATGATAAAGATCTAGAAGATTTTGTTTAACAGTATTGTGACAATAGGAGGTACTGACAGCTATATCAGGAGAAGTGGGCAGTGGATATGTAACATATGCCAGCATAGCTAGCTGGAATTTTGTAAAGAATTATATGTCATTTGTGTATCAAACTGATTTGTAAAATGTTTGTGTTTAAAAATGTATTTGTAAAGTTACTTCTGTTAAAATGTATCAACAGGGTTTCCTGCTGGACAGAAAAGAATGTACATGCACTACTGTAACTGTTTAAATGTATACATTGTAACAGCATATACTGGAAGAGAAGAGAGTAATCCACCTGACTTTGAAAAAGATTCTTGAAATTAAATTACTTTATGGGTTAAGCCATAAAGATGTTATCTCACAGTTTTGAATGAAGCCAGAGATACAATGACTGTAGGAAGCCTGGCTCAATAGCTCTGTAAGAGGAGTAAAAGTGTTCAAAAGGTTTTATGACTTCCAGGAGCAGCAGCCAATCTGAGCAATGCTCTTGTGTATGTGTATTATTGACATGCAGATGCTAAAACCCTGGCAGCTTCTAGTGATGGGGATAGTGCGGGAAACAGAGTTAGATCACCACATGTATGTGATGTCATTCTGTACAGAAATAATGTTTTAATATTAGAGGAAAATGAAGTCTCAGGGGTAGTCTGTTCTTGGAAACCTGACTAGAAAGACCCTCACCCACATCATCTTGCCTTGCGGTAGTAAGTAACATAACTGGGGAACAGTAATTATTTTAGTCAATCAGGAATAGATAGCGAGATTAGCTAAATACTGTTTTTCTGCATCTGTGTGAAACATTCCATCTGCGTTATTTTTAGTATTTACTGTGACTGAAACTCTGGTGTTTACTGTAAACAGATATTTAGTATATTCTTGCTCTTCTATTATTTATTATTATATATGTTTAAACTTCTCATTGTAGCTGGTCCTTTTAGAAAAATATTTAAGCTTTGACAGTATTTGCATATATTTATTTGGTGATAACTCTGGCCACTCCTGAAAGCCTTGCTGTTGGGCCAACATTACTATTTGTATTAGTATTAACTCTACACAGTATAAATAGGTACCCTTGTAACAGCCTTAAAGTAGCTAGCAGGGGTTCTGGTGGCAGTGATAACTACCTTAAATGGGATATAACAGAAACCTTGTTTCTGATGTAGGAAACACAAAGGAAAAAGATAGTAGCAGCAAAAACAACCACAGAGGTTCCAAACACGGCAAATACGATCTTTGCTTTGTTTTGTTGTTTCTTTTATTCTAAAAAGTACAAACAGGTAAGCCCTTTCACAGATAACAAATTCCGCTTCATCATACCATGTTAAACACAGTGTAACAGATAAATTAACATAAAAGGCACAGTAGCGATGCAGGCAGTAGACACAGCACTAACCA
Organism: Protopterus annectens; assembly: GCF_019279795.1. NCBI lineage: Eukaryota > Metazoa > Chordata > Ceratodontiformes > Protopteridae > Protopterus > Protopterus annectens. The sequence continues at coordinate 1,511,034,959 of NC_056725.1, forward strand.
AAATGCAGGAAACATGGCAGAAAAAAACGCTGCTTCATGAACTTAAAATTCAGATTTATTGTGACACAAACAGAGGACGTAGTAAGCGCTTTCACCTGGATAGGCTTCTTCAGACCAGTCTGGCTAACAGACTGGCTGCTGTAACATTTAAATAGTCATCTGTTACACTGTGTTTAACGTGGTCTGATGAAGCGGAATTTGTTATCCGTGAAAGCGCTTACCTGTTTGTACTTTTTTAGAATAAAAGAATCAACAAAACAAAGCAAAGATCGTATTTACCGTGTTTGGAACCTCTGTGGTTGGGTTTGCTGCTACTATCTTTTTCCTTTGTGGTTCCTTTATCGGAAATGAGGTCTCTGTTATATCCCATATTCTAGTTTGTTTCTTTCCTTGTTTTGAGCATGGCAGAAGGCAGCATTGGACTGGAAGATACTGCTTCTTTTTCTAAAAGTGCTGTGTCTAACAGATCTGTTTTTAATCATTTTAATGCACTTTTGCAAGAACAAAACAATCCACTGTTGAATGGAACAGTGACTATACCATCTACGAGTGCTATCCCAGACCTGAATAGGTCAAAGACATTTATTAGAGACTATCGCTCTTTGGAGAATGCCATGTACAAATACAAGCATTTGCAGTGACAACGCTTTCATCTGGAAGCTTCACTAAATCTACAAATAGCACCAAGAGGGCTCAGGGTTTTAACAATGCCTTCCTATGGCACAACCTACCCTGAACCTTTAAGGCGCTGGCAACTGCTTAATTTAGAATGCAGCACAAGATATATGAAGCTGCAGATAGACTTTTTCAGGCCTGAAGAGGTGGAGCTACATAAGCAGATAGAAGCAATGCAGAATAACATCTTTGATACATATTCTGTGGAAATTATTGGCGATAAGCTGGATGTTCTTTCTGAGAATATCTCTGTATATGACAAGAGACTTGCAAATGTCAAAACCAAGAAGATTCAAAGGGATAAATCCGACTTTGCAAACAGCAAAGTTTTCTCTTGGTCCAGAGAGAGACCAGCAAATCATTCATCTTCACAACATGTCATAGGAAGTGGGCGGATGCCTGAGACTGCCCGTACAATTGTCTCAGGACCTGCGCTCTCACAACAGCCATCTCACAGTCCCACTGTTACAGGGAGTGTATAAAGTTTGATGTCTGAACCGAGTACTAATAGCAGTACTACAATTAATGTAGTGAATAATACAGATACTATTGTAACTGCCCCTACAAATAATGATGCTTCTGTTAGACAGAAACAGGCACTTAGACCTCAGAACAATTCTCTGAGGAATATGAGAGTTTCGGCTGTATCGAATACAGCTGAAGCACCTTTTTTATTGAAGGATCCGCTACCGATACGAGGCAGATCCAGGAATCGGTACACGAATCCCAGGATTCGGCACCTCCAGAGTGAAGAAGATGTATCGAGAAATGGAAAGAGAATGAAGCAGGTGTTGTGATTACCATTTCATCTGCTGAGCTGATTAGAACACAGATCTCTGTTTTAAACAAAGGGCTAACATTTGTTCCAGCTCAAAGAGCTGTCTTGACTGATGTTTTATGTGACCTTAAGATGTTTAGTAGAACCCTTACCCTTAAAACTATATTTAAAAACAGTACAGGGAATGAAAATATTTTTAAAAAACCAAGCACGTTTGTACCTCCCACTAATCCTACTGTAGAGTTGTTCATAGACATATGTGAAAAGCAGTTAAAACAGAAATTTATTGGTAAACAGAATGATTGTTTTTTCAATATGACATATCTTGAAAGGCAGGCCCTATTTGAGTTAAAAACTATGAAGAGCATTGAGTTAAGACCAGCCGACAAAGGGGAAGGCATAGTTCTGTTTGATAAGGATATGTATCCATCTGCTATGATGGAATTACTGGGAGAGACTGACACATACATTTCTTTGTCAGCAGTGGTACTGAAAGGAATCAATGAAAAAGTGGAATTATTGATCTTTGACCTTTTATTGACTGGTTTAATCTCAGGACCATTGTTTGACTATTTTAAGGTAGAAAATCCCACTATTCCCATATTATATGGCCTCCCTGCTGCTGCTGCTGTGTCTTTTGGCTTTTCCCGGTTAGGGGTCGCCACAGCGGAACTTCGGTCCGCTAATGATTGGCAGTTGATTTTTACGTGCTGAGTTGCCAGCCCTAACGCACAACCTTCAACGAAGGTACGCCCATTCACGCATGTCTCCACGCAGAAGATGCTCTGAGAGTCAAACCAGTCAACGTCTTACTGTGAGGCGACAACGCTACCGCAGCACCGCCACCGCGGATTATTATTATATGCCCTCCCTAAAATACATAAAAGTCTATCAAAACCACCAATAAGACCTATAGTATCCAGTAGAGGCTGGATTACTGAACCTTTGTCGATTTTTGTAGAAAAGAATTTACAAGTGGTTTTAGACAAATGCAAGACCGTATTACGAGATATGAAAGATTTTTTGTCTCAGCTTAGCAATTATGCTGATGTTATTGCAGGACTGTGCTTCTTTGTTACCTTAGATATCGCCTCTCTTTTTACCGTCATACCAAATGATTGAGGGATAGAGACTGTTAGACATGTACTACTCACACATAATACATCCGCTGATAAAGTTCATCTTCTCTGTACCCTCTTAGAAATTATTTTGGAGAACAATGTTTTTGTTTTCAATGACTTTTTCTATTTGCAAAAAGTTGGTGTGGCTATGGGCACAGCTTGTGCAAATAGCTACGCCAACCTAACATTGGTTAATTGGGAAAATCAGTACATTCTATCCAATGGCAGATTTGGCACATTGATTAGATGGTACACGCACTTTGTGGACGATATTTTTTTGCTGTGGCATGGCCCTGAAGAATCCTTGCTGGAGTTCTTTCAGTATATAAATGGAGTGAACACTTTTTTGAAATTTACTTATAAATATTCCTCTACTCTTGTAGAGTTTTTAGATGTACAGATCAGTAGGGATGCCCTATATTCTATGTCCACGAGCGTTTATAGGAAAAGTGTCAGAAGAAATAACGTTCTACACAATAATAACATGCATCCCAATCATACCAAACTAAATGTGCTTCGGGGGCAAATTTTCCGTATCATGCGTCTACATAATAAGGATGCACAGTTAAAAAAGGCACTCATCCTACTCAAGGAAGAATTTATAAACAGAGGATACAGGAGAGAAGTCATTGAAACACAAACACTTGAAGCCTGGAATGAGCGGGAAAGCAGATGTAGACCATATTTTAGTACTAATCATATCTCTACCTCTGCACAGACTCCTGAACAAATTGTTGATCAGAGTTGAACCCCTATGAATGTTGGCAATAAGCTTAGGATGCCTTTGACCTATGCTAGCAACATCAGCATGGTATGTGATACTATCAGTGCCAACTGGGATATTCTTCTAAATATACCTGAACTACAAGGAGTGATTGGAAATAAACCTGATTTTACATTTAGGAACAACAAATCTCTCAAAAATCAACTTTGTTATAGACCACTGAATCCTCCTAGCTATGCCCAATCTGACAGAAAGGGTACCTACACCTGTAGAAGGTATATGGCCTGTGTATGCATACACGCTGGGATCATTTCCTTCACCCCCAACTTGGTTTTAATATTGACACTAGTTTCTATGCGGATTATCAGACCAAGAATCTGGCATACTTCTGTTTCTGCATCACTTGTTTTTCCTACTATGTAGGTAAGACAAACAAGGCTTTCAAGGATAGGATCCTTGAACATTTGAGAGACATTAGAAATGTGAAAGTATCCAGTGCTTTAGCTATGCATGTTAATGAGACAGGCCCCAGTCATAAGTTCAAGTTCTTTGCCTTAGAGTTAGTGCATGCCAATATTCGAGGTGGTGGCCTATCAAACAAAACTGAATCCATAGAACAGAAATGGATTATTCAGCTACAAGCTGACAAACCCCCGGATTTGAACAGCAGGGTATCAATAAAACCTTTCCTTAAAGCAAGAGCTCTGAAACATCATTAGCCCTTGCTGTTAATATGATAAAATCAATTGTTTATCATGATGTTCCATGACTATATTTACAGCTCTCAATTATGCATTTGGTAGCATATGCATGTCACACAGTTTACACACCATTCTATCCTTATTTTTGCTAACTATACATTCAGTATCAGGTAGTTTTATTAGTACTACATAATAGCCACACCAGTTTAACTACTTCTGTCTTGAGAATTTCAATAGATCGACTGCTTTGTTTTTCATTATTGTCCATGCTGACATAGTAAAGAAACAGCAGGCTTTTTTAGACATTTTATTATTAGTTGCTGCTCTAATACATGCTGCTACTCAATTGTATAATAATCTGTTTTTATGTATGTATATGTATTTCTGTTTTTAAGGCTGTAATAGCTTGATAGTGTTTAACATTGTGGATGTGAGCTGTTTTCAATTGTCAGCACTAAGCAAGTCTATTTTGCATTCAGGATGTAATTTAAATATACTGACCTTTCCCTTCCTTTTAGACTTGTACTTGATTGGCTGCTGTAACATTTAAATAGTCATCTGTTACACTGTTTAACATGGTCTGATGAAGTGGAATTTGTTATCCGTGAAAGCGTTTACCTGTTTGTACTTTTTAGAATAAAAGAATCAACAAAACAATGCAAAGATCGTATGTGCCGTGTTTGGAACCTCTGTGGTTGTTTTTGCTATAACTACCTTAAATTCTGGGCAGAAGGGGGCACAGCATCTGAATCTACGTCAGCCTTTCCCAGGTTTATGTGTCAGCTGCTTAGAACAGGGACACAAAGCACTGGTTTCACAGAGATGGTGCTAGAGGACTTGTCTTGGAACCCCGACTAAGGACTCAACTCTAAAGTTGTGCCATTGGGAGTCTTACTGGGAGTCTGAAGAGAGAAAGAGAGGAACCAGCCCCCAGACCGAACATGTTCCCTTTGTGTTCTTAAGGGAAATAGTGCTTGATGCAGAGAGGTCTGCATCTGGAAATACTGAGTGTATTAATTTGTATTCCAAGTGAAAGTCCCTCTCCAGTGTCTGTTGTGAAGATTCAGGCTCCTTGATTACTGTCCCAGAGTGTGATGTCACAAGTAATTTAAAAGGAGAAAGGAGGGGAAGCACCAACATCCCGGAAAAAAAGCTGCGGTGGCTGTAATACCTAAAGATGGTAAAGACCTATAGGCCCATTTCAATTTTAAACCATGATTATAAAGTGTTTATGCTTATAATAGCTAAAAGAATGGCAAAGTTGATGCCAAACTGATAGATATGAACCAACACCATTTTGTGGAATGGAGGCAAATATATGAAAACATTAACAGAACAATGATGATCCAGAGGGAAGCAGAATTAAGAAAATACTACTGCTGTTGATGGGTCTTGATGTAGAGAAAGCATTCAACAGAGTACCCTGGGATTTTATGAGTAGGGCAATGAGACAGATTCAAGCCTTTTCAGGATATAAAATTAATGAAGATAAAACAAAGGCTGTCACTGTAAAGTACCCACACGTGAATTGGTCAGCAGTACCCATATTTATGGAGACACAATAAAATTAAGTATTTAGGAGTAGTATGGATTAAAAAGGATTCTGTTATGGCAGCTAAGGATATGTGGGAAGCAGCTAAACAAAGGATAATGCAAAACTGAGACACTGGAAGCTCTTGTGTTATGGATATGAATAGCAAAATGCAAGCAGTGAAAATGTTTTTAATCCCTTTAATTTTATATAGATCAGGCATATTTTTATCAACCAGAGCAGAAGTTGTGTACGGTAATTAATAAAGAATTGAAGGAATTTATCTTTTAGGGGAAGATGGCAAGGGTCAAGTAAAATAAGATGATCATTCCAACAGAATAAGATGGTTTAGGATTACAAGATCTGAAGGAACATTTTAGAGCTACACAGTTAAGCTTGTGCACATAACACAAGCAGAAAGCTATAAATCAATGTGGAAAGGGATGATGATGAAACGGGGGGGGGGGGGCAAGAAATAAGGAGAGTGGGATTTTGAATGCAGATCCTTAAGGAGAATTACAACAGCCATAATGAATATTAGAGGGTTCCGAGTGGAGAGATGAAAAGTCAGCAAGCAAAGGACAGGAGTAGTGCTGAAATTGAATTCATCCTCAAGTCATGGTGAGTACCTTCACGAGGTGGACCCTGTTTTCACAAAATCTCACCAAGGCGACACTGATATATAGACTGTATTTATATAGCCTATATCATGGACAGAAGCAGGTCAAAAATTAAGAGAGAGATGGGTGCACTAGACCCAGGATAAAAAAGTGCCCATTCCTGGTAGGCGCACTTGTGCCAGGACTGTAAAAAATGACAGTGTAGAATCCTCAAAATACAGAAACATTCCTACAATGGAGCCAGGTCAGGCCCAGGGGAGGATCCCCCCCGTTGTAGAAGGAGGTAGCAATCCACAAAAATCACAAAAACTGATAGGCCAAAGAAGAGCTGTAAAGATGATAAAGTGGACTATTGAGGATAAGAAATAAATTATGTATTGTTACTATTATGCAAAAAGCCCAGAATTTCCAGACACAAGATATACAAAACGATTAAGAGAGAAATTAGAGAAAAGAAAAATACTTCCGCAAGAAAAACTGTCAGAAGCTTCAAATGAAAATTCTGATCTGTTTGGAAAAAGGAGCATCTGAGGGAGTGCGAAAATATAAACAGCAAAACCTACAGATATTTGAACAATATAAAAAGGAAATATGGACATGGGAAAAAAATAGAGATTTGATACTGTGCAATATTTATGCAAAGAAGAAAGCCAAATTAATCAATATAAAGCAGGCAGCCCCAAAGATATTTAAAGAGAAATACTGGCAAAGGCATCTGGATATACAAAATTTTACAATAAAAAAAAATCACAAAAATGGAACGAAAAATGCTTCCCCCATTTACACTAATCTTTCCAAAAACAACATGAAGAAACTAGAAACATCCTATCATAACATAGCTCGATTCGCTATTGGATCTCCTTTTAGAACGCATCACTGCTTGAACCTAAAAGAACTAGGCTGGATTGAACTTCCTAACCAACTTGTACTTCAACAGATCTTAATTGCTTATAAGATTCTATATCAGCCAACCAACACACCAACACTTACTAGCCTTATTTCTCCATACAACAACCTGCAACAACTACGTTCCTCAAATAAACTTCTGATTAATATTACCAAACCTAACAATAATGCAGGCGTCAGTTTATTCTCCAACTCTGTTGGAAAAACATGGAATAAACTACCCTCTGATATCACTTCTTTAACCTCTTTCCAACTTTTCAAATTTCAACTAAAGATTTATCTCAGTAAACACTGGCTTTGCTCCTGCACTAATCCTGACTAATGCCAACTCTTCTCTCTTCCATTACCCTTAAAAAAAAAAAAAAAAAAACTTTATTTTTTATATTATCTGGTTACCTGCTATGATGTCATGTGAACTTTTATGCCAATGCATTTTGTTATCTGATTATATTATTGTTTTTATTTCTTATCTTTCTTATGTAACCATTTATGCCTTTTTGTAAAAGTGTACAACTGATGGAGCTTTTCTCCCCGGGCCTCTACTGAAAACGGACATATATCCAGTTGGACTAGCCCGGTCAACAAATGTAAAATAAATAAAATAAAATTAGTAAAGTAGAACTTAAGGAAATAGAAGCTGAAGTTATGGAGTGCCTGCGAAGTGAAGGATTTGGTGTAGAAGGACTGATACAGGTTATATCACAGCATGATGGAGTGGGTCCCCAAAAGAGAAACAGGAAGATAAGGAAACATCTGAAGGGGAAATATGGACATGGGAAAAAAGAGATTTAATATTGTGTAATATTTATGCAAAAGAGAAAGCAAAACTAACCAATACAAAAAGAGCAGCACCAAAGATGTTTGAAGAGAAATACAGGCAAAGAAATCTGGTCAATACATAAAATAAGACAGAGGAAAAGGAGATCAGTAATAGAAAAGTTAAAGAAATAGAAACTGAGGTTATGGAGAACCTGCAAAGTGAAGGATTCAGTGTAGAAAATCGAACGCAGAAAGCACCACAACAGGATAGAGCAATGGATTTCCAAATTAAGGGGAAAACAGTGGAACAGGAAGCAATTGGTCAGGTGCCATATCAAGATAATTTGGAGCCTTCCACAGGAAATCAGTATAAACATTCACTTGAAGCAAGGAAAGGAACAGGAAACTCTGATGCAGTCAATTTTGAGGAGTGATAGGCCAATGAGTTCCCATACGACAGAGCAACAGATGGCACAGGATGAAATTGACGAGAAGGTGCTACAGGAAAATGCTATAGAACTTTCTATAGAATGCCTACAGGAAATGGAAAACAAGGGATATGCCCTCAGTCTGGAAGAAATGAGTTAAGTAAAGCGTTGCTTTATTGAATAGACATGGATAGATATATTAAGGTCAATGAGGGGAATAGAGTGCAGAAGGTCAATAAAACCCAAAAAGTCATAAGTCTGATAAAACAAATGAATGCAGTAATTAGAACTGTCCATGGAGATCCATGTGATATAAAAGAAGTAAGCAGGATATATTACTGTGCTGCTAAATTAATAACTGATAAAGTTCTACCACAAGAACACAGGGTAGTGAGGGAAAGGAAGGAGAGAAACTGAATACCATCACGGAAGTATCGAATAGAGAAAACTATAAAGCAATTAAGACAAGAAATGTCACCCTTAGAAGACTATAGAAGAGAGAATAGATCAACAAAAATACTGAGAACGATAGATGTGATTAAAGCAATGCAAAGTATTAGAACAGACCAGGCTTTATCACGTGCTATCGCAAATAACAAAATAAAAATTTCAGCGTAAGCAGAAAAACTTAGAAGATACAAAGACAAATATAAAGGAAAAGTACAAAATAAGGAATTTATTGATGACCCAAAAAAGTTTTATAGAGAAATGGGAAATAAGGTAAAATGAACTGAAAGACTGTCAAAAAAAGAGGAAGTAGATACATTTTGGAGAAGCATCTATGAAGATCCTGTGGAACATAACAAAGATGCTAAGTGGATAGACGAAGTAAAAGAAAGAATAAGAAGTTTAAAGGTGCAGGATATGAAATAGGATGAAGTAACACCCAGAGAGATTGAGACAAAGTTAAGCTATGCCTCTAATTGGAAAACCCCAGGCCCAGATGCAGTACCTAATTTTTGGTTAAAAGTATTAACATCTTTGCACAAGGATTTGCCATGAGTAAGAACTATTTATATGCGCACCCCGAACAGACACCAACCTGGCTAACAACAGGCAAAACAATGCTCCTTCGTAAGACTGAACCTGCAAGGTACCCTAAAAATTATATGCCAATAACTTGCCTTCCGACAACATATAAACTAAAGATGGGAATTAATGCTGACAGAGTTTAGTCATTTAGAAGAAAACTCAATATGGCAGTAGAACAAAAGGGCAATAAAAGAAAGTCATATGGAACAAAGGATCATTTGTTGCTAAATAAAGTCATACTGGAGAACTGTAAAAAGGGGGCGAATTTAAGTATGGTATGGATTGACTATAAAAAAGCATCTGATAGTATCCCACACTCACGGATAAAAGAGTGCGTAAAAATGTATAAGATACACCCTACACTGATTGACTGCATTACAGTGACCATGAAGCAGTGGCAGACCACTTTGCAATTAAGCTATGATAACGGACAGATTATTATTCCAGGGATAAAAATTGAAAGGGGGATATTCCAGGGTGATTCTGTCACCATTGCTATTCTGCCTTGCCATTAATCCATTAAGCTATCTATATAACAACTTAAGCCATGGCTACAATTTGGCTCCTAAAAAACAACAAAGTGTAAATTAGATTTCTCATCTTCTCTTTGTCGATGATTTAAACTGCATAGCTCACCAGATGAGGAAGTGAACGCAGAGCTCCATGCTGTCAAAACTTTTTCAGATGATATACGAATGTGATTTGGTCTTGATAAGTGTGCAAAATCAACCTTTAAAGCAGGAAAACTGCAGTATCAGGAAAACATCAGTTTGGGACAAGAATGTGATACAAAAGAATTTCAGCAAAAGGGAGTGTATAAATACTTGGAAATTGATGAAGGATCAACAATGAAACATGAACAAATGCAAATAAAATTTAGTAAGGAATTCTTTAGAAGACTTAAATTAATTCTGAAAACAGCATTGACATCTAGGAACAAAATCCAGGCTATAAACCAATTTGCTCTTCCTGTCCTAACTTACAGGTTTGAAGTGACTGACTGGCCCCAAAATGTGTTGGATAGATTAGATAGGAAAACAAGAAGGATGCTTCATGCTCACCAAATGATTTATAAAAATCAGTGTATACTAAGATTATATATTCCCCATTCCGAAAGAGGGATAGGCCTCCTTGAAAATGATTACATGTACAGATCTGCAATCGTGGGACTCCATACATATCTGGTGCCCTCACAAGACCCAAATGTAGTGAAAGTCTTGAAACACGAGGAGAATAAATCTAAGATGACTTTTCTGCTTAATTTAGCAGAAGCATATTGGCATCAAGCAGGAATGGAAATCAAACCAGAAGTAGATAAAAATCAGGCAGCAACTGAATGTGCCAAAAAAACAAAAGAAAAAATATAAGGTGAAGGACAAGATAAGAAGGCAAGAAATGTGGAAAAAGCATAAATGCAGTTGCAAGTATAGAAAACTTCAGGAAGAACCCATCAGGAATGAACACAGGAATGGTTAAGGAGAGGCGAATTCAAACCAAGAGATGAAAGGTTAATATTGGCAGTCCATGGGCTACGTACACACTGGTTTACAAAGTCCATTGAACATGTGGGAGAAACAGACAAATGTAGGTTTTGTAAAACCGAATTGGAAATAGTCGCGCACCTCATTGCTGGATGTGACACACTAATGGCAGAAGGACTGTATACTGAAAGGCATAATAATGTGGCAAAAGTGTTGCACTGGAGATTGTGCAAACATCATGGTACTTTAGTGGCTGAAAAACAATGGAAACATGAGCTACAAAGCATCATAGAAAATAATGATATCACATGGGATCACCCATTACCAACAGTTCAAAAGATAGATGCTATAAAACCGGATATAGTGGTCCAAGAAAAGAAGACAAAGTAGCATTGATCATTGAAATTGCTACACCCAGTGACTACAGTGTCTTGTATACAGAGAGACACAAAGTCATAAAATATCAGGATCTGCAGGCAGAAATGAGAGAGACACAAAGTCATAAAATATCAGGATCTGCAGGCAGAAATGAGAGCAATGTGGAAGAAAGATACCCAGACAGTTCCAATAGTAGTTGGAGCAACAGGTCTTATAAAAAAGAATTTATGTATTTAGATATGTTACCAGTCCATGTAACCCCATACGAACTGCAGGAGGAGTCACGACTGGGCACATTGGGAGAGCTGTGAAGAGCGATTTTGGCTGACATCAAAGATTGAAACAATACTAATTTCATGAACTTTAATCGTACTTTGACTTAGGAATGGAGTCCATTTCTGTCATAGTATGATTCTGTCATAGTATTAGAAACCCAAAAGATTTGGAGAAATTAGAGTGAAGCAGCAGTAGCGTTGTCGCCTTGCAGTAAGACGCTGTCCGGTTCAATTCTCAGCTAGAGCGTTGTCTACGTGGAGACATGCGTGAATGGGCGTACCTTCATTGAAGGTTGAGCGTCAGGGCTAGTAACTCGGCATGTAAAAATCGACTACCAATCATTAGCGGACCGGAGTTCCACTGTGGCGACCCCTAACCGGGAAAAGCCGAAAGACACACCAACAAGAGTGAAGCAATATTATATTTGAAGTACTGAATATTGTAACAGAGATAACTGTGAGAGATCTTTAGAAAAGAGTAGGAGCAAATTATATAGAAAAAAATGGAAATTTTGGGAACAATACATGCAGAATAATGTTTTGAAGGAGGAGTGAGGTTTAAGGGAAGGCAGAAATTGAGTAATTTATGTCATGTTGAACTGATGATAATTGCATAAAAGCATTTATGTGATGTATAATCTCTGTAACTGAACGTGTTAACATGGTTTGTTTTCTTTTATATACATGTGTGTTTATCTACGTTTTAAGTGATAATTCAATAAAGGAGTTAAAAAAAACATGATCCAAAAGCAGAAGGTCTGGAGTAAGAATCAGTGACACCATAAGCAGACTTTAAAATATGCTTAGTCGCATGAGAAACATCTGTCACAGAAGCATTTAACGAATTCTTTACTTCAGAAAAAGGAAGATTAACCATTAACTTTTGCCTGCTTTCAATGGATAACAATAAAAACTTTAACATATGAGCTTGACAGTTTAAAATTCTGAATGTTAAAGTACTAGAAGAACCCATTTTCTTCCCTAACCTATCCACTGCTACTGCATCCTTGTCGAAGGGAATGGGGTTAACAGCAGTAACCTGTTTAGCAGAATAGATGTGGATACAGAAATAACCATTGGGTCTGCTTTAGAATTAGAAAATAGGCACATGTATGTCTGGGGCACCTTCATACAACCTGTCAGACTTCTTGGCAGCAGGAGGCTGACCATCAGGTAATGAGGAAAAACATCATTTAAAGTAGGTAGCAAACGAGGAATAGCTGTAACTTTAGGCATCTCTAACTGTGACAAATCATAATACATTTTATTTGCCACAGGAATTTCATTCTGCTCCAACTGAAAAAACTTTTTCAGTAGCAGAAATCTCCTCTAGAAGGAAATCTGATGACATACTTTTAGTATCAGAATGCTGAGACTGAGAATAAATTCCTGAAGTACAGTAGAAACAGGTGACTGGGAATTTTTCCCATTAAGCAGGCTTTCCTTGACAAATCTTTTTTTGAAAAATAACTGACTCTTAGTAAGCTTATTAGTACCAGGTTCAACAACCCTATCTGACCAAATGAAGACCCTTTACCTAGCCCTTCTCCTGATCATGACAAAAGTGGCTCTATCTTGATCACCAAGGGCATCCCTACAGATGTACAAAACATGGCTCACCTCATATCTTTGATGGCTGCAATGACTACACTAAGAGGACTGGGGAAGAAAACAATAGGTGGTCTGTGCAACAAGTGGCCACAGCACAGTCAACTACCAGTGGCTGAGACAGAATAGGAGCTGGCCTAACACCCAAGGACTCCTTGACAGTTTTATTCTTCTTCTTTTTGTTGACAGTGAAGACAGAACCATGGAGACTGGAGGCTGCCTCATAGGTATATCAAGATACAAATGTTGAATGCGGGTAGCAAAGCCTGAACAAGTGGGTAGAGTGCAAGGCACAGAACAAGTGGTTTTGAACTATGCAAGCCACTGACAGTCCCTCACAAGCAAAGTATCCTGGCTCAAACACACAAGCACTGAAATACTGAATAAATCTTAGTCAAAATAAAAACTTTTCCTCACAAAAAGTTCACACAAGTATTTACATAAGAAACTCCCTTAGCGATGCAGTGACAATCACACAACATTTAGTTTCCCAGCAGAACACAAGCCAATCAGAAAAATACAAATTTTTCACATAAAAATAAAATGAATGGAAATCTTTCCCGAGCAAGGGACTTATCTGTCCAGTTTTGTAGAATCACTATCCGACTGATGATTCAATATGAACTGTCAAAGGAGAGTTCTTCAGTGTCAAAAAAGATCTGAAGCTTTTTGTTCTTCATCTGTCCTTTTATGCAGCTCTGCTCAAGCTCCTGACAGATGAAGTGAATGGAAGTCACCCGATGCTTTGTGAAGCTGGCCAGTCACATGAGGTTGGACCCCTATATCATAGACTGCTGCAACAGTGATATACGTCTGAATGTGTATTTACACATTTATGACTTCTCGGGCAGTGGGAAATATATCTATAGAAAATGAAGCACACAATTGTACAAATGGCTGCCAGGAAAAGTTAAATAAAGCTATGCCTGTCCACATATGTAACAACCTTGTTAATGTCCTGGTCAATACTTATGTGCAGTTCGTGCCCTTTTTATTCCCCAATGAGCAGCCACATACAAAGCTAAAATCTAAAATGTTAGCATTTAATGTTAATAGATTCTTGTCAACAAAACAAGAGAGAGAATTATAACACTACTTAAAAGTTGGACTGCATCAGTAATATGACTTTAACGAATGACAAACTATATATTTCCAAGCCTCTAACAAGTTTACAGTGGATTTTCTTCTTGAAATACATTACCAACACTATGGAAATTTTTAACTTAAAGAAAAAAAAAGTTCTGCAATACATCGTTATCTTACTTAAGAGAAAAATCATTTTCTTATGAGTATAAATAAACAACAGAAAATGTTGTGGCAACACTACTCTTAGCTAGTTCTCCAAGTCCACTACTTCTATACTGTTTAAATATTGCCTTTACAATTAGCCAGTTTACACAAACCTAAGTGCAGGGCCTTTCAAAACAGTTAATTAATGCTGATCTAAGAAATTAAATGTAAGCCAGTGAATGCACTTAATTATTTGATTAGTAAGCAATATGTCTCAATACACTAGTTATCTTTTTCATCTTTCTTAATCAACATGGCATAACCAACCTATTACCTTAAATTATGACCCTCAATGCCACTTTTGTATGAGCGGCTATTTGCCTGTAGTACAGCTCTACCTTATTTATCTCCTGATCTCCTCATTTGCTCTCTCAGTAATTCCAATGGACAGTTTTCCTCCCTATTGGCTACCCAACTTCACTGGACCACTTCTGGACTGTTTTTTTTTCTACTAGGCCAAGGAAAGTCTCCTGTACTATTGGAAAGAAAAAAAGAAGAAAAATAAGGTATTATAACTTAAGCTTCTGCATTCTGCAATATCTCATAATGGGGGCAAAGGCAATCTACTTCCTCCTCCTCATCTGGCCACAGTAATCCTGTTCAGAAAACATCCTCCTCCCATTAAACTACAGCATCTGGTTTGACTTCCATAAAATGGATAAACCTCTTTTTTTAGTAAGTAGGAGGTAAAATGTACAATTATCTGGTAAAGTGCACAACAGTTTGATCGAGCATTAAACTTTGAAATCCCCTGTGCTTGTCCTACCACTATTTCCTGCTCAGGGATACTCATCCACTTCATCAGTTGTTACCTCATCAGTTGTGAGCAGTACTCACTCTCTCTGAAAAATGGAGGTTTGTTGGACAGGTTCTGACCTTCAGCACAGTTACTGTTGTCTCCAGTGTTTTGATCCATATCTGATTTTCACAGAACCTTTTCCCTCATTTATGCAGAACGGCGATATCATCTGTGTGTACAAAGAGCACTTTTTCGAGTTCTGTTCTCATCATCTCATCTGCAAGTACTGATTTATGTATTTTTGCTTCCAACCTCCTTATAACAGAAGCAATCTGAGCTAAAGTCAGAACCTGATCTTGCAACTGCTGGCTTTCATTTTTCTCCAACACTGCTCTTTAGAGCATCTGACATGGCAAATCCCAACCAACACCACGAACAAGAGTTTCCATATGTCTTGCAGCTATACACTGAGACCAGAAGTGTTGTTTTTGATTTTTTTTTCTGTAGACATAAGCAGAAAAAATAAAAAATAACCACAAAAGTCTTACTGTATTAAAGTTTATCAACTTAAAATCTTTTTTTATTATTTATTTAGCTTGTTTAATGGGGCTCTATACAAAAAAAAAAAAAAAACATTTGCTGGCACATAAGGAGGGAAGGTGAATTCTTGACTTCATACTGGGCAATTTTTAATTCATAGGTATTTACCTGGCATACTGTCCAGGAGACCTTTGAAGAGCCTAGTCCATCTCCCAATTGTTTCAGAGTACTGTAAGGTTAAGTGACTTACTTAGAGTTCCTCGGTAGGCAAATGAAGGCAGAAAGAATCAAATCCTGGACTACAGGAAGCAGATCATTCACAGTTCATGGCCTTGACTCTCTGTGTTAAACTGACAAAGTTTGACTTGCCTATGGTCTGAACCCATTGAGAACCATAACCTTAGACCAACAACCCACACTATTTCAGACAAAGCACTCAATCAGGCAACATATTAAGGGCTCATATCTACCAGAAGTCCTAAGGTATGTTTTTTAAAACATCTTGTGATATTACAGATCATTGTACTTAGATGTTTTCCTATTTGTAGTTTGAATGATCATGTAATAAAGAATTAGTAACTGTAGCCATAAAAATACTGTCCATTAAAGTGTCAATATTTGTAACTAAAAATCAACATTAGTGTACCTGCTAATGTGTTTTTTGTGTAGGGCTCTCAAAGTATCAAGCATTCCAACTTAAATACATAAAACTGTGATTATAAAATTCTGAATAAACATTTCTGTGAACTTTAAGCATTTTAAGTGGAGGTAAAGCCCCCACATGCAAAGGTGTATCCCTATGCCCCTTGCTACTTAATATACTTACATCTGAGACAGCAGGTACTTAAAGAAAAGGCAAATGCTTTGCTCTTGCACAGAAATTCAGCACCTGACTTTCTTTCTCTGAAAAAATTTATTTTTGACAGAAGAAATTACTCATATTTTTCTTTTTTCAATCGCAAAATTTTCAATTTTGGCATCTTAGCAAACACATCTTGTTTTTTTTTTTCTTTCTTGTCTGTTTTTGGTAGCATTTGATGCCTTTGTGTTGACAACTTTAAATACTGTGAAGCACAACTTACCATCAGTAATGTCAATGAAACTAAGTGGAAATACAACTGACTGTTTAACGACTGCAACAGAACTTTGTTTAAAAAAAGAGATGTTAGTTGTCTGTAGTTAAGTGTACCTGTTACCAACGGTTGTCTGATTATCTGGAAGTAATCTTTATGCTAGTTTTAAAAATGTTAACGCAGTTTAACCAAAGCCCAGTACCCAGTAGTAGCATAAAGATTTCTAAACCTTATGAAGAGCAACAGCACTGCCAAATACAGCTCTCAAGTATCACACTCTGAGTCATGTATCTTATTTTGCCTCTCAGAAACTGTGTACTACAGGGAGGCAGTGGCTGACTACACTACCCAATGAAATTTAAATACATACATTTATAACAACTGATGATACTCTGTAGTCTGCAAACATTCAAATCATCACTTCACTAAATACCACTGCCCGATCATAATTCTTTGTAGTGCATAGAACTTTATCTGTTCTCTGTACTATTAGTTACAAAAAATACATGTTTTGCTGGCCTTCAAAGCCATAAAGCACTTAGCAAGCAGTATCAGAAAGACAAAGTAACATGTCTTAACGTTAAGTAAAGTCATGGACAAATTACTTGTAACAGACGGAAGACAAAAATAAATCTGCTTCAAATCCTGCCACCACTGTTGTTTGCTGACCAGTACTGGCATATTTAACTGCCTAGCTCGAAATTTGATCTTAACAAGTGAAGCAAGGGTACGTAATTGTGAAGATCGGGTCTTGTGCTATACAAGTGCTTAACCGGTTTGTCATTTTCATAATACTGGAGCATAATCACCACATTCCATGCACTACAAAAAGGTTAATATTATAATTTACATGCTGGAACACTTGTTCTTGAGCATGTAAAATAAAGACATACAGTTATGACTCTTTTTTTTTTTTTTTTTTTTTTTTTTTTACCATAAAATCTGATATATAACCGACTTCAAGTTCCTGATCCAGAAGCTAGCAGGATGTATACTTACTTCAGATACTGCAGACACTCTGAAGGGCTCTTTTCACATACTTTATATACATTGTACATTTCCATGGTAACCAGTAATAAAATCAGTCTGGATACAGGTGACAGATGTTGAATGCTAAACAGAAACACATTGAAAATTATTTTTTCAGTTTTATTTGGAGAAAATTACTTTTTGTATTTCAGGTGCTCTTACTCAAATTTATCCTAGTAGAAGGATCATAACAATTTTAAAGAAATACGTCTTTTAACAGATGTTAACAAAACAGCACAAGTAATAGTTACACAAACTAACAAAAGAGAAAAGCTTAAGAAAGAGGTACATGACTCATAATTTTTAATAACTTTTAAGGATGCAAGCATACAGCACATTATAAACATCTAAAACTCATCAGTGGCAGTCCTTGGTACGTCCTTGAAATGAACAGGTTAAAGAATAGGCTCATAGGTTGGTACTAGGCTATTGGCCCTAGAGCCTATACAAGCATAGCCATAACAATTCCCTAGCTATTTCTTCCCACACTATTTACTTCCCTGGACTCCTGTCTAGCAGGGCGACTGACGTGATCCCGGGGTGAATTTCCTTTCACACATTCAATCATCAAGGTTCCTTTTGAAGAGGGCCAAAGAGTCGCTCTGCTTGACATGTATGGGCAGTCTCTTCCAGAGTCTCTGGGTCAGGAACCTATCCCTCCAGCATATTTTGTTTATTGTGATGACAAGGTTTAGATCCCTGGAGCATGTGGCTCTGAGGGATTGGGATTTCTTTAAGTGTAGCATGTCCAACAGCTCTAGGTTTGACATGGCCTTGTATGTTAAGCAGAGACTGCCTCAGAGTAGACGATATGCGACAGAGTTTAGCTGGAGTTTTTTAAGGCGGTCAGCATATGGCATCTGCTTTAGGCCTGTGATTCTTTTAGTGAGGTATTTCTGCAGCCTTTCCAGTTGTTGCAGATGTCTTAAGAGGTACATATGAAACGGGGTGTTGTATTCCATAATGGGTCTAATGAGGGATGAGTACAGTGGGACAATGACCTCCTTTTTTCTGGATGAAAAGCCCTTAGTGATGAGGTGTGCCACATAGAAGAATCTCCTGATTGTTGTGGTAATATAGTTATTGAAGGCGAGACCACTGTCCACCTGTGTCCCTAAGTCTCTTATCACACTTTCGGTGTTTAGTGTACTGCCACCTATCTGGTAATTCACAGATACATGTTTTTTCCCAAAGGGGATAATGATACATTTCTTAGCATTGAGCTTGAGCCCATGGCTCTGGCACCAAGCATCTGTTTCTGTAAGGCCCTTTTGTAGAGTATCCACATTATTTGGGGATTCAATAATGGCTCCCAGTTTGCAGTCATCTGTGAGCTTTGTTAGCCAGAGTCCCTTAGTGTTGGCCTGTACTTCAGAGAAGTAGATGCCAAACAAGAGAGGTCCCAGGACTGAACCCTGAGGTACTCCACTTGTCACCTGTCTGGAGCTGGATTTGGAGTCAGCTACTTTTACAGTGTGGGTTCTGTCAGTAAGCCAGTTGGCAATCCATCGAGTGATGTAGGGATTAATGCCCAGCTTAGTAAGTTTATCTACGATTCCAGAGTGGGGGATGGTGTCAAAGGCCTCGGCGAGGTCCAGATAGGCTGTGTGGACTGCCTTACCCACGTCCACGGCTCTGGAGACTGACTCAAAGAAGTCAATCAGGTTCAGGAGACAAGATCGGCCCTTCACGAACCCAAACTGGGTGGTGTCCAGTGTTTGAAGGTTGCCAGTGTCTTTGTTTATAAGTTCCATGATAATACGTTCCATGGCCTTGCCGATCAGGCTCGTCAGACTGATGGGGTAGTAGTTCCCGGGATCCAAGGTGGATCCCCCCCTTGTGGCGTGGGATAACTGTAGCTGTGCGCCACTCAGTGGGCACGAAGCCTGAGGTGAGGGTATGACTAAACATGACACTTAGGTGAGGTGCCAGTTCATTTTGTAGTTCATGTAGTACACAGCCTGGGATGTTATCTGGTCGCATGGATGCTGTAGTCTTAGCTTTGGAGAGTGCATTTTTTACCTGTGTGGCCGTTATTACCGGTATTTGGCAATCTTCCGGTATTGAGATGGGCCATTTAGGGGGTAAGGGGGGGGGGGTGAAGTTGGCACTGAATCGATCTGCCAGCATATTGGCAATATCCTTGGGATCAGTATATTTAATGCCATTCTGTTGTAGCTCAGAGCAGATCTGAGCATTGCCATTTAGAGTCTTGACGTAGTTATAGAATGCCTTGTGGTTGTCTTTGGAATCTTTGGCAATTTTATTTTCGTAACTAGCTTTGGAGGATTTTATGAGGGATCTCAGCTTCTTACTGAGGCTGGTAAGGGAGTTTTTTGCATCTTGGGATTTTCCTCTTTTCTGCAACAGTTTCTTCCTTTTGTTGTAAAGTTTGTTTATGGCAGGGGACCACTAGATTGGCTTCCTTTTTTTGGAGGAGAGCATATTGGTTCTATTTGGGATGGCACGATTCATGCATGAGTGAATGTGCTAGTACAGTACCTTAGTGTAGGACTCAGTAGTCAAACTTTCAGTTCCCATCTGCATGGGTGTAATGAAGTTTGCAACTTCTGACTTGAGTAGCATGAAGTTGGCTTTGGAGAAGTTTTTTATGGAGGTTTCCTTACTGGGGGGTGCAGGTGGGATGTGGATGTTAAGGTGATTAGCTTATGGTCTGACATGACCAACGAGGGGGTGACCATAGGTGTGGAGCATCTATTTCCCATGTTGGTAATGACCAGGTTTAGGATGTTGGAGCCCCTGGTGGGACAATGGATTAGTTGATCCAGGGCATTGGAATTTATGAATTCCAAGAACTGTTGGGCAAAGGTGTTGGTACGCGAGTAG
This sequence comes from Protopterus annectens, assembly GCF_019279795.1. Taxonomy (NCBI): domain Eukaryota; kingdom Metazoa; phylum Chordata; order Ceratodontiformes; family Protopteridae; genus Protopterus; species Protopterus annectens. Next base: position 1,511,055,494 of record NC_056725.1, read on the forward strand.
TTTTCCCAGTTAATGGCAGGGTAGTTGAAATCACCCAGTATTAGGGTGTTTGGTTGTATATTAATATTTTCCAGTATATTTAGAAAGGTGTAGTGAGAATCTTGGTGCATGGTGGGGGATCTGTAGCAAACTACAATTTGGATTGCAGTCTTACCAAGTGTTAGTTGCACCTGGAGAATTTCAGATGCATTGTGTTGGGCAACTATCCTGGTGGTGTGAATATCCTTGTTGAATATGGACACTCCTATACCTTTAGTGTTTCGATCCTGGTTTGGTGGCCGAAAAGTGTGGTAAGAGTTATAGCCTGGTATTGCAGGGGGTGCTCTCTGCAGCCTTGAACCAGGTCTCAGTTACTGCACAGATATTGATGTGCTCCATTTTTAGGAGTGCCTCAAGAGGGTGCATTTTGAGGTTTAGACTTCTAGCATTGAGTAGCATTACCTTCAGATTTTGCATGCTTGTACCTGTTACGTTGGTGGTTTTGTCCTTTGAACTTTGCCTAAAAAAGGCACTATAGGGGTGGCAAGAGCCTTAGCCAGTAACCTTGCCAATTGTTGAAGCCAATCATTTTGTCCTTATATTGTGGTATCATTCTGGGCGAAGGCAGGATGCTACTCAGGGCTAGGGTCATACCAGCCTGGGCCACATGATCTGAGAGCTCTTCCATGTCTCTTTTCATGTAGTCCAGGAAGGTACGTCTCAAGTCATTCACTCCAACACGGACAATGACAGAGTCATATTTGTACTTGTTATGGAGTGACTTGAGTGCATGAGTTATGTGGCAGATCCTGGCACCCGACAGCCAGCTGACTGTAATTTTCTCCTTGTTCACACTGGTGAGTGGGACATCAGTGTGCCTGACTATAGAGTCACCTATGACTAAAGTGTTACGTACATTGTCTTGCTGGGTGGCACACTGGTGTTGTGAGCTATGTGACACTTTGGTTATGATTGGTGTTTGTTTGCATTTCAGCTTCGGAGGTCCTTGTTGCTTGGGCAGGTTACAGTTAAGGGCCTCCGCATATGTGGATTTAGTGTTGCTATGTGTGAGTGTTGGTGGTGTGAGTTTAGAAGGGCTATGTGTTTCCTGAGGTGTAGTGCGGGTGTTAACCTTCTCCTCTTGACTGTCTAGCATAATCTTGGGTGGAGAGAGCTTTGCTTCCAGTTTGGCGAAGTAAGTGCATCTCTCTCACAGGTTGTAGTGTTGGGTGGTAGGAGGAGAAGGTTGTCTGTGTACATGAGGCAATTGCTGCATTGTCCCAGTAAGCCCAGATTCACCAGGTGGACAGGAGAAATCACCGGAAGCTGACCCTTGGACATGCCTGGTTTGGTGCTTTTTTTGAAAAGTACAGGAGCTGTTTTCCCTTACCTTAGCAAGGTACTTTGCAATTATAGGCTGTTTAGTGCCTGTGATTAATTTCTCCTTATTAATAAGGAGAGCTGAGTGCTTGTATCAGTTTAAGGCTTCCTAGTGCTTTCCAGCAGGTATTAGAGCAAGTGCTAGTCACAGGGATGCTTAAAGGTAAGATGAAAAAAAATGGTTTATCCTAAACACTGCAGTGTGCACTAGAGAAGTTAGATGTGAAAGTAGGTAACTTAAGTTTTACCTGTCTAAAAAGTTAAGTTTTAGTGGATAATCACTATTTTTAAAACAGAAAGATAGATTGATAAGGGGTGATCACTTTTGTATTCCGGTACTATGGAATACAGTAGAATGGCCAATAAATTTAAATAGTTGAAGGGGAGTGATTTCCCAAAATGATAATTTTGTGCTTACTCACACAAGCCAGTGAAAGCAGAGAGGAAATTAGATATATGGTCAAATTAACATAAGAGGCAGGCAACTAGAAAGACAATACTATGGAACTGTTAAAGAATTGTATATAATATTATGCTGTCAGCACATAAAATACACTTACCATTCATTTTTGTGCTGATGTGCAAAATAATGAGTCTTCAGTTCTTCTGCACTATCAGCTGTTATTTTACTTACTACCTTAAGTTTTTATCTCATGCTGCTCAAATAAATCAGATAAAGTAACTGTTCTTGTCTTTGACTGTGTATTAGTTGTCATATCTCATGTTTTCCTCATTCACTGCTCTTAAACCCAATGTATTCTTCAAGTCATCAGTCATCCTGTCTTAACCATGAACCACTTTTTATTTCAAATCCCTTTCCTTCTCATAACTGTTCAGTCCTTGTCCCAGTTTTTAATCACCACTAATGGTATATGTGCAATGATTCTAGCAGGGATGGCCACCAGGTGGTGTCAACACTGGCTATATTTGACTGTCACTCTTTTTTTTTCAATAATTTTTATTTTCATTTTTTCATTTATATAAAACAATCATTTCCATTCTTACAGCATGACCATCGGTGAGTGTTATACACTGTAGTCAATACAGTAACATGTAGGTCATAAAACATATCTATTTACACTATATACAAAGATGCTTTCTCATTCAATTTAGTTGTTAGAAAAACAGCAAATACAATAAGGATTTCAAGTCCATAGGTGACTGTGTGATTGTGTGTATATTTCTAGGTTCATTTGAACCTTGTTGCTATGTAGTATGTATGATGTTTTATGCTAATATGATGTTAAAGGTTTGTTCCCAAATTTCTTGGGCTTTCATATTTTTGTATCTTTTATCCACTACTATTTTATGGGCTAAAAGATGTTTCATAGCTATTTTTTTGAATCCCTCCCAAGATATATTTGTAGGGTCTAACCATTTGAGAGGTGTGTATAACTTCATTAGTAAGAAAATTATTATAAGTATATTCACTTGCATGTCCTCCCCGCGGTTGGGTGGGCATTCAAGAAAATTATTATAAGTATATTCACTTGCATGTCCTCCCCGCGGTTGGGTGGGCATTCAAAAGACATGCGTAAATGGGCATGCCTTCGTTGAAGGTTGGACGTCCAGCTGGCACCTCGGCATTCGTAAAAATCTACTGCCAATCATTAGCGGACCGGAGTTCCGCTGTGGCAACCCCTAACCGAGAAAAGCCGAAAGACAACAACAACATATTCACTTGTTTTCCTGATATGTTAGATGGGTGAATATGTAGAAGGTAAATTCCCATGTTAATTTTGATGTTTGATATCCGATTTTTTGCAGTTGTATCTTACGGGAATTCCAGAGTTTGTACACATATTTGCAACTCCAAAATATATGCATTAGGTCTGCTACCTGGTCCTTGCAGTGTGGGCAGTATGGTGATTTAGATGCATTGAATTTGTGGACTATTGCGGGTATGAAATATACATTATTATTTATCATGAGCTGCGTGTATGACAATTTTTTAAGGGGTATACTTTTCAGTGTTAAATTCAACTGCGGTGGTGGCGCTGCGGTAGCATTGTCGCCTCACAGTAAGACACCCTGTTCGATTCTCAGCTAGAGCGTCTTCTGTGTGGAGACATGCGTGAATGGGCGTACCTTCGTTGAAGGCTGCGTCAGAGCTGGCAACTTGGCACATAAAAATCTGCTGCCAATCATTAGCGGACTGGAGTTCCGCTGTGGCGACCCCTAACCGGGAAAAGCCGAAAGACACAACAACAACAACAACAACAACTTTTCAGTGTTAAATTGATTGCATAACTTATTTGTTGGCCATCTATGGATGGTTTTAATTTTCTCCAATAGTTAGAGAAAAGTAGGTCCTTCTGAAATTTGATTTCACCTATCATTTTATACGAGTTAGATATTGTTTTCCTTGTAGTAAGAATAGGTATCCAAAGCAGAGTACAGTTTTCCATGTCACTATTAAGTATAGTAAAGTTTTGGAGGTAGCTGGAACGCAACTCTTTGATTTGTCTTAGAATTATTATATATGATTTGGGTAGATTTAGGTTACTTCTCATTTCTTGGGTTGTACTGTTAAGGTATGGGTAGATATCTTGGATTATTTTGTCCTTTAATTGAGGAAAAGAGTCAAGGTCTAACATCTTGTTATTTATTTTTAGATTTGGATTTTTATGAAGGGATTGTAGTGTTACCATAGCTTGCCCAAGGTTTAAGGAATGAAAGGGTTTTTGTGTTATATTTATAGAATGTTTTAAGGGATCTGTAATGTTATAGGTTTGTTTTTGTTTAAAAAGGGAAGCACTTTGGGATTGATGCCCAGTGCTTTAATGTACCTATAGAATATTGTCACCCAAGGAGGTGACCAAGTTTTTATTGTCGGGTTATGTTCTGCTATTCTCAATATTCTGTTAGTGTTGATAACAGAGTAACAAGTTTTAAAATCTGGCAGGTTCAGACCCCCTTTGCTCTTGGGAAGTTAGTTTCTGATATGAGGTTTTTGTTGGGTTCACATATGACTTTTGCTAGGAACGTATGAATTTGTTTGAAAAATGTATTATGTATAGTTATCTGTGATGTCATGAATATATGTTAGTCTAGGTAAAATGTTCATTTTGATTACTGATACTTTGGCCAGAAATGGTAGCTTAAGGTTATTCCACCTTTTACAGTCTTGCATTATGCTTTGCCATTTAAGAGTTATATTATGCTGGTAGAATTCCTTGTTGCTCTGGAAGAAAGTAATTCCCAGATATTTAGTTTCTTCTTTAATTTTTATTGTATCTATTAGTGGTATTAATGAGATCCGTTTGGGTGGCCTTAAAGGGAAGATATTAGTTTTACTGAGGTTTAATTTGTAGTTAGACATGACTGAAAATTGTTCAATTGCAGTTATTATTTTGGTTATGTCTGAGTTTGGTGTAGTGAAGTATATGTTCAGATCATCTGCGAAGGCGGTGAGATATACTTTGAAGTTGTGTGTTGGAGGGTTATGGTATGTGTTTTGTTTAATATAAAGAAACAGGGGTTCTAGGTATAGGTTGAATAGAAAGGGCAATAATGGACATCCTTGTCTTATTCCATTTTTAATCATAATTCTATTTGACCATGTTTTATTTATATATAGGGATGTGTATGGATTGCTATAGAGAATTTGGATGATCTGAATGAAATTGATAGGTATGTCAAAATAAGGTAATGTTTGAAGTAAAAATTCTAGGTTGACCATGTCAAATGCCTTGAGGCTTCTACTACCATTGCATAGATATTAATATTCCTCTGATTTGCAAAAGATATTAATGCTTCCAATGTTAGAGTGTTGTCGCTGGTCTGTCTTTGTGGTGTGAACCCAGAATGCTCTGGAGAAATGATTTTCTCTATCAGTTTTTTTTTTTTTTTATCTATTTGCGAGTATTGAGGTCAGAATCTTTGTATCTATATATAAAGGGGAGCTGGGCCTATAACTATCTAGGTTTTTGGGGTCTGCATGTTCTTTTAGTATGAAAATAGTTTTGGAGGCGTTGAAGTGAATATCATTTATGTTGTTATTTATTATATAGTTCAGCACATAGTATAATAGTTTAGCAATTGGGAGGGGTGAAAGTTTTATAAAATTCTGACGTTAAGTCCATCCAGTCCTGGGGCCTTATGTGACTTTAAATGTTTAATTGTTGTGCTTATCTCATTGATGGAAATAGGTTCTGTTAGTTTTTTTTTGTTGATTTAAATCTAGTTTAGGGAATTTTAGTTTTTGAAGAAAACGCTCTCTATCTTCCTTAGAGGTTTGTAATGTTTGTTCTCCATAGATTTGAGAGTACATTTTTTCAAATACTTTGATAATTTCTTCATTTATTGTGTAGTTTTTGCCCTTGTAATTTATTTCTGATATATTTGAGGTGGTTTTGTGTTGAGAGATGATTCTGGCCAAGGCTCTAGATGGTATTTGGGCTTCCTCTGCATAATTAGCTAACATTCTTACCTCATAAAATGACAGATTTCTAGTGTCTCTCTGTAGTTTTAGGAGATCAACTTCAGTTTGGCTATTAGGGTTATTTCGTAGTTCTCTTTCCAGTTGTTTTATTTTCCCTTTTAATGCATACTCCTCTTTTAGTTGTTTTTTTATAATATGCTGCTTTTTTGATGAATGTTCCTCTGATTTGTGATTTGGCTGCAGCCCATTCTATATCTATTGGGACTTGGGATCTGGAAATATTTGCAAGGGTTGTCTTTAATAATTCTTCAACTTCTTTTATTACATCTGTTTTGAGGAGCAGGTTAGGATTCAATGACCAGTTATGACCTCTATTAGCTAAGTACAGTTTTTTGTCCCAGTTGATAAACAATGTGACTTTGGAATGATCCGAGAAAAATCTAGTGTGTATAACTGTTGTTGGATCCATGATAATGAGTATGTCTGAGATTAAAAAGAAGTCTATTCTTGACCACATTTTATGCCACTGTGAGTAGAATGTGAATTTCCTGGACTTATTCTCATTATTCCCATATTTAAAAGGGTCATATAGTTTAAAGTCTTGTTTAAGTTCATTTAGAGCTATTGTGGCTTGTTTATTATATGTTTTAATCGGGTTAGATTTGTCTTTTTCTGGGTTTTGATATGTGTTCCAGTCACCCCCAATTATTAGATAATGATCTTTAAGTTGGTTTAGAATTGGGTAAAGTGACATAAAAAATGATGTTGGTTACTGCAGGGTGCATATAGATTAAGCACCATTATGGGTTTTGGTAATCCTGGGTTGGTAAATGTTATGTAACACCATTTTCCCTCTTTGTCCGCCCTGGTCTCAAGTATCTTGTCTTGGAATTGATTTTTAATTATTATGGCAACCCCAGCACTGTTTGTTTTATCCCGTTGCTATAATTTGTCTTATCCATTTTCCCACAATTTCTGTCCATTGTTCTGTAGTTAAGTGTGTTTCTTGTATTAATATAAGACTGGCTTTGGTTTTCAGGGTAAGATACAAAAATAATTTTCTTTTTTCTTTATTTTGGAGTCCTTTAACATTCCACGTCTCTATTTCCCACATTTATTTGTTAAGTATGTTTGTTCTACATGACTTGTATGTTAGTTTGGTTTTATGGTCTTTGTATGTGATGTTGATATGTGTTTTTGGAAAACATCTAACTATTCCCGTCTCTACCCTGTGCCTACCCACTGTACCCCTGGATCAGGAATAAAAGGGGAATAAAGTGAGAAATTAATGTATACTTTTAGTTTCTCTGATCTTTGGTTATGTTTTCTCTTTGTGTGCAGGATGAAAGCATGTTAGCCCCGTTATGTTACTATATACACTACGGACAAAGCTTAAAAAACTTATTCCCTAAAAAAAAAACACTGCTGTGAAATATCCCTAGTCTCTTCCTTAGAACTATTATACAATTATAGTATTATGATTACAGCACAGAACTTATAGCTTTTTAGCATGCATCTTTTTCCTTCTAATAATGCATTTTTAAACATGTTAGTATTCAAATCCTCAGTTAGCTATATCAAGATATACAACAATGTAGCACAGATTTTAAGCCAGATTTGTCTTGTTACATTTTCCTTTTCCTTATTCTTCTCTTACCTTCCCCACTCCGTTAAACAGTTTTTCTCTCCTACTTCGGTGCCTGTACAGACTTCTGTGCCACTCTATCGCAGATTCCAGGAAAAAAAAAACGTTATTGGCAGCTATAATCAGAAGTAGGAAAATGATGGGGAGAGAGAAAGAAAAAAAATATTTTCAGGCTTTTAGCCAGGTATATATTCTGCCAAAACCTACATATTTAGATTATGTTTATGTTTCCTGCAGTCAAATAGTTTATATTTGTGTGTTCTTGCATTTTCCTTTTCTAAAATGCATTTACACTTTATTTATCTTTATTCAAGTCAAACATCATTATTTCTGTCATGCATCCTTAAGATAGGTTGGTTCTGACAGTCTCTCATGTAGTAATAAAGTCTGGATTGTTTATAAGCCTTAGTAAGAGATTCACAGTCTTATTGGTTGTTTTGGTAAAATCATACCTTATTCTTCAGATTCTTGCTTTACCAGGTTTCTGGTCATCTTTCATTCTGGCTTACCTTAGCTTGTTTAGTTTGATTTATGGGTTTCTATGGCAAGATTAACATCTTAAACTTGCTTCATCTTCATTCCAGGTCATTTTTAGTTTGTAGTGGAGCCATTGAGGTCGATGGGGGAATGATTATGCATACCAGAGTCCCAGGAAGTGGTTCCTTCTTATAAATCGTGCATTGGAAACAGCAGTTGAATTTTAGTTCCTACCCATTTTTCATTTCCCTTTTCTGTGCTCCTCGTGGCGCCAATCGTTGATATAAGGGCCTAGGCAGTAAGGGGAAGCTCTCAGGGTTGAATCCCATCCAAAATGGTCGCAATTCAGTCAGTTTTTCACTTGAGGGATGCCTGCAACTTTTTTTGTTTTATTTCATTTCTAGAGATGGAATCTGCTTGAAAACAAATAGGAATGTCTCTTTTGCCTCTTTGGGGTTAGTGACCATGTATTTAACCTCTTTAACATTGAAAATTAGTTGATTTGGATATTTCATCTGGAATTTGATTTTCTTTTCTATCAGAAACCTGCAATATGGAGACAGAAGTTGCTTGCTTGCCTTATTTGGGTGGGAAGGTCCTGAGCAAAGGAAATTATATTATTATTCCAGGTGAGTGTACCTTTCTTCTTGGCTTCAAATAAGATTTTATTTCGATCTTGGTAGTTTAATGTTTTAATATAAACAGGTCTTGGTCTCAGTGATGACTGTGTTTCTCTCAGAGCTCTGTGGGCTCTCTCTATTATCACTTGCTGAGTTTCTTCTGGGTCATCCAGCAGGGATTTTATAAGTTTGATAGTTGGTATTAGATTATGTGACACAGTTTCAGAGAGATTATGTGACACAGTTTCAGGGATTCCTCTGATGATAATGTTGTTTCTTCGTGACCTTGTCTCAAGGTCTGTTATTTTTGTTTGTAGACTTTGCTGATCTTTGTCATGGGAATCAGTTCTTTGAGCAATAGAGTCTATTTTTATTTCATTTTCTAGTATTTTTGCCTCACATTTTTCCATTCTAGTTAGTATTTGGTTAAATGAATCACCAAATGTTTGAAATTGTAAAGATAGTTCCTGTATTGCTTGCTGAATAGGTAATAAAGCTGTTTTCATGTCATCCAGGTTAGCTGGCTGGTCTGCCCTAGGTTTGCCTGTAGATTTAGTATGGTCTGATTATTTGTCCTTAGTCTTTCTGGAGTTGTATCTTTATCTGGTGAAGCTAGTACCGAGCATTTGGTTTTAGTTGTTACAGTGTCCATATTATTTTCTTCTTTTGACATCCTGCTGCTTGGTACTTTTTCAGACTTTGTATATGAGTGCAGGGCCTCAGTACCACATGACTTCAGTTGTTTCTAAGATCTTCGATAATCCTGCTGTTTTTAAAAGGAATCTGCTGCTATTTTTTCTTCCTTTGATTGCTGTTTATCTGAATAGATGTTCAGTCTTATTTCTGTGTTTTTTATTCTGTGATGCCATCTGGGTTTATTTTAATCCAGGGTATTTCAGGGAGCTAGGTGTTAGCAGTACTCACAGAACAGCGGCCATCTTTAACTCCATAATCGACTGTCACTCGATGTGACACCTCGATCCCATGTGACTTTACAGCCGGCTTTATGATTTGCTTTACTATTTTTCTATAACTGGATCACAGTTTTCACTGCACTGTATTTACTGGCAGCAACAAATCACACTCAAATGCTAAATTCAATGCCTCTGCACTCTTTTCTTAATTCTATTCTAGACAATTTAAGGTTTCTGGAAATTCTGGCAAAATGCACTGTTCAGAAAATAAAGGAGACTATAAATAAGCATACTGACATCTTAATCTACTCATATGTTGCAATTAGACTCTGCACATCTCACCTTCACCATTTTCCACCAATCTTTCCAAAATGCTCCTGAATATCTATGATGACCCTCTAATTCTACCTCTTTATTTAGCAAAATGTTAAAGACCTCCATCTACTCTGTAAAAAAGTATAAATAAGCACCATATCTTCCCCATAATAAATAACCCATCAATTCATTTTCTATACCACTTGTACTGGACAGGGTTGAAATGCTAACAACTTAAAGAGGAGCAGACCAGGCTTCTGTATCCCCAGCAACCTTCCTCAGCTCATCCCATACTGTGGAATCCCCAGGCACTCCCACGCAAAATCATAGAAATAATGTCATGTGCTTGCTGTGAAATCTCTTTGCTATGCCTGGTACACTACTAGAAGGTTTCCCAGAAACATTCATAATAGGTGCCCAAACTACTCAAATGATTTCTCTAAGCTGAAACAGCAGTGTCTCTGTTCTGAAGTTCTGAAATTCTCCGATTACTGAGCTTGTCACTCTGACACAGAAAGTCAGTCCAATAATATGTAAAGGAACCTCTTTGCCATTTCTTGTTTCTCTGCCATCAGCCTTTCAGTCACTACCCAAAGTTCATGGCAACAAGTGAGGATGAGGTAGAATGAATGGTACACTGGATGATGCAGTCTATGGCTCATTGTATCACCATTACAGTCCATTACAACTGCCATACTGTTATCACACCAGTCCGCTGGTCAGTTTCCTTGTCTCCTCTACCATTTATACGTTTGAAGTCCTTCATTTGGGGTAGCTGGTTCCTAGTGAATGATTTTTTTGCATTCCTTCCTTTTCTATTTTCCCTTCTTAACGCCACCACACCATCTGAACAGCACATAAGTGGTAAAAGAGGAGCCATCTTTAGTTCTTTTTTGCTCTGGTTCCCATTAATGATAAGATCTGACACAGCAGCATAAAAAAGTCACAGCATGAGGAGGACCACTGACAAGAACGCTCAACTTTAAAAGACATACTAAGCTGCCTCTTCAGATATTCAATCAAGCTGGGAAGTAAGGGAAGCTTGTAAGGGAAAAAGAGGGTGAGGATAATGATTAAGAATAGGTGGATACCTTCCACCAACCCTAAAACGACCCCTGGAAAATAAAGGAAAAAAGGGGCAAAGGGAGGGAAATATTACTGAAACAATGGACATATACAAACATCTACAATTATTGTTAGTTTCTAAATGAACTGTACTATGTTCATCATATCCACTGTTGAAGATATGGTAACATCTTGGGAAGATTCCCAAAACTTATGAACCTTGGGATGGCGGGAGCTGAGAAGGAATGAGTTACAAAACACTCTGAAACTGACTATGACAAACCCCATTTTTTGCCCTGGAGGAAATATCTAGGTTGTACTAGTTTAAAAATGGAGAACCAATGACCATGTAATTGTTTCTAAAATAGACTAAGTGTTGGCCACTCTTATAAAGGCCGTGGTGTCTGCGGTAGGTGTAGCAGAATATGACATTACTTGCTGTGAGATGCTCTTGTCATGGAATGAATAGCAGAAAGACATACAACGTGCTAAAGATTTAGAAAATGTCTACAAAGCATCAAGTCTGCCCTTCATAACTTCTGCTAAGGGTGAAAAATAACTGGTCTGTTTTCCTTGTTTTATTTTATCTAAATAAAATTTCAACTGCCTATGCACAGCCGAGGAATGCAAGTCCTTTCCCCTTTGTTTTGAGGTGTAGGGTAAAAAGCAGAGAGGTGAATGGCTTGCCTGAAGGATAACTCAGTTGCTATTTTAGGCTTTGGGGACAGTTACTATAAAGTGTGACTGTGTCCTTGTGGAAGATGACAAAGGGCTCTTTACTCATGAGGGCTTGTAGTTCTGAAATTCTCCTGGCAGAAAGGGGTGGCCTCTAAAAACACAGTTTTCTAGGACAGATATTTCAGGGGAAAGTACAGTTGTATACACTTAACATAAATGTAGACGTTCAAGTGTATTCACTGTTGCAGTCATTACATTTGGGTTATCTGCTTGCATCAAGCCCTCAGTCAGCCCGATTAACAAAGTATTGGGTCCTGCGTCAGTTGATGTCCCTTCTTCCATGACGTCAGGGGTATAAAACATGCAGCCGATGCCATTACATCAGTTTGTCTTGCCCAAGATGTCAGGTGCCCCCTAATGGGAAGCAATTAAATATAAAAGCACAAAGATATACCTTCAACAAAAAAGCAAATACACCAAAAAGGTTTTTAAGTATAGTAAAGGAAAGCAGAGGTATAGCCAAATGAAGTTAGGGGGCTGGAGGGAGGGTAACCAGGACTGCAACAGTGAATACACTCGAACATCTACATTTAGGGTATGTGTACACAACTGTACTATGTTCTTCGTGTTTCACTGTTGCAGTCGTTACATTTGGGTAGATTCCCAAAGCTATGGTTGGCAGGAGGAATTTAGATAGCATTAGGGCCAGCTATAAGGCCCTGCAAGACTGCAGTGGCAAAGCCTGCTCTGGATTTAAAGAAAATTGGCAAATGATAATGCTTGGTGAAAGTATGTATAGAACTCCAGGTAGCAGCTTCTAGGATGTCCATGGTAGGGAAGCCTCTGAGAAAGGCTGTAGAGGTAGATGCAGCCCTGATGGAGTGAAGTCTGTTTCCCTGGGGGATAGATTTTCCATGGTGCTTATAGCAGAAATGAATGCAATGGCTTATCCATTTAGAAAAGGTTTGCTTTGAAATAGCCTTCCCCTCTGCCCCTGCAGCATATGTCACCAGCAGTTGTTCAGATTTCCTTTGAGGTTTAGTCCTGTCCAACTAGAATCTAAGTTGTCTGTGCACATCTAAGGAATGCAGTATCCGTTCCCCTTTATTCTGTGGATTGGGAAAGAAGGCTGGCAAATGAATAGACTGATTAAGAGCCACACTGGATACCACCTTGGGCATGAAGGATGGATTGGTTCTGAGGGACACCCTGTCCGCATGAAAGATGATGAAAGGTTCCACTGCCATAAGGGCCTGTAATTCAGATACCCTTCTAGCTGAAGTGATTGCTAAAAGGAAAGCTGTTTTCCAAGAAAGAAATTTTAAGCCTGCAGTAGCAGCTGGCTCAAAAGGAACTAGAGTGAGTTTCTCCAAGACAAAGTTAAGGTTCCAGGCTGGAGTTGGAGCTCTCCTGGGTGATCTCAAATTTTTGGCCCCTCTGAGGAACTGCTTGAGCAGTGGATGAGAGAAGAAAGGAGGTTAAGTGTTATAATGAGCTGAAATGGCTGAGGCATGGATTTTAATGGAGGAAAAAGACAGGCCCTTGTGAAGCATCTCAGTTAAGTATTGTAAAATCTGAGGTAAATTGGGTTGCTGCTGTGCTCATCCCTTGAGACTGGTTCCAGGCACAGAATCTTTTCCATTTTCAGCATAAGATTTTCTAGTACTAGGCCTCCTTGCCTCTAAAATGATATCCATCACAGGTTTGCAGAGGGATGGTAAAGGAGAGATAAAGTAATTAGCAAGACTGCAAGGTTCAGTGTTACAAGCTGAGGGTGCAGAATCTGGTTCTCCTGCTGAGACAGCAGGGAAGGCGTCCATGGAGGTAGGTGCCATGGAGATAACCATGACACACTGTGCAGGAGGGGGTACCAGTGTTGGAATGGCCAGTCTGGAGCAATCAAAATCATCATTGGTTTGTCCTGTTTGATTTTTAGTAGTACTTTGGAGAACAGAGGCAGAGGGGGGGAGGCATAGACTGATAGGTTTTTCCAGCTGAAGGACAGAGCATCCACTTTCCAGGCTTGTTTGTGGGGAGTCCTTGTGCAAAATTTGTCCAATTGGTAGTTCTGGGGAGAGGCAAACAGGTCTATATCTGGGCTCCCCCATTTGTTTGTCAACATGTTGAAAATCCTTGGTTCCAGTTTCCACTTGTGTGGGTCCATGAGGTTTCTGCTTAGTCCATCTGCCAGTGTATTTAATTTTACTGGCAGGAACTGAACTTGTAGATGCACTTGGTAGCTCAAGGCTGTGATCCACAATGCCATGACTAGTCTGCAGAGGGGGTAAGAATGTGCACCCCCCTGCTTGTTTATGTACCACATAACAGTGGTGTCGTCCATCTTTACCATTAGTTGTCCTGGAAGAATGTGGTCCTTGAAGGCTGTCAGAGCATTCTGTACGGCTAACATTTCTTTTTGATTGATATGCAGGTGAATTTGACTTGGGTTCCATTTGCCCTGAATGCACCTCCCTGCCAGGTGAGCCCCTCCCCCATGCATAGTCTGATGCGTATGTTGTTAGGGTTTGGGTTGCAGGAGGTGGTGTGAAAGGTAGCCCCTTGTTTTGGTGGCAGGCCTCTGCCCACCAAAGGAACTCTAGGCGTAGGCAAGGTATGATAGGAATCATTGTTTCCAGGTCTTGAGAATGTTGATACCATAGGCTTTTTAGATACCACTGTAGTTTCCTCATATGCAGTCTTGAATATGAAATTAGAAGAATGCAGGAGGCCATGAACCCCAAAGCTTGCATTATTTGTCTTGCAGATAGCAGGGTTTTTGTGGCCACTTTTTTGAAGTAGGTTGTCAAATGAATTTGTTTCACTGGCGTGAGGTAAGCCATTTGGGAAGTTGTATTCAAGCTTGCTCCCAGGAATATAATTTGTTGACAGGGTACCAGGTGTGATTTCTTTTCATTTATGGTGTACCCCAGACAAGTTAGAACCCTTTGTACAAAGGCCAGATGATTCAAAAGTATGTCCTGGCTTTCTGCCTGAATTAGACAATCGTCCAGGTATGGGTATATTTGAATATTTCTTTGTCTGCAAAATGCAATAACTGGAGCTAGGCACTTTGTGAATACCCTGGGCGCAGTAGATAAGCCAAAGGGCAGTGCAGAGAACTGACAGTGGGTGTAGCTTGCTTTGAAGCGTAGGTATCTTCTGCAATATTCCCTGAGTGGGATGTGCAGGTATGCTTCTTTTAAATCTAGTGTTGCCAACCAGGCATCTTTGCCTAGCACAGGAAGTAATTGGTGAAGAGTCAGCATCTTGAATTTTGGAATCTCCAAAAAGGTATTTAGAGTAGACAGGTCCAGGATAGGACACAATGAATTGGCTTTTCTGGGTACCAGGAAAAGTCTCTAGTAGAAACCTTGTCCCTTTTCCTCTTCTGGTACCAGCTGAATAGCCCCCAGCTTAAGAGAGAAAGTACTTGTTTTTGGGCCTCTTACCACTGATTTGGGGGTAGGTCTGGCCACCCGCTTGGTGTCGGCAACGTGTGGAAGTGAAATCTGTATCCCTGGGACACTATATTTAAAAAACATTTGTCATGGGTAATGAGTTCCCAATTCTTTGCATGAAGAGCAATCTTTCCCCCCAAAGTCAGTTGAGAAGTGTTTGGAAATTTTAAAAGGAAGTCACTGAGACAGTTTACCATACGGGGAGTCTTCTTATTCCCAGATTTGGAAGTGGAGGCCCCCCACTGCTTAGTTCTGTGTGTCCCCTGGGACTGAAACCTGGGATTTTTGCTGTGTCTGGGTTTGGCTTGAGATGACCTGGAAGGAGCTGGAAAGGACCAATTCTTAGAGAGCCAGTGCCTACTAAATCTAGGAGGCTGAACTTGTAAAAAATATTTAACAGTTTGCATAGATTTAGCTTTATCTTCCATCTTTTTAAGAACTTCCTCAGCCTTGTTGCCAAATAGGCGGTCCTGATTTAAAGGAACATCCAAAAATTTAGCTTTAACATGATCAGGGAAAGATTGCTCCTTAAGCCAAGCATGCCTTCTGAGCACAGGCCCAGTAACAGCAGCCCTGCAAGAGGCCTCTAATGAATCAAAACCACATTGCAAAGTACGTTTTCCAACTTGTTCAGAAGAATGCATTAAATCCTGTAATTCTTTATTTTCCACACAGTCAGGAATCAACATAATTTTCTGTTTAAGCAGTCCAATAACATGTTGCTGATACGTTACCATATGAAACTGGTAGTTTAAAGCCCTAATGGCCAAGGTAGCAGAAGTGTAAACCTTCTTACCCCATCTATCCAGCGCTCTGGAGTCTCTATCAGAAGGGGTAGGATTTTTAGCATTACTAGCCTTAATGCCCTTGGATCCCTGTGAAATAGTCTCTGGATCTGCAATAGAATTTTTAAAAAGGAACTTGTGGGACTCAGGGACCCTGTAGTATCTGTCAGGTTTTCTGGAAGCAGGAGGCAGGGAATCAGGGGCCAAACTAGACCCCAAAAAATCATCATCAACAATGTCTAGTACAGGAGGAATAGCTAAAGGGCTATGCTGAGGTAGGAGAAGGAAATCTCTGTCTCTTTTTTGAATCAGAAGAATCCTGGCTTTCCCAGTGGAAATGGTCCCTTAAAGTATGTAAGGTTTCCCCAAAAGAAAAATCCTCAGGAGGGGAAGCAGAGGGGAATGGAGTCCTCTGCATCAGAATCTTCATAAGTAGATAAGGGCAAATCCAGATCATCAGAAGAATCAGGAAAAAACAGAAACCTGATCAGAAGATTAATAATCAACTTCAGTCCTAGGCCTCTTAGAAGGGGAGAGGGTTGGCTACCCCTGATTAGAGTTATTAGATCTTCAGCCATTCTTATCATTTGTTTTTTAGGCATAGAGGCCTGAGCAGGTGGCCTGGGCGTTGGTTTTTTAGGCATGGATCGAGATTTAGGCCTAAGTAAAGAAGGAGGCGTCGGTTTAATGTGCAAGTCCGTAGGCCTGAATACACCCTCAGAAGCCGGTGCCTGCACAGCGGCTCCGGACCCATCCAAGGTAGAGACATCCATGGGTTCCATAGTTGAAACATCTCGTGGCATACCAGACTCCAAATGGGACTCAGTAGAGGCCTGCGAATCAGAAGTAGCGGGTATCAGGGGCTGCGAAAGCGCCTCACTGAGTACCAGCAAACTGGCGACTGGCTTAGGAAAAGCGTCGTCGGCAGTTTTGGACCTCGGCGGCCTGTCTCTGTCTTTATCTTTGTGTTTTTTCAGAATCCCGGTAGTCGGATGGCTAACCGACAACATTTCTGGATAATTAAACTGAGAACCGAAATATTTAGAGGCGAAAATATACAGACGACGGATAGTGCACTGATTAAATAAAACACAAAACCGACAGCAAGGTACGTTGTGGTCAGGGCTTAGGCAAGAAATACAGTACGAATGAAAATCTTTATGAGGTATTTGCTTTCCACAAATAATGCAATTATTAACTTTTACTGACATTGGTAAGGAGCAAGAAAAAGTTTCCGCAACGGGGTACTTAGCTTTAGTTGAAGACTTCAGTTCTGAAACATGAAAATGAAAACTTCAGGAGTCGGCCGACTGGCACTTGCGAACTGCTTCTGCTTCCGACACTGCATGGCAAGAAAGACTGATGTAATGACGTCGGCTGCATGTTTTATACCCTTGATGACCTGATGCCATAGAAGAAGGGACAGCAACTGACGCAGGACCCAAGACTTTGTTAATCAGACCGACTGAGGGCTACCTGCAAGCAGATAACCCAAATGTAATGACTGCAACAGTGAAACACGAAGAACATCAGCAGCAGTAACTAGCTCAAAGTGAGATAATGCTAGCTTTTCGAGGACATAACTGAGATCTCCTCGTGATGAAGGTTCTTTCTTAGGATGCCCCAGATGTGCAGGACCCCCTTGTGGAATTGCTTTACATGTTATCTAGACTAGATGGTTGGTATGTGCACCTTCACTGTGGTATAAAACAACCCTGGTTTGAAAATGTTTTACAGGTACTTTAGGACCAAACACCAATGACTGGGCCAGATTATGGCCTGTCTTCTTAGGCACCACAAGGAAACACTTTCCTATTTTGGTAAGCATGATTTCCTTGTATTAAATTTTCTAGTCTCCCTTAAGAGCATATCCTCAGAAAATGTATGCTTGAAGGAAATGAGAGGTAAAACATCCATGCTGTCAGCCTTAAGGTCTTCAGATTGGGGTATATGACAGACATCTTTTTGGGTCAAGATGTTTAGATGCTGATGTAGTATTAAAGGCTCTGCCATTATCATACTCATTAAGAGGGAAAAAACGTGATGCTCTGGACAAAAGGGAGCTATCAGCAGCATTTTTACTTGCCCGCCATATCTTTTCTATTACGTCATCAAGAAAAATATTCCTTTCTGACATCCATTTGTCAGGATCCACTGCTTTTCTGTGGATCTGCCAGCATGTTATCCTGAGATGGGATACAGGACGCTCTGAGGATCATGCCTTACTCTGGGGCTAGAAACTATGCTACGATAACTAGCTTGCATAGACAGCAATACTGTGCCCCCCTCAACTTTGTATCTTGATGTGATATACCACTATGGTTTTGTCTGTGAATGTATGCAAGGTTCCAGGTTTACACATCTCTTTCAGGGCTTACATAGCCAGAATCAGTGTCATTGTTTCTTTCTTACTAACATGTCTGTTATTTGCTAACCTGTGCCAAGTGCCCTGGTCTCCAGACCCACTACATGACTACACCCCCCCCCCCGGCTGTGTCTGATGATGATGATGGCCAACTGTCTGGGATTCTACCCCAGTGCCTTTTCCTTACTAGGAGGAATTCTACCTGAGTTGCATGTTGGCTACTCTTGTATGTGATCTTGTGACTGTCTCTCTTTCTGAACCATGTGTTGGCTACTATCGAGCCATTTGCCAGACAGAAGTCTAGAACGGCTTCTCCTTCTTTATTCCTGTTGCCCCACTCATGTGGACTCAGGCAGTCCTCATATCCTGTTCTGTCTGTCCCGATATATGCATTCAAGTCACCCGTTATCAACACCAATTCATGTTGTCCTGCTTTATCTAGTAGGTCCTGCAACTGCTGTCTGAATGCACTCTTTTTCTCACTATCACAACCCTGCTGTGGAGCACAGACTAAGATTATGAATACTGCCCTATCATTACACTGGAGTCTGATTGCCATGAGTCTGTCATTAATTCTGATGATATCCCTCAGTGCCTTCTGAAGCCTCTCTCTCACCACAATCCCTACACGATTTTTAGCCTGTCCCGCACCAGAGTAGTAGAGCCTGGATCCCAAGCCAAGTGGCTTTGTTGCATTGTCCTTCCATCTCATCTCTTGGATACACAGGATGTCCAGCTTCCTCCGTATCATCATGTCATCCACTTCCAAGCTGCGTCCTGTCAGTGAACCTACATTAAGCGTAACAATTCTCAGTTCATGTTTGGCAGGTTGGTTGGTTTTGCGTCCAGCTTTCGCTCAACAGAGCTATCCCAGGTAATCCAGGCTGGGCAACTGGACATCGGGCAGCCAGCAGCTTATTGACCCAGGGCTGCTGGGCTTTTATGGTGGGCACACACTGGCCAATAGGGGCACATATATCCCTCCCACTATTAGCAAGGGTCCCTAGCGTGGGTCAGAGTAGGCCGGGTCTTCAACCCACTTATCACCGATAACTACCCATGCCCATTTTTGGCAACATTAGTCAACATGACCGAATCACTAGAGCCATATTTTACACAGTCGAGTGGCTAGCCCTGGCACGGTGTGCAGTCTGTGATCTATGTTCTCCTATCTTGAGGATCCTGCACACCACAGTAGATGCCCAAAGCAGTTGGTCTTTACAACTCTTCCCCCTATAGGGCACCAGGCAGGGTCTGTTCTGCTGCCCACAGCTCCATTCATTGGTGAGTTTGAGATGGAAACACTCAGCATGTTTTTTGGACATGGGAGAAATCCCACAGAGACACAGGGAAAACATGCAAACTCCAAACACGCATACGTCAGAGGTCAGGATTGAACCTTGTACCTTGTGCATGGGAGGCAAAGACCTTAACCATTAAGCCATCTGGTCTTTTCTGGGGCAAAACTGGTTCCTGTGTCTGATGAGTCTGTGGTTAATGTCTGGATGAAGCTATATATTCCAATTAGCGCTGTACTGCAGACGCTTGGTGCTCTGGCAATGTCCCTATTTGGTTCTCCTAGTTTTATGCTGAGGATCACCGCCATAAACAAAAAAGAAGAGAAAATGTTTTTGAAATCTAAACTGTTCATGCCAAGCAAAGAGCTATTATGTATCTACATACTACGTTTTTAAAACTATGCCAAATACCTTTGCTAAACTTTAGCAAAAAATTAAACTAGCTCCTTGTTAAAGTTCCTAACACAAAAATACTGTGTGACTGTCTTTTAAGCAGCTGAAGTCACTTAACAGATTGTTCATAATGCTTGAAGGGACCAATGAGCATCTCTTTTAGAGGTGTAATTGCACCCCTCAACAGCTTGTGCCCAGAGCAGCTGCTCCAGTTCTCCCTTCCTACTATGACTTTGATACCAGCGTTCTTAGAAACTCTTTTGCTATGACATGGTGCAGCTGTGCTATGGAACTGAAGTACTAGCTCAGCACAGGCACCTTTTTCTGGGGCAAAACTGGTTCCTGATTCACAGTATTCAAACATGCTCCCAGGACCAAGGTTTGCTGCATGTGTAAAAGCTGATTTTTTGGGAAGGATCAGAAAGAGGTCTCAGTCTTGAAACATGAAACAGTGAACTTCAGAGCTTCCTAGGTCTCCTCCAGAGCTGTTGCTTGTATTAGGCAGTCATAGGTTCTTCAAAAGGCGATTACTGGACCAGGCATTCTGCAAATACTCTGGGTGCAACAGATAAACCACAGTGCAAAGGGGTGAATTGGAAGACACCCCTCCCTGCTTCAAGCATCAGGTATTGCCTGTCTACTTTGGCTCTGAATATGTGGGTATAGGCATCCTATAGATGCAAATTTAAAGTAAAGGCTTAAGGGAGGAGGCAAGGCAGGATTTAGTTAGCAATGTTAACATTTTGAATTTTGGGAACCTTTAGGAACTTGTTTATCACTGACAAATTGAAGACTGGACTTCCACGGTCATCTGTTCTTGGAACCACAAATAGTCTTGAATAAGACCATCTGTCCTCTTTTGGATGTGGTACTCTCTCTCTCTCTATGAGTCCTTGCCACAACAGATCTTGTAAGAATGGTCATACTAAGTGTTTTTGTTCACTAGGCACTTGAGGGATTCATGACAATTTTTTAAAGAGATATAGTCTTTGCTCTTTAGCCAAGACTTTCAGTACCTACATGGCTTTGGATTTTGAGATTACTTCCTAATCTTTCACAAAAAGGCTCAGGAGACCGCAATTTGGTGGGTCAGTTTTGAAAAGAAGCAGATGAGTCGAAGGGGTGTAGTGGTGGGGTTGAAGAGAGTGGGGAGAAAATGTTATTTTCTTTATTTTGAATTTGTTAAGTCTGTTATATCACAACTGCTCCCTCTTGGGTTCCATGCCCTTAGAGCCTCCAAAGTTCCAATTTTGGTCCTGTCATTTTTATATGGCAGTAGGCTCTCATCCCCTTCAGCTGTTTTCCTTTGTTCTGCCTCAAGAGTGAGGACCAAGTTTTAGTGGCATCATTTCTGCTACATATCGGGGCATGACAGTGAAACAGCTGTTTCACTTTCTGCATAGTCTTGTTCTTCTCCAGGTGTTTAAACTCCTGTTCCATAAGGGGGCATAAAATTTAAATCCTTCAAGTGGAGCACTTAGCAGATTATCTTTAACATAGTCTGGCAAGGGGAAGTTCTCAGCCTGGATGCCTTGGGCCTGGATCTGTGAGGGGCCACCTTCAAATTCCCTACACACAGGGAACACCAACAATCTCAATCTTAGAGCCAGGGAAATTCTCATGCACTAACAAAGAGGGAATGCCATCCTCATTATCTGTATATATGCCCACGTGGTAGCACCCAAACTGACTAACAGCTGGAGGATTTCATGTCAGAAGGATATGCTTTCATCCAACCATGTGGTGGTCTCCTGATGGGCAACACTATGGCATCTCAGGCAAGCCTGTGGAAATCAGGGTCAGGGACTGTGAAAGCACCTCACTGGGTTATGACAACCATGAACCTTGGCATCTCCAGCTTCCAAATGAACACTGCCCTCTTCCCTTTTATCCTTCTTGTGAGGCCACTTCTCTCTCTTTTTTTTTTTTTTGGGTGCACACATGGTAACTTTGATTAACACCATAGCAACCGTTGTCAATGTACTGAGCCTTCTTTGTTCAGACAGTCTTGGGGAGCCTTTCCTTTCTGCTTAATGTTTTTCTGTTTGAAGCATGCACAATGAAGGCAGTTAGGGACATCATGCTTAGGGTACAAAAACAATAAACAGTGGGTGTGGAATTCTATATGTAGGATCTGTTTTCTACACAAAATGCATTAAGAAACTTTACCTTCTGGCATCTGTACCTGATGTATACACAACACAATCAAACAGGTAAAAGAATTTCCCCAGTGGGGGTACTTACATGAAGACCAAAGAGACCAAATCAACAGACTGATAAATAATAGTAGAATAAAGATCAACCTGCACTTGTACTATGGAAAGAATAAACTAAAGAGGCATCAGGCCCCATCTCAGATACAGTGTACCAGCATCCCCAGTGCTGGTAAAGAACTTTTTATATTCACTCACCATCCTCTGAACAATTCTGTCTCAGGATCAGTTTGCATTCTGTACCACTTTTGGTGCCAATGTTTTAGATCCATTATTGGTCACACTACATATTTCCAGATACTTTTATAAGTGGATCTCTTTTACATAATACATCCCCTTACTCATCCTTGCAGTCAAGCTGACTGCTTCTTCTTAGCATACATTCTCCTCTTCTTTATAAACTTTTGCCTCAACTTTTTCTTTTTAAATTAACGCCTTTTCCTTAGGTTTTTTTACAGTAGAATAGAACACATTCACATGCAGTCCAGTCATCCAGTAAACTTGCAAATTAGACATTGTTAAGAATATGAACGAATGGCACACCATCATGTTAATGTATAAACAACTTTACCAACAACAGTGCTTTCATCCTAACTAAACATGCACCTCTTCATTCAACAGTGCCCTTCTTAAACTGATGTTATCAGGCACTGATAGTACACACATCCGGCAATATAATCTGGTAAAACATATTTACAGTCTTCAATCTTAAAGGAAAATCCAAAGAAATTATATAAAAACAAGTCTATTCATTCCATGCCTTATTTCCCATGTCTAGCATAAGTCTTGTACAAACTCAAATAACTATCCTGTATACAGTAGCACTGTAAGAATAAAACCGATTTTACTTTTGTTTATCCACTGTCTTCTATAATATTTTGTGGATCTATTCATTAGTATTTTTTTATTACCTTATCAAAGCTAAAAAGCTAGAATATTTAAATAAACAGGGTAACATGCAGTTTCCATTGACTTTACCAGAATATCACGTTTGCCCTCAACATCCATTATCTCTGACTCTACTAATCCAACTACATTTTTTGCCCTCAAACAGCTCCATTAAAATTAACCATCCATGGGAAAATGCCCATCTAACCTACTGTATTAATAACTTAAATGTTTACCACATATGTACATTATGATAGCTAATGGAGTTCAACACCATAAATATATACAAAGAAGTTAGGTCTTACCATAACGTTCCATCTATATTGTTGATCCTCGTTCAGTCATTATGTATGGGTATCGGTTCCAACTTTGGAACCGAGCCGGCCATTTTCCAAGCTCGCGTCAGCTTCAAACTCTCGAGCTAAACTCTTACCCACAATCCCCCTCAACCTGTTACCTCAGATTGAGTTTGCAAGTCAAAGAAGGTAGAGACTGCCTCTGGTCAAATAACCTAAAAGAACCGGATGGTGAGATCCACTAGAAACCACAGGAGGGGGAAGGAGGGAGGGACGTAATGACTGAACGAGGATCAGCAATACAGATGGAACGTTATGGTAAGACATAACTTCTTTATCTGATATTGTTAATCCTCATTCATTCCTTACGCATGGGACAGAGTCCCCAGCTACCTCTATTCCTGGGAGGCTCTCATGGAAGGACATTCCTGAGCACCACAGAACCGAAAGATGCTCTTCCCCTGGAGGCCAAATCCAATTTGTAATGATTGATGAAGTAATGATGAATAGCCCAAGTTGCAACTGCACAGATGTCATGTAAGGAAGCTCTGGCATATTGCGTTGTGTATAAATGAAGGTCACACAGTCCTTCAACCATCTAGCTAATGTGACCTTAGCAACAGCAGATCCTAATCTTGGTCCAGAAAAAGCCAAAAATAACTGGTCAGATTTACGAAAGGACCTAGTCCTGTTTAAGTAAAAACGAATTTGCCTGTGGATATCTAGGGTATGTAGGCAATACTCTCCTCTGTTTGAATGATTGGGAAAGACAACTGGCAATTCAATGGCTTGATCAATGGACATTTCAGAGATCACTTTTGGCAGAAAAGATGGATTAGTTCTCAGAGACCCTCTATCTCTATGAAAAATCAAGTATGGACTCTTGATACATAGAGTTTGAAGTTCAGAAATACGTCTGGCAGCAGTAATGGCGACAAAAAACAAGGTTTTCCATGACAAATACTTGTGGTCACAAGAAGAGGCAGGTTCGAAGGGTGGCATTGTCAGAGCTTGAAGAACTAATGATAAATCCCATGGTTGAATAGGTTCTCTAAAAGGTGGCTTCAGATGAATTACACCTTTTATGAAGGTCTTGCACAATGTGTGGGACATAAGAAAGGAATCTTGGACATCCTCATAAAAATTAGAAATTGCAGCCAAATGGACTCTTAGTGGTAGAGGCCAATAGACCCGATTGAAAAAGGTCGGCCAGATAGTCTAGTATTATTGACACTGGTGCTGAGAAGGGATCTACTTGTTTATCTTTCAGCCAACAGGTAAATCTTTTCCACTTGCTCAGATAAGTAATTCTAGTGGAAGACTTATGAGATGCAATGAGAATATCATGTACTGGTAAAGAAAGATCATTCTGCCTGGCAGTCAAGGGAATTGGAGTAGCCAAGCCGTGAGCTTCAGGCTGTTCAAGTTGGGATGAATCAGGTTCTGTGGATGTGAGATCAACTCTGGAGTTGGATGGAGAATCCATGGTCGATCTAGTAGGTGAGGCCAAAGAAAGGGGAACCAAATCTGTCGAGGCCAATATGGTGCTCTATGAGGATCACCTTGCTCTTCAACAGAAGGGCTTTCTTCAGAAACTGGGGAATGAGGGGAAAGGGTGGAAATACATAAAGAAGACCCGAGGGCCAATCGTGGACTAGAGCGTCCCTGGGTGACTGTCCTGGAGGGGGAATCAGGGCGAAGTAGTTGCTGCATTAGTAGTTGGTCAGGGATGCAAAGAGGTCGCAGCAAGGACGGCCCCAGCAGTGGAAGATCTCCGCCACTAAAAAGGGATTCAGGGACCACTTGTGAGGTTGAAGAATGCACCTGCTGAGTCTGTCTGCTATCATATTGGAACTCCCGGGAATGTGCGTTGCTAGAAGAAAATGGTTGGTAGCCATCACCCATTGCCATATCCTCATGGCCTCTCGACAAAGGGGGTAAGATTTGGTTCCACCTTGCTTGTTGATGTACCAAACCACCATCATGTTGTCTGATTGAATCGTAATTGTCCCAGATGGCAGCAGGGGATAGAATGCTTGCAACGCCAGAAGCACCACCCTCAGCTCTAGAACGTTTAAATGCAGATGGGCCTCCAGTTCGGACCAAGTGCCTTGGATTGTCTGTCCCTGACATAGCCCCCCCACCCCCCCCCCCACCCCATCAGGGAGGCGTCTGTGGTCACTGTGGCCTTAGGCTGCTGAGGGGAGAAGGGGCAAGACCATTGTGACAGATTGTGTGTCATCCACCAATTTAAATCCTGTTTGCACCTGTGGGTTACTCAAATCATGGCTGAAAGAGGATGCTGAAAAGGATACCATTGGGTAAGCAGTAGCCATTGTAGAAGCCTCATGTGAAACCTGGCCAGGGGAACAATGGTGATGGAGGCTGCCATGGAACCCAACAGCTGTAGAACTGAGTGAGCTGTGGATTTCTCCCTTGAAAGGACTGGAATCAGTTGTTGCTTTATCCTTAGAATTCTGTGCTCTGGAATAGCAGCTCTGCAGTTCTTTGTGTCCAAGATAACCCCTATGAATTCTGTCAACTGAGATGGGGTGTGATTGGATTTTTTCCAGTTTATGGTTATGCCTAGCCTTTGAGCAGCGAGGAGAGAGTATGCCAGGGCTTTTCCCAGTAGATGTCTGGTGGGGGTGGAAATGAGCAAGTCATCTAGGTATGGAAACACCTAAATCCTTGAAGTCGCAAGTGAGCTGTGACAACTGTCATGCACTTTGTGAACACTCTGGGTGCTGTAGAGAGTCCGAAGGGCAGTACTCTGAACTGGTAGTGACTGGCTCCTGCACGGAAGCGCAGAAATCTTCTTGATGGCCTGTCCACTTTTATGTGGTAGTACTAATCTTGAAAATCTATCGAGCACATCCAATTGTCTTTTTCCAAAAGTGGGAGGATAGACTGTATTGTGACCATCTGGAATTTTTGTACTCTCACAAACTTGTTCAATACACTGAGATCCAAAATTGGTCTCCAGTCCTCGGTTTTCTTTGGTACCAAAAACAGTCTTGAGTAGAATCCGGATCCTATCTGGTCTGCAGGGACTATTTGGATGACTCTATTTCTTAGCAGCTTTTCTATCTCTAGTGCTGCTTCTTTCCTTTGACTGAGTAGAACGTCGGGAAGGTTTTTTGAAGGGGCAGGACAAAGATCGAAGGGGATATGATAACCTCTGGTTATAATCCTTTGTAGCCAAGAATTGGTGGTGATGGTTAGCCAGTCAGAAGGGTACAAGGAGAAACGTCCCCCAACCACCTCCAGAGGAAAGGAGTTGGGCTGCTCTTCAGGAGCGCTGGTAGGATTGACCAGGGAAAGAATCTCTGGAACCCTGGTTACGCGGATCCCCTCTGCCCCGAAAGGAGCGTCTTCCCTGTGAGTTTCCCCCTCTGCCTCTAGGGGAGAACTTGGCCTGTGTGTCACGGAATGGACCCTGAGATTTCTTGAACCATATCTTCCCACTCTTTTGGTTTCTGGAGAAAGCACATTGAGGGGAAGAATAATGGACACCTACGGCAGAAGGGGTCTTACCATCCTGTTCACATCTGGCCAGTGTGCTTTTAACTTTGGGCCCAAACAACGAGGAGGCCTCAATGGCAGCATTAAGAAAGGAAGCCTTAAAGGGTTCCGCGAAATTGCACAAGCGCATCCAGGCGTGTCGTCTCAAGACCGCAGCTGAACCCGCTGCTCTAGCTGCTCCTTCTGATGCGTGAGATATCAGTTGCATAGAGGAGTTAGATACTGATTCAATGGTGGCCAGCTGAGAGGCCACCTTGTCGCGGACCTCATCAGACACGGCACCAGCCAGGGTTTCAGAGAGCTCAGAAATCAGATCCCTTTGAAGCCTGGTAAAGTGCGTCATATAATTCAGGGACCTGATAGTAAAGGTCGCTGAAGCAAAGGTGCGCTTCCCTATCCTGTCCAGGGCCCAAGACTCTTTGTTAGGCAGATGGACAGTCTGGCTTTCTTCTTCTGCCAGATCCTTTTTTGTTGCGGCCGCCACCACCAAAGCATCCACAGGAAGACCTTTGGACCAATGGGGATCTGAAGCAGGAGGGGACAAAATCTTATCTGGCCTCCGGGAAATAGCTTTGACGGTATCAGGAGCCTTCCAAGCATTCTGCGCGATAAGCCGGACAAGTTCATCGGCAGGTGGAGTAACCCAGGAGGTAGGGGGCTGGGCGTGACAGGCCTACAGGAACACAGATTCCTCAGAGGTCAGATTAGAGGACTGCCAGTCACCTCTCTGTTTCAGGATTTCGAGGATATCACCAAAGAATACCTCAGAGGGTGACCGAGGGGATCCTTCCCCCTCATCGAAATCTGTGTCTTCAATGAGGGACTCCTCTGTGGATTCCATGTGCTTCCTCTTACATGACCTTTTCCGGTGGACCTCCGCAGCAGGAGAAGCTGGAGAAGACAGCGGAAAAGGGGAATCCTGTGGGAATATGTCCTGAGGCCCTTGCACCCGGTGTCTGCTAGATGTGACTTGTGAAACCAGTGTACCAGAGGAGGGCAGAGGTATAGACAGTCCAGTATCGCCAGCAGCAGTAAAAGCCTTCTCCATCACTTGGAAGGCTGGTCCACCTGAAGAGGAGTGCATGTCTAGGACAGGGGTCACCCCTCCCCTAAGTGGCTCAGCCTGGAGTCCTTGGATGGCTGTGGAGCAGCAAACTATGCGTGTCACAACTGACATCCTGGGTCATAGCATCCTGCGGTTCCTTAGTGAGATTCATAAAGGGGACCGCAGAAGGGGAAGACTGTGATATATCCATGGACTTCAAAGGCAATGAAGGAGATGAATAAGAAGGGGTCTTTGGAGACGGGTGATCACCTCCCAAGGAAGGATAGTTCCTGAGGGGTGGGACACCTTTGGCCAAGAGCACCTGATCCACAAGATGCAACACATCATGTTCGGAAAGGCTTCTAGTGGACCTCACGGAGACTGAGGGAGAAACAGGCCTGTCCACAAGAGGCAAACTCTGTGCCCATCTCCCCCGTCTGCACCGAGTACAACAGTGCCAAGAGAGACTGGACTACGGGTGTCTGCATCGAAGAAGTCAACGGTGCCAAGGTCATGGTCTGCACCGACACAGGGATCGGTGCCGAAGTGGTTGTCGGTACCAAAGCTGGAACCAACAAAACTGGAGTCAACAATAGAGGCGTCAGTTCCGAGGAAGATCTCGGAGCCAATGTGGTCAAGGTCTGCACCGACTGAATGGTTGGTGCCAATACAGTGGTGATAGTCTGAACCGAGGAGCCCCTCCGTGCCGATATAGTGAAGGCTGCAGGGGAAGACGGAGCCGAGATCACTAATGGAGTTGAAGGCCTCGGTGCTGAAGGTCTAGGCACCGAAAGCACTGGGGCTGACTGAGTGAGCTCCGGAGCCAAAACTTTCACCTTTTTAGGTTTTGGTTGGCGGAAGTCCCCATCCGGGGATGAAGGCAAAGATTTAGCCTTGGTATTAACATCCAAGATTTTCTTATGGGCTCTAGGAGGGGTTGAGGCCTCCGACCCAGAAATAGCCTCTGAAATGGGAGATTTAAGAAGTCCCTTCAGTAACAGCTTGTTTTTCCTTTCCAACAAGGTTCTATTCGAAAAGTTATCACAAATAGCACAGGGCAGGTCAACAGACAAGTGGGACACCCCCAAACAATAAACGCACAAAGAATGTGCATCAGAAGTAGGTATTTTGTGTCCACAATCAGAACACCGCTTAAACCCCGGACTACCTTTCTTATCTGCCATGACAGCAAATTAATTAATAGAAAAAGGTACCAGCAATGGTACAAAAGAATACCCGAAAGTATGAGAAAAAAGGGAAGGATTACCAACGATGGTAAAGAGAGAATACCTCGCGGTAAAAGGGTAAAAAAAAAGAGCAGAAAAACCTGAAGAAAATATGTACGCTAGATGCGATAGGGTAAGAGACAATGAAATATAAACTTTTCTGACAGAAAAGTAATCTGAAAGACGATTAAACAACAATAACTGTACTTAGCTCAAGAGCTTGACACGACCGAATGGCAACACGGCAAACGAAATCTGAGGTAACAGGGAGTGGGGGATTGTGGGTAACAGTTTAGCTCGAGAGTTTGAAGCTGACGCGAGCTTGGAAAATGGCCGGCTCATTCCGAGGTCGGAACCAATACCCATGCGTAAGGAATGAGCGAGGATTAACAACATTAGATCTTATATTCCCCCCTTAAGCACAATTAATGATCAGCATAGAGACACTACTATCTCTGCACTGTTATCTTCTGATACCAATTCCCCTATGTCTTTCTGCATTTCTCAGTCACTTCCACCCCTTATTTACAATTCTAGTGTGCTGACTTCATTGACATAAACAAAATCTTTATTAACGCAGGAAAGCCCATGACAACCATGCCCTCACTTCTCATTAAATACCCTGGGCATCGTATCTCTTCAGTCAAATCAAAATAAATATCATACTAGTTAATGCAACAGTGAAAAATGCCAAAATTCATATCCCACTTCTTCTGAAAATATCCCTTAATAAATAGTGGACAATACTTAAAAAACCTAATCATCTGTCATCTATCACATCCTAAACCAAACTTGCTTTAAACTTTCTCCCATACTGTTGTGGAATACATTCAACACTGTTACACCTCTAGTTTCTCTAAGAACAGATCCTGAATAGAAGACCTTAGAAAATCAAAATTCCACCCTTCTAGTTGCACAGTACAACTGAATTTCCCATATATATATATATATATATATATATATATATATATATATATATATATATATATATATATATATTTTTTTTTTTCCTGATGAATGCTCACATTCAATTAATACAGTCCTGTGAATTCAATACTACAGTATATATATATATATATATATATATATATATATATATATATATATATATATATAAGCTTCAGAATATGTGTCATCACTCTTCCCATTGTTTTCAGAATGGTCATGGTCTGCCATAACTAATGGTTCAGTGTCAAACACACTTTAGGATCCAAAGAATCACAATCAAGAATGCAATTACCAATTATTTGTAACATTATGAAACATTACTGTTAATCATAATCTGCATACCACATTTTCCCCACTTGTGTATAGATCTACTAGTATAGTGACTTGTTCTCTAAATGTATATTTATAATGCATATTTAATTCAATAGCGTCTTTAACTCAGACACATACTTCATAAAATTTGCAGTTCTTAACTTTTGTCAGCTTCAACAGATGCCACTGGGAGAGACAAAAGCAAATCCCCACACTGATTTGCTATCTTTAACCATATGCACCTCAACTTCAGCTTATAAACTTTAACATATTATATCTTCATTCAGTGCTTGACAACCTTACTGCAACCTTCTACCTATTTTCACAGGGCAAAAATCCCCACTAATCACCCTTTTGCAGACAACCTCTTTCTCCACAGTTATATTGAAAATACGTGCAAATACCCCAGCCATATATTTATTTTTCAGTTCTGAAAAAGTCTGTGAAAATAAAGATGAAAGGGTTAAACTTTATTACTTTTGCTAGGTTTCCATTGTAATTTGTGATTTTGATTTATACACTTAAAATCAACTAGGCTTCCCCACTTCATTCTTCCCTCAAGTTAACAAGCTAACACAGTAACAAGGAGCTAAAGTAATCATCTTGGTCACAGACAATTACATTACACCATGGCTTTAAGTATCATTTTTGATTACATTAAATTCAAAAGGCTCTTTAAAAGAAAAGCAGAAAACACATGCATAAATAAGCCTTCCACACATTTGTCTGCAACTCACAGTCAGAAACCCTTAACATCCTACCTGAGTTAGCCACACATGGTTATCAGACATTCATGCAGCAGAGCAGCATCCCCTTAACGTTTGACCTTCTGCTTTCCAGTCATTTGGACTATGTCCTCTATCAGATCACAAAATGGGTATTTCACAAGCATATGCCTCTAGAACAATCAACAAGTTCCTGGAGACAATGCTTATGTATGTGGACGACCATTTCCAACACCACAAGACAGAGAGAGAGAGAGAGAGAGAGAGAGTTAGCATTATGCCTGTCATCTATGACATTGCCCACCTTCCCGAGGCACTGGGTACCATGAACACCACACAGGAAGCAATACAGGATCCACCTAAAGTCACAAAAGGCTTTAAATAGGAAGGGTTACTAATTCCATGAACTGCCTGGTAGTATGTGACATGTGTGGAAGCATAACAAATGTGCCCATATGGAATCCAGGCAGTTCATTGGCATATCTGGAATGTGTCTTCGTTATTTAGTCAATTCCTGCGTACTAAAATTCCACAGGGGCACCTAGTTGATAAGTGCAAGCACTGTGACTCATATTAAAGTACGCAGCTGCATTTCAAGTGTTTCTAGAAGTAATACTCTCTCCCCTTGCACATGCATTCAAGGTTGCAGGTGACACTGGAAATACAACGGTGTTTGGCTTATGGTACCCATAGAGAGTCCATAGAAAGCAGCCAAACACTGCATGTGCACAAACCTGAATTGTAGAGTGTGCATTCAGCATTTTCAAAGCCTTTTCGTGCTGCCTTTACATGTCTGGGGAGGGACAATACAGTAAGATGCTGCTCCAACCTGCAGGATGTTCCTGGCATACTGCATGCTTCATAATATGGTGATGAGAAACAAATGGGCTGAGTTGCCCCGTGATATTGGTATGGTCAGACTATGCACATGCATTAAGACACATAAATTAAATATAACAGAGGGATACATGAGGATACACCAGGTGGTATGCATTCACCATGACATGATGCAGCATGATCCCAGCCCAGAAAAGGACTCCTCACAAGTCCACACAAAACATAGCAGGCCTATCTTATGAGATGTACCACCATCACCACCTCCAAATTAACAAGAAAGATCTAGACAGAGTTAGACAGGTACTTACCAGTAGTGACAACAGTCCTTCACCTAAAACAGGTTAAAAGTGAAAACATAGGAATTATTACAAAGACCCACTTCTATACCACTTTGAGTATTCCTGCCTGACCTGCAATTCTCATGCATGGAGATCATCAGTGTTCTTACAATGCAGATCATCAGAATAATGCCTGCTGTGTTCCCCTGTCCTGGTAATACCCTACCTGAGGACAGTTCCTCAGCCAGGGCAGAACAAGCATCTACTTTTTTAAATGTGCACCACTGGCACCTGTAGGCACTCTCTGAAATGGCAGTGAAGAAGATAAAGCTCTCCTTCACTCACCATGCAGGCACTGTGTGATAGTCAGTGGCAAAAGCTGACACTTTCCTAAATCTCCTCAGAAAATGGTGTCACTTTCACATGGAACAAAAGGGTATTCAGTGAATCATGTCTACAATTTCTGTAGAATTACTGCCTGTGATGAAGTACATTGACCATCTCCATGCAGGTATGCTATGCAAGCTTGAGGCTACTAGCTGCATGAGATGAGCATAGGAAGGAAGCTGCCTCTTATGCAGCAAAACATGTATCTTAAGATGTATGCAGGGATATGTGGCTTCTGCCTGTTATGCAGCTAATGCGAAATATTTACAGGATTTATCTACTGCTCTGGCATCTCACTTTACAGATATCAAGGTTCTCTGATACTTCTTTTCTCACACAGCATGATGCAAACCATACATAAAACATAAGGCAGGAGAGGGTTGCAGCCAGCCATGGTGAGTTTGCCCCCTCACAGGTGCTGACATGTCTATTAAATTTATTCTAATATCAGGCTAGATTCACTTATGTTGACCTTCCTGTTTTGTCTCCTTACTGTAGGTCTGGATCACAGATTTGCTCCAGTAGAACTTTTGTCATGTCTCACCTCTGTTGAGGTTGTGACTGAAATGCAATACAGTGAGTGAAGGCAGCCAGCCTAGCTAGACAGAATTTTGTAGATAATTCTGTTATTTGTAAATATTAATATAAGCCACAGACTTGTTCTCTAAAATGAAATAAAATTGTGTTAAATGAACGTCAAAATGTAATAGCAGTGCACTCTACTAAAAGAAAACTGATAAGTCAAGCATTGTATGACTGTTTGATCTCAAACTCGGAGCTGTGAAGTCTGGACCAGCAGATTCTTTCTATTGCTTTGAGACCAGAGTTAATTGCTAGATTTTACATATATAATGTCTTTAATTGCTGTGGTTTCCTGACCAGGGGCAAGATCAAAGATATGTTAAACTCTGAGTTTCTGTTAGCATGGGAACCAGAGAAGAATGTTGTAATCTAAAATGAGTCAGTAATGATGTATTATGAATTTAAAAGACTGTCTGAGAGAGAGAGAGAGCGTGCATTTTGGATTTTGTCTAAACCCGACAAAAACTCGCCAGTACTCTGTTTTTGCTCTATATGTAAGTTTATTTAGAACTGTACCAAACGAAAACAGTCCTTGAACCAAATAAGGAATCAGATGCAAAAACCAGAGAATACAAGATAAAGAAAAATAATCTGGTTCCACACAGTAGTGAAAATCAATATGTCCTTTAATTGTAGTAGGTAAGCGCTTTCTCGGAATAACATCCGCTTCATCAGACCAACAAAGATAGAATAGCAGTTACATTTTTAAACACTAAAACATCCAATCAAAAATCAGATAAAATGTGCATCATAGCTAAAAGCCATGTGATAAAATACATCTGTAGAATCTATGCATCGTTAAAAAATTGAATAAAACAGACTAAATGAACAATATGTACTTAAAACTGGTAAATACAATAGTAAAAAATAATAAAAGATGGACTATTGAAATATACATGATAAAATATTAAAAGAGAGATCAATGCTTTAATGGTCGTGCTTTAAGGAAGGGTTTCAGGGAAACTCTGTTGTTTAAACCAGGAGGTTTATCAGCTTGAAAGCGCAAAATCCATTTCTGTTCACTAGATTCTGTTCTATTATTTATGTCACCTCCTCTCTTGGTACTATGCAGAATCTCTAGTACCATAAAGCTAAATTTATGTTCTTTACCCTCTTTAGCTACATGTAGTGGCAGTGCGCTGGTTTCTTTAACATTCATGATATCCCTAAGGTGTTCAAGTATTCTACCCTTAAACACCCTGTTCCTTTTCCCTATGTAAAATGAGAAGCAGGTAGTACAATAGCAAAAATAGACAACATTTTTTGTTCGACAATCTGCATTAAAAGCAGCATCTATCTTAAAACCCAAAGTGGGATGTGTGAAATGATTACCAATATGTATATGTGTACAGGCCATACAATTCCTACACACACATGTACCAAGTCTATCAGATATTATAGTTGATTTAGTATTAAAGGATCGATAACAGAGCTGACTCTTAAGTGATCTATTATTTCTAAAAGCAAAATCTGGCTGTGTGCCAATGACCCCATTCAACTCATGTACAGTAGACAGAATATCCCAGTTCTTTTTAATAATATCACATGCTACATGCACATTACTGGCAAAGGTCAATGGCATCCTTAGTTTATTCCTAGAGGTATCAGTGGAAGCATCACTTGAGAAAGTATTGTCAATATTATCCCTGTTGTTAATACTAGTGGGGAGGGGGGAAAAGTATGGCTGGCACTTACCTGATTTGTGCCACCATCCTTCTGCTATTTGAGAATCAATAAGTTTACTACTATAACCTCTTTCTAAAAATTCTTGTTTAAGTGTTTGTAATGCAACAATGAGACTATCATCATCATTAAAAAGTCTCATAGTTCGAAATATCTGTCCTTTCAACACATTGAATTTCGTATGATTCGGATGCATACTGCCATAGTGTAGAACATTATTCTTTCTAACAGTTTTCTTATACAAAGTAGTAGACACAGTGGATAAATTATTTTTAGTAACTTTAACATCCAAAAACTCTACTTCTTTATCAGAATATTCATAGGTAAATCTCAGAAAAGTATTCAACTGATTTAAGTATAAAAAAAACTCTTGTAGCCGCTGCTCTGAGCCATGCCAGAACAAAAAAATATCATCCACAAAACGTTTATACCATTTGATGTTAACCTGGTATTCATTATTCAAAAGTACATGTTTAGCTTCCCAATTAGCTAGGGATAGGTTGGCGTAGCTATTATCACAAGCTGTGCCCATAGCTACGCCAACTTTTTGTGCATAATAAACATCATTAAAAATAAACACATTGTTTTCTAGGATGATTTCCAAAAGTGTGCAAATAAGTTTCACCTTAGTATCAGGGGTGTTTCTGTCACACAGTAAATCTCTGACATTTTCAATTCCCCATTCATTGGGTATAACAGTGAACAATGATTCAATATCCAGAGTTACAAATAAACATTGTCCTAAGATAATTTCATTTTGTTTAGATAGCTCATTTAAAAAACTCTTGGTATCCTTTAAAACAGTGCTACAATTAGCCAAGGCAGCATGCAAAGTCTTTTCTACGAAAATAGAAAGTGGCTCAGTTACCCAACCTCGGCCTGAAACTATAGGGCGCATAGGTGGAGTTAAGGGATTCTTATGTATTTTGGGTTGACCAAATATCAAAGGGACTGTTGGATGTTCTACCTTGAAATACTCAAACAGTTGCTCAGATATCATGCCTGTTATTAATAAATCAAAGATCAAAAACTGTACTTTTTCTATGACACTACCGAGTATGTGCATAGGTAAAATGGCATACGTATCAACGTCACTGAGATGACTTAACATAGATTCTATATATTTGTCCTTGTCGATAACAACAATACCACCTCCTTTATCAGCTGGACGTATTTCTATACTATTTAGTTCTTTCAATTCAA
Organism: Protopterus annectens; assembly: GCF_019279795.1. Classification (NCBI taxonomy): domain Eukaryota; kingdom Metazoa; phylum Chordata; order Ceratodontiformes; family Protopteridae; genus Protopterus; species Protopterus annectens. The sequence continues at coordinate 1,511,091,398 of NC_056725.1, forward strand.
CTAGAGCTTGTAACTCTGCATCTGATAAATTACTAAAATTAATTAGTTTGCTTACCTAGAGACTTCTCTCTAAGTTGTTTTTCACAAAGGTCAATGAACAGATCTATAGTAGAATTACTAGGTGGTATGTAAGTGCTGGGCTTTCTAAATATACAATCAGCATTATTAGAATTACCAAACATAGCTTTAAGTGTAAGAGTTCTGCCAAAAAGGTGTAGGTCTTTAATTACCTCTGTTATGTCCATTCTTTGAGCCGGAACAAAGGTTAAACCTCTGTTTAACACAGATAATTGTGAGTCAGTTAAAGTAAAAGTAGAGATATTGTGAATTAAGCTTGTTTGTATCTCTTTCCTGACCTTATTTCGTCCTCCTGGCTGTGTAGTCGTGTACGTTGATTTTGCAGGCGATTCCTCGATCTGCCTCTTATAGGCAGAGGTTCTTTCAATAAAAAATGTCCACGGGTGGAGCCTGATAGTACAGAGGCCTGCTCTGTGGAATTCAGACTCACACTGGAAGCCATGCTTTTTTTAGGTCTAACAGCTGCAGTGCTTGTGCTAGCATCAGAGTGACTGCTTACAGCAGCTACAGAAGTATTTAGGTTGACTTCTGAAACAATTCCCTCACTTACAGGAACAATAGGAACATTGGGTAAAAGTTCTGTGGGTTCTGTAGAAGTGGTAGTTTTAACAGCATTTGCATATGCTGCTTGTTCATCTGAAACAGCTGAATGCAATGTAGTTCTGGGTCTTACAGAGCTCCGCCCATTTCCTGTTATATGCTGTATGTTGGAGTTAATATTAACCCTTTCATTTACCCAAGAGAAGACATTACCTTCTTTAAAATCCTTCAAATCCCTTTGTAATTTTTTGTTTTTGGTAGCAGAAAGTCTCTTGTCATATCCAGTAATATTTTCAAACAACACATCCATTTTATCACCAACAAGTTCATCTGAATAAGTATTGTTAATTATGTTTTGCAACTCAGTGATTTCATTAGATAGTTTTAGCTCCTCTGGTCTAAAAAATTAGATAAGGAGCTGCATATATTTAGCACAGCACTGAAGGTTAAGTAACTGCCAGCGCCTAAGTAGCTCAGGATAAGCTTGCCCATAACTGGGCATGGTGAGAACCCTAAGTCCCCTTGGTGCTATATTAAGGCTCAGTGAAGCCTCAAGATGAAAGCGATGCCACTGCAAGCGCTTAAACTTATAAAGTTTATTCTCCAGATTGCGATAGTCATCTCTGAAAGCTGCAGATAAATCAGGATTACCTGGAGTCAGTGATGTTGTCTGCATATAAGTTCCATTAAGTAATGGATTAGTTTGAAAGTCCAATAAAGTAGACAAACGATAGTTGTTCCTCCTATTAGATGGCAAATCCATCGAAGGTACAAAGTTGTCCAAACGATCCATTTCATTTCCTGCCATGCTTGGTTCAAACATAAAGAAAATATACCAAAACGAAAACAGTCCTTGAACCAAATAAGGAATCAGATGCAAAAACCAGAGAATACAAGATAAAGAAAAATAATCTGGTTCCACCCAGCAGTAAAAATCAATATGTCCTTTAATTGTAGTTGGTAAGCGATTTCTCAGAATAACATCTGCTTCATCAGACCAACAAAGATAGAATAGCAGTTACATTTTTAAACGCTAAAACATCCAATCAAAATATCTTATTTAGAACTGTGATTGCTCTTAAGAAAAGATAGAAAACAGTAAGCTTAGTCTAGCTGTTTTCTATATTTATGTCAGAACTATTCTACAGTATTATTTTAAGCATTTTCCTGTGATGTCTGAACTCTTGACTAGCACTGTGTAGTAAGACGTACTGTCTTGTGTTTTTATTATTTATTATTAAATATTTTTAAACCTCTCAACTGTGGCTGTTTTGTGTAGAGATAATTTAAGCTCTAGAGTACATTGCATGTATATAGTGATACTGTACAAAGTCATTTCAATAGTCTTGCTGCTCAGTCACACTTATCATTTGGATAATAATATTGCACAGTAATAATTGGACACCCCTTGGTAAGGGCCTTATTAGTAGTTGATATTAGTGGTTGGTGGCAGTGATTACTACCTTACATCCTGGCAGGAAGGGGCATAGCTGGAGAACCTGTGTCAGCCTTCCCCAGGAGTGTCTGTGTATTTGTATATAACTCATATCTTAAAGTGTGTGTGTGTGTGTGTGTGTCAGCTACTCGGGCAGGGACACGAAGCAATGGTTTGACAGAGAGGGTGCTGGAGGTTTTAGCTTGACCACTAGGCTGAGATCTGGACCGTATAGCTGTACCAGTGGGGAGTCTTACTGGGGGTCTAGAGAGAAAAGGAGAAACCAGCCCCAGACTGACTGTGATCTCTGTGTGCTCTTAAAGGAAATTGTACTTTACTGTGTGTGTATTTGCTATCCTTCCCAATGTGGACACCCCTCACTGGTGTTAGTGGTGAGGATTGAGGCTCCTTGATTACTGGGCCAGTGCATAGGTGTCACATATTAATTGGTTGGCAGTGGTGGGATACTCACGCCACATATTAATTGGTTGGCAATTGGCTTGTAGTGGTGTGGATAGTGAATTCCTGTAGCTTGTGTACAGTGATCACTGAAAGTGTTTTTGTACTCTAAATCAGCCACGCAGTGATTATTCAGAGTTCAGATCACAATTGTTTTATTTCTTTTTTTAGCTTAGTTAGTCAGGGACAGCAGGCAAGCATGTCAGCAGAGGAGTATGGCAAGCTGTCAAGGAGTCAGTTGGCTGAGATGTGCCAGGCTAAGGGACTGGTGCATGGAAACCTGAGTAAGGCAGACATGACTGCAGCTTTGGTCACAGCTGCATCAGAAAACAGCAATCAGGAGGGCAATCAGACTGGCCGTGGAGATGTACAATACTCAGAGAATGGACAGCTCAACCTTTCTGCAGAGGACATAAAAATCTATCTGTAGCTAAAGAGACTTGAGTTGGAGGCCAGGCGTTTGGAAACAAAATCAGCAGAGAGACTGAGATGTCTACAGGCTGAGGAGAATGAGAAACTGCTACAACTGGAAGTTGAGGAGAAGGAAAGGCAGATGCAGCATGAAAAGGCGATGCTGACTCTTCGTCATAGTCATTAAGGTAATGGGGAAGGGAGTAACCGGACCCCAGAAGCACAAAAGGTCAGTAAATTTCTTCTGCAGTTTACAGAGGGGAAAACTTTTGATAGTTTCATTCATATGTCTGATAGGGTATGTAAACAGTATGATATGGCCAAAGGCTCTGGGTATGGTTCCTGACCCCCTTACTCCATGGTAAAGCTGTAACTGTGCTGTCTAAACTTTCTGATCATGATTTTTTTGATCATACTGCTGTTAAGAATTGTCTTTTAGAATTTTTTAACCTAAAACCTGAAACTTATAGGAAAAAGTTTTGTGAGCATAGACGCAAGGCAGATGAAAGTGTGTGTGAATATGCTGCTGAACTGAGCACTTATTTTCATAGATGGGTGAGTGGATTTCAGGTCACCACTTTTGAAGGGCTGGCAGACCTTTAGGTGAGAGAACAAGCCCTTAGCACTTCGTCTCAGGACAAGAGGATCTGGTTAGCTGATAGACAATATCCTACTTCAGATGATTTGGGGAAGAAGGGAGACCTATACCTAGCAAGCAGGGCATCCCTGCACAGGAAAGGAACACCCAGTATTGCTCATGGGTCCAAAGGAACCCATGGTGGGCAGCCCAGACTGCCCCAACAGAATCTGCCAGTAGCAGGGGAAGCCACTAGTCCAGGTACACGTCCAGGACCTAGGGTTAAATGTTTTGAATGCAACCAGTGGGGCCATGTGGCATACAGATGTCCACGGAGGCAAGGTGGGGAACAAAAGGTGAGAGAGAGAGCCAGTAAATAGGAAAGACAAAATGACAATAGTAGGTTGTCTTAAGATAACAGGGGTACCGAACTACCATTCCGTAGATGTCCTGACAGGGAAGGATTTTGATGAGGCAGTACCATGTGTTTATGCAGTTACACACAGTCAGGCTTCGAGACAAGCATGTAGGTCTGGTAGCCTGGGAGAGACCCAGACAGACCTCATACTTGCAGCCAGGACTGATGAGGTGGTTACTTCAGGGTGGGAGCTAATCTGTAGCAGTGAGACTGAAAGTGAGCCACAGCTGCTTGTCGGTACTGATGTTCCCTTGGACAGAGTGACTGCAAAGGTAGAGGTGAGTAGTAGTACCAAGACTGACCGTGAGGCACCGCTGTCAGAGAATGCCAGACTTCCTGTTCAAGGAGAGCTGGGAAGAGTTACAAAGAGAGAGTTGAGACAGGCTCAGCTCTCAGACCCTACACTGCAAGGCCTGAGGCAGGTAGCTAGTGAGGTGCCTGATTCTCAAGGGAAGAGGGATTCTGTATACTGGGACAAAGGGTTACTGTATAGAGTGTGGACCCCTGAGGGAGGGCTTGAAGGTGAGAGTGCCTAGAGCCTACCATCTGGCGCTTCTAGCCCCAGCCCATGATATTCCCTTTGCAGGCCATATGGGCATAAAACATACAAAGAGACGTATTATGCAGAACTTTTATTGGCCTGGAATTTCCAGAGATGTAACAGAGTACTGCAGGACCTATGAACAGTGCCAAAAGGTAGACAAGGCAGGAGACAAGGTGAGAGCTTCTTTGATGCATTTTGCCTGTGAATGAGGAGCCATTTCAGAGGGTAGCTATGGACATAGTAGGGCCTCTGAGTACCCCCAGTTCTACAGGAAAAAAAGTATATCCTAGTGGTAGTACATTATGCTACAAGATACCCTGAGGCAGTGGCTTTGTCCTCCATTGAGGCAGAAAAGGTGGCAAATGCTTTGTTAGAGATTTTCAGCAGGGTAGGTTTCCCAAAAGAAATACTGATTGACAGAGGTGCCAATTTCATGTCAGACCTGCTGGCTTGTCTGTGGAAGTACTGTGGGTGAAGCACCTGAAGACCACCCCCTACCATCCTCAGACTAATGGTGTTGTTGAGAGGTTAAACTCTACAAACAAGTCCATGTTATGGGAATTTGCAGACCAGTTTAAGAGACAGTGGAACAAATAATTGCCCTATCTGTTTGCTTACAGAGAGATTCCCCAGGAATCCACAGGTTTTTCACCATTTTAGCTGCTGTATGGGCATAGGGTGATGGGGACCTCTAGATTTAATTTGTGAGGAGTGGGAAGGTGAGTGTGAATCTCACAAGTAGTCTGTTGTGGCATATGTTCTAAACCTGAAGACAAGGCTCAGGGAACTCATGGGCTTGGCCCAGGAGAACCTGGCAGAAGCCCAACAGCAGAAAAGGGTCTGGTATGACAGGAATGCACCAGGAAGAGAGTGTGCTGTAGGGCAGCAGGTAATGGTTTTTATTCCTGTCAGACACAACAAGCTGCAAGTAGCTTGGGAGGGACCCTACAAGGTGGTAAGAAAGGTAAGTGATGTTAACTATATGGTAGAACTGCTAGGTAGGAGGCAGGGGCACAAATTGTACCATGTCAGCATGATGAAACCTTACCATGATAGGGAGGCTTTTGTGCTGAGTATTTCCAGTGGATTGCAGAAGGAGTCTGAGGGAGATCTGGTGACTGATCTCGGTGAGGCTCGGACTGACAGCTCAGTAGAAGGGGTAGCAATGTCCCAGCAGCTATCTCCTACCCAGGTTCGAGAAATACGAGCAGTATTACAGGAGTCTGGGGACATGTTCACTGGGAAACCAGGGTGCACCCACCTGATGCAGCACCAGGTGGATATAGGACCCCAAGGCCTATTAGGCAGGTCCCTTATATGGTGCCTGACAGAGTGAAACAGACTCTGAGGGAGGAGATAAAGGAAATGTTGGATCTAGGGGTAATTCAAGAATCCAACAGTCCCTGGACCTCCCCAGTGGTGCTGGCGCCAAAGAAGGATGGCAGCACCAGGTTCTGTGTGGACTACAGGAAATGAAATAGTCACACAGAGTCAGATGCCTACCCCATGCCTAGGACAGATGAAGCCCTAGAGCAGCTGGGTGGGGCTAAGTATCTTACCACTACAATTCTTACCAAAGGTTCCTGGCAAGTGCCCTTGACTCCCATTACTAGAGAGAGGTCAGCCTTTGTGACTCCTTTTGGTTTGTATGAGTTCATAAAGATGCCCTTTGGGATGAAAAATGCCCCAGCAACTTTCCGGAGGCTGGAAGATCATATCCTAGCAGGAGGGTTTGCCCTTGCTTACCTAGATGACATTGCCATCTACAGCCATTCCTGGCAAAAGCACCTTCAACATGTCAGGGAGGTGTTGGGCAGATTACAGAGGGCAGGGTTGACCATTAAGCCAAGCAAATGTCAAGTGGATATGGCAGAGGTCACTACCTGAAACATAGAGTGGGGAGTGGTAAGATCAGGCCAGAATCTGCCAAAGTGGAAGCTATTCAGGCATGGCCTGCACCTGTTACCAAAAAGCAGGTGACGGCATTCTTAGGGACAACAAGGTGCTACAGAAAGTTCATCCCCAGTTATAGTACCATAGCTGCTCTCCTCACAGACATGACAAGGAAAAACAGGCCAGATAAGGTAGTGTGGAACGCAGCATGTGAACAGGCATTCCAGATGCTTTTGGAGGACCCCCTGTGTTAGCCAGTCCAGATTACAGCAAAGAATTTGTTGTGCAGGTGGATGCTTCAAACCATGGGGTGGGGGCTGTACTTAGCCAAATATCTTCAGACGGAGAAGAGCACCCAGTGGTTTATCTCAGTCGTAGGCTCCAACCCAGGGAGGAATGCTATGCAGCTGTAGAAAAGGAATGTCTAGCCATAGTGTGTGCAATGCAGAAACTTCAGCCTTAACTCTATGGAAGAAAATTCACTGTAGTTACAAATCACGATCCCCTAACATGGTAACACAAAGCCAGCCAGCAAAATGCCAAGTTGCTAAGATGGCGCCTAGGGTTGCAAACAATGCCAACGCAGATGGGCTCTCAAGACAGGGATTGGGGTAAGGTATACTCCAATAGACCTAACCCTCTCAAGCAATGTTTCTCAAGGGTCACTTGAAAAACTAGCTTGAGTTATCCGGGGGAGAGGATATGTGAAGGCTGCCAGCCTAGCTGGATAGAATTTTGTAGATAATTCTGTTATTTGTATATATTAATATAAACCACAGGCTTGTTCTCTTAAATGTAAGAAAATTGTGTTAAATGTTGAATGTTAAAAATGTAACAACAGTGCACTCTGTTAGAAGAAAGCTGATAAGTCAAGCATTGTATGACTGTTTGATCTCAAACTCAGAGTCGTGATGTCTGGACCAGCAGATTCTTTGGATTGTTTTGAAATCAGAGTTAATTGCTAGATTTTACATATATAATGTCTTTAATTGCTGTGGTTTCCTGAACAGGTGCAAGATCAAAGATATGTTAAACTCTGAGTTTCTGTTAGCCTGAGAACCAGAGAAGAATGATGTAATCTAAAATGTGTCAGAAGTGATGTATTATCAATTTAAAATACTGCCTCAGAGAGAGAGCATTTTGGATTTTGTCTAAAGCTGACAACAACTCACCAGTACTCTGCTTTTGCTCTATAAGTAAGTTTATTTAGAACTGTGATTGCTCTTAGGAAAAGATAGAAAATTGTAAGCTTAGTCTAGTTGTTTTCTATATTGATGTTGTGTATTATTTTAAGCATTTTCCCGTGATATCTGAACTCTGAACAAACTACCCATTCATGTCAAGCAAAGCTCCTCACTGGCCCTCTAAGAAAAATCTTGACGACTGGATGCGAAAGAGAAAAATCACCCTGGGGATCACTTCTGCAGCACTGCTTGACAGGGGCACAGGAAAATAATTTTCTTGGGTGGCAAAAGCCATGGAACCTTTTGGCTAGGCTTATATAGGCTACAGGGCAGATAGCAAAGTACCTACCTATGACACCCCTTGGTAAGGCCCTTATTAGTAGCTGATATTAGTGGTTGGTGGCGGTGATTACTACCTTCTAGCTTGGCAGGACATGGCATAGCCGGAAAACCTGTGCCAGCCTTCCCCTGGAGTGTCTATATGTTTGTATATAACTCACATCTTAAAGTGTAAGTGTGTGTGTGTGTGTCAGCTACTTGGGCAGGGACACGAAGCACTGGTTGGATAGAGAGGGTGCTGGAAGTTTTAGCTTGACCACTAGGCTGAGATCTGGACCCTATAGCTGTGCTAGTGGGGAGTCTTATTGGGAATCTGGAGAGAAAAGGAGAAACCAGCCCCAGACTGACTGCGATCTCTGTGTGCTCTTAAGGGAAATTGTACTTTACTGTTTGTGTACTTGTTATCCTCCCCTATGTGGATGCCCCTCACTGGTGTTACTGGTGAGGATTAAAGCTCCTTGATTACTGGGCCAGTGCATGGGCATCACAAGGTGCATAACAAAAGGGGCATTGCACTCTATAATGGGTCTAATGAGTGATGAGTAGAGGGGAACAATGACCTCTTTTTTCCTGGATGAGAAACCTTTTGTGATGAGGTGTGCCATGTAGGATTTCCTGACTACTGTGGCAATGTGATGAAAAAATACCCCAGTTTTTATTTACTTATTTTATTTATTTATTTTACATTTGTTTACTGGGAACATCAGACTGGACACAGGTCCATTTTCAGTGGAGGCCCGGGGAGAAAAGCTCCAAAATACAAAGCACGGAAATGCAATATAATATAATACATGGAAGAATAGTGAGCATAGCAAACATATCGGACTACAGTGAAGTAGAAATTAACAAACAATAAAAGTTGGCAATTCATAAAGTACATAAATCAAAAATGTTTTTTGAAACATGAATACAGGTTTAGGGATAGGTGATATGAAGGATAGAATTAGGTAAGAATGAAGTTTGTTATTGTAGGATTTTTGGTTAAGGGAACAGGTGATGTTTGCAAGCGTTATAAAAGACATATTAGTTCTGTAAAGTAAATATCAACAGATTAACAAGCTTTCAAATGAAAAACTGGTTACCCTTAGCAGAATCCTTGCAACAGTGCATTGGTATTGCTTAACCTGGGGTGTAGCATGAGTTTTGTATTAACAAAGAATTTTGTTAATAACTGCAGTGTCCATGGTAAACGTAGAAATAAACGCTTTACTTTTATTGACCACAATATAATTTTGACCAATTTGACTGTCCAACCTTTTCATCATGCCATGTGCCCCATTCAACAGGGGCACATAAACACCAGTCAATCTCTTATGAACCACCTCACCCTCTATTTCATCCACAAACTGTTTAGGATATCCTCTATATAGAAACATGTCTGACAATATCTTACATTCTCGTGTGAAAATATCATCGCTTGTTATAATTTATGACAACCTCACCATCTGTCCTTTCACAACCGCCTTTTTTTGAAAGGTGGGGTGACAACTCTCATAACATAAATATTTACTGGAGAATGTGCTTTTCCTATGGATATTGGACGCAAATCTATTATGCAACCTGTCTTTGGTAATTTCTATGTCCAAATAAACTATTTTCTTTCCACTATAATTGTGACTGAATTTTAAAAATTCAACTGTGTTGTTGATATATTCCTTAAAAATAATAAGTTCTCAACTGTATTGTTCCATAATCAGAATATAGCATCCAAAAATGGGTCTATACAGAAAGAGAGTCTTTAAATAAACTTCCAAAATTAAAATTCCTTTCCCAAATTACATAACTAGATTAGCAAAACTTGGGGCACATCCTGCCCCCACTGCAACACCCGTTTCCTGTTTGAAGAAATGTCCATTCGAAAAAATATAATTGTTCAACAATACAATATCCATAAGCACCACTGAAGCATTAACATTGTCATTACACAAGTCACCTATAAAAAATAATTGGTCCTCCAGCCAATTTAACCCTAACTGGAATGACTGTGTATAAATGTACTACATCTATTGTTACTAATAAAGCTCCTTCTTCATATTCAACCAATTTAAAAAATGCCACGAGTCTCTGCAAACTTATGGTAGTTTAGCTATAACCCTTCAACCAACTATCTAATATTTTAGCAATGAAAAAAGTTTTAGATCTTGTCACGTTAACAACTGGCTGTAGTGGGGGATTGTCCAAGCACTTGTATAGTTTTGACATCCCAAATATCCCTGCAACTACTGGTCTGTAGTTATACACCTACTCAAATTCTTCTTTACTAATTTGGCCCTGCATTAGCATATCATACAGTGTTGTGTTAATGTTGTGCATAGCAATATTAATTTCATTTCTAGACACTTCAATATAAGTAGCATCATTTAACAATTCTAACATTTTGTTATTATAAACACTTTTCCATAATAACAAGGCCTCTCCCCTTATCTGGTTGCATTACTCTAATAGTGTTGTCAGAAAAAATATGTTTCAACAGAAACTTTTCTTGGTTGGTTAAATTAAATACTTTGTGTCTAACTGGTGCTGATAAACTATTTCTGAAATCAGATTTGCACATTTTTTCAAACATTAAAATACAGTTGTTGAGTGAAAGATTAAAAACACTAGCACATTTTAACATTTGTTTTACATTTCTATCTGTTGAGTCGGCAAATCATAAAGACAAATGTAATTTCCTAGTGAAAAGTTTTAAATCTGTTAACAATTCCACTAAGTCCACCCTCTTTGTTGGTACAAGAGAGACCTTTTGCCAGCAAATCAACATGTGCAACAGACAAATTCTTTTTAGAAAAATTAAAAACTTGAAAGTCACCTTATGCATTGAGAATGAGCCTTAAAACATCGTCTCCAATATTTTCTCATGAAATGGATGTTCCTAAAACTTCTTGTGGTTGCTGTGCTGTGGATATCTCCTTTTGAGCTCCCCTTACTGAATAAACTGGTCTACCTGGCTTCCCTGTTGTTCCGTCGTTCGTTGATCATGGGGATTCTCCCTCCAAGACCCTCCCTCCAAAGGGGTATCTTCTCTCGCTGGTTCTTTGAAGTTTCCACTGAATGAATTTCCTGCTCTCCTCTGACTGGTTCTCTGCCATGGGTGTTATCTGAATCCCCTCAACAATTGTTTTTCTTAGGGTAAGACGTCCCCTTTCTATACACTTCAATGTCCCTTTGTAATTTATGCATTTTTTCATTGTAAATTCCTGTTGCACACTATCAATGGAAGTAAAAATATTCCCATAATTAGTTTAATTATGACTGAACATCAAATCATTCCTGATAATGTTGTTCAAATTGTCTATTTCCTTAGACAAAGTTTCAATATGGACATTGTTGTGTTTTACTATAACTTTCATTAATTCCAAGCCAGCCATATCAAAGATGTGCACCAAGTCCCGTTAATAATCTAAATCCAATGGAATTCCGTTAGGTATTTTCCAAAAACGAAGTCCTTTTGGGGACAATTTTTGTTCAATGTTTTGCAATAAATAACTATTGTCAAGTTGTGTATTCTTAAACAAAAATAATTTTCTTTCCAACTGCTCCAGTTATTGACTCATATACCCATTAGTTGGTGTATCAATCTCAGCTATATTGTGCCGAACATTAAAATCAAACTGATTAGCCTTCTATGAGTCATATTCCAAAACTGGTTGCGACACTGAAGTTGAATTAACAGGAGATGGTTTGGTAAGCAGATTCACAAGATGACAAACCACCTCTTAATGTTTTATTACCATTGTTTTCAGTAGAGTGAATCTGAAAATAATTACTCATTTGTTGAAGCAAGAGTGTGAGGTCCGCCATAATCTTGAGGCATTCATGTTCATTGACTCCATAATGTTTGGTAGCACCAGCCTGAATGGACATAATGAACAAACCAAGAAGAAATCCACAGAACATACTAAAAATCCACAAATGTGAGACCAAAGAGGAATAAATGAAAAACTTTAATACAAAGTTGAGCACTTTTGTTCCAGTACAATTAATAGGAACTTCTTCAGAACTAACTGACACACCCCTACCTCTTACTTAAATATTCTAAAAACATGTAACCCTGTTTAATTAGTCATTAATATTTAAAAAAAAAACACCACCACCAAAACACTGTTTAATGCAATAACATATAAAACACTAAAATGAAACATATACAATATATATACAGTAAACTCTCAGTTAACCGGAACCCAAGCAACCAGCAAAAAAAATAAAATAAATAAAAAATTGAAGGAATACAGTGCAATTTTCATGTGTTGCACTTTCTGTCCTCCCCCCTCCCCCACAGAAACATGCCTTATGTTTTAGGAGTTTTAGAGTTTTAAAAAGGTAGATAGGAATAAATTCCCTCTCCCCCAACCTGAGAACAAGTCAAGCCAAACAAACAGTACAGGGTACAGTATTAGTCAGGCCAATTTTTAAAAGGAATTCTCAAGCAACCAAAAACTACAGTTGTCTAGCATCTACTAATTCCTATGGGTGCCAGTTAACTGAGAGTTTACTGTAATATATATAAAAAAATTTCAAATACATAAATATTTAAACCTCATGTTTCAATGTTAAAATATGATTTATGGACACTGTCTCGTTCAATCCTAAGTAACATGTGCTATTCAAATAAAGTTGCTGTTTCACTTCACATTTACTAAGGTGTTCATCTATAATGACATCCCTTGTATCGGGAAGAATCTATTCCAAGACCACACACTTGAACCAATGATCTTCTACTTCCTCCATGTGCCTAAATAAGGCACTGGTAGTCTTCTTTCTTTTTATGCCCAAGTTGTGCTCATAGATTCTGTTTTTTCAACTTCCTTTGAGTCTTTCCTACATAAAATGTGGGACACAACTCACAAATGGCAACATATACCACACTTTTTGAATCACAAGTAAAATAATCCTTAACTGTGAAACTTTTAACATTGATCAGTTAGTTCTGAAAAAGTTCCTATTAATTGTATTGGAGCGAAAGCACTCAACGTTGCATTGAATTTTCAATTCAGAGCAGAATCTGCCAAAGGGATTCAATTCCCTTTATTCTTGTGGGAATGGAATATCATAATTTAGGGGGTCGATGTTTCAAACATTCTCAGTTTTGTTAAACATCTGACAATGTTTAGAGGTACCTGCATTATGATATTGTCATAATCAAAACAGATGCAAAGTACAGAAAGCTTTATGGGCACTCTATGTCCCACAAACACACTCGTTAATGAATTCTGAAAGGGAGTGCATCAATAATGAAAGTATTACAAACAGTCCAGTGAAGTACTGAAGAAACTGCAGCTATGATGTAGGTTTAATGACCACGTAACTCTCAAGAATAACAAACATAGCTGAGAAGCTACAAGAAGTGATGAAACCACAGGTAAATACTACTTATATGGGAACATTACACAATTACTCATCAGCAACTACACCAGCATGGCATCAGCAGTGACATTTGCACAGGAAAATAGAGCTATGTAAGTAAACCTACCACAACAGTAGATGCTTTAATGGGTCGTCAATGCAGTAGATAAGCTTTGTGGATTTATGCGCGTGCACACACACACACACACACACACACACACACACACACACACACACACACACACACACACACACACATATCCATCCATCCTGCACGGGCCAGCTACTCAATGCTTTGGGTACCTTCCAGATGGTCCAACTGCCAGGAGTATATGAGGTGTGCCACATAAAAGTCAGATGGAGCACTCAAATGTTTCAGAGCATAGTTTTGCCTATGAAGGAGGCAACAGCTCTGAATACTTGTGCTAAGAAACAAACAGAACTATAACTATATACAAAAGGGTGCCAAGAACCACACCCTGGCAACACACACATAGAAGAGAAGAAAAAAAAGGAATGGGGGAAGGATAGCTACTGCAAAGGTGATCCATTACAACCTTTACTGTTAATGAATGTTTACTAATGCAACTGTAGTATGTTCATACATAATCACTGTTACAGTAGCCTAGGTTATGTGGGTAGATTACCATAGCTTACATAAGAGATAGATAACAGTGAGGACAGCTATACTTAGGACTCCAGGATTCTATGAAGTATGTCCCTAGCAAAGCCTGTTCTGGACCTGGAAAAGGAATCCAGTTTGTACTGCTTTGTAAAGGTATGTATAGAGGATCAAGTTGCTGCTTGAAGGGATGGGATTAAAAGCAGTAAACTGTTTAGCAGCTGTATATTTAGAAAAAGAGAGCAAGGGAGAGAGAGATTGACTGCTGGGTTTGGTTTCTGATTAGAAACAGGTACACGTGTGTCTGGACCACATTGTATAACCTGTCAGACCTCCTGGAAGTAGCAGGTTGATTATCAGAAGTACTGTCATCAGTAAGAAAAACATTCTCTAAAGATGGAAAAACAGGAGAGATAGGTACACTAACTCTCAGTTAACCTGCACCCATGAGGATTGGTAGATGATGGATAACTGTAGGTTCTTGTTGCTTGAGAGTTACTATTAAAAAAAGCCTGACTAATACTGTACCCTATACTTTTTGTTTGATTTGACTTGTTCTCAGGTTGGGGAGAGAGGGAATTTATTCCTGTCTTCCTTTTTAAAAGTCTAAAAACGTAAGGTATGCTTCTGTGAGGGAAAACAGAAAGTGCAACAAATGAAAATGGTACTGCATTTCTTCAATATTTTCTGTCCGTTGCTTGAGAGTGCCAGTAGCTTGAGTTCCGGTTAACTGAGAGTTTACTGTATAGCTTTTGGCATTTACAACTGTAACAATTCATAATACATTTTCCGTGTCATAGAGGTTTCACTTTTCACCCACTGAAAAACCTCCCTCATATTAGATACACTGTCAAAAAAGATTTCTTTAGTGGAAATGTCTAACACAATACTTTCCTAAGAATCAGAATGCTCAGAGTGAGAAATTACACCCCTTCCCCACACTGACTGCTGTTCTGACATGAAAATCTTGACAGAATGAGAAAGGGTTATTTTTTTATTTTATTTTCCTGCCTGAAGGATGCCATGGTGCAAAAAAAAGCAGCAGAAATTATTATTTTTTGCAAAGCCCAATAATTCTGCCCTGTCCATAAAGACAGAGACTGAAAAGTTTTTCTCACCAAACAAAGAATATGGAAGCTGAAGAACAGCTAAGGCCAAAGTTTTCTGCCCCACTGTGAAGTAATACATGGTTTAGGGCACTGTATATGTAATCAACACTTACCAACAGTGTTCTAGACAACAGCTTGCACTGAAATAGAATAAGCATGTGTATAACTGCATATAACATATACACGTGTACAAGTGCATATAACATATACACGTGTGTACAACTGCATATAATATATACACATGTACGGGCGCATATATAGACATGTACAAATGTATATAACATATCTTCTAAGTCCATGGTACTATTATAGGTCACTTCAAGATGCACAGCCACTCGTGTCACATGGATAAGGTACAGAGAAGTGAAACGTTGTGATGACAGCATACTACACACTAATGCATGCACAGCCATAAGCAACAGGCCTATATTAGAAGAACTATACTCAACATTTACAGAGCAAGCCTGAACATCTATAGTATCTTGGTAGTGAGTAACTCGGTCCCTCAGACACAACAAGGTCAGAAAGCTTTCCAGATACATTATCCCTGTATTTCACAGAGACACCTTTCCTTACATCCCTTCCCCAGATTTATCCAAAAAAAGCTCCCCTATGCTATCATATACAAAGTATCTGCCTTTATCTAGTCAGCCTGCATAGCATTCCATAATATAATTAGATTTTCAAGTTTTTTCTCTGGTTATGTCTATGCATTCTACTTGCAATTTGCTTAATTTTGCTATACTGCACTTCTTACTAAAAATAAAATGATGTTATAAAAATTAACAATTTTCTATAATTACTATTGTGTTATCATGCTTACTGAATAAAGTCACAGTATCTTCGATATTTAGAAATTGTCTTGTATACTCCACCCTTAGTTTTATTTGAAAATGGGCACTTTATGTTCAATATGCTAATTTATCAAAAGCTATACAAATACAAAGTTGACTTGTCCAGTGTCATACTGTATGCAAATGGAAAATAGTGGAATCAAACAACGAAATGGTATGCTTCACTCACAGACTGACTCTTATCTCTGGGATATAGTCCCAGCTAGCTATGTCTACATCTTTACTATTTCTAACTTTCATGACTTGTAAAACATAACAGGAAAAGTTATTATTTCTTGACCTACTGATATAACACTGAATAGTACTACTGAGGATGAATATGCCTTTTTTTTCTAAAATTTGATGCAATTTAACCAACTATATGTGAAATTTTGAAGTTTGGATTCCTATACTGTAAAGTCAGACAAGTGCATGTTTTTTTTTTCTTATGACTGTGCTGAGGGATTTAAAACCCACTGAATTCACTGCTGTAATGCAAACGTCTTTCTAGTCCATATAATGAACTATAAGTTTTAAAAATTATTCATTAGGTCTGAACAAAATAATTACATAAAACAGGTAGCTTAACAAAGAGACATTTATGACTTGAAGAAAATGACACGTACGATAACAAAATCAAACCTTTTCTGTTAAACATACCAGGTGAGCATCCTTAAATAATTTTGTCTCTGACGAGAACGTAATGCTTTATTTATCCACTGTACATGTCGATTTTCAGCTGTGCTTATAACTTGATCAGACACTAGATGGCACTGTGTGATTATCTGACGGAGTACCACCACCACTTCAAGCACTGAACGTGGGCAGTATAACACTGGTACATGAGTACTGCACAGGTCAGCCAATATTTGCGGCCACCTAAAGAAAAACAACATCTGTTATCGTACTTCTGTACCAAAACTAGAAAGAAAAAGAAACACAAACTACATGCAACAAGCAACACACTACTGAATCAGCTTATCTTTGAGTGCCTTGTCTGCTGGGGGGGTGGAACTCTTTGGTGCTACCTTCTGGTATCTTCTTGTAGAGCTATTCAGAAAAATCTTAAGTCTCCGTCTTCATATAGGGCATACCCACTGGACCAAGCATTTTCTTGTCATGTCAAAGTAAAGGGAGTGGACAGGCTGTCATCACCCTTGACCTAAGTCTAAAATGGGTCTTACCTGTAAGAAAACAAGTGTGCTACAAATAGACATAGTTATAAACTTACTGTCTGCATACAGAAATTCATGCTGCAGCTTAAGGGAGCATCTGGAATGATCATACAAGGGGTTAGTAGTCCAGACAAAAAAGGGGCAGGTAGCAGGCTAAAAGTCAAGATTCAAGTCAAAAAGAAATGGAGAACCATCCTTCCAAAATGCTATATTTACTCTGAAGTGGAGGTCTGGTCTATATGGATTAGTGAGGATGCACATCACTAAGCAGACTGCTATTGCACAGATGTGTATCACAGATGAATTTTTGAAGCATGCACTAGAGGCAGTTTCCAGCCCATTAGAATAATTATTCAGCCAAAAGGCCAGTTTGCCTTGTGATGCCAGAACTTTAGGTAGTACAATGTCTACTTAAATGTCTGTTAGTCACTGCACACCCTCCTTCCCTGCACCAAAGGATGGTTATTTCATCTGTTTGTGCTCAAGTACTCTGTGGAAATAGAAGTACAAATGGCAAAGCACACCCAGTGAGTGGATAATTACTAACCTTGTTTTTTATTCCCAAGGACAAAAATGTGAGATTAATGGACTAACAGAAGGAAAAGCTCATGCATAACTTTCTCAAGGAAATGAGGAATGGTTCAATTAAGGCAGATGTGAAGAGGCTCTGTGCAAAAGCACTGTAGACAACTTACAAATCAAGACCTTATTTATCATTCATTTATTTCTCATTCATTTGTTTGTTTTCATGAATAACAGTGTATGAAATTAATTAGTTTGGAGGCAAGGCAGCCCTATGCCCAACTGTTTGGAGATCCAGATTTACATAAGATTGGCACTGTTGTCATCATTTATTCAACATGTATTTTATTTACTATTCTTACTGGTTTGTATTAAAGTTTACTAGGTAGTAGAATGCAGATTAAATGTTACTGACATTTTAATGTCAGCTTTAGACTCAGGACTCTAGCTGAATTTTGGTCTGTTAAGTGAGAGGACTATTGGCTACTTTTAAACATCTGCAACCAATGTTTCACACTAGTTTAGACCACTCCCTCCACACGTTCACATTCTTAGCTATTACATTTTTGAAATAACTGGAACTGAACGTGAATGTTTGTACAACAGTGAAATTCAACTCTCATCTGCCAAAAAACATTTTCAAAACTACGGTATGCAGTATCTTTATTAAGGAATTTTCCCCTTAATTTTCTTATCCTAAGACACTCTACTAATTTTAGGATGCTAATGCTTAACTTAGTTACCCATGGAGGCAATTTGTAACTCAGATCACTTGAGTTTTTCTTAGCCTTGTGCAACCAAAGCTAGCCAGGATCTTTAGTCCCATATACACAGGGGCTTTACTATCCTGATTTTTCCCTCACTTTTATTTGTGACTTCAGCATCCCTACAAATTGGGTCGATGAAGTATTTTGCTAGACTTTGGCTCTAGGTCATCAAGGGCCCCAAAATGTGTTCATCGTGTCTTTTCTTCTTTATAAGGTATTAAATGTGGCTGATCATCCTTGTGGGGGTATAGCACTATCAAGAGAAGTCCACTGTTCAGTGACCTGTGCTGTTGCTAGTCTGAATAGAGTCCAAGTGTGCTCTCATACACTTGTGAATACCTTCTTAATACAGAAGCATACACTAACCTGACTCAGTAGTAATCTCTGCTCTCTCAACATACTAGCTGGGGTAAGGGGTAAGTCTACTCACCATCCTCCACCCATGATAGGCAAACCACCAACAGCCACTTACTTTTACCCTCAGCTGCCTTAGCTCTTCCAGTGCCAAAGCCTGCTACTGAACACAAGTTATCCTGGTCAAAGTCAGAGCTTTATTTTTCTATGACACTAGGATGAAGCTAGAGCCAAAGGTCAAAGTTATTACTGTTAGGCTAATCAAGAAATGGGCTGTACACTCTGGTCATCCCCTCACTTTTGAAGGAGATGTTGCCAGCAAGCAACCCCACACACCTTCCCAAAGTGCTTCCAAGTGCTCACCTCCCACCCCTTCCCACACCTGGAGGAGGTGATCAGGCCAAGTCCCTTTATTCCTCTCTCTCCTTGCCTGGCTACTCCACTGCCAAGGCTGCTAACTGATTCTCAAGACACCTGAGTTGCAGCCAGGGCTCCACCCTCTGCACCTTACAGACAAGCAAATCTAAACTTATTTTTGATGCTTGCCCTTGGCTCCTTTACTGAGCTTTAAATTTGATACAGCAGTTTATTGAACTAAAGATTGTATTCATGAGCTGCTGATCCTTAGATATGTAAGTGGACATACCACTGTCTTTATAGGTGGGCTTTAAATACTTAATAACTTGTATATGATTCAGTGTCCTAAAACTTGCTTTAGTCACAATTTGTGACATCTAAGTAGATTTTCTTTTTTGTATCCAGTTTGGCAGCTTGTTATCCATAATTATTTATATCTATTTCTGGACATGAATCTTTTCTTCCTCTATGGAGCCTCTGAGTCTGCTGATTCATTCAAACTTTGACCACAAAGTTAGAGGATTTTGTTTTCTAGATCAAGTTAATGTTTCCTTTTGGAGTGCAAGAAAAGCTTTGATTCTACAGATGCAAGTAACTTCATCAGTTTGGTCAGCTTACTGCTGAACTGATTTATTTCCGTTTTTGCAAATCCTGACTGTGGAAGTAGTTTTTGAAGTATCTTCTGGCTGTGTGCTGTGCATTCTGGAGTCATCAAGTGGTTTCTGGAGGTACTTTACTTCTTACTGAATGTGATTACCCTGACTGGGCTGCTTCCTTTTCAAAGGAATGAAGGAAGGAACTTTATTGCTCCAACTCCTCTAAAAGCATGTTGATTTTTTTGTGTGCAAATTCACTGCTGCTGTGAGAAGTCTTTATTGTTTTGTGAGTAGCTGCCACTTAATTTACTTTTCCCACATCTGGCTTTAACCTGTGTACTCTGTTGTTCCCATTTACATAAGTGCTCACAGGACTTTGTCAACTTTAGCCTTATCATGTATAATATGCCACGTGGGGTCCATAGTCTTTTTACTTGCACCAGATGTGTCAGCCCTTTAATAGTCTGATTTTACTAGCTTGTATTTGGCTCTATTCATACGTTCATAGATTAAGAACAAAACAGCAGTGTGTACCTGAAGGCAAAAATAACTTATACCAAGTAAGCCAATGAGGTGGATATTCCCAATAATGTCCAGACAAGATGTAGTAGTATAATAACATTCAATGTTGTATTTAGTGGAGCAATAATTTTATGACATATTTAGTGGAATGTTACTGTTTCTTTAAGGGAACATTGAGTGAGCAGGTCACATGATGATTTTAAATGCTATTTAAATGATGGTTTTAGTACGTAAAATGGTTTTGAAGAAGTTCCTTTTGGGAACGAAAGCACTTGACCATTTTTTTGTTTTTGTATTAAAGTGTTATTACACGTTCATAGATTCATCAGCATCAGGCAAGATGACCTGGCATGCCATTTTAAGCCTAGCCAATTTCCCTTTTGGTGCCTGAATTAACCTATTCCATGTGATGCTAGACTGATCTTACCCACCATCCCCTGGTCAAGACTTACATATCACCCCTAGAGATAATAACTAGGACCATAAGATAAATTATTTGAGGAGACCCATGCAGGGGATAAAGTATTTAGGAGCTGCCTATTTCCATTAGTAGTACAGGGGGCAGTGGTGGTGCTGTGGTAGCGTTGTCGCTTCACAGTAAGATGCTGTCCGGTTCGACTCTCAGCTAGAGCGTCTTTTGCGTGGAGACATGCGTGAATGGGTGTACCTTCGTTGAAGGTTGTGCGTCAGGGCTGGTAACTCGGCACGTAAAAATTAACTACCAATCATTAGCGGACCGGAGTTCCGCTGTGGCGACCCCTAACTGGGAAAAGCCGAAAGACACAACAACAACAAAGTACAGGGGGGCAGTCCTGGGGTAAATTTTCTGTTTCCCTTCCACAGACCAAGTTAAGCTCGAATATGGACAGGGATGAGCTTTGTTTTATGTGGATAGGGAGTCTGTACCACAGCAGTGGTATCCGCTGTGAGATAAACCTGTCCCTTCAAACCATTCTGTTGAAGTTGAGGAAGTGGTTTAAATCCCTACACTGAGTATTTCTGATGCTATTTCAATTGCTGATCTGCGGTAAATCTATCAGTGTTGGGATATAAGATGCCTTGTATACCACACACGGATCACCTCTTTGTAGTATACTGGATACCAAGTATAGCAACAAGGTTAGGAATTAATCCATATAGGACATATTGTTTAGGTTTTGTATCCTTTTAGTAAGGTATCTCTGTGGGTGCAACAGTTGTTGCATGTGTCTGGCCAGAAACATGCCAAAGGGAGCATTACACTCAATGACTGGCCTAATGAAGGCTCTGTGGGAGACAGTGACATCCCTAGAGCTAGACAAAATCCCTTTGTTTAATAGCTGTGCAATATAGAAGGACCTTCTTATGACAATAGACACATGTTGGTGAAAAATTATGTCACTATCCACATAAGTTCCCAAATCCAGAACAAATGGGACAACTCTTAGGGGCATATTGTCAATGTGGTATTTCCCTTGGGTAGATTTCTTCAAACTCCAACAAAATCACCATAGTCAACCCAAAAGCTTCTGGTCAGGCCTAAATAAACTCTTACATCCAGGACTCTCTAAAACACCGACCCCATCTGGTCTCTCCCAGAACTCTCCAAATGAGATTGCTAATGCTTTTAACAGCTTTTTTACTGAAACTATCCAATCTCTAGCAAACTCCCTACCACCTCTCAGCCCTACCCAATCACCTTCCCCCACTACATTACCACCTACCTTTTACTTAAAACCTATTCCCACAGCTCTCATCTATACTCTGCTTCATAAGCACAAACCCTGTACACCCTCAGCCGATCTCCTACCACCTGAATACCTTCAAACTGCTGCTAAAGCTCTTGCCTACCCCATCTCTATTCTTATTAATAGAACCATAACTGAAGGCTCCATTCTTTCACTATGGAAAATCTCTCATATCATCCCACTTCACAAAGGAGGGAACTCAATTGAACTTTCTAACTTCCGGCCTTTAGACCTACTATCACCACTAGCCAAAACTATGGAAAAATGTATCCACCAACAAATTCTTGACCACATTCTCCAATATAACCTCCTAGCTGACTGTCAACATGGTTTTAGACCATTCCACAGCACCACTACTGCTCTCCTATCCTTTACAGACTGTATTAATAAACATCGTAACAATAACATGCTCTCCTCTGCACTATTCATTGATCTCTCAAAAGCTTTTGATATGGTCAACCATCAATTATTACTCAATACACTCACCTCATTCTCACTTGACACAAAGGCATTACAGTGGTTCAAGTCCTATATGCACAATAGACAGCAAGCTGTCCTTTGGGATAATAATCTATCCAAGCATCTCCCTGTTACCCTTGGTGTCCCACAGGGCTCTATCCTGGGACCTCTACTATTCTCCATATTCATTAACGACCTTTCTACTAATCTACCTCTACCTGCCTGCATACAATACGCAGACGACTCCACTTTGATTTGTAAAGCAACCACCTTATCTGAACTCCAGGCCATCACCCAATCAGTATTCAACCATGTTGAAAACTGGTTCCAACAACATCATCTTCTCCTTAATGCCAAAAAAACAAGCTATTACTATTTACTCCAACTAACAAATCCACCCCACTAGATTTCTCTATTACCTCCATTGATGGTACAATCATAGCTCCTGACCCAACTACAAAACTCTTAGGTGTATTGATTGACCACAACCTCAACTTTGACGCTCATATTAATGCCACCATCAAAATTGTAAACAGAAAACTTGGATCCTTATATAGAATAAAACCTTTTCTTACACCAGAAGCCAGAACTACTATTGCCCATACCCATCTGATCTCCACCCTCTCCTATGCCTCGCCAGTTTATACGAATCTTTCCAAAAGCAACCTAAACAAACTGTCTACTTCGTATAACAATATTGCCAGGTTTGCTACTGGGTCCTCATTTAGAACACATCACTGTCTAAACCTAAAACTTCTAGGATGGCTTGAACTAAATAACCAGCTAAAATTTCAACAACTCTCCATTACTCATAAAATACTATATCAACCTAGTAAGACTCCTATTCTCAGTAGCCTTATCTCCCCCTACACAAACCTTTCTAACCTTCGCTCAGCAAATAAACTACTGGTTACCACCCTGAAATCCCACAACAAGGCAGGTGATTCTCTTTTCTCTAATTCTGTGGGGAAGGTTTGGAACATACTTCCCACTAATCTTACATCTCTTTCATCATTACCTCTCTTTAAAAATCAACTAAAAATTCACTTAAAATCACAATGGCTTTGTCCTTGTACTAACCCAGACTAACCCCCCCCCCACCATTACCTTTTCTATATCTCTCCTTCTTACCCACTTTGAAGTATAACAGCAATTCCTCACTCTTCCCCATCCTAGTATCTTATTCCCAACATGCTATCAGTGGGCATGCTCCTTGCTACTTATTCATTCCTCTGTGAACTCTTATCTTCCCACCTCATACATAAACCTTTCTATTTCTTCCACTTTGACTATAATTACTTCCTCTTGTACTTACCCTCCAGATTTTTTCTCCTACTTCCCCGTCCTCTAAAATTTCACCATCTACCCTATGTTTTACACCTTACATTACCTTTTTATTCACCTTTCATAACCTTTTTATAGCATTTCAAAGACACATTCTTACCCTTTATACTAATATTGAATGATCTATCCCTTTCTCTTGGTCATAATACTGCATTCTACCTTATTAACCTACTACTCACAATCTGTTTATTTTTAGTTTCTATATAACCTAAGCTGATGGAGAAATTTTTATTTACTTTACATATTGCATGTATCCTTTTTTGTATTGTGTTTTTTTTTTTGTATTGTCTTGATTTTATCTAGTTTAAAAGCGGAGCTTTTCTCCCCGGGCCTCTACTGAAAATGGACATATATCCAGTTGGACTAGCCCGGTCAACAAATGTAAAATAAAAATAAATAAATAAAATAGATAACTTCTCAAATAGGTTCATAGGTTCATACTAGGCTATCTGCCCAAGGGCATTTAAGCCTAGCCCATAGTTATGTGGCTTTCGCCACCCCTTTAGTTTGAATAAAAACTATGCCTATCATTTTTCTGTGCCTCTGTCAAGCAGTGACACTGAAGTAATCCCTGGGGTATGTCTGCGATCTCCCATCCATTGGTCAAGATTCCTCTTGAACAAGGCCAGCGAGGTGCTCTGCCTCACATGTACCGGGATTTTGTTCCACAGCATAGGGAGTCTATGGGTGATGAATCTGTCCCTCCAGCACGTTCTATTTATAACCGTGTCAAGGTTTAAGTCTCCCGCCCTTGTGGTTCTGAGGGATCTAGATTTTTTGAGGTGAAGCATATTCATCAAATCTGGGTTTGACATGGCCTTATATGTCAGGCACAGGTCACCTCTGAGCAAGCGGTATGAGACTGAATAGAGCTGGAGTTCTTTCAGTCGGGCAGCATAAGACATATTTTTGAGACCCTTTATCCTTTTGGTGAGGAACTTTTGGGGCCTTTCAAACTGCAGCAGGTGTCTGGTCAGATACATTCCGAACGGGGCATTGTACACAATCATAGGTCTAATGAGTGATGAGTACAGGGGAACGATGACCTCCCTTGATCTAGATGTGAATCCCTTCATGATCAGATGGGCGATATAGAAGGTTTTCCTAACTACTTTAGCAACATGAGTGTCAAACGAAAGGCTACTGTCAACTTGGGTCCCCAGATCCCTGATGACTTTTTCTGTGCTCAGTGGATTGCCACCTATATGGTAGCTAGGGGTAACCTTGTTTTTCCAGAAGGGTATGACTATGCATTTTTTGGCGTTTAACTTCAGGCCATGGCTCTGGCACCAGTTATCCGTTTCTGTGAGGCCCTTCTGGAGGATATCTGTGTCAGATCTGTTTTCGACTATGGCGCCCAGTTTGCAGTCATCTGCAAACTTTGTCAGCCATAACCCTCCTGTGTTTGCTTGTACTTCAGAAAAGTAGATGCCGAACAAGAGTGGACCCAGGACTGAGCCCTGTGGGACACCACTTGTGACAGGCTTTGAGTCTGACATGGCTCCAGCAACTCTGACCCTGTGGGTTCTGTCACTTAGCCAGTTTGCAACCCATCTTGTGATGTATGGGTTTACATTCAAGCTGATGAGTTTTTCGATGATAGCTGAGTGGGATATTATGATACAATAATGCTTTTCTGGCATTTAATTCCAGTCCATGACTTTGTCACCAGTTATTAATTTGTAGCAAACATTTATTCAGGATGGCTAAGGGACTTGGAGATTCAATGTTTGCTCCTAGTTTCCAGTCATCTGTAAACTTAAGTCAGTCACAGACCTTTGGTATTGGCTTTTACTTCACATAATTAGATAACAAACAGGAGAGGTCCTAGCACAAAATCTTGGGAGACTCCATTGGTGACTGGTCTCTTTCTGGAGGTAACTTTCGTTATTTTGACTTCCTGTGTCCTACCTATGAGCCAGTTGGCAATCCATCAGATGACAATGGGTTTTATTCCCAGTTGATTTAGCTTTTCTACTATGCCTGAGTGGTGGACTGTGTCAAAATCTTTGGCCAGATAGATGTATGTGGTGTATACCATTTTACCTCTGTTCACTGTGACCTGCCCCTGACAAATCCAAAGCCCTTTTATCAGACTGGGCTTATTTTTACATTAATTTTACTTTTATTACTTAAAGTGGAATTCTACTATCCTCAGTTTCATATGAAAATATGTAGTGTTAAATTTCTTGTCAGTACTTTACAGAGACTATTTGTTTTTCTCTCATTTTAGATTGACTTTGGGTAGTCATTGTTCCTGGTCTTTTTTCTTAACCATTATATTTGTTGCTTTTGCTATTCTGGATATTGTGCATGTCTGTCCTGGTTTTTCAATTAACCAATTGCTTAAAATACTTTTCTCTGATTTTTTTTTTTGTATGACGGGGAAACTCTCTTGTTACTTCACCCATTTATTTCCATATGTCTACTTCAGTTTTTCACACTTGCAGATGTCTGAGCATTTTGTGCAGCCACAGAAAAACAATTCACAAGTGGACTTTTGCAGTCATTCCCAGGCACATGCCTTTGGCTGGATTTAGATTTCTTTATTTCCATCTTGGGGTGACCTTTTCTCTAAGCCATAAGCAGAATTCAGTTCTGCAGTCTCAGACAGATTATAGGGATCTACCTCCTTTGGCCTCATACAGGAAAAAAATACACTAATATAATTATGACACTAATATGGATTATTTCCAGCTTGTTATGAGATGCTAACCTAGCATGATAATGGAAACGTGAAATGATGATAATGTAAGCCCCCAACTTTAAACAGCTCATATTTCTGTTGTTTGGTGCCCTAGGAAAGACAGATCAGGGTAGAGAGAGAGTATCAGTTTCAAATCATGGCTTATTTTGTTTCATTTTACATTTGTTTACTGGGATAAGGCACTGATTTCAGTGGACCACTATCAAGCACAGACCAGACGAACATACCACAATATAAAGAAGAGATACAGAAATGCATAGTGTCATACAGAGATAAATAAATACATAACTATACAAACTTTGTGATTTATATACACTTTTGACAAGAGAAATTGAAAGGCAGGTTATAAGGTGGATACAAGAGTAAGTAATACGGAGGTTGTAACTTTGGATTCTATTTGAGTCTGTTGTTTTAAACCAGCTTAACAGCTAGCAAGAACATAGAGAAAGGAGAAAAGAAGAAGAAAAAAAAGAAATGGGAGAACCAGAGATAATCAGTAAATAATGCTTTAGCAGAAATGCTGGTATTAATAAGTGAAGAAGTAGTGAACAGAGACAGGAAAGGGAGTAACATTTAAGCAATGTGATGAGATTGGTGGTGCTGGCTTGAAGCATGCATATGCAGGTGTTCCTCAAGTTCAGCAATACGAAATCCAAACGCCAGAAACCGCAATTACGGCAGGTGCAAAGGTCAAACAACGTAACTCAAAGACAAAAAATGGCCAGCACCAAATAATGAAACAAAAATATATTTATTGTGACAGCTCCAAAATGGTACTCTATATATACACCACCAGACTAAAATCAGACCGGTTTCGGCATCAAAATACCTTCATCAGTGAGATTAACAAATGAATGCTCAAAAGCATTAAATACATAATGAATACCTAATACCACTTCCTATTGGTTATTCATAATTGGTCATTGAGGCCAGGTTTGAACAATTCCCCAAGCCTGATGATCCAACTTATTTCCTTATTATTTAAAATGGAATGCCAACCCCTTTTTGGTCAACCTATTTCCCTTTACATGATCAATAACAATAAACTTAAACCGTGCTGTAATATGATGAATGGTAAGTTTAGATAGGGCGCTAGACATTATTTTGTCCCTGATGTCACTAAGGTGCTCTGAAATGGGAATCCGAAAAGACCTAGACGTTTGCCCTACATAAAAAGCAGAACAGGAACTACAAGCCAATCTGTGCTGCAATTTCCAAAAAAAGTAATATCATAAACCTTAGGGGTATTTGCACTCGTAAAAAGTCTGGATGTAAATACATGACTGCAAGAAGAACAGTGGCCACAAGGTGTACAACCAATTAACTTATCTCCAAATAAAGTAGCCTGTTGTTTAGTAGCTTCCGTTCTATGTTTATAGTGACTAAAATGTGACCCTAATGTCAGGCTCTGATGAAAGCAAAATAGACATTTAGAGGTCAAAAATTCAGAAAGGTTTTCATCCGACCGTAAGATACCCCAATACTGATCAACAATATCCCTAAGGACATTGGCATTATGTCCAAAAGTCGTGACAAACCTGATCGTAACATCTTCATCCAAATCCCTGCGCTTATATTGCAATAATGCAGATCTCTGCTGTTTGGAGGCCCAATCACTGGCAGTCATAACGTTATTGGGTCCATAACCCCTATTTTGGAACCTACCTATAAGGTCCCGTTGGTAATGTTGATATGAGTTTTCGTAGGAACTTATACGTCTAATTCTAAGGAATTGCGATTTAGGAATGTTTTTGTTGATATGTTTGGGGTGAAAGCTGGAGGCATAAAGTAATGTGTTGTACTGGGGGTGTTTATGAAAGACTTTAGTACTTAACGTATGATCAGGTAAAAAGGTGATGGTAACATCCAAAAAATTAATCTCTGTGACATGGAAATTAACCGTAAATTCAATACCCCATTTGTTCTCATTTAAATATTGTACAAATTCTTGCAAATATGTACTATCTGCCTTCCACACCATCCAGCAATCATCCAGATAGCGTCTCCAAATGTCAAGTCTCATATAAATATAGATTATGATTGCTATAGTAGATCAATTATTCCTTCAAAAAAACCCATAAAGAAGTCTGCATAAATGGGAGCAAAAGATGATCCCATGGGAGTACCCTTGACTTGTCAGTAGCATTTACCATGAAAATAGAACACATTCTTGCTAAGAACGTGTTCTGTCAAACAAATCAGTAATGTGTTGAAACCAGGTGAGTACATACTGACCCTATTCAGCCAATATTGAATGGCTTCAAGACCAGCCCAGTAAGGAATACTGGTGTATAAGGTAGTGACATATAATGTACACATAAGCCAGTCATGATCCAACTGTCTGTCCGAAATAATCTGTAAAAATTGTGTAGTGTCCTGAATTCTGTACCGGACATGACATAGTAAAGGTTTAAGGTACTTGGTCAAGAAAGCTGACAAAGGCTCAGTTAATGAGCCTTTGCCAGATACAGTAGGCCTATTGTATGACTTGGCTGATGTGTACATTAGATGTCACTGCCTTAATACTTTACTTCCAGGCTTTTTGGTCCCACTTTCCAAACTTGAGCAGGAGTGCAATAGTTTTTCTAAGTTAAATTTTATTTGCATTTGGGCTCCAATAGTTCCTTCAGGATGACAGTGCATTTAATCCCAACAGAATATTCGATGACTACAAGTCACTGTCCAATGTTCTGGATTTGCTTGCCTCACAATGTGTACATGCTGTCCAGCATAATAGACATAAGCAATGATTTCACTATGAACTCCATTCCTCATGATGGGAAAGATAGAGGTTGGAAGGTTATCAGAGCTTTGTGGGTCTCTGCTTCATCACAAGGATTATTATGTTCTATAACAGACTGAGATCTCTCATAAGAAGCCACCTTTTCTGTAAAGATACATCTCAGCAGAAGGTAAATGACCTGCCATGCTATTGCAAGTGGTGGGCTGTCTATGCAACCTGACCAGTGTTTCCACCTGTAGAGTTTTGAGATCACTTTAGTGTAAGATGGCTATTTGTTTTTTTTTTCTTTGATAAGCTTACCACAGTTACATAACAGGTTCCTACTTCAGACTTCATGGGCTGTATTTCTCCTGAACTTGCACATCATTTTTGGATCTTGAATATGATATTTTCATAGTTATGATTCAAAACATGCCATCAAATTTGTAGAATGGATCTCTGTTTTTCCAGACAGGATAGAGCCTGCATGAATACAGGAGCATTTTTTTAACAGATTTTAGAATCCTGTTTAAGACTGTGGTTTCCATCTTTGGTGAGGAAGACTTTAGTGATGGTTGTCCCCAAGAAAACATCTCCCAAAATTCTTGGCAATTACTTCCCTGTCTCTAAAATGTTATTCTTGGGTAAGGTTACTAAAAAAGTCTTTGCCTGTTTTTTTACAATTCTCATAACAATAAATCTTCCTTAATTAGGACAATTACTTTCTTTATGGCTAGAGAACAAACAATTTTTTTCTGTCTACGTTCTGTTTGATTTCTGTGTAGGGACTAACCATATTGATCAAGGTATCCTGTTTAAGTTTATATTCTTCTTCTGGTATTTCTGTTACTGTGCTGGAGTAATTTGCATCCTCTCTTTCTGGTCATACCCAAATGTGATCTTCTGCATTGTGGAGCACCTCAGGATTTGATCTAAGGACTGTTAATTTTCACAATGTTTATGCTGCCCCTTGGGGATCTTATCACAACTAGGGGACTAAATTGTTATTATTATTATTATGCTGACAATACTCAGCTCTACAACTCCTTCTCTCAAGAAAATATGGCAAATAAATATTCTTTAGCAGATGATTGTGAGGTCATTTACTCTTGGCTTTCTACTTATTACTCAAGTTGAAAATATTCAAAACAAAAGCTTTGGTTAAAGATGCTACCATGAGACAGCGTCCTACCTTGGTTCATCCACCTTCCATTTCTTATGGCTGCAAAAGGCTGAAATTTTATTAAAAGTAAGTAATCCTAGCACTGGCTTTGATAACCACCTAACATTAAAGGACCAAGTGTTAGCTGTAGTTAAGACCTCGTGTTTCCATCAGAAGACTGTTACAAGGTTTAAACACAATACGTCCTGAGAACCTCTCTGGTAATGAATGACCTTTACCACAGGCTTCCTAGCACTGAGATTGATCGGTTACAGTTAATGCAAATGTTGGCAGCACTGCTACTAACTGGTGTTTTCACTACCATCACATTAATCCATGATATGGAGCTATTTTTGGCTCCCTGTCCAGTTTTGTAATATACTAAAAACACTGCTGCTGTTTCATTACAAATACATAAGGTTTATATAAATATGTCAACTGTCCCTTTAGTGTTAGCCACAGATACTGTCCTCTGCCAGCCATTGCTTGCTAATATACCTGCGGCATGGCTTGAATCATCTGATGTGCGATCTTTATAACAGCAAACTCTGTACTGCTGCAAGCTAACACCTTAGTGATTGAAGGATTGTTCCTCACTGGCATCCTTTAAGAGCTTTTTAATCATATTGTTTGACTTAGCTTTAAATGACAACCTGTGTGAACAGGTTCTAAGTTTGCCTTAAACTGCATTTAGTTGGTTATTTTGCCTGGTTTATTTTTTGTTCAAATATTTAACTGTTTTGTCTTAGTAACAGTACTTTGTCACAAAGCATTGAACTGAAAAGGTTAAACTAAAAACTATAAAAAAAAAATGACACTAAGTACACCATCACAGAGAAGATACTTTAACGGCCACTCAGTAATAACAAAAGGTTAAGCTCTTTCGTTCTATACCCTGAAACAATCCAAAGCAACAGTTATCTATAAATTCTATTTTATGTGAGAAAGCACGATTATAAAGTTGTAAATATACATTTTTTAACTGCTTAATTTTATTTTTTAAATGTTCTAATACAATGTGTTAACATTTTTAATATAAGGTCTTTACATTCATTATGGATTTGTAGCGTTGTTGCCTCACAGCAAGAGGTTCTCCCGTTCGATTCTCGGCTGGAGCGCTTTCTATATGGAGTCTGCATGTTCTCTCCGCGGTCGAATGGCGTTTGACAGACATGCGTAAAATGGGTGTGCCTTCGTTGAAGGTTGGGCGTCGAGCTGGCAACGTGAAAAATCTACTGCCAATCATTAGCAGACTGGAGTTCCGCTGTGGTGACCCCTAACTGGGAAAAGCCGAAAGAACAACATTCATTATGGATTTGTGTACTTTCCAACAGAGTTGGTTTACATATAGCATGTGATCTGTAATTTTTTTTACAAATAGGAAGCAGTATTGTAGAGTTTGGTTCTGATGAGGTTCTTTTCAGGTTTTAAAATGAAAGCGCTTAACTGTTTGCTATCACTGAATGGTCATTAAAGTCTTTTCTCTGTGCTGGTGTGCTCTGTGGCATTTTTTATTTTACACTAAGTTTGAATATAAACTTGAAAATATTCATCACAGCTGTATTACATCATTAAAGTGAACATCTAAAACTATGAGTAGGCATGGGGCAATGATAAGGAAATTACACTTTCGAAGGACCTGTATTAATGGCAGATACTGTTCCTCCAGCTTGAACTTCTTTACTTCTGTTCAGTACATGATGGTAAAGAGAGAGTTTAATGATAACCAGCACAATGAAACTCAGCTTTACTTAATTATTCATACAGAAAATGAATCATCTGTACCTGGCCTTCACATGTGACTCAATAAAGCACTACATAAACAGGAGTGAATTAAGATATTATCAAGTTTTGCCATTAAATTACCCACAACTGTAAATGTATATTTCAAGAAGCATACAGGTTACGTGCCCTTTCTGACATTAATCAATTAGACATATAAAATATAGTTCTCAGAGAACAGAAGAAATCTTTTTTTTTTTTTTGCAACACAAGTGAATAATACAGCTCTTTACAGATCTAGACACTTACTTATTTCCTAATAATTCACCCACTGGCTCTCGTTTCCAGCTGAAGTTGACAGGCATTAAAGAAAATGTCAGAGAAACAATTTCATCCATCAAAGAGCTGCATTCCTTGATATCTGCAGGGTCCTTCAACCTTCAAAATAAAATAAATTAATAAATAAAAAACACTGTAGAGGATGACTTCTCTTCCAAGTTATTTTTTTTCTTTATATAGCAGGCCAAGTTAATGCAAAAAAACAAAAACAAATGCATACTCTGTAATTCAGTATAAAAGAATAGCTGTTATTTGTTACCCATAACATAACAGCATTTCTCCTCTTCAATAACTAAGAGGATGCTATGAGGATTCAGTCAGCTGCATTCACAACAGTCACTCACTCATTATCCACACAATGTTAAAACAAAACAGTTGCAACAGTTTATATATAGATCTCCAAATTTTACATTCCACAGAAGAGAAGGAACAGTGCTTGGATGCACAAAGGGGATCCCAATGGGAATGGGTATGCATCAGGATTCAGCTCTCAGACCAATCCTATTGCAACTGGTACTGCTACTTCAGTAAACAGGTCAGGTTAGACAAATCAACAAAAAAAGAAGTTATGCACTCACCATAATGTTCCATCGGAGTAGTTTTACTTCATTTGTCTTCAACCCGTGGGTCTTTGGATCTACATCGGATCCGACACGGCTGCATTTTCCAGCTATGGCTCTGAGCTCCATGCTCCTCCCCTTACCCATAATGCCCCCTGTCTCCCTTCTCCCTTCAGATCGAGTTTGCTGCCTAACAGGTATCAGACACCTGACCCAATGACACCTTATCATCAAACACCAATCATCGCAGGAAGAACCTTAGCCTGGACAGGACCAAGGATCCCAGCAATAACCGTCCGACATAAAGGACATGTCATAACCCAAAGGATTAGGTTAGGGAGAAAGAGGGGGGATGGTTGAAGACAAATGAGGTAGAACTACTCAGATAGAAAGTTATGGTGAGTACATAACTTCTTTATCTGAAGTAGTTTACTTCATTTGCTCTTCAACCTGTGGGACAGAGTCACCAGCTACCTAACTCTTGGGAGTCCCTCATGGAAGGATATTCTGGAGTACCGCACAACCAAAGGATCACAAATCCTAGAGACCAAATCCAGTTTATAATGAGAAATAAAGGCGTGAGATGAGGCCCAAGTGGCAGCTGAACAAATATCATCCAAAGAGACCCTAGACCAAGAGGCCGCTGACGTATCCATAGATCGGGTCGAATGACCCTTCACTTTCCCTGGTAGAGACAAACCTCTTTCTGAATAAGCCCAGTCAATGCATTGTGAACTCCAGTGAGCAATTGTCACTTCTGAAACAGGTTTACCAAAGAAGGGCTTGGCATAGGACACAAAAAATTGATCAGACTTGCGGAATGGTTTAGTCCTATGAAGATAAAACCTCAACTGCCTGTGTATGTCCAGTAAATATAATTTGTATTCCCCTTTGTTCTGGAAGTTAGGAAAAAATACTGGCAAATTGATGGTCTGATTAATATTGGCTTCCGATGCTACCTTGAGAAGGAAGGACGGGTTAGTGCGTAGCGACACTCTATCTTTATGAAAGATCATATAAGGGACTTTGATAGAAGGAGCTTGAAGCTCCGACACTCTTCTAGCAGAAGTGATGGCAACCAAGAAGGCAGTTTTCCAAGTCAAAAATTATAGATCCTCAGATGCTGCAGGCTCAAATGGGGGAGAATCCAATGCCTGCAACAGTAAGGTGAGGTCCCATGGCAGAATCAGGTCCTTAACCAGGGGTCTGAGAAGAAAGGCACCTTTGAGAAAGGTTTTACAGAGTTTAGAGGAAGCCAATGAAGACATGTTTACTCCAAAATGAAAATTAGAGGTTGCTGCTAGTTTGGACTTTCATCATAGAGGAACTAGCGCCTTGATGAAAAATGCTAGCCAGAAAATCTAAAACTGCCGAAAGCGGAGCAGTGAAAGGATCCAAAGACCTCGGATTGGCCCATATAGAAAAAAGTTTCCATTTACTACGGTAGACTTTTCTGGTAGACAATTTATGAGCTGCTACTAGAATGGACTTAACAGGAGATGACAGACCAGGAGTCCTAATAATCATGGGAACTGGAGCAGCCAAGCAGTGAGCTTCAGACTGTCCAGATCTGGATGAGGGATCCCCGAGGGATGTAAGAGCAGATCCGGGACCAGATCCAAAGTCCATGGTGGAACAACTAGATGAGACCTGAGTAAGGGAAACCAAACCTGTCGAGGCCAGAATGTGACAATGAGGATCACAGTGCTCCCCAGCCTTCGGGCTTTCTGTAGAAACTTTGACATAAGGGGAAGAGGAGGATATGTATAAAGAAGCCCGGGAGGCCAAGCATGAATCAGAGCGTCTCTGGGGGCTTCCTCAGCAGGGGGTTCAGAGCGAAAAACTCGCTGCATTTCATGTTAAAAGGAGATGCGAAAAGATCGCAGCAAGGACGACCCCACTCTAGAAAGATTTGTTCCACTACTGAAGGATTCAGAGACCACTTGCAAGGCAGCAGGATCGATCTGCTGAGCCTGTCCGCTAGAATGTTGGATCGTCTCTGGATGTGCATTGCCACCACAAACCAGCCGGTGGAGGTCGCCCATTCCCACACTCTCATGGCCTCTCGTCATAAGGGATAAGATCTGGTTCACCCTTGTTTGTTGATATACCAGACCACTGACATATTGTCTGTCTGAATTGCAATCATTCACAGAGGAAGATGAGCATGAAGGGCCTGGAACGCAAGAAGAACCACTCTCATCTCTGGAACACTGATGTGCAGATAAGTCTCAGAAGGGGACCACGTGCCTTGGACTGTCCTTCCTGAGCAGTGCCCCCCACCCCCACCCTAGTAGGGAGGCATCTGTGGTCACCATGGTCTTGAGGAAAGCATGTTGAAACGGACATCCCTTGAGGAGATCTGGAAACTGAATCCACCACCAAAGGGAGTCCCTGCACGCTTTTGAAATTCTCACCGGAAAAGTCAATGGAAGGTCTAACAGTGACCACTGAACTGCCAGTGTCCACTGCAGCACCCTCATATGAAGGCGCACCATTGGAAGAAGATTTATCGTGGCTGCCATGGAACCTAGAGCTCTTATCACTGCTTCGGCTGTTGATAAATGGGTCTGAAGAATGAGTAAGACATATAACCTCAAGCTGCGTATCCTGTCTGACATGAGGAACGCCTTTGCTTGTATTGTGTTCAGTCATGCCCTGATGAAGTCTAAAATCTGAACCGGGAGAAGAACAGACTTGTTCATGCTGTTTGTAATGCCCAACTTGTTGGCAAGCTGAAGGAAGTAGTCTCTGGTCTGACATGGTAGATGCTCTAAAGGGGCAGTACAGAGCCAATCGGCCAGGTACAGAAAGACCTGAATGCCATGAAGCCTCAGGTGAGCCGCTACTACTGCCATTACCTTGGTGAACACCCGGGGGGGCTGTGGTAAGACCAAAGGGGAGGACTCGAAATCGGTAATAGGTTCATAGGTAGATACTAGGCTATCTGCCCAAAGGCATTTATAAGCCTAGCCAGAGTGTATTTGGCTTTCGCCTCCCTATTAGATTAGCCTACTGTGCCTCTGTATAGTAGGTCAAAGAAGGTAGCCCTTTAAGATTAGTTTACTGTGCCTCTGTCAAGCAGGGACACAGAAGAGATCCCAGGGGTGAATTTGCGATTTCCCATCCACGCATCCAGATTTCGCTTGAATAGGGTCAGCGAGGGGCTATGTCTAACATGAATTGGGATTCTGTTCCAGAGTGAGGGGGGCCTCTGGGAAATTAATCTGTCCCTCCAGCATGTCCTATTTATTTCTGTGCTGAGGTTTAAGTCCCTGGAGCGTGTAGCTCTAAGGGATTTGGATTTTTTGAGGTGGAGCATGTCCATTAATTCTGGGTTAGACATGGCTTTGTACGTCAGGCATAGATCACCTCTGAGTAGGTGGTAAGCAACTGAGTACAGCTGGAGTTTCTTTAGTTGAGCTGCATAGGACATCTGTTTGTGGCCCATGATCCTCTTGGTGAGGTACTTTTGGGGTCTCTCCAGTTGCTGCAGATGTCGAGTAAGGTACATCCCAAAAGGGGCATTGTATTCAATTATGGGCCTGATGAGTGATGAGTAGAGAGGCACAATGACCTCTCTTGATCTAGATGCGAACCCTTTCATGATAAGGTGGGCTATATAGAAGGTCTTTCTAACCACTTTGGCAACGTGATTATCAAAGGAGAGATTACTATCTACGTGGGTCCCCAAATCCCTAATTACTTCTTCCGTACTTAATGGATTACCGCCTATGTGGTAATTTGTGAGCACTTTGTTTTTCCCAAAGGGGATGACTATGCACATTTTAGCATTTAGCTTGAGGCCATGGGTCAGGCACCTAGCATCCGTCTCCAGGAGACCCTTTTGGAGGATACTTGTGTCAGCTGAAGAGTCAATTATGGCTCCCAGTTTGCAGTCATCTGCGAACTTTGTCAGCCACAGTCCCCCCGTGTTAGCCTGTACCTCAGAGAAGTATATACCGAATAAGAGAGGTCCCAGAACTGAGCCTTGTGGGACGCCACTTGTAACTGGTTTGGATTCGGATGTGGCACCTGCAATTCTGACCATGTGGGTTCTATCCCTGAGCCAGTTTGCAACCCACCTTGTGACACAGGGGTTGATATTTAAACTTGTAAGCTTATTTATGATGCCCGAGTGGGATATTGTGTCAAAGGCTTTTGCGAGGTCCAGGTAGGCTGTGTGGACTACCTTGCCCTCATCTATGGCTTTGGTAACCGTTTCAAAGAAATCAACTAGGGTTAAGAGGCAAGATCTGCCCTTAACAAAGACAAATTGGGTAGGGTCCAGTGTCTGGAGGTTCCCAATGTCTTTGTTTATGAGTTCCATGATAATACGCTCCATAGCTTTACAGATCAGACTAGTCAGGCTTATTGGGCGATAGTTCCCGGGGTCCGTTGTGGCGCCACCTTTGTGGAGTGTGACCACTGTAGCTGGAAGCCATTCTTTGGGTACATATCCTGTAGTAAGGCTAAGTTTGAACAGTGACTTAATGTGAGGGTTCAGTTCTTCTTGGAGCTCGTGTAAGACGCAGCCTGGGACATCGTCCGGTCCCATAGATGCTGTGTTTTTTGCTTTGGAGAGGGCAGCTTTCACCTGTGCATCTGTGATGTCAGGGAGGTTACATTCAGTTGGGATAGGTATTTGCTCCTTTGGGGGGGAAGGGGGGGAGAAGTTAGCACTGAACCTGTCTGCCAGGATGTTGGCTAGGTCTGTAGGTTCGGTATATTTTGTACCATTATGCATCAATTCAGAACATATCTGGCAATTTCCACCCATATTCCTGACATAACTAAAGAAGGCCTTGTGATGATCTTTAGTGTCTAGGGCAATTTTTCTTTCGAAGCTGGCCTTTGATGATTTTATGAGGGATCGTAGTTTCTTGCTAATACTGATCAGAGATGCCTTGCCTTTTTGGGATTTTGCTCTATCATGTAGTAGCTTCCTCCTTCTGCTGTATAGCTTATTTATGGCCGGGGTCCACCAGACAGGTCTCTGTTTTTGGAGGAGTGAGTCTTGGTTTTATCTGGGATAGCACGATCCATGCATTCCTGCAGGTGCTCATAGAATGCAATTGTAAAGGATACTGCAGATTGTGCAGTATTATCCTCTGGCCCGGGGGCTTTGAAGGATTCCACCTCAGTCTTGAGAAGTGTGAAGTTAGCTTTTGAGAAATTTTTTACAGTGGTTTCCTTGGCTGGGGGTGGGGACGGGATATGGATATCCAGGGAAATTAGTTTATGGTCTGATCTTACCAATGAGGGATTTACCTCTGGTGTGGAACATAGAGTCCCCATGTTGGTGATGACCAGGTCCAATATGTTGTCCCCTCTTGTGGGAGTGGTGACCAGTTGTTCCATAGCGTTAGAGTTTACAAATTCAAGGAACCGTTGGGCGAGGGTGTTTGGGCTTGAGTAGTTTTCCCAGTCAATGTTTGGGTAGTTGAAGTCACCCAATATCATGGTGTTTGGAGAGACCTTCATATTCTCAGGAATGCCAAGTGGGGTTCCTGTAAAAGGGAGGATGATGTGTAGCAGGCTACAAACTGAAAGGCAGTTTTGCCCTCTGTTAGTTGCACATGGATGGTCTCCGATGCTTTGTGCAGTGCCACTAACCTGGAGGTGTAGGTATCTTTGATGAATATATATACTCCCCCTCCTTTTTTGCTTTGGTCCGAGTGTTGGGTCCGAAAAGCATGGCATGAGTTATAACCTGGTAGTGCTGGGGTGCTCTCAGGAGCCTTGAACCAGATTTCTGTTACTGCACAGACATCGATTTTCTCCATAGTGAGGAGAGTCTCGAGTGCGTGCATCTTGAGGTTTAGACTTCTGGCATTGAGTAGCATTACATTTAGTTTTTTTATTCTTGGTTGTCTATGGAGGTTGGTTTGTCCTTTGAGCCTTGCCTAAAAAAGGCACTATGGGGGTGGCAAGAGCCTTGGCCAGTATACAAAAGCCTAAGGGTGACAGGTGCAAGCCGTCCCTAGCGAAGCAACAAGGCTTGTCGAGCATGTCATCCCAGGCTGACAGAAACTGGATCCCCTTTGAATGACACCAATACTTTAGCCAATTGTTGAAACTGATCATTTTGTCTTTATACTGTAGCATCATTCTTGGTGAGGGCAAGGTGCTACTCAAGGTCAGGGTCATACCAGCCTGGGCTACATGATCAGAGAGCTCCTCTATGTCTCTTTTCGTGTAGTCCAGGGAAGTACGTCTCAGGTCATTCACACCAGCATGGACAATGATGGAGTCATATTTGTACTTGCTTTGGAGTGACCTGAGTGCTTGAGTTATGTGGCGGATCCTGGCACCCGACAGGCAGCTTACAGTGACCTTCTCCTTGTTCAGTCTGGTGAGTGGGACGTCAGTGTGCCGGACAATAGAGTCCCCTATAACAGGTGTATTTGGTGTGTTGTTTAGCCTTAAGGGCTGTGACTGTGTGGCACACTGACTTTGTGAAATATGTGATTTATGGGTATTGTTGAGGGCTGGCTGTTGCTTGGGTGTCTGCTTTGGAGGTCTTTGCTGCTTAGGCAGATTTTTATTTAGAGCCTCCGAGTATGTTTTTGTGTGTTTATGTGTTAGGTTTGCAGATGCAATAGGTCTATGTGAGACTGGATTTGTGGTGCGGGTGGTTACCTTTTCCTCCTGACTGACTGTACCAGTCTTGGGTTGAGAGAGCACTGCCTCCAGTTTGGCTGTGTAACTGCATCTCTCACATGTATTAGAGTTTGGTTCCCAGCTGGAAGCAAAGGAACCTGTCCATCTTGATGTGATAGTACGCGTCCTGGAGGTCAAGTCGAGCACATCCAGTCTCTGGCCTGCAGATAGGGCAGGATAGATTGAATTCAGGACCATCCGGAATTTTGTCTTGGTTACTGACAGGCTCAATTTGGACAGATCCAATACTGGTCTGAGGTCCTCCGTCTTTTTTGGCACTAAAAAGACCCTCGAATAAACCCCCTGACCCAGACTGGTGTGGGGGAGACCGGTTGGATGACTCATTTTCTTAGCAGTGAGTCTATCTGCACTGCTGCCTCCTCCTGCTGCATGGGTGGAACATCCGGGAGGGCTTTGTTGGATGTGGGAGGATCCTTGAACGGAACAAAATATCCTCTGGATATGACTCACAGCACCCACTGATCTGTAGTGATGGACTCCAATGCTAATGGGTGAAGCGACCCCCAAATGCCTCTAGAGATGGACAGCCAGGCAACCCCTCAGG
This sequence comes from Protopterus annectens, assembly GCF_019279795.1. Classification (NCBI taxonomy): domain Eukaryota; kingdom Metazoa; phylum Chordata; order Ceratodontiformes; family Protopteridae; genus Protopterus; species Protopterus annectens. The sequence goes on from NC_056725.1 coordinate 1,511,131,446, forward strand.
GCTGCTACCCGGGTTTATCCGAGAAAGGTTCTTGGGATCAGAAATTCCTAGGACCCCCTCTGCCTTGAGGGCGGCATCTATCACATCCCCCTCTGCCTATGGCGGAAGGCGAGTCCTGAGATTCCTGGGAAAACACCTAAGGCTTCCGAAACCACATCTTCTGGCATCACTGGTTCCTGGAAAAGGACCTCTGAGGCAGTCAGAAGTGGATCTTGACGGCAGACAGTGTCTTCCCGTCCTTCTCACTCTGGACCAAAGTCTCTCTGACCGTCTTCCCAAAAAGGGAAGAACCATCATAAGGGGCATTGGTAAAAGATGCCTTGAAGGGCTCCAAGAACTGACATAAGCAGTGCCAGGCGTGATGCCGGATGGCAACGCCTGACCCCACCACCCATGCAGCTCCCTCCATGGCATGGGAGAGCAAACGCATAGCCGTGCTGGCTACAGATTTTAGGGTGGCCATTCATGCATCGAACATCTTCTTGTCCTCTGCCGACATGGACCCTGGGATTGACTCCATGACTTCCTTGACCAGATCTCTCTGGAGCTGAATGACGTGGGCCATGTAGTTCAGCACCCTCACACAGAAGGTCGCTGAAGCATAAACTCGCTTCCCAAAATGATCCAACTCTCTCAACTCTCGGTCAGGCGGGTGAACCGTGCAGCTCTCCTGGGTGAGTTCCTTTTTGGTGGCCACCGCCACAATCATAGCATCTACAGGGGACCCCTTGTGGCAGTGTAACTTGTCTGTGGGGGGGGTGGCTTACGACTTTGCTCGGGCGCTTGGGTATTGGCTCTACAGTATCCAGCTCCTTCCACTACCTAGATGCTATCAAATCCACAAGTGGAGCAGGAGGGGACACCCAAGAGGTAGATGGGCCCGAGCCGAATGCCTCCAGAAACACGGACTTGTCAGAGGTTGGTTTTAGGGCGGACCACACCCCTTTGGTGAAGGATCTCCATGATGTCTCCAAAGGAGGCATCCTCGGAGGGTGATCTTGGGGAACCTTCCCCGTCATCCAGGTCTGCGTCTTCAGTGAGGGACTCTGTAGGAGAGTCCAAGTGCCTCCTTTTACACATATGCTTGCAGGGGGGGCTCCTCAGGGGGACTGTCTGGGGAGGTCTCACAAACGGGATGTTCCAAGGGCAGAACTTCCTGGGGCACTACAGCTATGGGCTGTCCCTGAGAGGGCAAGATGGTCAGAACCACATTCAAGGCCAGGGGGGTCTGGATGGACTCCGAAGATGAAATGGTCAGATGCCTCTACCCTGCGAGAACCATCTCCACCACGTCGAATGCCGAGGGGGAATAGACCTCCTTGGCTGATCTAGCGGAAGCCACTCCCCCTGATCTGACCGGGGAGCCGGAGCCGAGCCTCTGGGAGCCGAGATGTGGAGGGGAATGCTTCTCTCTGACAAGCTCAGAGCAGAGAGTACTCCCTCGGATCCGACCCTGAGGCTATGGCTCAGAGAGTTTGAATCCGATCCAGTCGGATCTGACACACTCAAGGCACTGGCCGGCGTCAAGGTACAGGGTACTGTCGGCGCCGACCCCTTGACTCTGACCGTCCTCAGATCCAACGACTACGAAAACGCAGGTCCGATCGGAGAAAGAGTGATAGGTCTAAATAATGTCTGGAAGGCACCTGCTCTGGTGGGAGAAGGCCCTGGCAAGACCCCCATCTGAATTTGAGTGCAGATAAAAACAGCATCATCTTGTCCATCACCGCTTCAGACAAGCTCCGAGTAGAGCGGGAGGACGCCGCCAAAGTCGGCCAGGAAAGCCAGTGGGGGGAAGGCCTAGGGGGCGACTGGCTAACCTGTACCTCAGGCGAAAATCTGGGGGACCTGAGCCAAGGTGTCACTGGCCTGGAAACAGGCTTAATCTTCGGCGGAGGGCTGGCCTCTGAGAAGCGGTAGGGGGATCGTTTGCAAGGCTGGTCCTTCTGGCATTATCCCCTTCCCCAGACCTCTTGGTGGGAGGGTGTGTCCCAGAGGCCATGGAAGGGGAAGACAAAGCAGCAGCCACTGCTTTCCCAGCAGGGGAAGGTGGGATCTCGGTCCCAGCAGAAGAGGTCAACAGGTCCTTAAGGATCAGTTTTGTCCCACCTGTCCTTAAGTGCCCTGGGATTAAACCCAGCACAAATAGGACAGGGGGACTGGAGGTGAGGCACCCCCAAGCAAACCACACAAAGAGTGTGGCCATCCACCAGAGAAAGTTTATGGTCACACTCTGTGCACCTTTTGAAGCCTGGCGTCAGGGTGTCTGCCATGCCTTAGCCAGCCCAAAACACACACACCAAGTGGAAAGAAAGAGGGGAGGAAAGACAGGAAAGCCTACTTACTTTTTTTTTTTTTTTTAACACTACAGAGAACCCCGAGAAGGTACAGACAAAGGGTTAAAGAGAAATAGATAAGAAAGGCCAAAAAAAAAAAAAAGAAACAATTTACTGTTATAGGAAAACAACCAAATGCTTTGGTGCTCGGACCACGCTTCTTCCTCTCAGACGGCAAATGAGATCTGAAGGAGAAGGGAGACAGGGGCGCATTATGGGTAAGTGGAGGAGCATGGAGCTCGGAACCATAGCTGGAAAATGCAGCTGTGAAGGATCCAATGTGGATCCGAAGACCCACAGGTTGAAGAGCAAATGAAGTAAACTATTTCAGATCTACTGTATGTAACATGGTTCTACAAGCAGACTCTGAACAGGAACTTCAGCAAATGATAGCTGAAAGCACATGGGATGGAACTGAGTACAATAAAAGGCAGTAGTCATGGCAGAAACTGGGTGAAATCAGAAGGTGAATGATGAAATAGAAGGAAAACAGGGAGCCTGTTAACAGCTTCAAGTATCTGGGTGTGGGGCTGAGGAGCATGGAAATCTTAATGAGGAGTCAAAGCTAGAATCAGAGGTGTTGTAGCAAAGTGTCACGGGAAGTTTGTGATAGAAGAATATCAAAGATATTCATAAGGTGAACAAAATAGTGGTGAGACTACTGCTTCAGTAAAGAGCACAGCATATTAGGAATCTTAAAATGATGAAGTGCCTGAGACAAGCAGCAGAACACAAATTGAGTGGAAGCCAAAATAGTCTCATTTGTGGAGAAGGTCAAGGAGAACATATTATGGTGGTTCAGTCACATGTGCTTAAAAACAGAAGTCAATCTGGCAAAGAAGATTTGGGAGAGACAGGAAGAAGGCAAGATATGACAAGGATGTAAAATGGAGAGATGGACAGATTGCATCAGAGAAGACCTGCAACAGCTGGGCATGACTGTTGAAGATGGAAGGAGAGTATCTCTGAATTGGGAGTGACGGCAATAGTTGACACAGCACCTTGATTCCATTTAAAAATGGGAAAAATAGGGGACTGATGCCGATGATGACAGCTGATATGACGGTTCAGGAAAATTGGACAGCTCTGTGATGTCTACTGTTACCCTCTTTATTTTACCAAATTATGGCAGAATGTGAAAACTGAACTGTATGCATGTGTTTGGAGCTGTATCACTAATTTAAATTCTGATCAAAAATTAACATCCAGTTAACTATTAAAGTGTGCTATAAGAAGTACACATTACTGAAGTACAAGTGTAGTCAGAAGGGTGAAAGCTATAGTTTAAAGGGATATATACGTACCTGAAATGAACAGTGTCTGGCAGTTTGGCAGAGAAGACTAAGGCTGCAGGTTACTAATGAAATGACTCATTCATTGTTATCTGAGGAAGTCTAGTTATTAACTAGACGAAAAGCGCTTTATCCTACCGAGTTGTCAGTTTTACTATGTTTTATCATTTTACTATTTTATTAAAGTTCTATGGTGCCCGCTGTTCTCGACACCATTTTGTTTTGTGTTTAAACAGTTGGTCGTGGGGTTTTTGTTTTCCACAGCCATATTCATCCCAAGTCACCCCAACTGTCAGTAGTTACGGGAGCAAAGTTTGCAGGGTTATGAGTCTATGGTAATTAATACTGAATGCATCTGTCCATGAGGGACATGGCACCACCCCAGGAGTGAATTTACGGTACCCATCCACTGATCTAGGTTGCGTTTGAAGAGGGTCAGGGAGGGGTTCTGCTTCATATGAATGAGAAGCTTGTTCCAGAGAAGGGGTAGTCTCTGGGAGCTGAATCTATCTCTCCTAAATGATTTGTTCATGTCAATGTCTAGGTTAAGATCCCTGGAATGAGTGACCCTTGTGCAGTTTGATTTGAGTTAATGAAAAAAGATTTTTCACCTCTAGAAACAATAGGAAAGCATGAATAAGGTTAAAGAAAATTGATAATGCGGATCTGCAAACTGAGAACAACACAATCAAATATTTCTGGTAAAGCAAGGAGATGGTATTATCACAGATCAAAGGGCAGTCAGTGCTGCAATAGTAGGTTTGTTTCTTATAAGAAGAAAATGATTTGAAGGCACTAGACCCTCTGAAGAGAAACAAAGTTACAAGAATGAAGAGAGTTCATAAGAACATGATAACAGCACGTTTTATGCCACTGCTCTGCTCAGGTATATTACTTAACTTAAGATTTGCCAACCTTAAAATAAACCAAAATAAAACCCTAAACATAATAGGTTGCTACTTCCCACCTGGCCGCAACATCCCTCCACTTGAAAACCTCCTCAGCTGGACTACCCACCACCTACCCCAAGAAACTTTAATTCTAGGAGACTTCAACACTGACTGGCAATCCTGCTCTAGCAACCACCCAACCCATCATGTAAATCTTCATGGCTTCACCCAACTAGTCCAGTCACCTACTAGGATAAATAACTCCAACAAACACACTACCCTTGATTGGATACTAGTCAATAAGAGCCCCCAGTCATATATAGCAGGCTGCTTATCTGACAGCCTCAGTGATCACTCCCCAACCTTCTTACTAAGAAAACACCTTTATAAAGTAAAACCCATCATCTACCATCAAATACGCAAAAAAAACTAACTTCAACCCTCTCTCATTCAGCTCATCCTTAAAAGACTGTAACTGGCAACCTCTAAAATACCTCAAACTAGATGACGCAGTTGACTACTTTAATAAAACATTCCTAAGCATCCTTAATTACCATGCCCCCATAAGACGTTCCCGAACTAGACCCCAACAATCCCCATGGCTACAAAAAAACACAAAGTCTGAAATGAAAAACAGGGATAAAGCATGGGACAAACTGGCGCAAAAGCAAAACCCCCTCTACTAGGCAAAAATTCCTAGAACTACGCAATAGAACCAAAAAGCTTATAAAACAGGACAAAATCCAGTACTACCAGTCTGCCCTTACCCTCCTCCCAACATAACCCCAAACAATTCTGGTCCTCAATAAACTCCATCCTCCTCCCAGGTAAAGTAAGTACACCCACTCCTAACTTAACTCACTCCTCCGAAAATATTGCTACCTCTTTCAACAATCACTTCACACAAACCGTACTATCACTAGCTAGACAACACAACCCCCCCCCCATAAACCCACACCATCAACTAGAACTAACAATCTCCCAACTAGCTTCTCTTTCTCTCCTTTTCCTACCTCCAAAATAAAACTACTACTAACTAAACCTAAAACCACCAGATTAGCAGCACACAACCTCCCAGGTGAATACATTCAACTTGCAGCTGACGCTCTAACCTACCCCGTATCACTCTTGATTAACAGATCTCTGTCAGAAAGTAATGTTCCTACACTATGGAAAGTCTCACACATAATTCCCATACACGAAGGAGGCCCCTCCACAGATTTAACCAGTTACCGCCCCTTAGCTATTCTCTTGCCACTCTCCAAAATACTAGAGAGATGCATTCATTCTCAAGTCTCAGACCACCTCCTTGCTAACAACCTCCTCTCCAACACACAACACGGTTTCCGACCTAACCATAGCACCACCACCGCCTTACTCTCTTTCTCTAACACTATCCTACAAAATACAAATGCAGGTTATCTCTCCTCAGCTACCTTCCTAGACCTCTCTAAAGCTTTCGACATGGTCCCACACAAACAACTCCTCTATCCTCTCAATAACCTATCCTTCTCTCAACCAGTCATCAACTGGTTTCAGAGTTACCTATCTGACCGCCAACAAGCAGTTGTTTGGCAGGACAACTTATTCCCCCAACTACCACTCTCCATAGGAGTTCCCCAAGGGTCCATCCTGGGACCCCTACTCTTCTCTATTTTCACCAATAATCTAGCCTCAGCCACAACACATAGCACATTCGTACAATGCACAGATGATTCAACCATCATCTGCACAGCCCACTCCCTCCCAGAACTGCAAAAAGTCACACAGGAAGCATTTTCTTCTATTGAAACGTGGTTATCCGATGCCCAACTAATACTCAACCCAAACAAAACAAAATTACTAATCTTCCAACCCACCAAACTTACCCTACACAGCTCTTACTTTAACATCACAGCAAAAGACAACACCACCATCTATCCTACAGAACACACCAAATTACTAGGAGTAGAAATAGACAAACTGAACTTTGACATTCACATTTCTATGACCATTAAAAAAGTGCACAAAAAACTAGGAGCATTGTACAGAAATCAGCAACTACTTACCAAAGCAGCTAAAATTTCAGTAGCAAATTCTCATCTTATCTCTACCCTACTCTATGCCTCTCTAGTATTTATTAACCTTAGACAATGTGATCTAAATAAGCTCGAAACCTGCTACAACAAAATCGCCAAATTCGCCACAGGGGCTTCCTACCGTACTCACCACTGTCTCTCACTAGCAGAACTGGGCTGGCTAGAGCTCCCCCACCTCCTTCAATGGCACCAACTCACACTCACCCACAAACTAATAAACCAACCACTAAAAGTCCCATCCCCTCCAGAATCTACTCCAACCCTACATAACCACGAGACCACTAAGATCCAGCCACAAAAACCTCCTACAGGTCACAAGAGCCATTAACTCTGCTGGAGAAGCTTTATTTTCCTGCACTACAGCCAAACTCTGGAACTCCCTCCCATCCTCAATTACCTCTGTAACTTCTTGCACCCACTTTAAATCCTTACTAAAATCACACTTCAAAACTTGCCAGATATGCCCTTGCACCCCCCCCCCTCTAATACCATCCACACCCCCCACCCACTACCTCTCTCAGCCCCTATCAACAACCTACTTCTTAGCAAGCTTGGCTAATAATGTTCCCAGCTACCTACCACATAATACTAACTTCTTGTAGCAACAACTGCTAATGGCTGTTATGTACCTCAAAAACAGTTTGTATCAATTGTTCACTGATGAATCTCAACTACATTTTAACCATGTTTAGTATGTCACCATATTTTAAAATTGTACTATGCTCTACAGCTATTTTACATCTGTTTTCTTTTTGTCTTGCGTCCTTAACTGGACTAATGTCTATATTTAAATGCTATGTTTTTTTAACTGTATAATGCAAATAATACTTGATGTGGAGCTTTTCTCCCCAGGCCTCCGCTGAAAATGGACCTGTGTCCAGTCGGACTCTCCTAGTTAACAAATGTAAATAAATAAATAAAAATAAATAAATAAATCTTAAACAATATAGTCTACAGGACTCAAGAGTTCCATTTCCAGTCTGATAATTAAACTACTGGGAGAAGTTTTTGAAAGCCATATGCGTTATGGACAGTTCAGCAAAACATGACTCTCTAAACAATGCTCAGTGAAACAAATTTATATAAAAACTGGCATGTGACACAGTACATTAAAAGAAAGATGAAAAACAATATTTTGGCAAAAGGCTTTGCCCCTAACCACCACCACTATTTAAATTATTTAATTCTGTGGTTGGTACAAATCAGAAACAGGAAAATGCTTAGGTTGTCAGGAAGAATATAAATATTCTCCAGTCTCCTAAATACAGGCAAACTATTTAAGGCCATCCTGTCCAAGCTTCTCTGTAAACACAATTTTACAAACTGTTTTCAGTGAAATCCTGCTCACCAACCCACATCATTTTAAAGAATGCTTCTAATGTAGCCCATGCAGGTAGTGATTCCATATGTAGGTTAAAACATCCGTACATCCTTGAACTGTTGTTTTTTGCTGTTATTATTCTTACATGTGTTTGCCATTAATACATAAGCCGCGGTGGTGCAGCAGTAGCATTGTCGCCTCACAGCAAGAGGTTCTCCCATTCGATTCTCAGCTGGAGCGCCTTCTGTGTGGAGTCTGCATGTCCTCCCTGCGGTCAAGTAGCGTTTGAAAGACATGCATGAATGGGCGTGCCTTCGTTGAAGGTTGGGTGTTGAGCTGGCACCTTGGTACCGTAAAAATCTACTGCCAATCATTAGTGGACCAGAGTTCCGCTGTGGCGACCTCTAACCGGGAAAAGCCGAAAGAAAAACAACAACAACAACATATGATAATAAAACAAAAAACAAAATAGTGCACAACAATATAAATAATAACAAAACACTAAGAATTCTAATTATAAAGTGCAGCACATGCTCACAACCATTAAGGGACACAGTGAGGGTATGTTGCAGGAGATGGACCTTCTCCTTAATACTGCTGTCATTAGGATCACTCAGCAAGAAATTTTAAGGCAAAAAAACTAATTTTTCTGCAATATACGCATATAACAAAGTCTTTATGATCTGTTCACCTATTGTAAAATATTTCATTTTATTCTGAAGCACATAATACGCTTTACTGGATAAGTTCTGTATAGTGCTCAATTTCTGATTAAGAATGGCCCCAGAAAGAAAAATGCATCGGTATATTTTGTCAACTTGAGCTATATCATCAAGCTTGTATATAATACAGTAGCATTTAATGAATCCTGCCTAAAATATTTTTAACTAAAATATTCTTATAAAAGAATGCACTGTTTGTTAAAATAACATAAAGATCTTTCTAAAAAGCTGTAATTTTTAGGGGTTGACAGTTCACCTTACAATTTTTTGCTTCTAGGCTAGTATTAATTTTGACAGATTGAAAGAATGAGTGTGATACTGTAACAAACTGAATTAAGGAGTCTTGATATTTCCTGAAACTTTGATAGGTGTGACTAATTCTGCAGACATCTACAAACCTAGTGATCATGTCCCAGGACTCAGTTTAAGAAATACAATGAAAACAGAAAGAAAATTGGTCCAAACAGTGACCTTAAGTTTGTACCTCTACCTCTAATGACCTCAATACTAGCCCAGGGCATACACCACTAATCTTAAATCATTCTGAAAGTAGTATTTAATGCATCATTTTATTACATTTCACTAACTGAATGGCAATCCATATAATAATTCTCAGTTCTAAATATGACGACAAAGTGAAATGATCTGCCACTGTTTCTGAAGCTGAATCAAAAAATGAAAATCCCTGGGAAGGCAGACTCACCCTTAAACAGTCCATGTTAGACCATAGCAATATGCAATAAGGAATTATACCTGGCCTCAGACATACTGACTACTGTCATTTCAATATGATTAGAAATAAATCAAGAGGATGCAAATTAAAGGGATTTTGTTTAGCTTTACCTTCAATGTTAAGTGTTATACTAGCCATTTTCTACTGATCCTCTAAGAACGCCTTATTTTTAATGTCAGACTGAACAACAGTACAAGGGTAGGAACTGGAATACATTTTTAAAAGAGAAGGTGAAAAAACTGGCCCCTGGTACAGTGGCAAAGTGATCAGCTATGTTGGTGGTGACTGAACATCGACCAGCAATTCAGGCACCAAGCACCAGAGAGCTTGCCAGGAAGAGGAAGGGCACAGCTGTTATTGCTAGAGTTCCTTCCCCAAAGGAATGGTATTGGTTTCTACAGAAGCCAGCATCCTCTTGCAGCAGTTGCCTAGTTTCAGTAGTGGTGAGGGGAGTCATGAGAGCACATGTTTCACTGTCACATGCTTAACTGCATGTGTATAACACAAGAGACACCATTCTACAATTTGGTTCCAGTCAGGGATAATTTACCTTTCTCTCTCTCCAAACTCCTCTAGCATTAAATAAAAAAAATATCTTCACTGGCTGCAAAAGTGATATCTTTAGCCCATCTTTTTGAGTCTGAATTAACTGGGGAAGGACCTAAAGGTCAACACTGGAGGCAGAGCCCAAAAATGATAAAAACAATGTGCAGCTGAATAGGAATTAAGAGAAAAAAATAGAATGTTTCAATTTGTATTTATTGAAGTTACTGTGTAATTTTCAGATATTCATACATTAATATTTAAAAGTATATGATTGGTATATTTGTGAAAAAAGTTATATACTAAACATAACAAAAGATACGTGTGAAGATGTTTCATCTTCTGCAACCAAAAGGACTGAAACACTGCATTCATTAGAACCATTGGGCAAGAACCATCTCCTCTCCCATTATCCACTAGGACTGCTGCACTCTGCAGATCTTCTTGGTACAGGGCTTAGATGAGAGAGAAAAAAAACAGAGAAAGATAGAAGGTGAAAACACTTCAGACCAGATCCACCAAAGGTAAGGGAAACAGTGTATGTTACAGAAGAGGACCTTTTTCATATAGGTCTACTGTTATGGTAAGTACATAATTTTTAAATCTGATAAGAAAAGGTTCTTATTCTGTAACCAACACGACAGAATCTTTAGCTAACCCTGGGAGGCCACCATCATGGGAATATACCACAGACTACAGTGGTCCCAAAAGAAGACTCACACCAGGAAATGACTTCCATCTTGTAATGCAATGATACTGAGGGAAGACTAAGATTTTTCTCCAATAATATAATCAAGAGTCGCATTACAGAAGAAAACAGCAGATGTAATTACAGCTCTAGAAAAATGAGCTAAGGAAGTTAGTTACAGGTTATATTTTGTATGCTTAATATGGCCAAACTCAACAGAAACAAACTATCATCTTCATGAAAAGACTTAGTCCTGTTCACAGAAAATCTAAGCTGTCTGTGAGCATCAGTACAGTGGAGAAGAAATCCCCCCACAGTTAGATTACTGGAGAAAGAAGACAGGCAGATTAAAAGAATGGCTTAAATTAAACTTCAAAGCCACTTATGGCATAAAGTAGGGCTAATTCTAACTGCCATCATATCTTTGTGTATCACTAAGTATGGATGCTTGAAAGAAACAGTTAACATTTCTGAAACTCTGTTGGCACAAGTAATGGCTACTAAAAATAGGATCTTCCAGGACAAGTGCTTTAACTCTGCAAGAGGTAGCTGGTTCAAAGGGAATGAAAGATTTTTTTCTAACATAAAATAAATATTGTAAGGCAGAACAAGATCATGAATAGGAGGCGGATGACGGAAGACACTTCATAATAAGACTTTAAAACCCTAAACAGAAGGAAAGGGAGAAAAGTCTGTTCCCAAAAGGAAACCAGAAATGGTAGCCAAGTGAATTTAATGGAAAATCAGCACAGTCTGGTAAAAAAAATTCTGATAAATAAGACAGAATGGAAGGAAAAAGGCCAATGAAGGTCTCTAGCCCTTGCTAGATGCCCATATGAAAAGGAGACCCACAACATGTGCTGCATTTTTTGAGTAAAAAGGTCAATTAGAAAATTATGGCAACCACACTATCCAAAAAGGCAAGATTTGTGGCTATTAATGAAATTTTAGAAGCCTTGCACTCAGTCTTACAGAATGAAGAGATAGGCAAGGCTTGCCTGACAGGCAAAATAGCAGGACATCACAACAGACCACAGTATCACCTGACCTCCCATTGGTGACAAGTAATTGGGACGCTTCAATGATGAGGAGGCAAACAGATCAATAATTGTTTTCCACAAAATTAACAAAAATATATATTTCTGATGACTGATAGAATCACAGACCCACAGACAAAAAAATCTTCAGAGTAACTAGTCACTAAAAGGCAAAAACATTTATATGGCATCAATAGCCATTAGCTGAGTCAGCTTAACAAGGAACTGAATTCCCTGTGAATACAACTGCAACTAAAAAGCTGTGAGAATTGATAGTTCCCTTAACATACTCCCATGGTTTCTTGACAATGAGGGTAGAAATGTGTCACCTTCATTTTGTTGATGCACCAGACAGCAGTCATGTTGTCTGAGTGAATAGCTTAGCTATAACCCCCTGAGGTAGGGAGTCCACAGTAGCCAATAATGTTTGAAGAAAAGCTCTAATCCCTTAGAAGTTTGCATAGGGATGACATTCCTGAGGTGAGCAGGTATCCCAAACCATCTGCCCATTCTACTGGCTCCTCCTCTATTCCAGAACAAACCATCCACCAGTCAGAAATATTTGGGCAGCAAATGTATGCAACTAAGGAAATGATTCTTTTGAGTTGGGTCATAGGATCTGAAATGCCTAGACAAAGTAATGCCTTAATAAGTTTAATTCTATTGGTTGCCAGAAATGTAATTGCTAGAAAATGGAAATCAAAATGTAAACCAACTGTATTTAAAGTATTGAATACTGTACAAGATATAACATAACTGGAAGCAGAATCATTAGAAAAGGGAAGTAGAAAATTATATAAAATAAGTGGAATTTGTGGGAACACTACAAGCAGAATAATGATCAGAAAGGATTGAGGTTTAAGGGAAGGCAGGATTTCAGCAGTTTATATAAAGTTGGACTAAATGAGAATTGTTATAAAGAAGAACTTGCATATAATGTATAATTATTTAAATTAAAAAATATATAGTTTGTTTTCTTTCCCATTAATGTATGTGTGCCTATGTCTTAAGTGATAATTTAGTAAAATAATGTTCAGGAAGGATTGAGGTTTAAAGGAAGGCCTGGATTTCTGCAGTTTATATAAAGATGGACTACATGAGAGTCGTTATAAAGAAGGAAAACTTACATGTAATGTATAATTTTATAAATGAAAATATAGAGTTTGTTTTCCTTTCCATTATATGTGTGCCTATGCCTTAAGTGATAATTTACTAAATGTGTTTTAAAAAAGATGAAGCTGGAATGGACTTCCAGCTAGTACGAGTGAAGTCCAACCAGCAATGAAGATGCCATCACCAAGCTTTGGATATCATTACCTGATATCATGACTGGTATGGAAAGAAAGCCAAAATTCTAAGACCATTGTATTTGGACAGTCTGCTGAAGTACCTTTTAGTCCCAGATGGTCCACTGATATACCTTCATGCGAGGTCTAATAAGCGGTGGTATGAAAAATGTAACATACTATAAGGATTATGTCTTTGACACAAGTCTCTGTTGGTACAAAGTGAGACCAACCAATTATTGCTGAGAAAGTAGCCTGTCTTTGAAAAAGAAGAGCTGGCAAAGGGTAGTGTTTATACAACAACACATAAAGTCTACAGTTTGCATCAGAGGGAGCTGAAACTTTAATTGGTTCACTGTGATAAGCATACAATGAAACAATGTGAATAGATACACTTCAATATCAAATCCACTGTGAAAGGTGAAACAAAGAGTCAGTCATCTAGGTGGGGAAGATCTTATCCCTCTGTACCTTCTAGTGAACTGGCCAGGATCCCGAAATGGCAGTGACTGGCTCAAAACGGAAACTGATGCCGTTCTACAATACTTTATGCAGTGATGCAATGTAACTTAATTTCTTTACTATGATGATAATAATTGCTATGCTATTTACATTTTCTGAATATCCTACTATATTTTTTCTTGTTGAACTATAAAACCCAGGCTGAGACCGCAAATGGCCATAACTGATCAGTGTTCTACCCCCAGTAAACAAAATAAATAAATGCATTGAAATAAATTAACAGGTAGATATGATAAAGTAAATAAACAAATAAATGAAAGAAAATCATCCCACACTGTCAAAGGCAATTTCAAATAAATACATTTTAAGCAATCTACAGAAGCTGGCCAAGAAAGGACACTACTGAAGCCATCCAGTAATAAACTCCACAGGTGAAGGGTCTGAAAGGTAAATGATCAAGTGCCAGAAGTCCCAGAGTAAACCACTGGAAAACCCAGCAGCCCCTGGGAAGCTGACTGCAAATAATAAGTAGGGTAGCACTGTACAACAAGGGCATTAGATTAGTCTAGCCAAGAGAAGACCAAGGCATGAACACAAGTCAATACTTCTGCTTAATGTAGATGGTGATTGATCCTGGAAACATTTAGCAAATGGAAACAAGAAGATTTTTTCCTGCCAGGTAATTGGTACATGAGTGTTAACCTACAATTTATGATTACACTTAAACTACACACTTGACCAACAAACTCAAGCTTAATGCACCATAAATTGCTTAATTAGAGTGTGATGGGACAGAATTCTCCCTCAAGGTACATTGAGTATATAATGTTTGACTGAAAATGACTGGGTAGATTATAAGGGATATATAATGTTTGCAACTGGGAGTGTGTCAGTATGGTTTGTTATGTAAAATGCTTGTAACAGAACTGTGTTGGTGTGGTTTGTTGTTATTTATATAAATGTATGACTGCCTATGTTGTAAGTGATATGTTTCTTGTTTAAAGGCAGGAATTGAATAATTTATGTAATGTTGCTTAGGTTATACGATATATAGCAATATATGTGAAGTATAATGTTTGTAAACACAAACTTGTTAATACAGTTTGATTACTTTTATATAAATGTACATTTGAGAATGTCACAGTTGATAATTCAATAAAGGTGTTTAAAAAAAAGTACATTGAGCAGTCATGACAGCAGTTTTGAAGATCTTAATTTTCAGCCAAATAAAACTTATCCAACAATGCATAGCATCAAAATTATCGTCATCTTGTGGAAAGGACAGGTAAAGCTGAATGCTGTTAGTATGATTATGGCATGCTAAATCCTCTCCCTCTAATAAGATTTTCCAATGGAAGCACATGTACTATAAACAATAATAGCCCTAGTACAGAGTCATGAGGTACTCCACACTCAACAGGGTACAAGGAAGAGTTGTTATACATACTGTATTTTAATTTGCATGTTATTTGAATTAATTTACCTAGCAGAGCTTCTGTCATATGGTATCAAAAATATTTTCAAAAACTTAAAAGTTAAATTTTGTGTGATACTATGTTTTGTTCCAAGCACTGTATATCTTCATTAGTTAAACATTTGTTTTTGTCAGTTACACATGTTGTGACAGCCAAAGAGCCCAGGTCGTGGTTGAAAAGAGTCTGCATGTTTGTGGACCAGTCCACAAAGTTGTTTAACTAAATAACTAACTGATGAAATGAATAAATAAATAAATAAATATTACTAAGTCTTTCGGAACAAATAAAATGTATGTATTCTACTATAACCTTTAAAAATTAGAGAAAATATAATTTTTCAGAGAAATTATTTTTAGTTCCAATTTCACAAAACACACTAATGATATAATTCAGCCATACAAACTGAGTTTGTTAGCCAGAAAAAAAACAGCATATCCACTAATCTACTCTACACCTCCTGTCAACAGTCATCCATTGTTCAATATGCAGATAACTCCACCATCATCACCATCGCAGATACTCCCGCTGATCTTATCTCTGCAACTCAAACATCTTTTAACTCAGTCGAATCCTGGCTCTGTGACAACCAGCTAATTCTTACCCCTAAAAAGACAAAACTCTTACTATTTCTCCCAAAGAACTTCACCAACCTTAAATCCATATTTTCTGTACCGTCCCTCAGTAACACTCCCATTAATGTTGAGCCTAGTACAAAACTACTAGGAGTAACGATAGATGACCAACTCAAGTTGATTTACATGTAAACAACTGCATCAAAAAGACACAACAAAACCTTGGCCTTCTTTATCGAAACAAAAAGTTTCTAACTAACAAAGCAAAAATAACCCTCTCTCATGCGTACCTCCTACCTAGCCTGCTATACAGCTGCCAAATTCTTACCAATCTTAACTCCACACTACTAACTAAAGTCTACCCATAACAAGGTTGCCAGATTTGCTGCTCACCAAACTTATAAATCGCATCATTGTCTTTCACTAAGATACCTGAACTGGCTGGAGTTACTTAATCAGCTTCTACTCTCTCAACTACAGATAATTCACTCTATACTACACCTGAAATCCTTCTGCCCTAGCCTATCTCCCCTCATCTCTCAATATTCCCCCACTAGGTCCCTACGTAGCTCTGACCTTAACCTACTACAAATATATAGACCTAAGACTAAAACTGACTGCAACCTCTAAAGCTACAATCCTACCATATCATGGAACAAATTACCACTAGAAATCAGGTCCCTCAAACATCCACATCAATACAAAACTGCCACTAAAGAGCACCTACAAACTCACTGATCCTGCCTCTAAACTCATCCTCCCTGATCTAGCCCATTAATTCATATGTAATTACTAAAACTTCAAACCTTTTTAACTTGTAAACCTCTTCAAAGTATCACTCTTCTTCTCCATCTCTTATCTCTATTTCTAATGTCACATATCTCATGAAATAACTACATTACACTATGAACTCTCATCACTGTTTATTGAAAATTTTTGTATCGAATAATTTTTCTTATGTATGCTTATTATGTTTTTTCTCCATTATTATTTTTCTGATAAAATGTATTTTGTTTTATGTATACACTGTAACCCACTGACACACAACACTAAAATTGTAAAAATGTGGTGCTTTTCTCCCTGGGCCTCCACTGAAAAAGGGCTATCCAGCTCAGTCGGATTAACCCGGTCAACAAATGTAAAATAAATAAATAATAATAATAATAAAGTATATGTTCATTTTGCAACAAACAGCAAGAACCAGAGCATTTAAATTACTAAGCAGGTAACTACTTGACATTTTATAACAAATTGCTCAGAATAATATGTCTTGACTCTCAGCTACAAAGTGTACTTCTTAGATATATTTTTTATACAGCCTTACTTTCATGTACAATGTATCAATTTAAATGAGTCTGAAGGAAGTTGTGGGTGGAAGCAAAATTTGAGTGACAGAAGACTTCTCTATTCAGGAGGAATATATATATATATATATATAAATAGAGAGACAGACAGACACACACACACATACACACACACACACACACACATATATATATATATATTATGCATATACACACACACACACACACACACACACACACACACACACACACACACACACACACACATATGTATATATATTTATGTATCTTCACATCTCCACATCTTAAAAATTGTCTTTATCAAAAGGCAACTGATCGAGTACCACTTGTAGATAGCCAGCCTACAGAAAATGAAACAAAAAGAAAACCATTGTATTTTGCAAGGGGCAAGCACCCCCTTCCCCCGCACCTCTCATATCACCTGCTAATTATATATAACCAATTCCAAGATTGCATTGTAGTGAGATAATGGAAAATTCCACAAACTTGACTGTATGGCAATCCCACACAGAAAAAAACTCTAGCATGTTTTGATCACCTGATTTGTTATCAAATGTTCTGTCTTTTTTCCTATTTGACAAATAGCACATTCAACCGATTGCCACACTTCTGAAAAATGACAGCTCAAATATTCTGGATATGTACTGCATTCCCCACTCTTAAAATAAGTCATATGTTCACCCTTGATGGAAATGGAGTGTAATGCCAACAGCCGCAGGATCACTGATAAATGTCAGGTAAATCTTGCATGTCAAACATGCATATGAAAGTTCATATGATAGTCCACCTTTGAGTGCTCTTAATATAATCTACACGTACCTATAACAGCATACTCAGGTAAAATGCATGGAAAACTGACATTCTTCCCTCAAAGATTTCAAATGCAGCTCAGTGATGAATTTCACTCTACTCCACTTCACTGCCCCCTTCAGAACATGTAGCTTTGGTCATAACACATTTCCACTGATAAAAAGGTACTGTTTCTGTCACACACACATGATTTTACTACTGGTGCAAAGACAATTTAGTAAAGGTAGGTTTATGATGTCCTGTATTCTCAACCTTGAAGAGAATTTATATACTCTCCCCAACAGAAATTAAGTATAGTGTAACAAGTCAAACTGCCACAGTGAAAAGTGTGTAAAACTCCACATCTGGTACCAGGCTATAAAATGACATAGGCCAATCCCTCTTTCACACTTCATAATAAAAATTTCAGGGAATGTTAAGACAATATTCAGGTACAAATATAACTAAGGGGTTACTACTCTGTCCTAAAGATGTTATATGCAGTTCACGTCTGAATTTGACCCCACTATACTGCCCCCTCAGTGCAAGGAGTTTGGTCATGGCAGGTTCCCAGTTATGCCCTATTTGGTTAAATACATTTAACTTTACTTCTGATGCAATGACAGTTTGGCAAGGATATACTGTGAACATGAGAATATTGTGAGCAGGAGATGCATTACCAACTCTGAAGGGAAGTCAAATACCACCTATAACAGAAAGAAAGTATAAATCAACATGCCATAATATAAATATTTGTTTGCAGTTAAAAGCATTCTGTAGAGTCTTTTTGCTTCTTTATCTGTTTAAAAACTTTCATTTTGTGGCTTTCTGTAGTGTTTACTGTCTAAAGAGTGTAGGCTAATAGCTTTAGTATTGGTGGCTTTGCAGTTGCCCACCCCTACTGTAAATTTGGTCTGGGACACTCCTCCCAGTCTAGTGTCATTAGCTCATTCTACCTAATACAGAGAGAACATCTGAGAAGGCCTTCTGTTCCTCCTTTCTCCCTTTCAAAAAAAAAAATGCCTGAATCTCCTTGTGTTCTGACTGTGCTTCTCAAACATTTTGGAAATATAGAGTATATTTTAGAGCATTTATTATAACTGTATTTGCCTTAATATTGCTAGAACTCAAGTGCTCTAGGTGGCACTGCATCTGAATTGTTTGTGTGTTTTAGCTGCTTTTCTGTATATATAGACTTCTCTGTATATGTAGACTAGCTACTTATTCTGCTGTATTACTACCTCTTAAATTGTTTTTCAGTTGTGCACTTGCCTTGCTTCATTTAAAAAGTTTTAAATTGCTAATTTTGTAGAGTTTTAATTGCATTTACTGTTTAGGACTACACATTCAAGTGTGTTAGCCTTTTCTATTACTGCATTGTTTAGTCTGTTTTAACAAAAAAAATGCTATCTTGTTTGCTCATTTCCCACCTTTCCTAGCTAGTCCAGATCCCAGGCTTTGCTTGTCTCAGGACATTATTTTCTGTGTTCAGAGCTATCCAGACCTTGCTGTGGTAGAGGGAAGTCCTACTGCCTACCAGTGGGACTGGTGAGCATTGTACTGCCTATCTAACACTAGAGGAGTGGCTTCCAGCTCTGAAATTGTAATTTTATTAGCCTTTTTGGGCTGATTTCTATCCCTTTCAACTTTCTGGCTTAAAAACGCGTGTGTTTGCACATTTTTCGCATCGTGCAGCACCACAAGGCTACAGTTAAACTATTCCAGGTGCCAGAAAGTCAGTTCTTCAAATTTTCCCTTAGAACTAGCTTGTTTCTCAGTAGTAGCACTAAAATCTGAAACTCTGTGACTAGCACTTGCTCTAGAACCTGCTGGAAAGCACTAGGAAGCATGAAACTGATACAAGCACTCAACTCTCCGTGTCAATAAGGAGAATTTAATTGTAGGCAATAAACAGCCTATAATTGCAAAATACCTTGCAAAGGTAAGGGAAAACAGCTCTTATACTTTACAAAAAAAGCACCTAAACAGGCATGTCCAAGGGTCAGCTTCCGGTGATTTCTCCTGTCCACCTGGTGAATCTGGGCATACTGGGGCAATGCGGCAACTGCCTCATGTACACAGACAACCCTCTCTTCCTACCATCCAACACTACAACCTGTGAGAGATGCACTTACATAGCCAAACTGGAAGCAAAGCTCTCTCCAGCCAAGATTGTGCTAGACAGTCAAGAGGAGAAGGTTAACACCTGCACTACACCTCAAGCAACTCATAGCCCTTCAAAACCCACACCATCAACAACCACACATAGCAACACTAAACCCACATATGCGGAGGCCCTTAACATTAACCTGCCCAAGCAACAAGGACCTCCGAAACTGAAACGCAAACAAACACCAGTCACAACCAAAGGGACACATAGCTCACAACACCAGTATGCCACCCAACAACAGCCTCTAAGGCAAGACAATGTACCCAACACTTTAGTCATAGGTGTCTCTATAGTCAGGCACACTGATGTCCCACTCACCAGGCTGAACAAGGAGAAAATTACAGTCAGCTGCCGGTCGGGTGCCAGGATCCGCCACATAACGCATGCACTCAAGTCACTCCACAACAAGCACAAATACGACTCTGTCATTGTCCATGCTGGAGTGAATGACTTGAGAAGTACCTCCCTGGACTACATGAAAAGATACATGGAAGAGCTCTCAGATCATGTGGCCCAGGCAGGTATGACCCTAGCCCTGAGTAGCATCCTGCCTTCGCCCAGAATGATACCACAGTATAAGGACAAAATGATTGACTTCAACAATTGGCTAAGCTTCTGGTGTCATTCAAAGGGTATCCAGTATCTGTCTGCCTAGGAAGACATGATCGGCAAACCACGATGCTTTGCCAGAGAGGGTCTGCACCTGTCACCCCTGGGATTCATGTTACAGGCTAAAGCTCTTGCCACCCCTACAGTGCCTTTTTTAGGCAAGGTTCAAAGGACAAAATCAACACCATAACAGATACAAGCATGCAAAATCTGAAGGTAATGCTACTCAATGCTAGAAGTCTAAACCTCAAAATGCACTCTCTCGAGGCACTCCTAAAAATGGAGAACATCGATATCTGTGCAGTAACTGAAACCTGGTTCAAGGCTCCAGAGAGCACCCCTGCAATACCAGGCTACAACTCTTACCACACTTTACGGCCACAAAACCAACTAAACACTAAAGGTGGAGGAGTGTCCATATTCACCAAGGATATTCACACCTCCAGACTAGTTGCCCAACACAATGCATCTGAAATTTTCCAGGTGCAACTAACACTAGGTAAGACTGCAATCCAAATTGTAGCTTGCTACAGATCCCCCACCATGCACCAAGATTCTCACTACACCTTTCTAAACATACTGGAAAATATTAAGATACAACCAAACACCCTAATACTGGGTGATTTCAACTACCCTGCCATTTAATTGGGAAAACTACTCGGGTACCAGCTCCTTTTCCCAATGGTTCTTGGAATTCATAAATTCCAATTCCCTGGATCAACTAATCCATTGTCCCACCAGGGGCTCCAATATCCTAGACCTGGTCATTACCAGCATGGGAGATAGATGCTCAACACCAGTGGTCACACCCTCATTGGTCAGGTCTGACCATAAGCAAATCACCCTTGACATCCACATCCCACCCCCCCCCCCCAGTAAGGAAACTTCCTTAAAAAAATTCTCCAAAGCCAACTTCATACTACTGAAGTCAGAAGTGACAAACTTCATGACACCCATGCAGACGGGATCTGAAAGTTCGACTGCAGAATCCTACATTAAGGCACTGTACGAGCACATCCACTTGTGCATGAATCGTTCTATCCCAAACAGAACCAAGATGCTCTCCTCCAAAAAAAGGAAGCCAATCCGGTGGTCCCCTGCTATAAACAAACTATACAACAGAAGGAAGAAACTGTTGCAGAAAAGAGGAAAATCCCAGGATGCAAAAAATTCCCTCACCAGCTTCAGTAGGAAGCTGAGATCCCTCATAAAATCCTCGAAAGCTAGTTAAGAAAATAAAATTGCCAAAGATTCCAAAGACAACCACAAGACATTCTATAGTTATGTCAAGAATCTAAATGGCAATGCTCAGATCTGCTCTGAGCTACAACAGAATGGGATTAAATATACTGATCCCAAGGATATTGCCAATATCCTGGCAGATATATTTAGTGCCAACCTCACCCCCCTCTCACCCTATAAAGGGCCTATCTCAATTCCAAAAGATTGCCAAATTCCGGTAATCACGGCCACACAGGTAGAAACCGCACTCTCCAAAGCTAAGAATACAGCATCCATGGGACCAGATGACATCCCAGGCTGTGTACTACATGAACTATAAATGAACTGGCACCTCACCTAAGTGTCATGTTTAATCATAGCCTCACCTCAGGCTTCATGCCCACTGAGTGGTGCACAGCTACAGTTATCCCACTCCACAACAGGGGATCCACCTTGGATCCTGGGCACTACCGTCCCATCAGTCTGACAAGCCTGATCTGCAAGGGTATGGAACACATTATCATGGAACTTATAAACAAAGACATTGGCAACCTTCAAACACTGGACCCCACCCAGTTTGGGTTTGTGAAGGGACAATCTTGTCTCCTGAACCTGATTGACTTCTTCGAATCAGTTTCCAGAGCTGTGGATGAGGGTAAGGCGGTTCACACAGCCTATCTGGACCTCGCCATGGCCTTCAACACCATCCCCCATTCTGAAATCACAGACAAACTTACTAAGCTGGGCATAAATCCCTACGTCACTCGATGGGTTGCCACCTGGCTTACTGACAGAACCCAGACTGTAAAAGTAGCCGACTCCAAATCCAGCTCCAGACAAGTGACAAATGGAGTACCTCAGGGTTCAATCCTGGGACCACTCTTGATTGGCACCTACTTCTCTGAAGTACAGGCCAACACTAAGGGACTCTGGCTAACAAAGTTTGCAGACGACTGCAAACTGGGAGCCATTATTGAATCCCTAAATTATGTGGATATTCTACAAAAGGGCCTTACAGAAACAGATGCCTGGTGCCAGAGTCATGGGCTCAAGCTTAATGCTAAGAAATGTATAGTTATCCCCTTTGGAAAAAAACATGTACCCATGAATTACCACATAGGTGGCAGTACACTAAACATTGAAAGTGTGACGAGAGACTTGGGGATACAGGTGGACAGTGGTCTCACTTTCGATAACCACATCGCCACAACAGTCAGAAAATCCTTCTATGTGGCACACCTCATCACTAAGGGCTTTTCATCCAGAAAAAAGGAGTACTCATCCCTCATTAGACCCATTATAGAGTATAATGCCCCATTTGGTATGTACCTCACAAGACATCTTCACAGCTGGAAAGGCCACAGAAATACCTCACTAAAAGAATCACAGGCCTAAAGCAGATGCCATAGGCTGACCGTCTAAAAAAACTCCAGCTATACTCTGTGGCATATCGTCTACTCAGAGGCGATCTCTGCTCAACATACAAGGCCATGTCAAACCCTGAGCTGTTGGACATGCTCCACTTAAAGAAATCCCAATCCCTCAGAGCCACATGCTCCAGGGATCTAAACCTTGTCATCACAATGAACAAAACATGCTGGAGGGATAGGTTCCTGACCCAGAGACTCCCATACATGTCAGGCAGAGAGTTTCCTTGGCCCTCTTCAAAAAGAACCTTGATGATTGGATGGGAGATAGGAAATTCACCCCGTGGATCATGTCAATCGCCCTGCTAGACAGGGGTCCAGAGAAGTAAATATTGTGGTAAGAAATATCCAGGGAATTGTTATGGCTAGGCTTGTATAGGCCCTAGGGCCGATAGCCTAGTACCAGCGTATGAACCTATGAAAATGAAAAGTCTGTAAATCTTACATTTGGTACCTATGTATAATGTCATGTTCAGTCCCCTTTGAACGTACAGGACACTCATGTATACAGTGCAACTAAAATGGCACTTTACTCTCAAGGATTTCTGTGCAACTTACTGCTAAGTTTGACACTGTCACATTGCTTCGATAAGCACACGGAGTTTTGGTCAAGACATATTTCCAATAACAGAAAAGCTACACTGTCACACCTACCACTAATGGAAACTAAGTATAACATACTATGGCAAACTGTGACAGTGAAATCCCTTTAAAACATATATTGGGTACCTATTTATTAAAGGCTACGTACCAGTCACTCCTTGAAAGTTTATGATAAAAGCCTCTGAAATTATAACATGTCATAATTTACATAAACAAGAAAATCAGATTGAGCTCAAGGGACACTGATATTAAAAATATTGAAGAATGTATCAGAAAGTATTCAGGGTATAAGGAAGGAGCAATCAAAATATCAACAGACAAGTTTTACACAAAAAATAAACACAGTAAGGAATGCAATAGGACAAGTTAAGTTTTATTAGAGAGAGCCAACAGATGAAAAGAAGATGATGGGGCATACAATCATATATTTATAGGTAAATTTTAAGGGGACATAACACACCAACCTGTATTTTCATGACAGCTAGGCTGAATGAAGCAATATTGAAATACAATAACTTCAAAACCTGTGTTTAGAGAAATAATGACCACCACCTAAAATAGTGCAATAAAGGAATAAAAACTTACAGAATTCACTTAGCTCAAGTCATTATATACATTGAAATAAATATATAAAGGAGGAAAGATGGAATTCCCCTGATCAAGTTGCAACTTGAACTTGTGTAAGCACATGAGATGGGCACACTTTACAAATAAGTAGCCAGAGTTTAGTATAAAACAAGATTAACTACTCTTCAGAAGACAATGTAGGATGTAATCAGAATAACTGACAGACTCATGGCAATCAGACTGTAGTGTAAAGATAGGGCACTATTTAACATCTCAGCCTATGCCCAACAGCAAGATTGTGATATTGAAGAAAAGAGTGCATTCAGACAGCAGTTGCAGGATCTACCACATAAAGAGGACGGCATGAGGTGGACTTGATAATGAGTGACCTGACTGCACAGAAAAGGATATGAGAACTGCTTGGGGCCACATGGGTCGGACAATAGGAATAAAGAAGGAGAAGACATTCTAGATTCTGTCTGCCAAATGGCTTGATGGTGGCCAACACACTGTTTAGCAACCGCGAGACAGTCACAAGATCGCATACAGGAGTGGCCAACATACAGCTCGGGTAGACTTCCTCCTAGTAAGGAAAGGGACCTGGGGTAGAATCAGTGATTGCAAAGCCAACCTCAGTGAAACAGTTGGCCCACAGCACAAACCATTGGTTGCCAGCACTGCAAGCAGTGGTCAGAGAAGGCTCGAAGGTCAACAGAGACTAGGCTGAAGACCTGGAAGATGACTGGAGAGAAAGCACAACTGTTCAATGAATTATTCGGAACTCTAGCACCTCAGGAAGAACAGGAATTTCTCTTCTCCTATCAAGTTAATTTCCAAATATGTTTTATAGCTCTTTACATAAAACTGCTATTAATTAATTATGCTTGGTTTAAATTTTGTGTATTTCTTGATTACTTGTATACCTCTGCTCACTACATTCCCAAACATCGTTCTCAACCATAGAGGCTTGACTGTCTGATACACAGCTGGTCCTTTACTTTAAAAGAACAAAGCTGATACTATTTACCACAAAGCATTCAACTGACCATAAAAATAATTTCAAAATCACCTCCCCTAACAACACCAACATAGAACTAGTAAGTCAAACTAAGCTTCCAGGAGTCACTACTGACAAAAGCTTAACATTTTATCATCACATAAAACAATCAGTAAAAATCACCCACCAAAAGCTAGGTACACTCTACACAGTCAAGCAATACCTCACAGACATACCTCTCAACCTCTCAGAGCAAAAAATCTGGACAAAGCCATACATAATGGGGGGGGGGGTTAAATTTTGCTCTTACAAACTTAGAAAGTTGGTAGAGTAACAGGTTTTGCATTAGTATAAGTTTTTTGAAGGGTATACAATCTGAAATTCGAATTGCTGTCATTTTCTGACTTCGACCTTTAATGATTTAACAGTGATTTGCCAAAAAAATATATTTTATGAAAAACAGACCAAAATATGAAGCAAAGATCTGGGCATTCTGCATAAATCTGCACAGCTGAGAGGTATGTTCACAGATAATACCAGAAAAAGTATTGCTCAGTTCGTTCTCATCCCTACACTACTTTATACTGTTCCCATCTGAATTAACTTAAAATCCACTCAACTCTCATGCTTGGAAGAGTGCTATAATAAAGTGAAGAAATTTGCCACTATTCATTATTACAATACACATCACTGTCTGACCTTAAAAAACTTCAGTGGTTAGAGTTAAGGCATTACCTTACACCTTCCCAACTAGTCACTTCCTACAAACTCATCAATTATCCAGACAATTATCCTTAGACAGCTGAAATCTGCTACAAAATGTTATTAACTGTTAAAAGCTAACATTTATGTTGGTGACTCTCTGTACTCCTCTTTCCTGGCCAAAATTTTGAAATCCCTTCTTCTTACTCTGAGAAACACAGTAAACACCAACTCCTTTAAAGCACAAACAAGAGAATACCTAAAATATATATAACTCTATATATGCACAACTCTCGGATGATAAATGTCCTACCTCTTACTTTCCTCTATTATTTCCAAGCACTACAGCCTCAGTTATTGCTCCTAAATCTACTCCTTTCCCTCTGCCTCTTTCTCGTCTTCCCTCTACTCCACCCCAAAACATTCTCTCTAACCTCTTAATATTAATCCTCCATTGTGTTCTTTTCTCTCCTACTTCTTCTTTCAGCTGTTCCCGTTAGGGGTCGCCACAGCGGATCATCTGTTTCCATTTCTTCCTGTCCTCTGCATCATGCTCTTTCACACCAACCGCCTGCATGTCCTCTCTCACCACATCCATAAACCTCATTATAGGCCTTGCTCTTTTCCTCTTACCTGGCAGCTCCATCCTTAGCATCCTTTTCCCAATATACCCAGCATCCCTCCTCAGCACATGTCCAAACCAACGCAATCTCGCCTCTCTTGCTTTGTCTCCAAACTGTCAAACCTGAGCTGACCCTCTAATATACTGATTCCTAATCTTGTCCATCCTAGTCACACCCAGCGCAAATCTTAACATCTTTAACTCTGCCACATCCAGCTGACTCCTGCCTTTTCGACAATGCTACCGTATCCAATCCATATAACATAATTGGTCTCACTACCCTCTTGTAGACCTTCCCTTTCACTCTTATTGGTACCCGTCTGTCACAAATCACTCCTGACACTCTTCTCCACCCATTCCACCCTGCCTGTACTCTCTTCCACACTCACCATTACTCTGAACTGTTGATCCCAAGTACTTAAACTCATCCACCTTTACCAACTCCACTCCCTGCATCCTCACTATTCCTCTACCCTCCCTCTCATTTACACACATATATCCTGTTTTATCCCTGCTGACCTTCATTCCTCTCCTTTTTAAAGCATATCTCCACCTCTCCAGGGTCGTCTCAACCTGGTCCCTACTCTCACTGCATATCACAATGTCATCTGCAAACATCATAGTCCACGGGGCCTCATGTCTAATCTCATCTGTCAACCTGTCCATCACCACTGCAAATAAGAAAGGGCTCAGAGCTGATCCTTGATGTAATCCCACCTCCACCTTAAACGTATCTGTCACTCCCACTGCAGTCCTCACCAATGTCACACTACCCTTGTACATATCCTGTACCACTCTTACATACTTCTCCGACACTCCCGACTTCCTCATACAATACCACAACTCCTCTCTAGGCACCCAGTCATATGCTTTCTCTAAGTCCACAAAGACACAATGCAACCCCTTTTGACCTTCTCTGTATTTCTCCAACAACACTCTCAGAGCAAATATTGCATCTGTAGTGCTCTTTCCTGGCATGAAACCATACTGCTGATCACTAATCATCACCTCCCTTCTTAACCTAGCTTCCACTACTCTTTCCCATAACTTCAAGCTGTGACTGCTCAATTGTATCCCTCTGTAGTTACTGCAGCTCTGCACATCACCCTTATTCTTAAAGATAGGTACCAAAACAATTTTTTCTCCACTCCCTCAGGCATCCTCTGACTTTCCAAAATTTCATTAAACAATCTGGTTAAAAAATCCACTGCATTTCTCCTAAGCACCTCCATGCTTCCACTGGTATGTCATCTGGGCCAACAGCCTTTCCATTCTTCATCCTCTTCATAGCTGCCCTTACTTCCTCCTTGCTAATCTGCTTCACTTCCTGATTCACTATCCCCACATCTTCCAACCTTCTCTCTCTCTCTCATTCTCTTCATTCATCAGCCCTTCAAAGGACTCTTTCCATCTACTCAACACACTCTCCTCACTTGTGAGTACATTTCCTTCACTGTCCTTTATCACCCTTACCTGCTGCACATCTTTCCCAGCTCTGTCCCTCTGTCTAGCCAATCGGTACAGGTCCTTTTCTCCCTCTTTAGTGTCCAATCTCTCATAGAACTCTCTATATGCCTTATCCTTAGCCTTCACCACCTCTCTCTTTGACATGCGTCTCATCTCCTTATACTCATGTCTACTTTCTTCATCTCTTTGACAATCCCACTTTTTCTTTGCCAGCCTCTTCCTCTGTATACTCTCCTGTACTACCCCATTCCACCATCATGTCTCCTTGTCCTCCTTCCTCTGCCCAGATGTCACACCAAGCACCTTCCTAGCAGTCTCCCTTACTAGCTCTGCTGTAGTTACCCAGCTATTCAGTAACTCTTCATTGCCACCCAGTGCCTGTCTTAACTGCTCCCTGAACTCCACCTCACAATCACCCTTTTTTAACTTCCACCATTTAATCCTTGGCACTGCTTTCACACTCCTCCTCCGCTTCTTGATCACCAACATCATCCTGCAGACCACCATTCTATGCTGCTTAACTACACTTTCCCCAGTCACCACTTTACAGTCTCCAATTTCCTTCAGACTGGCCCTCCTGCATAGGATATAATCCACCTGTGTGCATCTTCCTCCACTCTGGTATGTCACCCTATGCTCCTCCCTCTTCTTAAAATACGTATTCACCACAACCATGTCCATTCTTTTCGCAAAATCTGCAATCATCTGACCTACTACATTCCTCTCTTTAACACCATGCCTACCCATCACTTCCTCATCCCCTCTGTTCACTTCACCAACATGCCCACTGAAGTCCGCTCCAATCACTAGTCTCCCACCCTTGGGTACACTCACCACCACTTCATCCAACTCACTCCAAAATTTTTCTTTCTCATCCATCGCACACCCAACATGTGGAGCATATGCACTAACAACATTCATCATTACACCATAAATTTCAAGCTTCATAAACATCACTCTATCAGACACTCTCTTAACCTCCAAAACACACTCGGCATACTGTTCCGTTAGGATAACCCCTACCCCATTTCTTCTGCCATTCACACCATGATAGAACAATTTGAACCCACCTCCTATACACTTGGTCTTACTTCCCTTCCATCTGGTCTCTTGCACGCACAAAATATCAACCTTCCTTCTCTCCATCATATCAGCTAGCTCTCTCCCTATACCAGTCATGCTGCCAACATTCAAAGTCCCTACCCTCAGTACTACACTCCTAACCTTCCTCCTCTCTTCCTGCCTTCGGGCATGCCTTCCCCCTCCTCTTCTTCTTCGGCCAACAGTAGCCCAATTTCCGCCAGCACCCTGTTGACTAACAGTACTGGTGGCGGTCGTTGTTAACCCGGGCCTCGACCGATCCGGTATGTAATTATGAAAAGTTCTCCGTATCAGTAATTTTTGGCAGAGGTTTTACGCCGGATGCCCTTCCTGATACAACCCTCCCCATTTATCCGGGCTTGGGACCGGCACAAAGAAATGCACTGACTTATGCATCCCCAGTGGCTGGGTCCTTTTCTCTCCTACTACCGAGTTAATTTCCAAATATATTTTATAGCTCTTTACATGATACTGCCATTAATTAATGATACTCAGTTTAAATATTGTATAATTGTTAATTTCTTGTATACCTACATTTACTATGTTCTTTATGTAATTTTTCCAGAGCTTTTCTCCCCAGGCCTCCACTGAAATTGGTAGCTTTCTGCCTAGTTGGACTATCCTGGTAAACAAATGCAATAAATAAATGGCAGGAAGGCACAGGACATGGTGATATCAAGTTAATGGTGTTCAGGAAGGACAGGGTAGGGAAGGACTGTGAAGAAGTCGAGATGCACCAAAGGAAAATGCTAGAACAGGATGTGACAGACGGTGTGGAGAGGAGGCAAGGAAAGAGAATAAAGGATAACATACAGCAAAAGGAAGAGGGAGAGGACAGCAAAGGTAAAATTCCTATCAATAAAGGCAGACTGCACAAAAGGGGGAATTTGTCATCCAATGCTTTGTATACACAAACCAAAACAAATTCCAAGGAAGTACAAGCTAATAAGGAAAAGAAGCAATGGATGGACACAGAGAAGAAGAGTGGTTACGATGCTGGAATGTCAAGCTGCCTAAGACAAACTAACTATCCCTGTATCAAAAAACATGTACAGAGGAGGGAATGACTAAAGTATTTAACCTGGAAGGGAACTAGGGGATAAATACTGTTATCTGTAGGAGGGGATGAACTGAGGGATCATCAAGTCACAACAATGGCTGCCTAAAAGCAACCATGTCACAGCATGGTTCACATTTTACATGGATAAGAGCCCAGAAATGTAAATGGGCATCAGTGTCTGGGATCATAATAGAAGTAGGACTGAGCATGCTGCACATAAACAGGAACCTGGGAAAATCTTAGTAAAAGAGTAGAATAGCTACAGGAAATTAAAACAAAAAAAAAAGAGAGAAAGAGAAGGAAATGTGCAGAAATACAGAAAAAAAGGTTAAAAGTGACATCAAGACAAAATGAGAAAGGAAATACGTCTGTTTTCTTAATGATATAAAATCACTCATAAATGAAGATGGAAAAGATACTGAGACTGGAAAGGCAAGGAGATGACTAAGAGGAAGCTTATGTGTAAGCCAGAAATAAGGTAGCAAAGGAAGAAACAGAGAGGAAGTCATTAGCAAAGTAAGATAAAGAAGGCAGCCTTCCTCAGAAAATTAAGAACAAGAAATAAAGAAACTAGTGAACCACCTGGGAAGGGTAAAATCATAATGTGGCTAAGAAACAGAGAAAAACTGTAATGAAATATGTTGTGTCACTATACACCAAAAGAAGCAGAAGGCAGGGTACCAATTTGAAATAGCAAAGGGAGGGTGGACAGATGAAGATAGCAATGGAGGAGGTTAAGAGGACAGTAAAATGTATGGTTGGGGACAACATAGCTGAAGACGACAAAACTGTAGTAGAGACCTTGAAAGAAAAAAAAAATCGCTAATATTTTGGTAAAACCTCAGATAGAATTATTCAACAGGTGCCTTGGAAAAGTAGTGATCCAGAGGACAGGACGCAAGCTTCTGTGGTACGCACATGCAAAGGTGGAGCAAAGAGCAGCACCTCACAGAAAGTGATAAGCCAATGAGTCTGATTTCATTAGTAGACAAAATGATACAGTCTGTCATGAGTTCAAAGGTAAGTAGGTTTGACCTACAGACTCCAAGAAAGTTTATTATTGTAACTCCATTTAGACATTTTCTGCGTACTGTACAGGTATCAAGATTATTAAAAATAAAGTTAATTACTGACTTGTTCTGATTTTCTTCACATATCCCAACCAATGTCTCCCACCTATTCCCACTTAGGACAATGCCCTCCCATCAAGGATCAATCATAAGAAGTGGCCAAGAGTGTGTTCTCTCATCTAGGATAAGCATGTCCATCCTTCCCCTGCTAGTGCCTCAGATGCTCGATCCGCTAATCAAACTCAGGTCCTCTGTGGCAAAGTGAGGGTTCTGTTCCTCTATGACATAGGGTTAGTAACACCTGAGAATATTTGTGAGAAGATGTTGAGGTCTCAAGTTGATTTGCAGATTTAGTGAGGTATATGCTAAAGGGGACACTGTATTCAATGGTGGGTCTAAAAGGAGAAGAATAAAGTAGGGCTATAACTTCTCTGGACCTTAAGAAGATACCATGAAGGAGAAGTTATGAAAGGCAGAAGAATGATCTAACCAACATGGACATGGTTCTCAAAGGAGAGTCTGTTGTCAACAAACATACCCAAGTCCCTGATGACCATGTTAAACAGAACATTATGATTATGGTATGTGAATTAAAAAACTATACAGACTTGTTTGAGTTTTAAGATGGTGGCAGCAATGTAAGCAGATGATAACAAAGGATTACGCAGTGAACCGTTTAAATTAGTAAACGTCTGCAAACTGATAGCTGAAGGGTCGATGATGCCCAGGAGGGCAACAAAGAAAAGAAAAGGTGAAACAAAAGAGAAAAAAATATGAAAAGTCAAAGGAAGGTTGAAAGCAGTGTGGTGGAACAGAACTGTTAAAAGCAGATGCTAATGACAGTAGAAGAACACTCTTCAGTCAGTCTAGAAAGAAAGATTAAACAAATGCGTTCTGAGATTTTCAGGATATGTGGGCCCCTACTGGAATATACAGAGACAAATAACTGAAAGCTGCAGGAAACGGATGTTTTAACTAGGAATTCAGGAAAATAGTAGACATAAAAGATACTGAAAATGAGATGAAAGAAAAAATGGCAGAACAGCAATTAAAGTATGAACAAACTGCACAGAAACTGTCTGAACTTGAGAGACTGGTTATGCAGAGACAACTTTAGGTTTACATCAATACCAGAACAAACTGAAGGAAAGACTGTAAAGCCTTCATGAAAAAATGATTGAGTATATGAACGTGACGTGCTACTGCTAATATTAAAATAAAGAAAGGACATAGTGTAAATATTCTCAATCTGAGACTGAGAAAGCAGTTATGCCGCTAATTAAGTCCTGATCTCAAATTGGGTTGTAAATAGTTAACTTTTGTGTTTAACTGTATTTTTTAATGAACAATGATAAATCAAACATGGATAGAATAAGTGATTGTGATATTTGGATTTGTATGCTTAAAACAGCAAGTTAATGCTAACTGAATGTTGAGCACTGACTACCTAACATGAGACTGTAAGCACTGACTACCTAACATGAGACTGGTTTATTTGTGTTGTATAAACATAATTATAAAATAGTTAAATCAGCAATTAGTGTTGAAATAACAAATGCATCATGAATGGGGATTCTATTACCTTGATAATATGCACAATTTTACAAAGATTGCTGTTAAGCAACTGTTTTTTTTTTATAATAACAGTAGAGCACAAAAACGTTTAGCACAATGACTCAGGCAACAGAAAATAGAAACAGCTATTGCCAAGCTTAGGGAGCCTATAAGAAGGAAGGTAACAAGGGATCCTGTAGAGGTATTAGAAATATTTCGGAAATTCTATGAAATTCTGTATAAAGCAAAAAATATGGAAATCAAGAAAAGATGTAAATGGAAATGTTTATGGAAGAATTAAATATGCCAAGGTTAGAGGTAGATGAGTCTCAATTACTAACAGGACAGGAGCAGATGAGGTAAAAATTGTGATGTATAACGAGTCTACAGGAAAGTCCCCAGGAATAGACGGTATTCCTGTAGAAGTTTGGAAGCTAACAGGGAAAAAAATCTGATTTAGATATGGAAGGTTTTGTTTAACATTATTTTAAGAGGAGGAGTATTACCAACACCCTGGAAGAAAGCAGTGGCAGCTATAATACCTAAAGAGTCTAAAGATCCATCAGACCCAGCTTCATACAGGCCCATATCAATACTGAACCATGATTATAAAGTATTCTGTCTATAATAACTACAAGAATGACAAAAGTAATGCCAAAATTGATAGATACGGTTCAATGTGGTTTTGTGGAGGGGATGCAAACATTTAACAACATCAACAGAACACTGATAATCCAGAGGAAAGCAGAATGTAAGAGGATACCGTTGTTGTTGGTGGGTCTTGATGCAGAGAAAGCATTTGACAGAGTAAGTTGGGACTATGAGCAGGACATGTCCTGAAAAAATTATAAGGTTGATTAGGAGGATATATGAGGGATCATAGGCAAAACTTTAAGTGGGTGGGGTCCCATCTTAAAGTTTCTGCTTGAGCAGAGGAACCAGGCAGGGGTGTCCTCTTTCCCCTGTTATTTATTTATTTATTTTATTTATTTGACATTTGTTAATCAGGTTGGTCCAACTGAGCCAAAGAACCATTTTCAGTGGAGACCCGAGGAGAAAAGCACCAAACAATATACAGAGATTTAAAAAGACATACAATAATAACATACAATAACATAATGGTCAAAAGTACAATCCCATAACATGAGGAGATAAACTCTAATCTGTAGTACAGAAACTCAATAAACAATGAAAATTCCATTACAAAAATATACAATATACAAGAGGTACACTCAGTTGATTAATGAAAGAGACACAGAATTGGAATGAGTTCCATCCTTTTGATGCAATAGAGTAAAATCACTGAATTACATGTCAGAGACTAAATGAAATAAGAGGACATTATTCTAATAGAATAGCAGAGGAGTACGTC
The DNA here is from genome assembly GCF_019279795.1 of Protopterus annectens. NCBI lineage: Eukaryota > Metazoa > Chordata > Ceratodontiformes > Protopteridae > Protopterus > Protopterus annectens. Next base: position 1,511,165,537 of record NC_056725.1, read on the forward strand.
CAAGACAGGGGATGTAGGGACAAAAATGATATCATGTGGGGGCTTGGCATGGGTAGGACCAAGTGTGCTGGAAATATTGTTTTAATTCTCTTATAAAAGGTGTTTTGGGGAGATATTTCTTATATTTAGGCTGAGTGTGTTCCAGACTTGAGCTACTGAGTACTTGAAAAGGTACTTTCCAATGTTCTTTTTGGGCTTGTAAATGTCAAGAAGGTATTTGTCAGTTGTGCGGAGGAGTTGGAGGGTGGTGTAGTAAGATACTAGGTTGGAGAGAGAGGGGCAAAAGAAGGGATTGTAGAGAACAGAATGTGTGATATGTAATTGAGGAAGCAGTAGTTGATGAGAGAATTCAGGCCATTGACGTTTCTTTAGGGCGAGACAGTGACGAGTTGTGAGGAAGGTTAGTGGCAAATCTGGCTATTTTATCATATGTTTGGTCTACTTTGAACAACAGAGTAGACTGAATATTAGTAAGGATAGGGGCAGCGTAAAGTAGACATGGTAAGAGGAGTGACTGAGCCAGAGAAAGTTTGGAGGTAGGTGTAAGGAATTTCTAATTTCTGTAAAATAGTCCAAGCTTCTGGTGGGTTTTTTATACATTGTTGGATGTATAGGCTGAATTATAGTTCATCACTGATTATGCTGCCAAGTAGTTTAGTATGAAGTTGAGCTTTAATTATGGTGTTGCTGAGGGAGGTGATGTGTGTTGTGCCAGTGTTCTAGGAAAGATGAGAAGGAGTTTTATTTTTTAGGACTTAGTACTAGCTGATTATCAGACAGCCATATTTCCACAGATTAGAAGGTGTCCTGAGTGAGTGTTAAGAGATTAGGAATACTATGGGTGGGTGTTAAGAGATTAGGAATACTATGGGTGGTGGTGATAAGTATGGAACCATCGATATTTTGTACCAGAGTTGAGAGTTTACGAGCAGAATGTAGTGTGTTAGTAAAAATACTGAACAAGAGTGGGCCCAGGACTGATCCTTGAGGAGCTCCTGTGTTGACCGGAAGGAAGGGGGAGAAGACAGTTTGCCAGCAGACAGATTGTTGCCTATTGGAGAGGTAGCTGGTTTACTGAGGAGTTAGAGAGATTGAGGTCTAAGAGCTTATTTAGAAGTTTAGAGGGTGAAACAGTATCAAAAGCCTTAGAGAGATCAAGGAATAAGCGGAGATCAGCATGTTGTTGTCACGGGCCTCAGCTACTGTTTGAGTGAAAGAAAGTAGTTTAGTGGATGTATTGTGGTGGGGCCTGAAACCATGTTGGGTGGAAGTTAGCAGGTTATTATCAAGCAAGTGTTTGAGTACTGGGCATGTATGCATTGCTCAAGTATTTTGGAGATAGGGGACAGGATGGCAATGGGCATGTAATTAGAAGGGTCGGTAGAGTTTCCACCCTTATGTAGTAGGACTGTAAAGAAGGATTTCTATATGTCAAGGACACAGTCTTCTTTAATGGATCTATTTATGACTATAGAGACAGGGTGGGCAATGGATTCTGCAGAAATTTTAAGAAAATAAGAGAGTAATTTATCAGCAGAGGGGGAGCAAGGTTTGAATTTGAGCAAGAGAGATTTGATGTAGGTGGTGGGAACTGGTTTAAATGAGAAACTGCTGGAAGGTGTTATGTTGGGGGATGAAGGAGGGGTAGAGGAAGTGTTGTAATTCTGAGCTAGTTTTTGAATTGTTTCTATGAAATATTTTTTAGGAGAGTGGCTGTTTCAGTATCAGTGTTATGTGGTAAGGGATTGGAATGGTAGGGTTGCCAGAATAAAGAAGATTATTAATGGTTGTCCAGAAATTTTGGGGATTATTCTGTGGGTTTGACTGGGTGGGGCTGAAGAAATTCTTCCTATCATTGTTAACTAGTTTTTGTTTAGAAAGGTTTCTGAGCTCTTTGTACTTTGGAAGTAGGGTAGGGGATTTGTTTTTGGCCCAGGCTTTCCAGACACACTGTCTTTTATGCATAATGGATCGGGTATGTTTGGTGAGCCAAGGGGCAAAGGTAGATTTTATTCAGATTTTTCTGATAGGTGCTAGTGAATTTAGTATGTCTAGGAAAATTTGAATAATTTAACAGCCTCGTTGAGAGGGAGTCGATGAAGGAAGGACCAGTTTATGCTGGACAATTTAGAGTTAAACATATCTATATTGAAGCTGGTGAGTTTATGACATTCTCTATAAAGGTGCACTATAGGTGATTGCTGGGAGTATCTTTGGATATAGGTGGGAAAATGGTCACTTAAAGAATTTGGAAGTGTTCTAAGGTTATGATAAAGGTTGGGACCTGAGGTGAGGATCCAGTCTTGGGTAGGTCCAGTAATGGAGTTTTTGTTAGTGTGAGTAGTGGAGGTGATGAGTTGGTGGAAGTCGTGAAGATTGATGCTGAGATTAGGAGATATAGTTGTAAGTTTAGTCCTGTCTATGTTTACGTCACCAAGGATGATGGTTTCATATGCTATGTGTTGAGCGATCCATAAGAGTATGTTCTCAAGGATAGGAATCTTGTTCCCTGGAGGGATACAGATAGAGGTTATGGCAAATTTGTGTGTGTGAGTTTAGGTGACAGTTTAAAATAAGAAGTTCAGCAGGCTCGAACTTAGGTATTGAAGAGTGTATAGTGGGGAGAGGTTAAGCTGGTCATAGCAGAGGCTGGCAATGCCTCCACCATTCTTTTTAATTCTGTCAGAGCAAAAGATGTTATAACCTGGGGGTAAGATTTTGGTGTTTGTGATATGTGGTTTTAACCAGGTTTCTGACAGTGTAATGATATGGGGGTAGTGTTAACAATCCAGGAATGCAGTTCTGTGATCTTATTTACAAGGCTTTGAATGTTTAAAGAGTAGATATTTAATGTCTTAGGAGAGGGAGAGGGGGTGGGGTGAGGAGTGGGAGGAGTTATTTGCATTATATTTAGAACCACTGGCAAAGAAAATAACTGACTCAGAAATTCAAGGATACAAATGGTACGGTAGTCAAGGAAAGCTGGCTGTATTTGCAGATGATATTATTTTATACCTGACAAAATCAGAAAGAGACATTACAGTGTTGTGGAACATTTTGAGACAGTTTCATATCTTTTTGGGATACAAAATTAATGAAGCTAAAACAAAGGCAATAGTGGTGAATTATGTACCCATACATGAACTGCTTGAGGAATACCCATATTTATAGGGACATGATGAAATTAAGTATTTAGTAGTATGGATTAAAATGATTCTGGTGTGGCAGCTAAGGATATGTGGGAAGAGACTAAGCAAAAGATAATACAAAAACTGAGAAAATGGAAGCTTTGTTATATGGCTATGGATAGTAAGATACAAGCAACCAAAATGTTTTTAGTCCCTTTAGTCTTATACACAGGTCAGGCATATTTTTATCAACCAGAGGAGAAGTTGTGGATAGCAATTAATAAAGAGCTAAAGGATTTTATATGGGAGGGGAAGACAGCAAGAGTCAAGTGCAATAAGCTGATTCTTCCAGTAGAACAGGGTGGACTGGGATTACCCAATTTGAAAGAGTATTTCAGAGCTACACAGTTAACACTCCTATACATAGTACAAGTAGAAAACTATAATTCAAAGTGGAAAGGGATGATGTTGACACAGAGGGGAACCTGAAGAAACAAGAAGAGACTGGGATTCTGGATGCAGGCCTTTAAGGAGAATATTACATTCATAAAGTAACAGAAAGTATTCTAAGAATTAAGCCAACACAGGAATGGAGAAAGGAGATTTTTTTCAATAGCGATGACTGCAACTACAGACATAGACAATAGGCATGAGAGAAATGGAATTTACTGGAGAAAACTGGCAAAGGTATCACGGCATTGGGGGCAAATAACTAGACATGGAAAGGTAACAGACTGGAAAAAGGCCAATAATTTATTTGGACAGCAGGTTAGAGGCTGCATTCCCTATGAAGGACTGATATCAGAGTATTGACAGAGAAAAATAAATAGGGGGGATGATAAATGAAAGATCAGCACTGGTAGAGTTCTTAGTAAAATCTAGAACAAAAGCTGCCATTAAAACCATGCATGCTAATCAGAAATCCTGACTATCTGGTAAAGTAAATGAGCTCCTAAAGGCACAAAATGCTGCACTTAAATAAAAAAAAACAAAGATGCCCTAGGAGAGGCCAGAGCAAATCTAAGTAGCGGTATAAAAGAGGCTAAGAGGACCTGTGGATGTAAAATTCAAAGACACTTCTCTGACCAAAGGGACTCCAAATGTCTCTGGCAAGGCAAACAAACCATAACCGACTACAGGCCTGCATCCACCCCATGTGATGTTCTTCTTTTGGCTTTTCTCGGTTAGGGGTTACCACAGCGGAACTCCGGTCCGATAATGATTGGCAGTAGATTTTTACGGTGCCAAGGTGTCAGCTCGACGCCCAACCTTCAACGAAGGCATGCCCATTCTATGCAACAAAATTTCTGAACAAACTAAACACCTACTTCAGCAGATTTGATATGGACAACACTGTGCAAAACAAGCTCCCTGTCGGACAGGGTGAGGAGGTGCTATGTCTAAGAACATCTGATGTTCTGAGGACCCTGAGGCGAGTAAACGCAAGAAAAGCAGCTGGTCCTGATAATATTATGGGAAGGGCTCTAAGAGACTGTGCTAACCAACTGTCCACTGTACTAACAGATATATTCAATACACCCCCTTACCCGAGAAATTCCAACAGACAAGCCTAAATGATTATTGGCCACTTACTCTTACATCAAAAGTAATAAGTGTTTTGAGCAGTTGATCAAGAACCATATCTCTTCAAGCCTACCTGCAACAGTGGATACATTACAGTTTTGCTTACAGATCTAACCGCTGCATGGCTGATGCAATAACTTTAGCACTTCATGAATCTTTTGGACATCTACCGAACAAGAATTGTTATGTCAGAATGTTGTTCAATGATTTTAGTTTCACCTTTAACACTGTCATCCCCAGAATCTGATATCGAAGCTGATCCAGCTGGGCATCACTACCCCCCTATGTAACTGCATACTGGACTTTCTCATCAAAAGACCCCAAAAAGTATGTGTGGGAAAAAAGAAGTTATGTACTCACCATAATGTTCCATCTGAGTAGTTGTACTTCATTTGTCTTCAACCTGTGGGTTATTGATCCGTATTGGATCTGGGCCGGCAACTTTTACTAGCATCTGCTCCAAGCTCCAAACTCCTCCCCTTACCCATAATACACCTCCACTGCCTTCCATTCCCAGATCGAGTTTGCTGAACCTTATACTGATAACCTGACCTGAAAAATATACTTGTGACCTATACTGCAGCCCGTAGGCTGATCATATGCCAAGGGATGGTTGAAGACAAATGAAGTACAAAAAATATACTTGTGACCTATACTGCAGCCCGTAGGCTGATCATATGCCAAGGGACGGTTGAAGACAAATGAAGTACAACTATTCAGATGGAACATTATGGTGAGTACATAACTTCTTTATCTGAAGTAGTTTATTTCATTTGGTCTTCAACCTGTGGGACAGAGTCCCCAACTACTAAACTCCTGAGAGGCCCTCATGGAAGGATATTCCAGAGCCCGCGGAACCAAAGGATGCTCTCCTTCTGAAAGTCAAATCCAATTTATAATGAGAAATAAACATATGAGATGAGGACCAAGTAGCTGCAGAACAAATATCATCTAAAGACACCCTAGACCAAAAGGACGCAGACGTGGCCATGGACCTAGTGGAATGAGCTTTCACGTAAGCTGGAGGAGACATGCCTATGTCTTTATAGACCTGCAGAATGCAAGGCCTTAGAGATAGGTTTCCCCAAAAAGGGTTTATAAAAGGATACAAACAATTGATCAGATTTACAGAAATCTTTTGTCCTGTGTAAATAGAATCATAACTGTCTATGAACATCAAACAAGTGGAGTTTGTATTCCATCTTGTTAGTAAAATTAGGAAAAAACACAGGCAAATTGATGGTCTGATTGATATTGACTAGTGATGCCACCTTAGGAAGAATGGATGGATTGGTTCAAAGGGAAACCCTATCTTTGTGAAAAATCATATAAGGAACTTTGACGGACAAGGCCTGTAATTCTGAAATCCTTTTGGCAGAGGTAACAGCCACCAGAAAAGCTGTTTTCCAAGATAAAAATTTTAGATCTGCAGTTGCGGCAGGCTCGAAAGGCGGTGCGACCAAAGCTTGAAGGACCACAGTAAAGTCCCATGGGGGAACAGGATCTTTGACCAGGGTGGCATAACAAAAAGGTGCCTTTAATAAAGGCTTTACACAGTATGGAAGAGGCTAAAGAGGCAGAATTCTCGCCCACATGAAAATGAGAGATGGCAGCCAACTGAACCTTGACAGTAGAAGAACTAGCTCCGTGTTGAAAAATATCAGCTAGAAAATCCAGAATGGTGGAAATAGGAGCCGTGAAAAGGTATAAACTCCTTTGAGTGGCCCAAAAGGAAAAACGTTTCCACTTGCTATGATAAACCTTCCTGGTTGAAGACTTATGAGCAGACACCAAAATAGATCTGACTGAGGACAGTCCAGGAGTCCTAGCAATCATGGGAACTGGAGCAGCCAAGTTGTGAGCTTCAGGCTGTCCAAATTCGGATGAGGCACCCCTGAAGGGTGAGAAATTAGATCCTTTACGGGATCTGGGATCCAGGATCCAAGGCGGAGCCAGATGGTGAGACCAAAGGAAGGGAAACCATACCTAGCGAGACCAGAACGGGGCAATTAGGATCACTTTGCTCCCCAGTCGACGAGTTTTCTTTAAAAACTTCAGAATAAGAGGTACTGGCAGGTAAGCCTACAGAAGACCGGAAGGCCAAGCATGAACTACAGCGTCTCTGGGGGACTCCCCCGGCAGGGGGTTCAGAGCGAAAAACTCGCTGCACTTCACATTGGAAGGAGATGCGAAGAGATCGCAGCAAGGTTGACCTCATTCTCTGAAGATCTGTTCCGCTACTGACAGATTCAGAGACCACTCGTAAGGCATCAGAATGGTCCGACTTAGCCTGTCTGCTAGGATGTTGGACCATCCTGGAATATGCACTGCGATGAGAAAGTGACCAGTGGAGATCACCCATTCCCACACTCTCATGGCCTCTCGACAAAAGGGGTAAGATCTGGTCCCTCCCTGTTTGTTAATGTACCAGACCACTGACATGTTGTCTGAATGAATTGCAATTGTTCCCAGAGGAAGAAATGCATGAAGGGCCTGCAATGCTAGAAGGACTGCCCTCATCTCTAGGACATTTATGTACAAGCTGGTCTCAATGGGGGACCACAGGCCTTGGACTGTCCTGCCTGAACAATGCCCCCCCCCCACCGAGTTGGGAGGCATCCATGGTCACTGTGGCTTGGGCAGGGACTAAAACAAAGGGCCGTCCTTCCAAAATGTCTGGAGAGCACATCCACCATATGAGGGACGACTGACAGACTCGACTGAGTTGAATTGGGTATGTCAATCGCAGTTCCAACAGGGAATACTGTACAGCTAGAGTCTACTGTAGAATTCTCATGTGTAACCGGGCACACGGGAGAAGAGTTATGGTTGCCCCCATTGAGCTTAAGGCCCTCAACATCAATTCTGCTGTTGGGTGATGAGAATGGTAGATTACGGAGACATGTATCCTCAAGTTTTGAACTCTCTCCAAGGTCAGGAAGATTTTGCATTGAAGAGTATCTATCCTGGTACCAATGTAGTCTATCACCTGTACAGGATCTAGAAGAGATTTGGATGCATTGATTGTGATCCTCAAATGCAGGGCAAGAGTCAAGAAATAATGTCTGGTTTGGAATAGTAGATGCCTGGTGGGAGCAGTGAGGAGCTAATCATCCAGGTACAGATAGACTTGAATCTCCTGAAGCCTCAGGTGAGCTGCTACAGCCGCCATCACTTTGGTAAACACCCTAGGGGCTGTGATGAGACCAAAGGGTAGGGCTCAAAACTGGTAATGATTGATTCCTATCCAGAAGCGGAGGAACCTCCTGGAGCTTCTGTGCATATTTATGTGATAGTAAGCATCCTGGAGGTCTAACAAGCTCATCCAGTCGCTCTCTTGCAGGATAGGCATGATGGATTGTAATGTGACCATCCGGAACTTCTCTTTGGCAACTGACAGGTTCAGGGCAGTGAGGTTCAGAATGGGCCTTAAGTCCTCCATTTTCTTTGGCACCAAAAAGAACCTGGAGTAGAAGCCTGATCCGGACTAATCTTGGGGGACAGTTTTGACAGTTTGTTTTTCTAGCAGCTTGGAAATTTCCTGTGCTGCTGCCTCCCTTTGCGTGGGTGGTACGTCCGGGAGGTATCTGGGAGATTTGGGGGAACCCACGAAGGGGATAGAGTATCCTCTGGATATGATCTGACACACTCAGCGGTCCATTGTTATGGACTCCCATGCCGCTAGTTTCAAGGACAATCATCCCCCGACTACCTCCAGAGTAGAGCAGTCGGGCAACCCCTCAGGGTTGCTGCCTGGGTTTGTCCCAGAAAGGTTCTCGAGACCCAAAATTCCTCGGACCCCCTCTGCCTCTGGGCTGGCATCCATTCTGTCCCCCTCTGCCTCTGGGGGAAGAAGAGCCCTGAGTGTCCCGGGAATACTGTGACTTCCGGAACCACATCTTCTTTTGCCCTCTCTGGTTCCGGGAAAAAGATCTTTGAGGGTTCGAGAAGCGGATCCCGACAGCAGACAGTGTCTTCCCGTCCTCCTCACTCTGGACTAATGTCTCTTTGATGGTCTTATCAAAGAGTGTAGAGCCGTCATAAGGGGCATTGGCAAAGGATGCCTTGAATGGTTCCGAAAATTGACAAATTGAGCCTGGCATTGCGCCTCATGGACACTCCAGACCCAGCCACCCTAGCCGCTCCTTCCATAGTATGTGAAAGGAGTCGCATGGACATGTTAGAGACTGCTTTTAAAGTGGCTATGCTCGCGGAGAACGAAGCCTTGTCCTCCCTGCAACATGGACTTGGGGGGGAGACTCCTCCAGCTCCTTTACCAGGTAGCGTTGGAGTCTAGTGACATGGGCCAGGTAGTTCAGTGCCCTAATCGAAAAGGTAGCTGAAGCATAAACCCACTTCCCTAGGCGGTCCATCATCTGTGACTCTCAGTCAAGAGGATGGATCGAGGAACTCTCCTGAGCAAGTTCCTTCTTAGTGGCTGCAGCTACCACCAAAGCGTCTACGGGGAGCCCTTATTCCATGCTGGTCTGTCTATGGGGGGGGGGGGGGCTTAAGAGCTTATCAAGTCTTTTTGAGATAGGTTCCATGGTGTCCGGTTCCTTCCATGCCCGCGAGGTGACCAGATCCACGAAAGGATCTGCGGGAGGGGACACCCAGGAAGTAGATGGGCCAGTGCCAAAAGCCTCCAGGAACATGGACTCATGAGAAGAAGGCTTGGGGAGACCAACTTCCCCGTTGGCGCAGGATTTCCATGATGTCTCCAAAGGAGACATCCTCGGGAGGTGACCTAGGGGAACCTTCTTCATCATCCAAGCCCGTGTCCTCGGTGAGGGACTCGGTATAGTCCAAGTACCTCATCTTGCACGTATGCTTGCGAGGTACCTCTCCGGTGGGGCTCTATGGGAGTAGCTCACAAGCCACTTGTTCCTCAGGGGGAACCGTCTGGGGCTCCTCGAGCATGGGCTGTCCCTCTGGTAAAATGATGGGGACTGTAGACAGAGCCGAGGGGGTCTGGGTGGAGTCCGAGAGGACAGTCAGGGGTCTCAATCCAGCAGAAAGAACCCTTTCTACCATGTCGAATGCCGAAGGAGAGGGAACTTCTTGAGAAACCAATAAGGAGGCCGGTGTCCTCAGGTCCTATGAGAAAATCAGAGCTGGGCCTGAGGTGGATGGAGCTCTGAGGGAGGGAACCTGGCCCGACAAAGTCAAAGCCAAAGAAAAAGGTTCCACTCCCTCATATCTGATACCCAAGCTATGGCTCTGAGAGCGGCTCCAGGCAGCTGTCTGCATCGAGGAAGCAGGTACCATCGGCACCGTCCCCCTGACCAAAGTCAACCTTGGACCCGAATACTCTGAACCCAATGGACGGAGCAGAGAAGGAGATGTAGGCTGGTAAAAAGGAAGCGAGCACCCCCCTCCTGAGGGAGGGGGGTTGGCAAGGCCCCTATCTGGTTCTGAGTATGGATAAACTTCCTCGTCATTTTATCCAGATCAATGTCAGACAAGGACCAAGTGGATCTCGACGAGGCCATGGACTCCGACCTGGTGGGTCGGGGCATTGAGGCCCGAGAAGCTGAATGCGTCTTTTCCGGCTCCGGGGAGAACCTTGGAGATCAGAGCCGAGGAGAGTCACGAATCCGTAACGTTTTTATGGGTGAAGGGAGGTCCGGAGACCTCTTTCGCTTTTCCCTCGTCTTCGACTCTCTCCTTCTCTCTGCCCCTTTTCCACTCTGCTTCCACAGGCTGTTGAACAGGAGGTCCCAGCCTGGGAGGGAGGAGAAGCCAGAAGGAGAGGTGGCCAAGGCAGCCACTGTGATCGAAGCCGGAGACGAGGAAACAGTTTCTGAAGGGGAAAGAAGGCCTTTGAGGGCCAACTTGGCCTCCTATCCTTAATTGCACGGGGGTTGAAGCTCGCACATATACTGCAATCCACATTTAGATGGGCCACGCCCAAGCACATAACATACAGACTGTGGCCATCCGCAGGGGATAATTTATGGCCACACTTGGTGCATCTCTTGAAAATAGGCTCGTCAGCCATTCTATAAGAAGAGAGAAAATATTTAAAGAAAAAAGTTATTTTCTCTCTGACAACACCCACTCACCACTCACACAAGAAACCCAGAGGGGGGAGGGGAAGCAAAATATCCAATCAACTACAGAAACTAAGCTAACTATACTAAAACACTACAACTCGATGCACCAAGCGAGGGGAGGAGAAAGGGGAACCTATTCTACCACTACCTAACAATTTTTAAAGAAAAGAAATAGTTTAAAGGTTTTTTACCCACTTGAAAAGTTGGAGCTCAAGAGATCACGATGCAAAGCTATTCACGGCAAATGAGATCTGGGAATGGAAGGCAGTGGAGGTGTATTATGGGTAAGGGGAGAAGTTTGGAGCTTGGAGCAGATGCTAGTAAAAGTTGCCGTCTCGGATCTGTTATGGATTCGTAACCCACAGGTTGAAGACCAAATAAAGTAAACTACTTCAGATTAACAGTTCAATCAATATTACATTGATCACAGGTTTCCCTCAGGGCTGTGTTCTGAGTCCTTTGCTGTTCACCTTGTTGATGCATGATTTCATGGCCAAACATGAATCCAACAAAATCAAGTTTGCGGATAATACCACTGTCATAGGTCTTGTCAGAAATGATGAGGAAACAGCTTACAGGGATGAAATGGAGCATATGATAGGCTGGTGCAACAGCAAAAATCTGGTCTTATAAGTAAGCAAGATCAAAGAATTAATAGTGGACTTCAGGGGGATTCAAGAGATACATCAACCTCTGGAAATTATGGAGGTGGCAGTGGAAAGACAAAAAAATACCAAGTTCCTAGGACTGCACATCTCAGATGACCTATCCTGGTCGACTCATATTAGCAACACAGTGAAGAAGGCACAGCAACATCTGCACTTTCTACGGAAACTGAGGAAGGCAAACCTGTCTCAGTCCATCTCAAAGCCTTCTACACGAGGACAATCGAGAGCTCCTCTCAAAAAATATCATAGCTTGGTATGGTAACTTCAAAGCATCTGACCGCAAGGCTCTCCTGAGGGTAATGACGACAGTGGAACAAGTCATTGGTCCCTCACTCCCATCCATGGATGATCTGCATGAAACTCGGTGTGCAGGAAGGGCTAGGAAGATAATGGATGATCCCACCCACCCTGCCCATAGCACATACTTCTGCCTTTCTTTGGGCAGGCAGCATTGCAGCTTACACTGCAAAACATCTAGACTTAAGAGGAGCTTCTTCCCTCTATCCATAAGGACGCTGCCCTTGAATGCCAGACATGACTGCGAATAATTGATCAATATGCTACTTGCTGTGAAGTATCACTATGGCAAACTGCTTAATAAAACGTCTTTATCTGCCGATTTCTGTCTGCCGTGTTTGTCACTCCTACGTTCTTTTGTTGAATTTTATTAGTTGTACGAAATACAGCGACTTAGTCCGAAGCAGAGAATTTTGGTTTACTACTTAATTTTTGTAATGTCAGTATAGAATGTGAATTTATTATTATTTTGTATTTTTAAATAATAGTATGGTCTCAATATTGTCTGCAACAAGGGGAGCATCTCCGTAATACATTTTGGGAAGAATCTTCTGTTCAAAGTGTTGATTTTAGGACCAAAGGACTTTCAAGTGTGAATGATGCAAGTTTTACTTTAAATGGACTAGAATATCACTTTTGCTTAGAGATTAATTTGACTTAAAACAGTACGCTGCTCCAATAATACAAAAAAAAAAAAAAAATTTAAATAAACACACGGGCCTCAACAAGGACTGATGATCATTAAAAGAAACAAGAAGTTATGTACTCACCATAACGTTCGATGTATGCAGTCCCTCTCGCCTCACATTCTTACCCGTGGGTTCGGAGCTGAATGTCGGTTCCGACTCAGCCATACTTTTTAGCTCGAAGTCTTTCTATTGGCTGGGCTAAGATGGTATCACATATGCTGCACTGCTCTCTATCCCCAGATCTAGTTTGCTGCGAGCACCAGCACTCATTCTCCATGCATAACGACACCTAAGGAAAGGAAAAACAAACCAAGAATGAAGGGAACTCTGAAACCAGGCCTAACCTCCAGATCCTGCAGGACGGGGGAATGTGGGGGGGTAAGTAAGAATGCGAGGTACGATGGACTACATACATCGAACGTTATGGTGAGTACATAACTTCTTGATGTTATGCAGTCTAATCTCGCCTATATTCTTACCCGTGGGACAGGGTCCCCAGCACCTAAATCCTGGGAGGCTCAGTGGAAAATACTCCTGCGCACTGTGGAACCAAAGGAAGACCTGCCCCTAGATACTACACCTAACTTGTAATGAGTAACAAAGGTGCGAGGAGATGCCCAAGTAGCCGCAGCAGAAATATCCATAGACAATCTGGCCTGAAAAGCTGTAGATGTAGATACAGACTGGGTAGAGTGAGCCTTCACCCAGGACGGTAATCTTTTTCCCCTGAGGTATAAATGAAAGAAATACAACTGGAAATCCACCTGGACAATGTGACTTTAGAAACAGGAGACCCAATTCTGTTCTCCAAAAATGAAACAAACAACTGATCAGATTTTCTGAGGTCTTTCGTTCTGTGCAAATAAAAATGTAATTGTCTGTGCACATCTGATGAAATTTGAATACTGCCTTGTTTGAGAACTGAGGAAAAAACACTGGCAATTCAATAGATTGGTTAATGTTACTAACTGACGCTACTTTGGGAAGAAAGGAGGGATTTGGTCTGAGAGAAACCCTGTCCTTATGAAAAATCAAATAAGGGGGTTTTGATTGATAAAGCTTAAAGCTCCGAAACGCATCTGGCTGACGTGATGGCTACCAAAAAGACAGTCTTCCAAGTTAAGAATTTTAAATCACAAGTGGTTTCTGGCTCAAAGGTGGGTAAAGTAAGACCCAGTAGAACAAAGTTTAAGTCCCAAGGCATAACAGGTTCTGAGACCGGAGGATGAAGCAACAAAGTGCCCTTCAGGAAAGCTTTATGGAGTCTATGTGCCAATATGCTAGGTTCGTCTGTGACATGAAAGGTAGAAATCGCCAACAACTGGACTTTAATGGTTGCGGCCGCTGAACCCTGGTTAAAAAGCATAGACAGCAACTCCAATACAGACGAAATTGGAGCTGTGTAAGGGTCAATCTTTTTTTGGCATGTGCAAAGATTGAAAACCTCTTCCATTTGCTGTAATAAATCTTCCTAGTTGACAGGCTTATGAGAGGAAGATAGAATATTAACCACTTCCGGCGAAAATTGGTAAAGCATAACTAATGACGGAAGTGGAGTAGCCAGGCTGTCAACCGAAGGGTCCGAAGAGAGGGATGGAGCTGCCCTGACATGTGAGTCAGAAAGTCTGCTTGTGGGTCCAGAATCCAAGGAGCATCCATGAGATAGGGATGGAGAAAGGGGAACCAATTTGACGAGGCCAGTGTAGGGCAATCAGAATCATTTTGCTTCCCAAGGATTGCACTTTCTGAATAACCTTTGACAACAAGGGAACCGGAGGGAAGGCATATAGTTGATCGGAGGGCCAATCGTGAACTAGAGCATCCCTGGGTGACTCCCCCTGAGGGGGGATAAGGGTGAAGTAGCTGCTGCATTTGGCATTGAGGGGGCTGGCAAAAAGGTCGCAGCAAGGCTGGCCCCACTTGCGGAAGATCTGCTCTGCAACTTGACATTTCAGGGACCACTCGTGAGGCATCAGAATAGCTCTGCTTAGCCTGTCTGCTATCACATTGGACTTCCCCAGAATGTGCATTGCTACCAGAAAACGTTGGGAAGACACTGCCCACTGCCACACTTGCATGGCCTCTCTGCAAAGGGGATATCACTTGGTTCCTCCCTGTTTGTTCAGATACCACACCACTGACATATTGTCAGAGTGGATTGCAATAGTCCCGAGAGAAAGAAAACTCTGAAGTGCTTGCAACGCTAGTAGCAAAGCTCTCATCTCCGGGACATTGATATGCAGATGCATCTCGTGCTCTTGCCACGTGCCTTAGACTGTCCTGCCTAGATACTGCCTCCCCCACCCCATCTGGGAGGCATCCGTGGTCACCGTGGCAACCGGGGACGAAGGAATGAAGGGCTTTCTCACACTGAGGTTGTCGGTGTGAAGCCACCAACTGAGATCCTGTTTGCACCTGTTTGTGAGTAGAATAAGGTGAGAAAGTGGAAGACATTGAAGAGACCACTGGGCGAAGAGTAGCCACTGAAGGAGCCTCATATGTAACCTTGCCAGAGGGACTAACATAATCATAGCAACCATTGTCCCCAACAATTGGAGGACCCATCTTGTTTTCACTCTTCTCAGAGGTAGCAAGGCATAAACCTGTTGTTGTAGGACTCTGATTCTTTCCTGTGGTAGAAATGCCCGCATGAGGATAATGTCTAATTCGGCGCCTATAAAAGTGACATGCTGGGCAACAAGGCAGATTTTTCCCGGTGATGCCCAACTGTTGACACAGGTTGATAGTAGCGCCCCTGGTCTGAAGTAGTAGATGCCTGGTGGTGGCAGTAAGGAGCCAGTCATCCAGGTATGGAAACACTTGGAATCCTTGATGTCTCAAGTGAGCAGTCACCACTGCCATGCATTTGGTAAACAACCTGGGGGCTGTGGTGAGACCAAAGGGCAGGGCTCGAAAGTGAAAGTGACCGGCTCCCAGCCGGAAGCGTAGGTGACTTCTGGATGCCCTGTCCACCTTTATGTGGTAGTAAGCATCCTTGAGGTCGATGGAGCACATCCACACTTCTTTTTCCAACAATGGGAGAATAGACTGCAACATGACCATTCTTCGGAACTTGGACTTTTGCACATGGGTGTTCAATCGGCTGAGATCCAAAATGGGTCTCAGGTCCCCTGTCCTTTTCGGCACCAAAAAGAATCTGGAGTAAGTCCCTAATCTGATCTGGTGTGAGGGGACATGTTGGATGGTTCTTTTTCTAGCAGCTTTGAAACTTCTGAATCTGCGTAATCCCTTTGACTGGGTGGAACATCTGGGATTTTCTTGATTGGAGGGGGATTTGACAAGAAGGGAATGACATATCCTCCGGAAATTATTCGCAGAACCCATTGGTCTTGGGTGATATCTTGCCAGGGTATAATGAGATTCGACCCCTGACTGGCTCCAGAAACGCACAGTCAGGCCTCCCATCAGGAGTGGCGGGAGGGAGAACCCCGAAAGGAATCGTGGTCTCCCGAGTTGCGAGGGCCTCCTCTGCCCCTAGGGTGTCGTCTTCCTGAATAACCACCCCCTCCCCTGCCTCTGGAGGGGAGGCTCACCTTGTGCAACTGGAAAAAACCTCTGTGATTTCTTGAACCACATTTTGCCACCCCTCTGGTCCTTGGGATAAGGCCTAGAGGGAAGGGAAAAATGGACTCCAATGACAGACAGAGTTTTCCCCTCTTGCTCGCACCTAGTGAGAGTGTCTTTCCCCTTGGTTCCGAACAAAGAGGAAACATCAAACGGGGCGTCAGTGAATGAAGACTCGAAGGCCTCTGTGAAATGACAAAGGGGCATCCAGGCCTGCCTCCTAAGAGCAACTCCTGAACTTGTTGCCCTACTCGCTCCCTCGGCTGCATAGGAGATCAGCCTCATGGAGGAGTTCACAAAGGAATTGAGGGTAGACATCTGAGCATTGACCTTCTGGGCCACCGCCTCAGAAATGTTACCCGTGAGAGTATCTCCAAGCTCCTTTAGGAGATCTCTCTGGAGCCATGTAAAGTGTGATAAGTAATTTAGTGACCATAAGGTAAAGGTCACTGAAGATAACGCACGCTTCCCGTACCGGTCCATAGTCCTAGGGGGATGGACGTTGGAAGAAGTCTCAGCTAATTCCTTCTGGGTGGCAGCTGCCACCACCATGGCATCCACAGGGACCCCCCTGGATAGAAATTCCTTATCAGGAGGAGCAGACAAAAAATTATTGGGTCTCCTGGGGACTGGTTCCACAGAGTCAGGGGTTTCCCACACCCTTCGACAAACCAAATCCAGAAGCTCGAAGGGTGGAAATACCCAGGAGGCAGAGGGCTGAGCACCAAAGGCCTTCAGGAAGACTGACTCCTCTTCGGAGGGGGCTTTAGATGGCCAGTCACCTCTTTGCTTCAAAATCTCTAGGATGTCAGAGAAAGAAACATCCTCAGAGGATGACTTAGGGGACCCCTCCAATTCCTTGAGGTTGGTGTCTGATATGAGAGACGCATCCTGGGAATCTATGTGCTTCCTCTTGCACATTTTCTTTTTGAGTGGCTCCTCAGGCAAAAACTCTGAGGGGCCCTCAGAAATATGGGACCACTCGTGGGGGTATCCTGAGGCCTTTGGGCTCCTCTGTCCAGAGATAGATGGCGATCAGAGACCTGCACAGTTGTTGTAGGGGACAGAGTGACTGACCCATATGATGCCGCTGATGACCTGGCCAGTGATCTCCTCCCGGATCTGAAGAACGACTAGCATCCGAAGCCGAGACAGGAGTCAGGCTTCCCCGTGCCGAAGCACCGAGAGGGAGACTAGGAGCCGAGTGGTGTCCCGAAGCCTCTCCCTCAGGTCCGACCAATGAATCCTGAGTCCTGAACCCCGTGGATGGTGCCGACATGGTCGGAGCTCACGTCGGAACTGATAAGCCAGGAGGGGCTGTCGGAACTGACCTAGGGACGTCACATGGAGCCGAGCACGTCGGCTCCGAAAGCTGAGATGTGCTCGGAGGAGGAAGTATCGATGTAGGTTGAGGGACTGGCTCCGGAGCCAACTGGGTCAGAGCCGAGAACAATTTAGCCAGTACCGGTGACTGATGAAGTCTCTGCACCACTCTGTCGACATCCACATCTGATAAGGTCCTGGAAGATTTGGAGGATAGGGAAGGAGATCGAGACCTCCTCTCTGAAGGAGACCTGCGAAGAGGAGATACTGGCCTAATGCTAGGAGACCAGCTCCGAACAGGCTCCAAAAAAATTGGAGCCGAAGCAGGTTCCATAACCACTGACACTTACTGTGGCCCCGAGGACAACGGAGCCGAGGATGTCGATGAAGATTTTGCTATTTTCTTAGGCGGCTCCGAGGATACTGATGGAGCTGGGGATCACTTTTTTGCCTTGGAAGATTTTGCCTTAGAGCTGGAAGCACTCTCCAGACCCTCCTCGAAGGAGGGTTTCAGAAGTCCCTTCAAAATCAATTTGTTCTTCCTTTCCTGAAGAACACACGGGCTAAATGCATGACAAAAACTACATGATTCCTGGAGATGAATCGCTCCCAGACAGTACACACAAACAGTGTGCCCATCGGTGATGGACATCTTATAACTGCACTTGGAGCACTTCTTGAAACCCGAGGGCTTATGCTCCTTATTATCTTTGGACATAGTTACCGCAAACAGCAAGTAACTAACTCAAAATTAGACCAATGGTCAAACAGTCACAAGCGGGAACAAGCCAAACAGCAGACAGAACGCCACAAAGACCTCTAACTCAAACGATCCTTAGACACACATACAAGTGGGGAGGACTAATTCCTCTAATTTAAATGGTTTTAGTCCAAGGGAAGGATTTAGCACACAAGGAAAGCAAGGGGACAGACTAGGTCCTCTAACTGAAACAGGCCTAGCCCGTTGGAAACAGCTAGTGGGATACCACAGAATACGCTATTAAAGAACACACAACTTTTCCACAAGACAGTCAAGAACACACACAATAGCTATTAAAATAGCTTTTTTTTTGCAAAAAACTTCTCTGATATAAGAAGAAAAGGGTACTTAGCCACAGCCAAGAGCGAGACCACGTCCGAGCTACACGAGCGGCAAACAAGATCTGGGAATAGAGAGCAGTGCAGCATGGGATAACATCTTAGCCCAGCCAATAGAAAGACTTCGAGGTAAAAAGTATGGCCGAGTCGAAGCCGACATTCGGCTCCGAACCCACGAGTAAGAATGTAGGTGAGATTGGACTATATAACATCTTTGGTTTCTTAAGCTGATTAATATTCTTTAAATCATCCTAAAAAAGAAATTTAACGGATCTTGGATGTTCTCACATAACTGCCTTTAAACAGTGACAGTGCGAGCAAAGAAATAACTTTTGAAATGCAAACTGCAGATCACTAACTTAAACCTCTCTTTGAAAAACTGTCTGAGAATGAAGCTGTTGAAAAAATATTAAGAAACAGTCATGAGCCAAAAAAGAATTTACACCCCCCCCCCCCCCCAATCTGGTTTCTATGGGAATTGCAAAATATCAGCTCATTTAAGATGCAAAGATTTACCACTTAGAAAGACTCTGGTAATGTTCAACATTCTCAGCAAGACACGGGATGCGAATATATGAACCAAGCAGAGAAGACAAAAACTATTTTAAAAATGGCTGGAGATCAGGAAAAAAAAAAGGCCACAAATGACTAGAAAGTTCTAAAATAGCAACACAGGTATGGAATTTTTCTATATCCAGTAAGCTTCTTTGTCAGGATGGTTCAGCGCACAGCTCAAGCAACAGGAGATAGAACTTCATTCTATCACAACAGCAGGCAATAATGAGAAGCAATGGTACAGAGTTCTCTCCACAGACTCTGAGATTAAAGTCCCTTTCATCTAAGCTTATTACACTGTTCATACCTCATAGGTAAATACTAGGCAATCAGTCTGAAGGCTATTAAACACCTAACTAATAAGCAGACAATGACCAAAGGTGAGAATCAAATACCTGTACCTTGTGTCCAAGAGATAAGTACCTTAACCATAATTCCAACCCCCAACTAGCATGGCAATCATCTAACTAGTATAAAGAGTTTATAACGTGTGCCTACCTTCACCTTAAATCTATCTGTGGTTTTACTGGATAAGTGCAAGTTATTTCATAAATGTACTTTGTATATATTACACATCCAAAAAGTGCTCATAGCTATAAGAGAGAATCGTGCTTCTGAAGAATGACTTGAAGAAGAAGGCTTCCTAATGCCTAGGGTCCTATGCCTTTACATATAAATAACAGCGAAGCATGTAATTTATAACAACAACTACTGTTGCTTCTTAATCATATCAATGAAAGCATTGGTTCAAATACCGTAACTAATGCCCTCTTCTAAAAGATGTGTGCAAACAAGCATAAGAGGCCTGTATATATGATGATCAAGCTCATCATATTAAAGTGTATCAAGCCAACATAGGCTAGAAAAACCCTGCGATGATGCCTACTAAGAAACAGTATAATGGTAAGCTATGGGGACCCCTGCCAAGCAACACATATGCTAACCTGGAGTTTATATTGGTGGGAAAAGTCTTTTGTTTGGTCATACATCCTTTAACCAACATCTGCATACTACCACTAATTTTTGAAGTTTTCGGTGTAGAGAGCATTAGATGGTAATACCTTACAACAGCCTTTTAGTAGGCTTAAACCCAAGAGAGATTATCGTATCCTTTTATAACCATCTCATGAAATTAGAAACCTATACTACTTGAACGTGAGATAGAAGCTCTTGCTTTATTTGACATTCAGAGAGGTCTTATAGTTCTAGTGCTAATATGATGAGCTTGGATTCATCATATATACAGGCTCTATTGCTGTTTTGCAGATTGTTTTTTGTCTCTATGACTACTAATATAATTGATTAATTGCATTTGTATGTTTTATGAGCCCTACCAAAGCTTATAATAAGCACAGATTTCATTTTTTTGAATTGATATCTATTCGAAGAAGCATTGCTTGCTCTCATTTCTGTAACCTATGTCCTGCTGATATTCGTGGTGGCTGCTTTCACATTTTTACAGCTATTTCATAAATGACATCTGAATTACTAACTGGCCACTCACAAAAATGATTATCTCAAGACAGTTGTCAAATATGTAAAGCACTCTGGATAACATTGTTTCAACACCTGTTTTTAAAGATTTGTTTTATTCTACATTTTCATTTGATGCAATTACTTTATTTCCATTCATTAATAAAACAAAATTGTATTAAAAGTTTCACTAAGTATAAGAAAAAAGAAGTTATATACTCACCATAACGTTCCATCTGAGTAGTTCTACTACATTTGTCTTCAACTTGTGGGTACGGGATCCATATCGGATCCGAGCCGGCAACTTCATTAGCATCTGCTTCGAGCTACAAGCGCCGCCCCTTACCCATAATACACCACCACTACCTTCCATCCCCCAGATCGAGTTTGCTGCAACTTACACTGAGAACCTGACCTCAAAAACACCATACACACCTAAAACCAGCTAAAAAGCTGTCCATATGGTAAGGCCAGGGGGAAGGAGGTAGGGATGGTTCAAGACAAATGAAGTAGAACTACTCAGATGGAACGTTATAGTGAGTACATAACTTCTTTATCTGAAGATGTTTACTTCATTTTATCTTCAACCTGTGGGACAGAGTCCCCAGCTACTAAAATACCTGGGTGGCCCTCAAGGAAGGACATTCCGGAGCACCGCGGAACCAAAGGATGCTCTCCTTCTAGACATCAAATCTAATTTATAGTGAGAAATAAAGGTATGAGATGAGGACAAAGAAGCCGCAGAACAAATATCGTCCATGAATACTCTCGACCAAAAGGCTGCAGAAGTAGCCATGGACCTAGTAGAGTGAGCTTTAACCTGCCCCGGAGGAGACAAACCTTTATCCTTGTAGATCTAAAGGATCCATAAGGAGATCCACCTAGCAATGATAACCTTGGAGATAGGTTTACCTAAAAAGGGTTTAGAAAAGGACACAAACAAGTGGTCAGATTTATGCAAGGTTCTAGTCCTGTGTAAACAGATTCATAACTGGCTATACACATCCAACAAGTGCAGCTTGTATTCCATTTTGTTTGTAAAATTCGGGAAGAAAACAGGTAAATTGATAGTCGGATTGATGTTAACATATGATGCTACTTTTGGGAGAAAGGAAGGATTGGTGCAAAGGGAAACCCTGTCCTTATGGAAAGTCATGTATGGAACCTTGACAGACAATGCTTGCAGTTCTGAAACCCTCTTAGCATAGGTGATAGCCACTAGAAATGCTTTTTTCCAAGACAAAAACTTAAGGTCTGTGTTTGCTGCAGATTCAAATGGTGGACCGACCAGTGCTTGAAGAACCATAGTAAGGTCCCATGGGGGAATAGGATCTTTGATTGGAGGATGTAAGAGGAAGGTACCTTTGATAAAGGCGTTACACAATCTGGAAGAGGCTAAAGAAGCAGAATTCCTGCCCACATGAAAATGAGAAATGGCAGCTAGTTGAACCTTGACTGTAGCTGAGCTAGCCCCTTGTTGAAAAATATTTGCCAGAAAATCCAGAATAGCCGGAACAGGAGCCGTGAAAGGATGCGACCTATAGTAGCTGGAGAGGGATGGGTGACAGAGAACATCTCTATCTAGAAACAGTATTAGGATCACTGGCGAGGAGTATCCCCACCATATTGAAGGATACTTATCAACTGATAGATGAGTTAGCTAGTCTATCAATACAATGAGCATTCTCCCCTTCCTGTATACTGGCTACCTTGGATGTTAGAAATTTATTTACTTCAATCCCTAATGATTATGGGATTGAAGCTATTAGAGATGTACTGAACAGGACAGAGGGTTTCAATAATGAACAACAGCTACTTATTTGTGCCCTATTAGATACAGTACTCGCAAACAATGTATTTATGTTTCAGGAAGCATTGTATGCACAGAAATGGGGTGTTACTATGGGCACCCCATGTGCAAACTCTTATGCAAACTTGGTGATGCATTGTTGGGAGAAGACTTTCTTATATAACAGTGCATTCTTTCCACACGTGCTTCTCTATAGACGATTTGTGGGTGATATACTTATTGTTTGGAATGATAGCATGGATGGATTGAAAAGTTTTGTAAACTATCTAGAGACAACTACTGACTTTTTAAGTTTTACCATGGAGTCATCCTATCAAAAGATTGATTTTCTAGACATAACTATTTCCAAAGACCAAATGGGTCAGGTTTCTACTTCTCTATATAGAAAGCCATGTTGGAGAAATGCACTGTTACATTACAGCAGTATGCACCCCCGGTTTGTTTTTTCTAATATAGTAAACAGCCAGTATACAAGGATTATTAATATTTGTAAGAATAATACGGATATGTATGAACAACCTGATACCATGGAAAGGTTATTTCAGGAGAGAGGCTATACTAACACCTTGACAAGAGTAATGAAGAGGTCGGTGCTAAATTTACCAAATTATGATGGGACTAGATATCATACTGTCCCTAGTAGTTCTAGGGAAGTCTCCAGTGAAAATAGGGATTATAGAGGTAATCTTGATTGTGTTAAGATACCTTTTGTAACTAGGTATACAAATGACAATAAAAACAAAGTTAACATCATAAAACGGAATTGGGATGTTTTAACAGTGGATTCTTCTATCTCCAGTTTGCTAGGAGAAACACCAAGGTTTAGATATAGGAATAGTAAAAATCTTAAAAGATTGCTCTGTATAGAGAGAACGCACACAGAACAACAACAAAAAATATGTAGGGAATTATCACGGTTAGGCACCTTTCCATGTAACAAATGCAATATATGTAAGTACATTGTTGATATACAACAATTCACCCACCCTTCTTTGAATTATACATTTATACCCAAGTTTTCTGCAACCTGCAATAGTATGAACCTTGTTTATTTGGCTACATGCACGAAATGCATGGCATTTTATGTAGGTATGACGTCCAGGAAGTTAAAGGTCAGGATGTGCAATCATGCATACGATATTAGGAAAATGAATCAACTCAATGCATTAGCCAAGCATATAGCAATATACATAGACCATAATTTTAAGTTCGGAGTATTGCAAATGGTTAACAACAATAAGCGGGGTGGTGACAAGATGAATTATCTGGGGTCGGAGGAGTTATGCTGGATTTTTAGATTAAGAGCACATATAAAACCAGGCCTTAATCAATTTGTTAGCATCAAATTTGCATTAGCTGTATGCAGATAGCTAGATTTGAATAGTGATACCTTAATTAAGCTACTATATTATACTATTTTATATATAATATTGTATTATTGATATATGTATATGTGAAGATTCTATTCTATGTTATTTCGTATTTCAATTAATTTTCTTTTTACAGATGTTTTATTTATTAACACGATATATGCATATATAAGTGATTCTTTACTAGTAATTTATTTTAAGGTTTTAGGCTAATAGTATGATTTATTACCTTCTATTTTTAAAGGCTGTAAAATTAGGTCTCAGTATGATGTGAGAGTGTTATAAAACTGATGGCTTTAGTTACTGGGAACCCTACAATTTTCTGATGGGTTCACTGATTAATTGAATGTGTTAATCAATTAATTTATGATGTAACAGGATGTATATATACCTCTTGAGAGTAGTTGGTTTTAAAATCTGATGAAGCGTGCCTGGTAGCACGTGAAAGTGCTCATTTATAAGTTTGGAATAAACTCTGTGCATGTTCTACATTTGTTTTGTGGTGGTCTTCTCCTGCTGTAATTGGATATTTGAAGTTTTATCTCTGGAAGCAGACCTTTGGACGGCAGCAGTACTTCTGTTTTTTTATATTTACGCTCTTATTTGGTAACTGCAGCCCTCACACAATGGATACACCTGCTATAAAGCTTGATTATAATCCTGAAGGGGTCAATCTTAATCAGAAATGGAATGACATTTTTGAACAACGAAGTAATCCACTCCTGAATTTGGAATTGCATCATTCTTATTCACCTTCATACACAGGTACTGTTGAAAATCTTAATGAGTTTAATAACAGCCTCAGAGAACTTGAAAATGATTTATACAAGTTACAAAGATTAATTTGACAGAGGAGACACATGGAGGCAAGTCTGCATTTCCATATAATCCCCAGAGGCATGCGGGTGCTCTGCATGCTGAGGTATGGAGATACTCATCCGGAACTGCTGAAGAAATGGCAGCAGTTAAATTTAGACTTAGGTAACAGCTACATGAAGCTCCTTATAGATTATTTTTCACCTACTGAATCTGATTTGACTGTAAGAGTAGAGGCTTTGAATAAAGATCTATGTACACGTTATAAAGGTGAGATTTTTGAGAGACAAATTGACAGTATGTATGCACAGGTCGCAATGTATAGCAACGAATTACAACAGGTGAAATATAGAAAATTACAACGTGACTATAGAGACTTTACATCTGGTCACGTATTTGTTTGTCCGAGAAACCATCAATTTAATAATGTGGAAAGTCAATCTGTACATATTCCATAGGATACTTGTGGAAATGAACATTTGATTGAAACTGTTGCCCCTTTAAATGATACTCAGATCCATCGCAATGATAATGTGAATGAAGCAGGTATGGCGATGATGTCATCAAGCGGAGGTTTTGAATCTGGTACCTCCGAAGCGACAGCTACACCATCGCCGAATCAGCAGGCCTTAACTGTTCCCAGAGATCTTAATATGATGGGGGCAAGATCCAAGATTCCAGGCAGGAACCTGGAACATTTTTTACCCTTCCCTATGCAGCATCGGGGAACATCGAATACCAGATCAAGCAGCAGAGGCCGGAGAAAGTGGAAGTTCTCAGGAGAGAATGTAGAGGTAAGACGACGGACAAAGAACTAAATCAGCTTGTATTTAATTTCTCAAGCTATGAACTTAATCAAACTGACTACTCATTGCTGAATAAGGGACTTTCTTTTATCCCTTCGCAAGGCAGCAGCCTTAGTGAACTAATGACTGATTTAAGACTCTTTGGACATAATGTCTTGCTGAAATTGTTGTTTGGTGATGATAACCGCTCAGGGACACTATTTGTTTATAGATTTAAACATAAGAGTACCTTTTCACCTACTACACCTACTAATGTAGAATGCTTCATACGAATGTGTGAGAGAGATTTTTATATGTATTTTTTGCAGTCAAAACATAAATGCCTATATTTTAATTTAAACAAGGGAGAACGACAGTCCCTATTATGCCTGTCCCGCAATTCTGAACTTACTATAAAACCCGCAGATAAGGGAGGGGGTGTAGTGTTGCTAGATACCTGTGCATATAATGCTGCATGTTAGAGATGCTTAAAGACATGAATACATATGCTGAGATAAGCCAAGATACACTTGTAAGAATAATAAGGAAAGTTTATGATGATCTATACGATTTGTTAATGTGTAGACAGATAACCCAAGAACTTTATAAATATTTCATGGTTGATTTTCCATTGACTCCTTACATAAAAGGCTTACCTAAGGTACATAAGAACGTTACACCCCCACCCCAATGCGACCTATAGTAGCTGGAGAGGGATGGGTGACAAAGAACATCTCTAACTATCTAGAAACAGTATTAGGACCACTGGCTAGGAGTATCCCCACCATATTGAAGGATACTTATCAATTGATAGATGAGTTAGCTAGTATATCAGTACAACGAGCATTCTCCCCTTCCTGTATACTGGCTACCTTGGATGTTAGAAATGTATTTACTTCAATCCCTAATGATTATGGGATTGAAGCTATTAGAGATGTACTGAACAGGACAGAGGGTTTCAATAATGACAGCTACTTATTTGTGCCCTATTAGATACAGTACTGCCAAACAATGTATTTATGTTTCAGGAAGCATTGTATGCACAGAAATGGGGTGTCGCTATGGGCACCCCATGTGCAAACTCTTATGCAAACTTGGTGATGCATTGTTGGGAGAAGACTTTCTTATATAACAGTGCATTCTTTCCACACGTGCTTCTCTATAGACGATTTGTGGATGATATACTTATTGTTTGGAATGATAGCATGGATGGATTGAAAAGTTTTGTAAACTATCTAGAGACAACTACTGACTTTTTAAGTTTTAACATGGAGTCATCCTATCAAAAGATTGATTTTCTAGACATAACTATTTCCAAAGACCAAATGGGTCAGGTTTCTACTTCTCTATACAGAAAGCCATGTTGGAGAAATGCACTGTTACATTACAGCAGTATGCATCCCCGGTTTGTTTTTTCTAATATAGTAAACAGCCAGTATACAAGGATTATTAATATTTGTAAGAATAATACGGATATGTATGAACAACTTGATACCATGGAAAGGTTATTTCAGGAGAGAGGCTATACTTAACACCTTGACAAGAGCAATGAAGAGGTCGGTCCTAAATTTACCAAATTATGATGGGACTAGATATCATACTGTCCCTAGTAGTTCTAGGGAAGTCTCCAGTGAAAATAGGGATTATAGAGGTAATCTTGATTGTGTTAAGATACCTTTTGTAACTAGGTATACAAACGACAATAAAAACATAGTTAACATCATAAAACAGAATTGGGATGTTTTAACCGTGGATACTTCTATCTCCAGTTTGGTAGGAGAAACACCAAGGTTTAGATATAGGAATAGTAAAAATCTTAAAAGATTGCCCTGTATAGAGAGAACGCACACAGAACAACAACAAAAAATATGTAGGGAATTATCACGGTTAGGCACCTTTCCTTGTAACAAATGCAATATGTATAAGTACATTGTTGATATACAACAATTCACCCACCCTTCTTTGAATTATACATTTATACCCAAGTTTTGTGCAACCTGCAATAGTATGAACCTTGTTTATTTGGCTACATGCACGAAATGCATGGCATTTTATGTAGGTATGATGTCCAGGAAGTTAAAGGACAGGATGTACAATCATGCATACGATATTAGGAAAATGAATCAACTCAATGCATTAGCCAAGCATATAGCAATATACATAGACCATAAATTTAAGTTCAGAGTATTTCAAATGGTTAACAACAATAAGCGGGGTGGTGACAAGATGAATTATCTGGAGTCGGTGGAGTTATGCTGGATTTTTAGATTAAGAGCACATACAGAACCAGGCCTTAATCAATTTGTTAGCATCAAATCTGCATTAGCTGCACGCAGATAGCTAGATTTGAATAGTGATATCTTAATTAAGCTATTATATTATACTATTTTATATATAATATTGTATTATTGATATATGTATATGTGAAGATTCTATTCTATGTTATTTCATATTTCAATTAATTTTCTTTTTACAGATGTTTTATTTATTAATACGATATATGCATATATAAGTGATTCTTTACTAGTAATTTATTTTAAGGTTTTAGGCTAAAAGTATGATTTATTACCTTCTATTTTTAAAGGCTGTAAAAATAGGTCTCAGTATGATGTGAGAGTGTTATAAAACTGATGGCTTTAGTTACTGGGAACCCTACAATTTTCTGATGGGTTCACTGATTAATTGAATATGTTAATCAATTAATTTATGATGTAACAGGATGTATATATACCTCTTGAGAGTAGTTGGTTTTAAAATCGGATGAAGCGTGCCTGGTAGCACGTGAAAGTGCTCATTTCTACATTTGGAATAAACTCTGTGAATGTTCTACATTTGTTTTGTGGTGGTCTTCTCCTGCTGTGTTTGGATATTTGAAGCCATGAAAGGATGTAAACTCCTTTGAGAAGCCCAAAAGGAAAAACGTTTCCATTTGCTACGATAAACCTTCCTGGTGGACGACTTATGAGTTGCCACCAGAATAGACCTGACTGAAGAAGACAATCCAGGTGTCCTAGCAATTAAGGGGACTGGAGCAGCCAAGCTGTGAGCCTCAGACTGTCCAGATTTGGATGAGGGACCCTCAAGGGGTGTTAAATGAAATCCTGAATGGGATGCAAGATCCAAGGCGGAGCTAGCAGATGAGACCAAAGGGAAACAATACCTGGTGAGGCCAAAACGGGGCAAT
Organism: Protopterus annectens; assembly: GCF_019279795.1. Classification (NCBI taxonomy): domain Eukaryota; kingdom Metazoa; phylum Chordata; order Ceratodontiformes; family Protopteridae; genus Protopterus; species Protopterus annectens. The sequence goes on from NC_056725.1 coordinate 1,511,193,958, forward strand.
GAGGATCAATTTGCTCCCCAGTCGGCAAGCTTTCTGTAGAAACTTCGGAATAAGGTGTAGAGGAGGGTAAGCATACAGAAGACTGGGAGGCCAAGCATGGACTAGGGGTGTCCAACCTTTTCAGTTGCAAGGGCCGCATTGAGTCAACAGAAATGGTCTGGGGGCAAACGGCAAGTGAGGACCAAAAAAAAAAAAAAATGACGCGTCATAAACTAAAGGTACGACATACCACTTGCTATACTGCCCCTCTGCAAAGAATGAAGTGAACCTCCAAAACAAGGAGGCTATACATCAACATAAAGTAATAAGCTGGAGGATGGCTGGGATATCTTTCTTAACAAGTAGGTTCACACATGCACTTAAGAAAAATGAGGAAAGACAGCCTTCTGTTGAAGTGATGGCCTCCTACTGCTGTGGCTGAGCCCAGATCTGAATCTTAGAATTGTGATTTTTATGGTCTTTTAGAATACAAATCTTCTACCAATGGGGGCAGACAGAACTTCTTCTGCCAGAACCATAAAAAGTCCTAGATTTTTTAGAATTTAGACTGTTAAATGAGAGCTACTTTTTTAACTTAAAGAAGACTGAATATAACTGCAGTGCATCTAATTGTCTGGCATATAACAAATTGCTAACTGTACAGATCTTGCAAGTAAAGACATGGAACTCTTCTGTATTCTCAAGATCTGAAACTAGATATATAGAAAGTAATGAACTATATTCAATATGAGGTCTGACCAAGTTTCAGTATAGAGATAACAGTACCTACATTCAATATAAGGTCTGATTGTGCTTCAGTAGAGAGATAACAGTACCTCTGTAGTCCTAGTAGCAACAGTCCTAAATCCAGAATCATTAATTCCCACACCTTTTTTTGTTAAATAAATTAAAGCATGACCACTAAAGAACATTTCAGAGAACATTATCCCAAAGTCCAGGGATGATGCTTTTGGGCTCACTCTTTCGCTATTACACATTTCACCAATATGGAAAAAACTAATGAGATTAACAGCTTCACATACTGCAACTGCATTATTCACACCTGTCTACATTACCTCACCAGATGTGTGACGCCATGTTGAATAAGCAGGCAGAAAGTGACGGAGTAAAACTGGAGACTATAAATGTAAAGCACAATAAATGAAATGCAATCATGTTTACAGTGCTTGTTGACTGCAGAGCCCATAAATTATAAGGAATTCATGCTTTAAAATAGCATTGATCTCCATGAAGACATCGATAGCAGACAAGGTTATCAATGGCTAAAACAAGTGATGCACCTCAGAATATGAAGCGGTACCTTACTGTCAATACTACCTGCCTGAACTGTAGCACTCTCCCACTGTAAACACATAGCTCTCCACTTATAATTAATGTTACTGCACACCTACATGAACTACTGAGATCTAGTAATTTTTCCAAGTGCTTAATGTTTCAATTATTGTTCCTGGTATTGTAAAACATGGACATTTGTCCCAGCTAACATCTGAAATTGTTTTTTAGTGTAGCTAACTTACTCTGTAAATAAAAATGAAAATTATAACTTACAAATGGAAAAACAAATGGTCACATCAAAGACTGATGGGTTCTGTGAAAAAGGAGAACAGCACACGGAAGCAAGCCAGAACAGTGTTCATCAGTACTGTAGTATATTACAGCAGGAGAATAACATTACGAAAGTATGTGCAGCATGTTAACATGTCAGCTCCATCACAATTTAAAAATGCATAGCAGCAATCCAGCTTCTTTCAAGAGGTACTTAGCAATGGGCAAGTTGTGTTAATTTGTGTTGGGTTACAGCAATGGACAGGTTGAGTTAATATGCATTGGGTCACACAAAAAAACATGCAGACAAGGCAGTGAAGAAAAAAAACAAAACGGATCCAAGTTTTTTTTGTTAACTCATATCCAAGTTTGTCTCGTTATTGACTTACAGAAGCACAGACATTTATGCCAGGTATGCACAACTATCACTTCCCAGTCTGCCCATCTCCTCATGTATTGGATAAGCCATCAATCTTAACAGTCTACTCTAGGTCCAATATTAAGCATCCTTCAGTCAACTATAATTATATAGCTTAGCTTACCTTTTACTGCTGTAGAATAGATGTTGTAGTAGTCAGTAAAATAAATCCACTTTCTTCGCCGCGATCTCACTCCTTCCTTCACCGCAAATGAAAAAAAACGACCGAACGGTGTTTTCGAGCATGCGCATACCAGCAGAAAGACGCTGGTATGAAAAAAATGTGAAAAAAAGAAAGCTGGCGCATGCGCAGAACAGCAGAAGTACGCGGACGTGTAAACACACGGAAAAAAAGTTAAATTTCAATTAAATTTAAATTTAAGGGTCGCGGGCTGCATGGAAGAGCTCTGAGGGCCGCATGTGGCCCGCGGGCCGCGGGTTGGACACTCCTGGACTACAGCATTTCTGGGGGACTCCCTCAGCAGGGGGTTCAGAGCGAAGACCTCGCTGCACTTCACGTTGGAAGGAGATGCAAAGAGATTGCAGCAAGGCCGACCCCACTCTAGAAAGATCTGCTCTGCTACTGAAGGATTCAGGACCCTCGTAAGGCATCAGAATTGTCCAGCTTAGTCTGTCTGCTAGAATGTTGGACTGTCCCAGAATATGCATTGCTATCAGAAAATGACTGGTGGAGGATCACCCATTCCCAAACTCTCATAACGACAAAGGGAGTAAGATCTGGTCCCTCCGTTTGTTGATATACCAAACTACTGACATGTTATCTGACTGGATTGCAATGGTTCCCAGTGGTAGAAAGGCATGAAAGGCCTGCAACGCTAAAAGGACCACCCTCATCTCCAGAACGTTTATATGCAAACTGGTCTTGATAGGGGACCACATGCCTTGGACTGTCCTTCCTGAACAATGCCCCCCCCTCCAGTTGGGAGGCGTCCGAGGTCAATGTGGCTTGGGCAGGAGCTGGAAAAAAAGGTCATCCCTCCAGAATTTCCAAAGAATGCATCCACCAAAGAAGGGATGACCTGCAGACTCGGCTGAGGTGTACTGGATGCGACAATGGAAGCTCCAGCAGGGACCATTGCACTGCTAGAGTCCACTGTAGTACTCGCATATGTAATCGAGCACACAAAAGAAGTGTTATGGTCACTGCCATAGAACCTAGGGCCCTCAAAACCAATTCTGCTGAGGGAAGGTGAGAACGGTAAATGAAGGTGACATGCATCCTTAGGTTTCAAACTCTCTCCGTGGCCAGGAAGATTTTTGTCTGTAGTGTGTCTATCCATGACCCTATGTATTCTATCACCTGGACAGGATTCAGAAGAGATTTGGCTGTGTTGATTGTAATTCCTAAGTGGAGTGCAAGCTTTAGGAAATAATCTCTGGTCCAACAAAGTAGAAGCTTGGTGGGAGCAGTAAGGAGCCAATCGTCCAGGTAAGGGTATACCTGAATCCCCTGATGCCTCAGGTGAGCCGCTACTACTGCCATCACTTTGGTGAACACCCTGGGGGCTGCGGTGAGACTAAAGGGTAGGTCTCGGAACTGATAATGATTGGCTCCTAGCCAGAAGCAGAGGAACCCTCCTGGAGCTTCTGTGCATCTTTATGTGATAGTAAGCATCTTGGAGGTTGAACGAGCGCATCCAGTCGCTCTCTTGCAGGTACGGTAAGATGGACTGTAAGGTGACCATCTGGAACTTTTCTTTGGCAACTGACAGGTTCAGAGTAGATAGGTCCAAAATGGGCCATAAGTCCCCCATTTTCTTTGGCACCAAAAAGAACCTGGAGTAGATGCCCGATCCGGACTGATCTGGGTGGACGGGTTTGATGGCTTGTTTCTCTAACAGCTTGGAGATTTCTAGTGCTGCTGCCTCCCTTTGCATGGGTGGTATGTCCGGGAAAATGTTTGAAAGGTGTGGGAAGAACCACAAAAGGGATTGAACAGCCTCTGGAAATTATCTGAAGCACCCAATGGTCTGATAACACAGACTCCCATGCCACCAGGTGCAATGACAGGCGACCTGTTGAGCAGTCGGTCAACCCCTCAGGGTTGCTGAGCGGGCCTGTCCGAGAAAGGTTCTCAAGACCCAAAATTCCACGGACCCCATCTGCCTCTGGGCTGGCATCTATCCTGTCCATCTCTGCCTCTAAGTAAGAAGAGCCCTGAGTGTCCCAGGAATATTGAGACTTCCGGAACCACATCTTCTTTTGCCCTCGCTGATTCAGGGAAAAAGATCTTTGAGAGTTTGAGAAGTGGATTCCGAGGGCAGACAGTGTCTTCCTGTCTTTCTCACTCTGGACCAGTGTGTCTCGGTCTTACCAAAAAGGGTAGAACTGTCATAAGGGGCATTCGCAAAAGATGCCTTGAAGGGTTCAGTAAACTGACAATCTGAGCCAGGCATTATGCCACATGGACATGCCGGACCCAGCCGCCCTAGCCGCTCCTTCAGTAGCATGTGAGAGGAGTCGCATGGACGTGTGTGGAACTACTGTCAAGGTAGCCATCCTCGTGGAGAATGTGGCTCTGTCCTCCTGTGACATGGACTTTGGGGGAGACTCAGCCAGTTCCATAACTAGATTGCACTGTAGTCTAGTAACGTGGGCCAAACAGTTCAGCACCCTGATAGAAAAGGTCGCTGATGCATAAACCTGCTTCCCTAGGTGGTCCATCATCCTAGACTCACGACCAGGGGGATGGACCGAGGAACTCTTCTGGACTAGTTCCTTTTTGGTGGCGGCTACTACCACCATAGAGTCTTCAGGGGACCCTTTATTCCACGCTGGTCTGTCTGTAGAGGGACTCAAAATTTTGCCTAGGCATTTAGGGATTGTTCCACAGTGTTCGGCTCCTTCCAAGCCCGCGAGGTGACCAAGTCCACCAAGAGATCTGCAAGAGGGGACACCCAGGAAGTAGATGGGCCCATGCCAAAAGCCTCCAGGAACACGGATTTGTCCGAGGAAGGTTTTGGGGCAGACCAACCTCCCCACTGGCGTACGTTTCCATGATGTCTCCAAAGGAGACATCCTTGGGAGGAGATCTGTGGGAACCTTCCCCATCATCCAAATCCATGTCCTCAGTGAGTGACTCGGGGGAGCCAAAGTGCCTCCTCTTGTACGTATGCTTGCAAGGTACCTCTCCGGTGGGGCTTTCTGGAAGGAACTCGCAAATTACTTGTTCCTCAGGGGGAAACACCTGGGGCTCTTTGAGCACAGTCTGTCCCTCTGGTAAAATGATGGGATTTGTAAACAAAGCAGAGGGAGTCAGGGCGGAGTCCGAAGATATATTCAGGGGCCTCGATCCAGTGGAGAAAACCCTTTCTACAATGCCGAACGCTGAGGGAGAACGAGCTTCCTGGGACACCAGTAAGGGAACTGCTCTCCCCGGATCCGACACGAGAATCAAAGTTGGGCCAGAAGCAGATGGCGATCCAAGGGGGGGAACTTGACACGACAACGTCGAGCCGATGGAAAAAGTTCCAACCCCTCAGATCCGACACCCAGGTTCCAGCTCCGAGAGCCACTCGGATCCAAACTGGTCAGATCCGACACACTGCAGGCAGCTGCCGGCATCGAGGAGACAGGTACCGTCTGCGCCGACCCCCTGACTAAGGCCATCCTCGTATCCATGTACTCTGATCAGTCAGATCGGAGAAGGAGATATTGGTGTAAAGAAGGAAGTGAGCGCCCTCCTCCAGAGGGAGAGGGGGCTGGCAAGACTCCCATCTGAATCTGTGTGCGAATGAACCTCCACATTATTTTATCCATGTCAACTTCAGAGAGGCCACAGGTGGACCAAGACGAAGCCACTGACTTCGATCTGGCGGGTCGAGGAACCAAGGCTCTAGAGGTTGATCAGGACTCCTCCGGCTCCATGGAAAATCTAGGAGATCGGAGCCAAGGGGAGTCACGGTGCCTAGACTGACTCTTAGCGGGAGTTCCTGATGGAGCTGAACGGTCCGGGGACCTCTTTCCTTTTTCTGGATGGTGTTCTCTCTCCTTCTCTCTTCCTTTTCTGTGCTCCGCTTCTGCAGGCTTAAAAGTAGGAGGGTAACTCCCAGTCTGGGAGGGAGGGAGGGAGAAGGAAGGACAAGAGTAGAAGGAGAGGTGGCCACAGCAACAGCTGTGACTGAAAGAAGAGGAGGCGGCTGCCTCCATAGAAGGTAGCAGGCCCTTCAAAGCTAACTTGGCCCACCGATCCTTGAGGGGCATGGGTTAAAACCCGAGCAAATAGAACAGTCTGTGTTTAAATGGGCCACACCCAAACACAGCACGCAAAGAGTGTGGCCATAAGCAGGTGACAATTTGTGGCCACACTCAGTGAATCTCTTAAACACTTGCTTGGGAAGATCTGCCATGTCCCATCATAAGAGTAAACTTTTAAGCCAATTTAAACAAGTTATTTAAACTAGTTTTCACAACACAAGCCACTCACCACACACTCAGACAAGCACACAGAAGGCTGAGGGGTGGGGACAACTATACACTAAACTACCTAACTACCTAAAAGCTAAGAAAAAATGCTTTAACTCGACGAACCAGCGAGGAGAGGAGGACAGGGAACCTATACTAACAAGTACACACACTACAAAAATGCTAATAAAGACAGAAAACCCAACTCACAACTTGGAGCTCAGAATCATGATGCTTAGGCTAGCCACGGCAAATGAAATATGTGGGTTGGAAGGTAGTGGTGGTGTATTATGGGTAAGGGGATGAGCTTGGAGCAGATGCCAGTGAAGTTGCCGGCTCGGATCTGATATGGATCCGGTACCCACAGGTTGAAGATCAAATGAGGTAAACTACTTCAGATTTTAAAGTTAACTTCAATTTAGTGAAAAAATGTGAAGTTTAACAAAAATTGCATGCAGTCATTCTTTCAGCTGATCTTTCTTTTTTCTAATTTTGTAATTTGTGGGGGGAGGGGGGGTTATGGACACTGACTTTTATAAAATTATGGGGCTATCTCTACCTGAGCAAGACATTAAGTATGGCTGCCTCAGCTCATCACTCCTGAGAGAGAACAACAATACAGAGAAGGTGCAGGAAAATAAATAAATAAATAAATAAAAAATATTAATCACAATAAATATTTACAATACACAGCTAAATAATAACACATTCTTATAATAAATACTTGTATTCAAATCTGTATTCATACCCCTACTTGTAATGTGTTAAATAAAATCATATTTATTTTTATTGTAAGGTATATCATAATACAAACCTCTTCTTGTACATAACAGAAAAAAAAGCTTATAATTTGGATTATGTTCATATAAAAATGCTGACCCACTGAACTAGGGGCAAATAATTTAGTATATCTCTGATATGTTTTTGGATGCTTGTCCTAACATGCCTAGTGGTCTGTTCAGGACATTGAGTGCGTATACAATAGCTGCTTATAACAATTAAAGTTCCCCATAACTATAATATTATGGTCATTAATATTTTTCAAAAAAGGAATGTTCATGATAGTGACAAATATGGTGTCCCCTACATCAGGCTAAGTTCTTAGTACAAGGCTGCATACAGGAATTCCCTTAGCTCAGTTGACTTGTCAGTTAATCTGGGCATGTTTTTAAGTGATGAAATTTCAAACCAATCTGTGCTTAACTTAACTAGCAACCCACTGCTACTTGGAGTCTTTCCTCTTGCAGATTCATGTAGATCCAGCAAAGGTTGTTTTCGACGAATGCAAATAAACTGAAACCAGTCCACTGAAACTACCTTCAGCAAACACTGAAACATGGGAGAAGACACTTCAGTACCCCCAGAATTATATTTACCAGCTCAGAGTTTGCACACCAGTGGAGAAAGAGGCAATCCCTACTTTCATCGAAGGTGGTTTCTGTGAACTGGCTTTAGTTTCTTTGTGTTTGGTGAAATCTCCTTTGACAGACTGACATGCTTTCCCTGTTGCTTGTCCTTTTACAGTCTCCATTAATTCCATAGGTCCATTAAAACATCAGCTCACCAGTACTACACTCCAGGTGCAATGCACGAGTCTGACATTGCCACTGCATGAAGCTTACTTCCTTAATTTAATATTAATGCTCAGTGGAAATATAACTGTATTTACTAGTGGTCTTGACTTAAATCTGTAAGAGCAACAGGTATATTATGTTGACTAGTTTAATATCTGAAACAGATGCAAAACTCATTACTCAAATGTATGTTCCCACAAATTTTCCATTCCATGCTACATGACTGAACCTAGGGCACATTTGTTATCACAATCCAGTCTCACAAGTATACAGCACTGCGCTGTTCCAAGAAATAAATACATATTATAAATAATAATACAGCTAGCTCCCATGTAACCCATGACTACTACATAGCATATACTTCCATCAAACAAAACATTCCCCATTTTTGAGGTAAAGGTTCTTGAAATTCATAGGGTCACTCCTCTTGTATGTGACCCAACAAATGAAGACAGCTCTAATCAATATATTTTTATTGATATTAGGATTATACTCAAGATCATCTAAGTATGTTGCTTCTAGTGTAACTGCAAAGGTCTGAATCCTTTAAAATAAGTAAAAGTATAAGTTTTATAACTGGTTTAGTTAATCCATTACCATTCCATGCTACAAAATGCATCACCCATCTTAAGAAGACAGCACAGCAAACATAATACACAACTAGTTACAACTAATTTAAATTAACAAATTTCAACTGAATAACTCATCAGTCAAAATCTTAAGTGAAATTCTGTCAGTAAGCACAAAATACAAACTTTCCTGTTTCCTTATCAAATGATAAACAAAAAGGCTAGGTGCATCATAAAATCCCCCCAGTTGCCCCAATTAAACAACATGAAAATATTTAAAAGGACTTTAGACCATTCATAATAATCCAGCATTATTTCATTTTCCATCTAGCCTTTGCTCAAATAACAGTCGTACTTCTGATCTGTCATAATACTACATAGCCAGTGCAGATGAGGGAACCCCTTCCCCCCACCCCAAGCATCACCACAAACATGCAATAGGCATAAGTGCTCATAAGTTTACCATTTCCCACTATAACATTCACGACTGGATTACTAACACATTACAGTGAAAGAAAACAGTTAGTTTAGCAGTATAACACAAACATCCACTAATGTTCAATTAAATCAAATATATAATCTCCATCTACGCTTCATCAAGCCTGCTTTGCTGCAATATGCACACTTCTCTCTCACTGTGTCCTATGTATTCTAAAATTCACTTCTAACCAGTTTTGCTAAATATTTTGGATTTAAGTACCCCCTCTGCCTCACTGTTTTTAATGTCTGCAGTTAAGTTTGACCCATCCTGTCTTTTAGGATCATACTCATGAATAACCCACAGTGCAATCTGCAAATTTCTGGAAGTCTTAAATCCACCATAATAGCTTACCCAAAACACAAATGGATAATGCATATGAAAACTGAAGCTTTTTCAATCAATATGCCCTCATAGCGCTCACATAATTCTGTCTTTATCATCCAGTAAATGAATTATAACCATCATTAATCACTATCAAAGTACATTTATCACCAATTTTATACAGTGTCCCTGGGTGCCAAAGCAGAGATAAGTTCTGATCATTTACCGTATAAGTTTTAAATGTCACTATCATATATCTTGGACATTTCATCACTTCAAATCCTTCAGGTACAAAACCTCTGTTAGCTCTCTTAAGTTTTACTTGCACAGCACGTAAACCAGTACAACTTGAATATTTACTAATCCGGTATTCCAATAATGTGTGTATTCTTGAGGCACACCCTCTTTTCAAAGTCCACCTGCTTTTGCCCTAATTCTTTTAACTCAGTAACCACAGTTCTCTTCTGAAATGACTCAACAGCATTCAAGTATGAGTTCATGGCTTCCACCATCTCATCCTCTTACTCTGCGGTTTCTGCTATGTAAGCTACAAGCTCTTACTTACTTTCTGAAGTTTACTTTTAACCATTGCCATCATTTTTTACAAATCAGTCTCACTTCTACCATAAAATCCTACAGCTAGATTTTTACTAACACCCATTGGTTGATCATCATTCACCATACTGTCTGGCTTCATCTCTGACAACCGTTGCACTCCCAGATTTTTTTCTCATTCTCTTCTAGATTTTACCAGTTCTAGTCATGAAACTGATTTATTCTCTATTTCCTGCTAACAAAAAAGTGTTCCAAATTTACAGTGTTGCAGACACAAGAATAACAATTTACTCATGTAGTGATTAAGGAATACCTCCAATCTTCTCTGAGTTGTTATCATCAAAATCTGTGCAATAAAGATATGTAATGTCTACTGTGTCTGCTTGCTCAAGGGTAATGTAAACCTTTCAGCATAAAATTCAGGTACCAGAAAGGAGCTATCTGTCTTTCTGGTAGCCTCGAGTGCAGCACTCCTTTAAGGAAATCAATAACAAAAGGATTTAATGATTAAGCAAAAGAGGACCAGAGGATAACAATGCAGAAATATGAATCCCGACTAATGAGTAGGCAAGACTGTCTTCAAAACATGATAGAAACAGCAAAAATGACTTTGAATTGGGCTACACAAAGCATCCAAAATCTTGGCAAGCTGCCCCAAATGCACACGTCTTCCATTTCAAAGATATGATGCCCTTGAATGATGTATGAGTTTCTTTAAGTGAGTTAATCAGTTTTACAGAACACAAGCTGTTGTGCAGAATTAAGGTAGTTTACAGACTTAAAGGTTTACAGATCTGAGAGCTGAATGAAATACTTTACGCTGTTGATATGCCAGCAGATTCTTCTGTTGAGGAAACTACCAAGGTGACTGAGTGGTCATCTAAATTTGGACAAAAATCTATGGCTGCCTGAACTATGCTGAAGTTATGGGAATTAGTCTTGTTTGATTTGAAAACAGCCTGCTGAATCTGTGGTATATGTAAGAAAGATTACATCAGTTCTGAATCCAGGTACAGGGAAAACATCCCGTTTCCAAACTGTGTGATGCTGAAGGACACAGCAAAATGCTGGAGATGATTGTTCAGATGAGTAGCAAATAAGTCCACCTCTGGCATGCCAAAAAGTTTTACTATTTGATGAAAAACTGCAGGATCCAGTTGTCAGTCATGAGCTGGTGACATCTACTTGCTGAGGATATTTGCCAGAAAACTCCCCTAAGCTTGACAATAAACTGAAGACAGAGGTCTGTACTGAACTACCCAGTTCCTCCATCTTCTGTACTACCTCAGAAAGCTGAAACAGGATTGGCATCTCCTGATGATGTACTATATCAACATGATGACACTGATTTATAATAGTCCTGGAAGGAAGTTTTCCTGGAAATATGCCAGTGCCCAAAGAAATGTTTCAGCTCCTTCGGCTTAATTTGTAGAGAATTTTACTGCTGAGTTCAGTAATGCTGCAAAAAAGTTCTTTTAATTATACACACAAACACAAGGCAAATATTTTGTATCTGCTGTAGGATGGTACATAAAAACTTTGACATTCTCTGAATTAAGCTTAAACCATCTCCTGCCTCCACAGAAAGTACATTTTTTTAAACTCCTTTATTGAATTATCATGTGTGACATTTACATTTATTTAAAAGTAATCAAACTGTATTAACAAGTTCACATTAACAAACATTATACTTACACTCACACACACACACACACACACACATATATATATATATATATATATATATATCATATAACCTAAGCAACATCACATTAGTTATTCAATTTGTGCCCTTTTATGTAAACAAGAAACACCTTTATTAAACCATTACTAACTACATAGCCAATCATACATTTATATAAATGAAAACAAACCACACTGACACAATCCTTGTTGCAAGCATTTCACATCACAAACCATACTGACACACCCCCAGTTCCAAACATCATACATCACGTACAATCTACTCAATCATTTTCAAACACTGCATAGCTCATTTAACTCGTGCCTTCTTTTAAACCTCATTCCTCCCCTGTATGTATTGTTCCCACAATTCCCATTTTTCCTATGTAGTTTGCTCCTACCCTTTTCTAAAGATCTCAATTCCTCCCAGTTGTTTTATCTCCATTACTATATTCACTGCTTCTAATATAGTTGGTTTAGATTTTGATTTCCATTTTCTAGTAATTTCTTTATTGGCAGGCACCATAATTAGACATAGTAAGGCCTTACCGTGTCTAGGCAACTCTGATTCGGTATCATACCTCAGAAAAATCATCTCCCTCATCACACAAATCTTCCCACCCAGCTTCTCCAACAGTGCATCCCACAGGGAATTCTTAAAGTCCACCACCTCAGCGCACTCCCAGAAAATATGTTCTCAGTTACCTCTTTCTTCCGTGTCCCACCTCCAACATTTGCTGTCTACCTGAGGAAATATTCTCTGGAGTCTACTTGGGCTATAAAAATACCTATGTAAGCATTTCCAAGCAAAAAATATTCCAGAATTTATTGTATACTCGGGAGATTGCTTATCCAATCTCTCTTCTCAATCCTTTCTAACCTCCTCCGATTGATTTGTACAGTTATCATGCAATATTTTATATGCTCTACAAATTATTCTCTTTTTAATGGCAGCTTCTGCTCTAGATTCTACTAAAAAGTGCTGGTCTTTCGTTTAGGACCCCTCTATTTCTTTTTCTTTGCCTATACTCTGATATCAATCCTTGACAGGGAATGCAATTTCTAATCTGAAGTCCAAATAAATTCATGGCGCCTTCCCATTCTATCATCTTTTCTTCTCCAGTTATTTGCTCCCAATACCTTGATTCCTTTGCCAGTTTCCTCTGGTAAAGTCCAGCCCCCTCTTGCCTACTGTCTACAACCCTAATTGCAGTCATCCCAATTGGCAGAATCGCATTTCTTGATTCCCGTGTTGGCTTACTTCTTAGGATACTTTCTGCTACTTTATGGATAAAATATTCTGTATGATTAGTGTTATTCTCCTTGAAGGCCTGCACCCAAAATCCCAGTCTCTCCTTGTTTCTTGAGCTTTCCCCATTTCAGCAAAATCCTTTTCCACTTTGAATTATAGTTTTCTGCTTCTGCTATGTATAGGAGCCTTAACTGTGTAGCTCTGAAATACCCCTTCAAATCAGGTAATCCTAATATGTGCCCTGTTCTACTGAAATAATGAGCTTATTCCACTTGTCTCTTGTCATCTTCCCCTTCCAGATAAGTCCTTCAGCTCTTTATTAATTGCTATCCACAACTTCTCCCCTGGTTGATAAAAATATGCCTGAACTGTGTATAAGAGTAATCAGACTAAAAACATTTCAAATGCTTGTATATCACTATCCATATCTGCATAACAAATCTTCCATTTTCTCAGTTTTTGTATTACCTTTAGTTTAGTCTCTTCCCACACATCCTTACTGCCACATCAGAATCATTTTTAATCCATACTCATAAATATTTCCTTTTATTATGTCCCCAAAAATATGGACATTGCTGAACCAATTCATATGTGGGTACATAATTTACCGCTATTTCCTTTGTTTTAGATTCATTAATTTTGTATCCTGAAAAGATATTCATTAATTTTGTATCCTAAAAAGATATGAAACTGTTAGAAAATGTTCCACAGCACTATAATGTCTCTTTCTGGTTTTGCCAGGTATAAAATAATATCGTCTGCAAATAGAGACAACTTTTCTTGACTACCATACCAATTATATATTTGAATTTCTGAGTCCCTTATTTTCTTTGCCAATGGTTCTAATTATAATGCAAATAACATAAAGGGAAAGAGGACACCCCTGCCTGGTTGCTCTGCCCAAGCAGGAAGTATCAGACAGGACCCCACCCACTTTAATGTTTTGCCTCCAATCCCTCATATATCCTCCGAATCAGTCTTATATTTTTTTCAGAAAATGCAAATGCTTCCATTGCCCTGCACATAAAGTCCCAAGCTTATTCTGTCAAATGCTTTCTCTGCATCAAGACCCACCAACAGTGATATTTTCTTACATTCTGCTTCCCCCTGGATCACCAATGTTCTGTTAATGCTGTCATATGTTTGCCTCTCCTGAACAAAACCACACTGATCCATATCTATCAGTATTGGCATTGCTTTTGTAATTCTTTTAGACATTACAGGCATGAACACTTTATAATCATGGTTTAGCAGTGAAATGGGACTGTATGAAGCTGAATCTGATAGATCTTTACCCTGTTTAGGTAAATGTTGGTACTTCTCCTCCTCTTCAAATATCTATACCTGGGGACTTTCCTGTAGACTGGTTATACATCACAACTTTTATCTCATCTCCTCCTATCCTAACCATTAGTAATTGCGCTTCATCTACTTGGCATATTTAATTCTTCCATAAACATCTCCATTTGTATCTTGTCTTAATTTCCACAATTCTCTGCTTTATACAGACTTTCATAGAATTCCCGAAATATTTCTAATAGCTCTACAGGATATCTTGTTACTGCCCTTATTATAGGCTCTCTAAGCTTGGTTACTTTTTTCTACTTTCTGTTTCTTAAGCCGTTGCGCTAAAAGTTTTTGTGCTCTAGTGTTATTATCAAAAACCAGTTGCTTAACAGAAATCTTTCGAAACTCATGTATATTATCGAGGTAATCCCTTATTTTCTGCTTAGCATTCCGCAGCTGATCCTCTTCTTGTTCTGTGAGATTCCCCCTATTCTGCAATACTTCAACATTTGTCAGTCCCTCTAAATTCTTGTTACTCCTTAACCATAGCTCCCCTTCTTTTATTTCCACCCTATTTTTAGACTCCACCGTTAATCTTACCCCACTTCCTAGCTATATTTTCAGAAGTAATTTCTATCTTCTCAAACAGCTCCCGAATAGTCTCCACTACCCATTCCTTACATTCCTCCCTTTTCAATAAATACATGGGAAAGCACCAGTGTCTCACTTTTATTTCATCATTCTGTGTTTTATTTTAGCTATTAATTGCGCATGATCTGAAATAGTTATTGGGTGTATATCAAGACTTCGATTAAATGCACATGCTACTGTGAAATGTAAATTCTGTCTAGCCTAGCCCAGTTTTTATACCTTGGGGAATAATATTTAAATTCACTCCAAACTCCTATTACTGAATTCACATCTTCCATGTCAAATATTTTCATAAATTTCTTCAAAAATTTACCCTCATTTCTTATAGTTTCTCTTCTGGGCTCCCCAGACAAATCTTCACTTCTGCAAATCAAATTCCAGTCCCCACCTATAAGTAATGTTCCTTGCTGAAAACTGATTATTTCTCCCAGAATTTTTTTAAGCTCCATCATAGCAGTTTTAGGTGGAATGTAAATACATGCCAGTGTAATCTTCCTCCCTTGCCAGTAGCCCCTTAGCACTACAAATCTGCCATCATTACCTTTTTATCTTCTTCTATCACTATTAGTGCTCCTTTTGAATTAATATAAGTACTCCTCTTTTTCTTTGTCCCGGGTATTCCACTGAATAACCTTCCTGAAAACCTTTCTTTATCAAATTCACATCTTCAGTTCTTTTTAAGTGTGTCTCCTGAAACATAGCTATCTGCACTCTACATTTTTAAATATAGTTCATTACTCTTTCTTGTTTGTACTTATCTCTGATGCCATTTACATTTAAAGTCATTAAAGAAAGTATCATTGTATTAAAAAGTTATTATTCCCATCTTTTACTTATAACACCTTTTTTGTTAAACATCTAGTTCCAGCTTTTGTGGTACATGCGTATATACTGTTTGGCAGGTTGAACTTTTATACAGTTGTTTCTTGTTATATCCATTTCAGCCTATGCCACATCTTATAAAAGGTTTTGTTTTATTGAAAGCCCTCAAACAAAAAAAAATACTCCCAATACCCCTCTAACAATATTAATTTAATACTAACACAAAACCATGTACACCTTCAAATATTAAAGTTTTACAAAAGTCCCAAACTGACAACCACACTGACGGACTTGAGTTAACCTAAAAGAAAGGTTACTCATGCTAAGATTCATGGTGCAGCTTGTGCTTCTAAGTGCTGATTGGTTTTGTTTTATTTTTATAGCTCTGCCAGGTGAGAAAACCCCTGAATGTTTTCAGAGAACATTAACTACACTGGGAAACCCCATGAATGCTTTCAGAGAACATTAACTCCTAGCCAATTTCTCTTTTCTTTTCCCCCCCACCCAATCACTCTCCACCAGACTGCAGCCAGTTTCACTTTATCAGATTGTCTCCATGGAGACATGAGAACCAGGCAGCCAGTTTCTCTTTATCTGATTGTTTCCATGGAAACACGAAGACCAGGTGCAGAATTGTTACTGAGCATACATGTATTTGCTAGAAAAAAGTTGCATAATATTCAATGTTCTTTTTCATTTACTTGCTCTCTCTTAAAAATTCTTACTAAATCAGTCATTCCCCCATGCAAGAATAAGAAAAGGCACATTAATATTTCTTTTATCATGGTATTTAACTAGGCTTTTTTTTACACATTACATTTCTTAAAACTGAACAAGAAAAAAGAGAGAAGGTAGAAAGAAAATAAACAAAAGAACAGCAGCACCTGTTTTAATCCCCATTACACTTAAAACTAACTGCATAAAACTTTACTTTTCTAGCATGTAAGTTAGAACTTCCACTGGGTGACCTCTCAAACCTCTTGTATCAGAGGCTCATGAGATATATGCAGATGACCCTGGTGAACATCAGGTGTTTCAGCTATATGGCAATTCTGAATGCCCATGGCATATTTCTTTTTAAGTCATTTCAATGCACAGTTTCAGGCCAATAAAGCCAAACTGTCCATTGAAATGACTTAAATAAGTCATGGGTATTCAGAATCTTCATATAGCTGAAACAACTGATGTTTATCAGGGTAATCTGCATATATCCCATGTGCCTCTGATACAAGAGGTTTGAGAGGTCACTCGGTGGAAGTTCTAGGTTGGCTGGAATTTTCATTTAGTTTTTACTGATTGTTTTTTCTGGGTGACCTTTTTATTCTTTGTTTTAGTTTTTCCAGCATGTAAAGAAAATAACATGCCACAAAATTGGTAGTATTTAAGAAAAAAAATCTTTACTTACAGTTAATTTTCTCCTTCCATTTCCCCAAAGTATTTTCCTAACATTAATGACATGAAGTAGAGCATATGCTTTAGAGTCCCCCACAAGTCCAACACATTTTGAAAAAGTTCAATATTTCCAGATTTTCTTGTTCTTTCATATTTCACAAATACAACTGTTGCATTGTAATCCCATATTAACTTACTGGTTTCATTACTGTTCATCTCCAAAATCTGACTCTGTTTCATTTCCAAAATACTCTTGATTCTTCTAGTCCACTCTCATGCTCTCTTTTTTTCACAGGTACAGTCTCTTTGTGGTCTTTATTACCAGAAGAACAAGAAGCAGAATCTCCTTCTCTTTCACAATTTACACTTTGTTGGATAAACTTTTGTATTTCTTTCTTAGCATGTACTTTATCAATAAATGGTTTTGCCCCTCCAAGGAAGAATACCTTGAAGACAGCTGGGTACAGCAGTTTGAGTCTCACACCTGCATGTCGACATTCCCTGAATAGTGGAATAATTTGCTCCTCTTCTGTCTGGTGTACAATGAATAATCATTCTCCATAAACACTCTGCTGTCTCTCACTTTTAGTACTTTGTATTTCTGCCACAGCTTTGCCATAATCAACTCCTGCTTGTAGGTTTGCATCTTTAGTATTAAAGGTCTAGGTGGCTTTCTCATAGTCAAGTTTGGAGCATACATACAATGTGCCCTTTCAACTAACAACTCCTGCTGTGGAATACCAATCGAGTTGATTATTTGTGCTTTCAGAAAATTAATGCAGTCTCTTCCTTCCAGCTTCTCTAGTATAGCTGAAAATCTCAGGGTTTCCCTGCATGCTCTTTTCTCTAATTCTATTACTTTTTGAAACAACTCTTCCTGAGCAGTCTCATATTCAGCCAGCTTTTTCTTCATTTTGACCTCTGATTTTTGCAGCTTTATCATCTTATGTGAATATTTTTTTAAAGATTCTTCCATTTTTTCAGCCTTTTGTTGTTTGTGGTGATATATTTCATCAGTGTTTTGTTTATTTTAACCAGGTCTGTATGCAGTTGTCTTAAATCTTCCTGTAGGTTACTGGAAGTCATGTCTGAAGGTTGCATTGCTTTTTGCTGAATAGCTGCAGAACTTTCCCCAGTCATTGTTTCTTCCTCACTCTTTGTAGCTGATTTTTTCCAGGTCTTCTGTATTTCTTTATTACTGGCATCCAGGCAGTGCACTTACTAGCCAGTTACTGAAATTTACCCATAAACACAAGTCTCCTGGCCTTCTCTGCTGAGTTTCTGTTTTCACACTGGGAAAGCTAGAAATAGGCTGTTACACAATATGCAGCCATCTTGGAAGTCCAGCTGACAATTCCTCGTGTTGGCTCTCACTGCTATGCCTAAGTACCCAGTACACGCTCATTTTAAACTAGGGACACTTTACAGGCACAAAAACTTTATGGATCAAAACACCAAAAGGACACTAGCAAATATTTCCTTGATCCCCTCTTTACTCTATGGAGCACCCATTTTTACTAATCTACACCTGACACTCAAAACCAAACTTCAGTCTTGTTACTACAAAGTTACCAAATTTGCTAAAGGTTCATCATACCACACTTACCACTGCAATGCTGTGAAACAGATAAACTAGCTAGAATCCCCCCGCTATCTTGACTATCTACAACTTATCATTGCACTAACATACAAACTTGATAGCTGTCCTGTCTTACATTCCATTCTGCATACCCACATGCCCAGCAGAAATCTATGCTCTGCTGACAGACAACTCTTAAATGTACACAAGCTCAATAAAAGAACAAGCCAGTGTCTCTACTCCTATACCATAGTTAAGTTATGGAACAATCTTCCTAGCAACTGTATCAGTATAGAGAGCACAAAAAAGTTTAAAATTGTATGAAAAAGCTACTTTTTCAACTCATGGATCTGCCCATGCCCTACAACCAACTAACCACTAACATTCTTTCCTTGTCTATTTTCTCTCATCTGTATTCCTACACTCCCAAACTCCTGCTAACTTATCCGTCTTTTCACCCCTTATATCTATCCCTCTTTTTTCACATCCCCCTCCCACTCTTTTTCCCCAACATAACACATCACACTATCTCCCTAATAACTTATCTTCTTATTTAAACATCACTTTTACTCCTTTCACTTACACTATTTTTTCTTAACACTTACCTTTCCTCTCCAGAACCTTTAAATGTTATATGCTTGTCTACTGACTGTACTCCAATCCACTAATTAGGCTCTGTGTAAAATATATCTTATGAGACATTAACTTTTTTCTGCCTAATATTTAATTTAAAACTGTACATTTTATGCATCCTATTGTACTGCAGGTATCTATCCAGTGATGTTTATAAATTCTAACATTATATGCTTACTGTTATTTTTGATGTAATATGTATACTGTTAATGTCTACTTTTTGATCACTCTTGAAGCTTTTCTCCCTAGACCTCCACTGAAAATGGGTTTCTGACCCAGCTGGACTTTCCAGTCACCAAATGTCAATAAATAAATAAATATCAATAAGGGGAATAACTGAGTTCAGAACCAATAGATGGAGGCATAATGGTCAACAGGAATGGAGGTAACATCATAGAGCAAAAAAAATATTTTTTAGCTTGGTGGTTACTTTTTCTATAAAGACTAGGGGATTCATTAGGGGCATTTTTTGATCCCTTCCAAATAAACCTCTTCATGAGGTTTTCAGAAGATGAGTACGTTTGCAGGATGACTAGCTTCAAGCAAGGAGTAAAACATTACCACTTTATTGATGAAATCATATTAATTTGGAGAGTGAGCAAAATGAACAGGATAGATTTTAAATGAAACTATTTTGCAATGCATTTTTCATGGGTTAAATTGAAGAACATTATAGCATTCCCGAATTTCTACTTGCATCATATGAAGAGGCATTCTGTGGAAACTGAGATCTATAAAAAAAACTTCTGCTGGCAATTCCATTTTGTTTAGCAGTAGTCACCATTTTAGCCCTTACTAAATTCTGTTCTTTACAGAAAGCATTTGCATATAAAAGGAAACTGTTCATCTCGGGAGCTACTTGAAAAGAATGCTACAGATGTAATAAACAGACTAAGAAATGAAGGTTACAAAACGACCTGTGCAATCGGGACTTGATTAAGGTTAACCAAAAAGACAGGAAATGCCTGATCTTTGGAAAAAGGTTTAAGTGATGGCTTGTTTGGTGTAACAAAAGAATTTCTTTGAATTCAGTTGTTTTTTTTTTTTCAGTACCATTAATAAATATATAACTGGTAAGGTTAGTTCCATCATTTATGGGCTTGGGAAAGTTTTGCTAAGTATTGAGGAATTAAAAGATTATCTACTCAGACATCCAAGTAGCAACTTTAGTAAGGATTTAAGAATTAGCACAACCAGTCTGCTTCCAAAAAGCATAACTTTAATTATCAAACTGGTGGGTTGTTAAACCAAGAATGGATATATGATATACAGCGCTCACACCTCCCCAAAAGTATATATTGGACAAATCACAAGAATGTTTAAGTAAAGAATGCAGACTTACTCATGTGACACTAGACTTGAAAGGAAGCTTGGACAACAAATCACTTTAAAACAAGTTCAATTCCAGTGTTGAGAAAAACATAGTTGTGCAAGTAAACCTACCATAACAGTAGATGTTCTAATGGATCACCGTTGCAGTAGCCTAAGATATTTGTGTCTTAAACCATATACCAACCAGTTTCTCAGAGCTTTGGGCACTCCAACTGTCAGAAGCACACAAGGTGCCCCATATAAAAAAAAAAAACAGCTGGAATGCCAGAAAGCTTAAGAGTAAGTTTTACCTAGGAAGGAGGCAAGAGCCCTGAATACTTAATACTTATGCTGTGGAACAAAGTGAACTATAACTATATACAAAAGGGTGAAAACAGCCACACTTGGCAAAAAAAGAAGAGCAGCAGAAAAAAAGGGGGGCTACATTAGGAGGGACGGCTACTGCAACAGTGATCCATTGGAAATCCACTGTTACGGTAAATTTACTTATACAACTGCCCTATGCTCAATACACCAGTCACCACTGCAGTAGCCTAAGCTATTTGGTTAGATTATTGTAGTTTAGTTAATAGGTGAAAAAGAGTGAGGAGGAGAATAACTAAGGGTACAAGAGCCCCTGAAGAAGGGTTTGACAAAACCTGTTGTGGACCTTGAAAAGGATGCACTGGAACAACTAGTTGCCTCTCCCACTAGGGGAGATAATATACTAGACCTGATCATCACAAACATGGGGACAAAATGCTCCACACCAGAAGTATACCCCTCACTAGTGAGATTTGACCACAAACTAATCACCCTGGATATACATATCCCACCTCCACCCCCAGCACAAAAGACCACAGTGAAAAACTTCTCAAAAGCAGACTTCACTCTTCTTAAGACTGAGATGGTATCCTTTAAGCCCACTGTGCCAGTGGATACCACATCCCACAATGCCGAATCCTTCACAAATGCTTTCTATGGACATCTCCAAGAATGCATGGATCATGCAATCCCAAACAAATCCAAGTCCCTCTCCACCAAATGTAAGCGTCCTGTCTGGTGGACCTCAGCCATAAACAAATTGTATAACAAAAGAAGGAAGCTACTGCACGTCAGAGCGAAATCCCATGAAGGGAAGACATCTCTGATCAACATTAGCAGAAAATTACGTTCTCTCATAAAAACATCCAAGGCAAACTTTGAGAGAAAAATCGATAAGGACACTAAAGATAACCACAAAGCCTTCTTCAGCTATGTTAGAAACCTGGGCGGAAACCCTCAGATATGCTCAGAGTTGGTTCACAACAACAAAAAATGCACTGAACCCACAGATATTGCTAACATTCTGGCTGACAGGTTCAGTGCAAATTTCTCTCCACCTTCACCCCCAAAAGAAGAAATACTTATCCCAGCTGAATGTAATCTCCCTGTCATCTCAGATGTCCAAGTGAGAACCGCCCTAAACAAAGCAAAAAACACAGCATCAATGGGACCTGACAGTATCCCGGGGTGCGTGTTAAGTGAACTCCAAGAGGAGCTAAACCCACACATAAAAATACTATTTAACCTTAGCCTTACTTCGGGATATGTACCTGAACACTGGCGTACAGCAACAGTGGTCCCACTCCACAAGGGGGGTGCCTCTACAGACCCTGGAAACTACCGCCCCATAAGCTTGACTAGCCTGGTCTGCAAAGCTATGGAAAGAATCATTATGGAACTCATAAACGGAGACATAGGGGACCTACAGACGCTTGACCCCACCCAGTTTGGCTTTGCAAAGGGCAGATCCTGCCTTTTAAACCTGGTTGACTTTTTCAAAACAGTCACTAGAGCCATTGATGAGGGCAAAGCAGTCCATACAGCATACCTGGACTTGGCTAAGGCCTTCGACACAATACCCCACTCAGGCATCATAGATAAGCTAAACAGCTTAAAAGTAAACCCTTATGTCACTAGATGGGTTGCAAACTGGCTAAAGGACAGAACCCATAAAGTTAAAATCGCTGGAGCAATGTCAGACTCAAAGCCAGTCACAAGTGGTGTCCCACAGGGATCTGTCCTGAGACCCCTCTTGTTCGGCATTTATTTCTCAGATGTTAAAGCAAACATGGGAGGGCTGTGGCTGACAAAGTTCGCAGATGACTGCAAACTAGGCGCCATAGTCGATACACCAGCAGATACACACATCCTACAAAAAGGCCTCACTGAAAGGGACAACTGGTGCCGTAGTCACGGCCTTAAACTAAATGCCAAAAATTGTATAGTCATCCCTTTTGGAAAAAACAATGTACCCACAAATTATCACATAGACAGCAACCCACTGAGTATGGAAAAAGTAATCAGAGACCTAGGGACCCAAGTAGACAGCAACTTCTCATTTGACACCCACGTTGCCAAAGTGGTTAGAAAAACATTCTACCTTGCACACCTCATCATGAAGGGTTTCACATCCAGATCCAAGGATGTCATTGTATCCCTATATTCCTCCCTCATCAGGCCCATGATTGAGTACAATGCCCCATTTGGTATGCACCTCACCCGGCACTTGCAACAGCTGGAGAGACCACAAAAGTACCTCACCAAAAGGATCAAGGGTCTCCAACATATGTCTTATTCTGCCAGACTAAAGAAACTTCAGCTCTATTCAGTAGCATACCGCCTGCTCAGAGGTGATCTCTGCCTGACGTACAAGGCCATGTCCAATCAGGATCTGATGGACATGCTCCACCTCAAAAAATCCAAATCCATCAGGACCACGAGAGCTAAAGATTTAAACCTTGGCACAAGTATGAATAGGACATGCTGGAGGGATAGATTCATAACCTAGAGGCTTCCCATGCTTTGGAACAGGATCCCAGTTCGTATAAGGCAGAGCCCCTCACTGACTCTCTTCAAGAGAAATCTTGATGAGTGGATGGGAGATCATAAGTTTACCCCAGGGGTCACATCTGTGTCACTGCTAGACAGGGGCACAGTAAACTAATTCTATTATATAAGGGGACCTTCACTGTGTCACTACTAGACAGAGGCACAGTATTCTAGATTTATTCTGTACATTTTTGTACCATTTCATGGGGTGGCAAAAGCCACATCACTATGGCTAGGCTTACAAATGCCCCAGGGCAGATAGCCTAGTACTATACTATGAAACTATGAAACTATGAATCCAGTTTGCAGTGCATTGTAAAAAATGTAAAAAGAGCAAAGTTACTGCCCTTAAAATACTTCTGAGTCCACTTGTTTCCAGAAACCCACCAAAGAAGCCAATGCCCTTGCTTGAATGATCTGCAACCCTGCCTGAATGTGGCTTATTATGGTGAATGTAACAAAAAGTAATAGTATTAGACAAACATCTAGAAATGGTTAGCTTTGTCATTGGTTGTCCTTTCCACCTACCTTCACAGGAGATAAAGAGCTGGACAACTTTCCTAAAATGTTGAGTTTTGTCTAGATAGGATTTGAGCTGCTTGAGTGCATCCAAAGAGTGAAGAATCTTCCCTCTCTTGTTCTTTGGTTCAGGAAAGAAGACTGGGAGATTAACAGTCAACTTAGAGTAAACTCTGAGATTACTTTAGGCATAAAGGTAGGATTTGTTCTCAAAGAAAAGCTGGCCTTGTGAAAAATGTGGTAAGGTTGATCCAGTGTAAGTGCTTGTAATTCAGACACTCACCTAGCAGATGTCAGAGCAATACGTAAAACAGTCTTCCATGTTAAGAACATCAAATCATCCTCACGAATTGGTTCAAATGTAGACACAGGAAGCTTCTCAAGCACAAAGCTGAGATCTCAAGGAGGAGCCACCTGTTTCCTGGTTGTACGTAAGACCCCTTTCAAACCCTGTTTAACTTGAGCATTGAAAGAAGGGGAGATCTAAGGGCAGAAAAGCAGAAACGGATGAGAAATATGTCTTAAAAGAAAAGTATGACAAACTACTGAACAGTAACTCACAGAAATAATCCAAAACCACAGAGTACTGGGACTGAAAAGGGTCCTGCACCTTTGAGTGGCACACCTAGAAAATCTTTTCCATTTGCATATAAATGATTTTCTTGGAACAGTTTTTTTCATGTCCTTTAGCATCTCATGCACATCTTCAGAAAAAAAGGTACCTAAAAGGTATAAAAGTTCTATCATCCAGGCAGCTAGTTAAAAAGTTTTCAGACTGGATTATATCAACCCCTCTCTTGTCACGTGTGAGTAAATCCAGTCTGTGTGGAAGCTTGTGGTAATATCCTTGACTAGACTAAAAAGAAGACAGAACCACCATTTCCTTGGCCAGAAGGGAGTCACCACCACAATGTTTGGACAGTCCTTCTAGATCTTTAGAAGAACCCTGCTGGAAAGAATGGAAAATCATACAGGAAAATTACCACTTATGAAAATAAGACATCATCTGTCTTCCAGGCCTGAATGTATGGAATTAAGGAGAATAATTTTTTGTTTCTTCTGAAAGGAGGCAAATGGATCTACTTGAGTATTCCCCACAGTTGGATCAATTCTTGAAAGACCCCAGGATGAAGTTTCTGTGCATGCAGACTATCCTGGTCCTGCTGAGCTTGTTTGCAATAAAGTTTTTTTTTTGATGGAATGTATGAGGCCAGAAGAGTCAGACTGCGCTGAACTGCTAACCACCCAAGCTATCACAGCTAGTGTGCAAAGATGGTAAGATCTGGCACTTCCCTGTTTACTTAAGTACCACATCACTGTGGTGTTGTCTGGGCATGTCTGCTGAGGTCCTTGGGACCAGAGATGATTCAAGGCCTTCAAAGCATCGATAAAAGCCAATATTTCCCTGAAATTTAAGTAGTTCTGTATGTCTACAGGATTCCAAAAAGCTTGCATTTTTACCTCCTTTGAAGTCATTCCACATGTCGATCTGAAGCATCTGTGGTGAATGACTGGGGGGAGGGGGAATGGAAGATCTGGACTGCAAGCTATCTGGTCTACCCACCATTCAGTCTCCCTCTTTACAAGTCCCTGAAACAAAATCTGAAAAGTCAAAGGGTGTAGATGCTGAATCCAGACTAAGAGGACGTGGCTATTCCCCAGACTTTGGTGGCTTGGAAGACAATACTAAGAAGATAGGTAGAAAATCTGGGTGGTCTGAGGAACAAGAAATGTCCACAGCAGTCAACCACCAGTGTCACAGGCGAACTACAAGCTGGTCTGACCCTTCAAGACTCATTGGACAGTTACGTCTTTCTGTGCAGCAGGGAAGGAACAACCACGGAGGCTGACTGCTGCTCCATTGGTAAGCTGGGAAAGAGGTCTGTAATGTGGGTAGTGCAGCCTTAACAAGCTGGTAAGCTTAACAGCTAAGAACAATGCTCTTGACATAATTAAGCCATTAAAAGTCCCTCAGAAGCACAGTATCCTGCCCCAAACATACTAAATTTAATAAAATAATACATTTTTAAGTCAAAAACTTTTCTCACAAAAAGATTATACAAACACCAACATGTCAGTTTCCTTCAAATTAAAATGAC
The DNA here is from genome assembly GCF_019279795.1 of Protopterus annectens. Classification (NCBI taxonomy): domain Eukaryota; kingdom Metazoa; phylum Chordata; order Ceratodontiformes; family Protopteridae; genus Protopterus; species Protopterus annectens. Next base: position 1,511,219,948 of record NC_056725.1, read on the forward strand.
ATACTCAATCTGCAAAAGTAACTATTTCTGACAAAAAAACTACACGTTTTCCTCATAAAATAAAATTAAAATAGGAAGTTTTTTTTCCATTAGGAACTTAGCTGCCTACATCTTGTAGGATTGCTAGCCAAGTGACAGAATCACAGGGTTCACCAAAGCAGCAGCCACTCTGGCATAAAAAAAGCCCTGAAACATTTTAGTGCTCCAACTACCTTTTGTATAATGGCCTTGTGTGCTCCTAGCAGATGGAGTGCACGGGAAGGGGGGGGGGGGGGGGGGGGCACATCCAAAGCTTTGAGAAGCTGGCCAGTGCAGGGGGTAAGACACAAATAGCTAGGCTTCTACAACAGTGATTTATGTATTGAACATCTTTTATTGTGCACCATTACTGTTGGTTAAAAAAGTCACTATGAAGTTGTCCAGGTTATTTAATTGTTAGTCATGGATGGAGCAGTAGTGCAGCAGTTAGCATTGCTGCCTCACAGCAAGAGGTTCTCCGGTTTCATTCTTGGCTGTGTGCTTTCTGTGTGGATTCTGCATGTCCTTCCTGTGTTCGTGTGGGTTTCCTCCAGGTGCTCCAGTTTCCTCCCATGTTGCAAAGACATGCGTCTGGAGCATTTATCCTTGGGTTTCTACTGAAAATTGCCTTGTTCCAACTTAGACTTTCCTGGTTAAAAAATGCTATATAAAATAAAATCAATAAAATAAAGTGGTTAAGACAATTTTCAAGTTTAACACAGTGTTTACATATGTTCTGAACGCATGTAAAAACTTCAAGTATTTGTTTTAATAGTTGTTTAATACTGCAAGTTATTAAGAGTTCCCCTTCCTGTGACTTTTTTACTATTATAATTCTTTTACGACTGACTTTATTTGTTATGTTCATCGACTGGCTGTACCAGGTTTGAGATAATAGGGTTATACTAAAAATGAGTGCATATTGTTGTCACTCTACTCATTTAAAAGGTTGCTTCAGTCAATGTGCCAGGAGGTTTTATGCCCAGCTTGCTAGTACATGTCTATATTTAATGTAGTATTGGAATGTGTGTGTGTGTGTGTGTGTGTGTGTGTGTGTGTGTGTGTGTGTGTGTGTGTGTGTGTGTGTGTGTGTGTGCACAATTGCTATTTGGACTCATAAGACACAGAATTATAAACTACTTTTCCTATATTTCATATAACACAAATCCAAAAATGTCCAAGGAAGGCTGAATTCTGAGCTGGGGGGTTGGCATAATGGTTAAGGTGTTTGGTTGGCATAATGGTTAAGGTGTTTAACTTACAGACACAAGGTGCAGGGTTTGATTCTCACATAGGGTTACTGGCTAGGCTTAAAATGCCCACAAGACACGTATGAACCTATGAACCTATAGCCTATGGTACATTCCAGTGAAAAGAACAGTATAATAACTGTTCTCAGATGTTGAAGGAATAGGTTCTGGGTCTGTGTCAATATTAAATAGTCATCAACACATGGAAAATAAAAATGATTTGCTGCTTACTAAAGTGTGAAATTATTGGTGCTAATCTGGTACACGCTCTTGAAGATGTGGATAGATCAAATGAGATAGCGGTAAACTGGAAGACAGAACAAGCCAATTAGATCCACAAACAGTTCATGTGAGTAGATCTTATGGTTACAGTGGTATTTGTCCTCAGTGTATAGAGTTGCTATGAAAGAATTCCTTTCTGTGTGAAAAATAACCTTCAGGGTTACCGTTCTAAATGTTTTGGAAGTACAAACTCATTTTATTTGACAAGCTCAGTCCTGATTTCTGTATCAAGTCTTTGTTTTGTAAACAAGAAAGGGTTTGGAATAAAAAGCCAACCTTTCTGGTGGTGTAGAACCCACTCTGCTTGTCTTTTTAAAATGTTCTTCTAATATCTTTGATTTTTGTATAATTAGGTAGGATGTTAATGCCTTAAGCCTTTGATCCTTTGGTAGCTTTACTTAAACTTTAAGAACAGCTAAAAATCTTCTGTGCTGTGGTCCGACCCTAAACAGACAACACACTATAAAGTAATTTGGAAGTGTTTTATCTTCTACAAGCACATATACCAACATATATATATACATATATATATATATATATATATATATATATATATATATATATATATATATAAATAGAGAGAGAGAGCGAGAGAGAGAATAAAAACTAAAAGAAAAACTTTTTTTCCCTTTTAAGTCTGTTATGTCAGCTATATGGCAGGAAAAAAGTCATGGGCATTGCCCTATAGCTGAAACACGTGCTGTCCTTAAGGGGTCATTCGCATATATCCCATGTTACCACTATTAAAAGAGGTTTTAAGGAATCACACAGTGAACAGTCTAGCTTGGCTGTTTTTTTTCTTTTAACATACATGGATAGGGAACATATACCCCTCAAGCAAAAGATGTAATTTTAGATTCTTAGAAAAATCAACGAGATGTAGAAAATAAAAGTATTCTCAAAGGACTAACAAATACAGTTTCATGAAAACACCATATAACCAATGGTTTCTTAACAGTAAAAAAATCTGAACTGATGGATACCACTGTTGTTCACACATGGCAGCCTCACACCTTCTACAGCATTCCCTTTCTTGTTATAAGACTACCAGTAGTGTTTACAGAAGAAAATGCTTTTGAAAAAAATTGGCTGGGCCAATTCAGCTCAATTGGTGAGTAAACTCAGGTGCTTTGGCTTACTGCTACACTGACCCTCTCAAAAGTAAAATTATATGGAACTCCTACTCCTGCATGACTTATGCCCCCGCAACCACAAGTTGGTATGCACTATGAGTGCAGATGACAGTCGAGTTATTTGCAATTTGTACTGACAGTGGTATTCATCCAGAGAAAAACAAATAAATCCCCTTATTAGACCCTAGATGCCCATGTTCTACAAGTTGCCTGTCACCAAGAAGGCAATCTACAGCAGTAGGGCCATGACCTCTGGAGAGTCACCATCTGGAACTTGATGGACTAGATGTGCGCAGTGAAATTCCTCAGGTCCAAATGTGAGACCTTCTTTTCCTTCAGAACTAGAAAGAAGCAGAAGAAGAACAATGTACCTCATCCTGAAGGAAGGACAGCTTATTTGGCTTCCTTGTGGAGTAAAGTTTGGGACTATTCCAACAGCTTCATAACAACATCTTAGTCCCCAAACAGAACCTTTCTGGGGAGAACCTAGGAATTCTGAGATGCAGCTGACCATGACCATGTAAAGAACCCTCTGGTTCTTGGGTGATGGTTTCTTAGCAGAAGTAAACATGGACAGGCATGCCCCCTTTGGAGACTAACAGATCAATGAAGCTATCATTCTGTACAACATGGATGGCATGAAAGAGGGCAAGGTAGTGTCATACCTAAGTGCCTTTCTCAGTCTACTGTACTTAAAATATATAAAAGAATATTGACTTGTTACATGTTCACAAATGTATTTAAGAATACTTTGCTTCTACATTCTTCAATAACAACCTACAGTTTAAAATACCAGAAAATTCCATTGTGGCATACCAGTTAGAAACACTAAATAAACACATCACATAAAGATAAACATCAGTGGTAATCGATTATTAAAAATCAATTTTCGCCAACCTTACTGAGCTCTGAATGTCATCAACTGGTACAACAGGAAGGGAATCCCATTTAACAAGGCTCTCAATACAGTTCAGCACCTGAGAAAATAAAACACATTGATCACTCAGACCTTTCTTAAAAAAAGAAAGAAAGACAGGAAGGAAGAAAGAAGGAACATTTTTTAAAAAAGCATAAACAAAAGATGACTGTACTAAGTGCTACACAAAATTATCACACAATTCTTAAAACATTAATGGAAGCAAAATCTGCTTTGCAGGGAAGTTCTTAAGTACAAAAAATGTTGAGAGACGCACGATAAATTGTACTCCAGTTTCAAGTTTTAAAAGAAATTCATCTCAAGTTCAGCTATAATCTGAAATTCTGCTTTGTTTTGTTGAAATTCTAAGAACAGATTAGTTTAGCATACTCGCCAAGTTAAACATAATGAAACTGACTGCCAGCCTGTACAGAGTTTATTTTACTGTGGCAATAACACATGCAGCGAAGCGAACTACAGCTCACAGCACTGTAATACCAGTTTGTCAACCTACTGTAAGGGCTCTTTTATGTTTCTGTTCATTTATCATTTATACTGTGCAAACACTGTGCAAACACTTATTACAGTAATATAAAAACCCTTCTTTCCAGTTCTGCTGTAATGAACAGTGTTCCTAACTGTGCATAACTTACTCTCATGATCCCCATTTAAACAGAACCCTTGTCACAGACAACCTTAGACAGGGGGACAGTGGAAGATACAGCTCCTTCATCAGTGATTATATTAAGAATTAACTGGTCATATAATCTTAAAAAGTTTTCAGCCAGGGCTTTCATTGTTACCTCTCCTCTTCTGTAAATTACTCATGGTCAACTTTTTTGTTTTTTTTTGGTTATGAAAACAATGAGTCTTGAGGTATAAATTGTAGCCATTATGCCAATTTTATCTTCTATTCCACACCTTAGCTAGCTAACAGATCTACACAACTGTTTGCACTCAGGTGATTTTCATCTATTACTGCCCTGTTAAAACAGAGTCAAGGAGTATGGTACAATTATGATGAAAACAAGTTAAGTACTCACAATAATGTTCTATCTGTGTTGTTGATTTTCATTCCTCCTCAACTGATGGGTTTGGATCCAACTCAGCTGCTAGTAAAAGCTTGTGGTAATCTAAACTCTCAATCTTCTCCCTTATCCATAATGCATCCTCCCTATTACCTCAGATCTTTTTTTGCAAGCAGTAAGAAAGATGTAATCTTACAATGTATACATATACGTGTCCAATTTGGAAGAAGAAAAAAGAGACAGAGTATCAAAGAGGAAGGGACAATGCGACTTCTGGAGCTGGTAAAGACAAACATGCAACCCAATTTTTATATCCTCTCGCTCTACTAGAAGAAACCTAAAAAGGCTGGGGGTTGGTGGGAGGAGAGTCAAGGAATGAATGAATGAATGAAAATCAACAACACAGATGGAATGTTATGGTGAGTTCTTTGTGTTGCAACATCAGTGGTAATTTTTTGTCATTTCTTATGGAAAATGAGATCTGGAGATTTTGCCAACGAAGCCGAAATTTCTGAAATTCATCTGGTAGAGGTGAAGGCAAATAAAAATAAGGTCTTTCAAGACAAACATTTTAGGTCACAATCATGGGCACACTCAAAGGGTGGTAGAATCAAAGTCTACACTACCAGACTGAGATCCTATGGTGGACTGAGATCTTCAAGGGGAGGTTTAGGAAAAATTGTGCCACTCAAAAAGGCTTTGCATAGTTTCTGAAAGGTTAGTGAATGTCCATCAACTCCACTGTGAAAATTAGAAATTGCTCCTAATTGGACTCTCACTGTTGAAGAACTAGCCCCCTGGTCAAAATGTTGTGTCAAGAACTCTAGCACACAACTAACTGGTGCTGAAAAAGAATCTATAAGCTTTTGAGTAGTCCAATGTATAAATATTTTCTACTTACTAGTGTATAGTTTTCCTAGTGCATGACTTAAGGAAAGATAGCAAGATATGATACACAGGGAAAGAGATCATTGACTGTCTGGTTATTACTGGAAATGGAGGGAACAAGCTGTCATCTTGAAGCTCAGAAGGTCTGGATGTGTCATGTCCATCGGATGAGACTGGAGGTCCGGAACTGGGTCCAGAATCCAAGGTTGGTGAAGTAAGTGAGGCCACAGGAAGGGAAACCAAATCTGTCTATGCCAAAAGGGGGCAATGAGGATAACTTTGCTCTTCAACCTGGCAGCTCTCTGAAAAGATTTTGGGATTAGAGGAATTGGTGGATATGTGTAAAGTAATATGGGGGGGGCAACTGTGGAGTAGAGGATCCCTCTGTGACTCCCCCTGTGGGGGGATCAGGGTAAAATAGCTGCTGCACTTGTTATTTAGGGGATGCAAAGAGGTCGCAGCATGGCTGGCCAAATTTGTGGCAAATTTGTTTTACCACTTTCTGATTGAGGGGCCATTTGTGAGGTAATGGTATGCACATGCTCAGTTTGATTGCTTGCACACTGGACTTCCCAGGAATATGCATTGCTAAGAGAAAATGGATGGAAGATACTGCCCACATCCACACCCTTAGAGCTTCTCAACAAAGGGGGCATGATCTGATTCCTCCTTGTTTGTTGATGTACCAACCTCCCACCCACCACCCTAGCTGAGAAGCATCCATGGTCACTATGGCCTTGATCTGTGAAGGAACAAATGGGTGACCCTGTAGTACCTGATCTGATTGGATCCACTACATCAGACTTTTCTTGCAAGAGTTTGTAATTCATACTGGGGCTGATAAGGGTATTTGAAGAATCAACCACTGAGATGCCAGCATCCACTGGAGAATTCTCATGTGAAACCTGGCTACCAGAACAAGGGTTATCGGTGCTGCCATTGATCCCAGAACTTGTAGTACTAAGCAAGCCGAGACTGTGGTACTGCAAAGTATTTTGTTGACTTGTGACCTTAAAGTCTGAACTGGAAAGGGGAAGAGAAGCTATTGTTGACCTTGTGTCTAGTAGAGCTCCTATAAATTCTAGAATTTGAGTTGGCTCTAGCTTTGACTTCTTGAAATTTATGGTTATTCCTAATCTTGTGCAAGTGTGGATGACCTCTTCTTTTGTCATAATGAGTTGATGCCTGGTTGGAGCAGTAATGAACCAGTCATCTACGTATGAAAACACACAGAATCACTGCAGTCTCAAGTGAGCTGCTACCACTGAAACACATTTGGTGAACACCCTTGGGGCTGTGATGAAGCCAAAGGGCAGTGCACTGAACTGATAATAAATGGCTCCTAGCCATACGCGTAAGAATCTCCTGGACTGCCTGTTTATTTTTATATGCTAGTATGCATCCTGGAGATCTACTGAGCACATCCAGCCATCCATTTCCAGAAATGGAAGAATGGACTGAACTGTGACCATCCAGAACTTTGTCTTTTGAACAAATCTGTTTAGATTGCTGAGATCCAGAACTGATCTCCAGTCCCATTTTCTCTGGCACTAAAAAGAATCTTGAGTAAGTTCCAGATCCTCTCTGGTCTTAGCAGACCTCCTGAATGACTCTTTTGTCTAGTAGCTTTTGTATTTGTATGGCTGCTTGATCCTTCTGATCAGGTGGTACATTGAAGATTTTCTTGGATGTTGGAGGAGAAAGGGAAAATGGAATTATATATCCTCTGGATACGATCCTCTGCACCCACGTATCTTCTGTTATCTCTAGCCAGGATCTTTGGTGCAGGGACAAATGACCCCTGATTGCCTCCAGTGGGGGATGATCGAGCCTCCATTCAAGAGTGAGGGAAGGGTTTGCCAAAGAAAGATTCTCTGGACCCTTGATGATGTGGGCCTCTGTTGCTGCAAGGGTGGCGTCTTCCATTTGAGTTTCCCTCTCTGCCTCTGGGGGAAGACCCTCCACGTGCCTGCTGGATTTCTTGAACCACATTTTTCCACCTCCCTGATGATTCCTAGAGAAGGATCTTTGAGGGGAGTGGAAAAATGCAAGCCCATGGTAGACAGGATCTTTTCATCCTTCTCACACCTGGGCAACATATATTTTACTTTGGGGCCAAAAAGAGAGGTACCATCAAAAGGAGCACTGACAAATGTAGACTTAAAAGACTCCACAAAGGCACATAAGCATATCCAGATGTGTCTCCTGATGGCTACACCAGAACCCACTGCCCTTGAGGTTCCTTCTGTCACAATGGAAATCAGCCTCATGGATGAGTTTGATATCAATTGAAGAACTGCCAGCTGTGAAATGACTGAATCCTTCACTTCCTCAGACATAGTTCCTGCAAGGTATCAGAGAGTTCCTTTATAAGATCCCTTTGCAATCTGGTGAAATGTACCAGGTAGTTCAGGGATCTCAAGACGAAGGTCCTTGAAGTGCAAACATGCTTTCCAAACCTGTCCATGGCCAGCGACTCCTTGTCATTACTTTCATTGTCAACTCCTTTCATTGGCTAGTTCATTCCTGGTGGCCACCACTACAATCATGGCATCAATGAGGGGAGGGGGACCTTGGACCAGAACTGCTTGTCTTCTGGAAGGGACATAATTTTTTCAGGCTTCTTTGGTATGGGCTCAATGGAGTTAGGCCCCTTCCATGCCTGCTGCAAGTCCAAATCTAGAAGCTTGTCAGCAGTTGGAATCACCCAGGACATAGATGGTCTGGTAGCAAAAAACACAAGGAGCACAGATTCTTCTGATGAAGGACTGCTGGTCTTCCAGCTACCTCTCTGGTTTAGGATTTGAAGGATGTCTCCGCAGGAGGTGTAGTGGGGATCCTTCGTCCTCCTCAAAATCTGTGTCTTCCATTATCTAGATGCCTCCTCTTACATGTCCTCTTCTGAGGAACCTTTTCAATGGGATAATCTGGGGAGGTATCAGAAGAGGTAGAAATACCCAATTGGGTATCCTGGGGCTTTGGTACTGGCTTGCCCCTGTGGGAGGGTAATCTGAGACTCCTGATGCAAACAATAGATACAGAACTCAAGGGAATAGGACCTGTCGGTGTCATGGAAGCTGACAGAGCTCTCTCCAAGTTCCTAAAGACTGAGGTTCCTAAAGACTGAGCTTCCCAGAGAGGCATAGGAACCCGGGTCTGAAAGGAGGGCTTTCTTATCCCTGGTCCCACCCTGCTTCAAGGAAAGCTGTCCCAAGACAGAAGTCAGAGCCAAACTAACCCTTGCTGAAGCTCCGAGATGCAAAGATGGCTCTGAAGCCCTCGGAGTTGATTAAAACACCTTGGATCCGACAGGGTAGAAATGGTTCCGAGAGCTGTCCAGATCCGACAGCTGGAAGGAGCTTAGAGAAAACTTCTGATCCGAGGATACAGCGATCTTAAAACATGAAGGAGACAGGTCTGGATGACTTGGATCCAAGGGCTCCAAATCCACAGAGGGAGTCAGACAAGGAAGAGTCAAAGGTGGAGTCTAAGATGCAAGGGCTGAAACAACATCTGGGAGGCTCTGCACCGAAAGCATCTGTCTCACTTACCTTCTCCACATCTTCTACTTTGAGACTCCAAGAAGAGCAAGAGTACTGCTTGGAGGGACAGCCTGGTCTGTAAAGAAAAGGAGAAAGTACCACTGACAGGACAGGATTCACAGATGGGGAGTCCCTTACCCTAGGTAGAGAGCCCAAAAAGGTAGAAGGATTGAAGGTCTTCAGAGCAGATGAATCCTGTGTTTTCAAAGACTTTGGATGTGAAGAAGCCATCTGATCCGAAGAGGTAAATTTTTCTTTTGTCTGATCCGAAGGGGTTAGATCCGACAACTTAATTTTCTTCTTCTTGGAAGGATCTGAAGAAACTGTCAGGTCCAAAGAAGGCCTTTATGTAACTTTCTCAGAGATCCTCAATGAAACTAAAGAAGAGCTCTGAGATGATTTATGCAACTTTTTGGAAGTTTCTCCAGAAAACCGACGCCTCGGATCCAAATCCATCAGTCCAGGACAGAATGAATATCGACATCATCAGATCAAGTATTAAGAGGACGGTAGAAGTCCTTTTAAGAGTAATTTATTTTTGCACTCTACAAAAGCACAGGGGTTAAAGGCATGGCAGATCGCATACCTCTCTTGTAAGTGAAGGGGGCCAAGATAGTAGATGCAAAGAGTGCGCACGACAGAAAAAGGAATCTTTTAGCTACATTTCCCACCCTTCTTAAACCCTGCTGCAGTTTTTTTCTTTTTCAGTAATGGCAGGAAAATAACAACAATCATACAGGAGGGACTGTAAATAATTCTACAGAAGGTTTTAAGCACAGCAATAAGTGCAGAGAGATACTAATGATAGTATCTAGAATACGCCAGCACAAAGACAGAAAAGTTCATGACAGCAAAAAACTGCAATAATTCACACTTATCTTTGTTGATAGCTCAAGAGTGAAATAACTACATCTCCATGTAAGGGAGAAAGAAAAGTGCAGATATACTAACAATAGTGTCTAGAGTACCCAAGTACAAAGATAGAAAAATTCAAGATAGCTAAAGAAATTTAGGATAGCAAAAAACTTCAAAAAGTTGCACTTATCTATCGTGATAGTTTCAGAGTGAAATACCACATCTTTCACCTACCTGCGGCAAACGAGATCGGAAATAATGGGAAGGAAGCATTATAGGTAAGGGAGACGCTCGAGAGTTTGGATTGCCACGAGTAATTTACAAGCAATCGAGTCGGATCCGACACCTCGGATCCAAATCCATCAGTCCAGGACAGAATGAAAATCGACAACATCAGATCAAGTATTAAATAATCAGTACATGAAGGGAAAGGCTATGTAATGAAAAAAAAACACAGCAATAATTTCATTTGTGGGCAAAACAGTGGCTCAGTAATAAGATCTCTGCTACAGAGCATCAGGTTCCAGGGTTCAATCCTGACCTCTAGTTATTATTTCTGAGGAGTTTGGAGCTTTCACCTCCCTAGGAGCTTGTGTCCTAGGTTAAGATCCAGGGCCTATGACACTAGCTAGACAAATTCAAAGCACATATTCAAAGGATGACTCTAATAAATGCTCTCAAATCTTTGAACCATCTTGGGCTACATGCCCTCTTCTAATAGTCACATACAATACCAAAGTGATGTGGTACATAAACAAATGGGGGGGGGGGGGCAGGTCTTATCTCTTTTGCATAATACCTAAGCTAGCCAAAGATTTAGCGATTCAGGATTGTCTGTTCCTCCACACTACCCAAAATTCAGCGACAGCACTGCATTATTGCAGAGAAGCCGATCGGGAGCAGGACAGACTTTAAAACTACATCTAAAAAGCTATGTAATAAAACAACATACATGTAAGCACTTCAGAGATATGGGCTAGAAGGCACCTACAAGGCAAGGAAAATGTATGTATTCTATCTATTGGCTCAATACTAATTCAGCTCTTATCATACTCATTGAAATGCTTCTTAGGAATTGAACTGCAAACTAATTTGCCCTGTCAATAATGAACTGCACCTAAAACTCAAAATGATCAGTTCCTAAATGCTATATCTATACCTATGTTACTGCCAATGCCTATGTAAATGTCTATATGAATAGTTTTACATTCTATCATATGCATATGTTTAATTGTATTGTCTGGCTTCTCTGGCCTGGGTTGTGACTGAGAACGATCCTTGGACCAACTTGACAAATATTTAAAAAACAGACCTTCACAAATAGAAACTTCTCCAGGTCTTACAGGATTTTGTTCATCTGTGGGAAACTCTTCAAGTACATCTGTTAGCCTCCAGTCAAAACACACAATCAAAGAAATTCTGTTCCAGTCCTCCTTGTTTACAGGCCTGGAAGATAGTTACCTGTTTATTCCCATATAAGACAATGTGCTTCTTTGCTTGTCCACCATTTACTCTGATAACCAGAGTTAAATATACCGAAAAACTATTCAAAAATAATAGTGGTGACTCTCCTTTTGGCACAGGCAATAAAGTTTTGCCATTCTTTTGAGACTGGCCAGGGTTCTCAAAGAATTTGATAAACACCAACTTTCAGCTTCTTCAAGTAAAAGCTCAGACGATAGAATTTTAGTACCTTTTAGGTGCCTTTTTTTCTGAGAAGGTGCATCAGGTATTAAAGGAGACAAAGAAACTGGGTATGAGAAAATCATAAGAAAATCATACACAGGTAAGTAGAAAAAACGTTCTAGTTAGTGCTAAAACAAGAAACAGAACAAGTTTGCGGCTCAGTCTCTTTGGTTCAGTAGTATTTGTGAGTTATTTCCTCTGGCCTTACTTCCTCTTCTACCAAGATTCATTTCCAGGCTGCCTCTGCTTGTCTGCTCTTAGATCCCACCACTTTTTCTACTCTGACTCTAGTCAAATGGTTTATGAATGGGGCTTTACATATCTGCTCACCCAGAAGGCAGGTGATTCCTTCTGAGAACTTAATTTTGCACTGGAAAAAATTAACACTGTTTCCTTTTGAATATGCTCATGAGCCAGACTGAAGGTCTTAACTTGCAAAGCAACTCTTTGCTCTGACTTCTGCAAGAAAGGTATTTGAGTTACTAGCCCTTATGGCGAGCCATCCCTATCTCTTTTTTCTGAAATACAGGGTAATTTCTGATTAAATCCTTCTTTCATGCCTAGGTTGTCTCAGCGCAACACAGAGCCACTCAATTCATCTCCCTCTTTCTTCCAGAACTTAGAAATAAGGGAGAAGAATTTTACTCACTCTGGATGTCCATAGGCACCTCAGATACTTCATACACAAAAGAAAATTATTCAGGGTGGCTGATAAGGTGTTTGTTTTCAATTGCAGTAAGAAAAAAGGAAAGTCACTGTGAGAAAGGACAATTTCTTAAGGTTGGCCAAAGCTATTGTGTTTTGTCACCCTCAGCATAATAAAACACTTCCAGGGAAAGTCAGGATCAACTTTATCTGGGTTTTGTCTACTTCAGTGGCTCTTTGGAAAAGGGAGGGTCTATATTAAATTCTCGAAAACTGATAATGTCGAATCTGACATTGCTGAAACAAGAATAGCGAAACTGCAGAACATCAAACAAGTAAACGGAAATCTCCTTAAGGGGAGATTTCCATTTACTTCAATGTAGTGCAGTCACAGTGTTTGTATTTTTAAGTAGTGGGGGGCTTAGCCCCCTTTCTACACCGTTTAGTTTTTGTTTTTTTTCTGAACATTCGACGTTTTAACAGTTTGATCACTAAAAGTCAACCTTTAGTGATTTGAACTTTTAAATATTCGATGTTCTAATATAGCCCCGAAAAGGGAGGCCTCTGTATTGGTGGCTAAGATGCCAGTCTGACAGCAGCAGAAATCCATAGCTCTGCTTAGATTTTAATATCCTGACAGGAAACATACTTTAATTTTTAGAAAAATCTAAAAGTATACTAAAAGATAGATTAACAAAGACTATTATTTTCTAAAAATTAATACATAGTCAAGATAATTTTTTTAATTATTCCTATCAAGAAGCATTCTACTGGAGATCTCAACATGAGCAACTCGAAGAACCCACACCAGGAGAGTGCAGTGAAGAAAGAACTACATCTTATAATAACAAACATCCAAGAATTGTCACTAAAAATGGACAAATTTGAAAACAAAATGGATACTATCAAACAAGAACGCAGTAAATAACTGGAACTTCTAAATGGAATAGTAAAAAAAAACAATCTGCCTTAGAGGAAACAGTAATTGACCTGGATACTAGACTGACAGAAATGAACATCACAATGAATTTCTTCTGAAACAAAACACCAGGCTGATTGAGAAACTGGAAGTACTTGAAAGTAGATCAAGGAGGAATAACATAAGAATATATGGAATTCCTGAGAAAGAATAGGGTGCTAACATGATTCAATTCCTCAATAAGTGGTTTTCATCAGCACTAAACATGCCTGAATCCCTCTCTTTTGGAAATGAGAGGGCTCATCGGTCCCTGGCAAATCCAGCTTTGTTCTCTGAGTTCATCTAACCCCAGGTCTATTATAGTTAGATTTCTTTCCTCACAAGACAAGGAATTAGTGCTGAAATCAGCTTGGAGTAATTCCCCCATCAAGATGGGTGAAAAAATTATTTGTTTTGACAATGACTACACCTCTACAGTCATATCCAGAAGAAAGAAGTGTGTTTCTCTAATTAAGTCCTTGAAAAAAGCCAATATTAAAGCTCAAATTATTTTTCCTACAAGAATAAAAATCACCTTGCCAGAAGGAGTGAAGATCTTTGATTCCCTACAAGAAGCAGTAGAATTTAACCAAAAGAAGAAAATACTGTTGGACACAGAAGAAATGGAATGGTCATTCCAGAGTTTGAAGAGGCAGGTAACAAAAAATGGATGGTCTGTGAAGGAAGGAGTAAACAAAACTAAAAAACTAAAGGACAAATGAATAAATTCTTTCTAATTTTAAATTCTTTGTTTTATGAATCATAATATATTTGATTCTGGAAAATCTCTATACTGTAAGGTAATGTGAATCATCTTTATTATTAACTTTCTCTTTTCCTTTCTACATCTATTTCTTCTAATTACATATAGTACTAAGTATTTAAATAACATTCTCTCTCTTTCTGTCTCTCTCTTCTTTCTTCCTGTTCCTTTTTGTTACTAATGTTCCTTTTCTCTCTTTTCCCCCACTATAAGTACTTTACATACATTTCCCTTTTAAATAACTACAAATGATATATGTCTTCTAATTCTTCAGTAATAGTATAATTTGACTTAATACCAAAGTGCGTTTTTTTCTAGTGGGTCAGTGGTGGAGTAACAATATGTTCCTGATTAGAGTTTTGAACTAGATGGTTTAGACTCTTTGTTTAGACAAATATAAACATTAATACAGTATATTAATGGTGTTTTATAGATGGCTAAATATAAGTTTTATATAGATATATATATATATATATATGTATATATATATATATATATGTGTGTGTGTGTGTGTGTGTGTATATATATATATATATATATATATATATATATGTGTGTGTGTGTGTGTGTGTGTGTGTACATATATATATATATATATATATATATATATATATATATATATATATATATATATATATACTAAGTTCTTTTTTTTCTCTGGTCTGGTTAATTGGTGGGTAAATGATTGAAATGTTATAAAATGATTTCTGATTTGAAGAAGCTGTTGTTACTTCTAAATAGCTGTTTTTATAAGAAACGGTTAATTTTTTCATAATGTTGATGTTTTGTGAGGAAACTGGTGGTCTGTGTGACTGTTCTCATTGTGGAGATTCATGACCTGCTTTCTGTAAACTCTAAAAGCTTCAAGATTTGCTTTTCAGCCGAAAATGCTTTTTTTCCTCACTAGAGATAACCTCTGCAGTGCATGAGCCTATTTAGATACTTTTTAATAAGTTTACGAAGCTGCAGCTTGAGGAAACAACAGCGATGACATCACTTGACCTTTTCAACTTGTTAAATGGTTGTATTAGATTTCTTTTCTCTTGACATTCTGTTATCCTTCACTTACATACTTTAAATGGTAATGAATTAGTTCTGATAAAAGTGTTCATCTCCTTTGAAAATACCTATGTTATTTTATAGATGCATATTCTGCAGATTCAATGATACTGTTAGTAATTAAATGGCATCAAATGATCTAGGAGCTGCATTAGAAAACTCATTATGCATATTAACATTGGACTTATGTTACATAACTAAACCTTTAGTAACTAAGCAGAGGGCTATGAGGCTTTTTTTTGTAATAAGTGTTATATATATATATATATATATATATATATATATATATATATATATATTTATATATATATATTCAACAGATCCTTACATGAAAATGTCAGATGACTGACAAAATGGTTAAAACGTCTGATGTTTCTTGAAAAGTCTTGGAAATATTGACAATCTTCTTAACCTTCGGCTTCTAATGTTTATACATACTTTGATCTGATGTATATTTCTGACATATCTACTTATCACAGGTGCTATTATTATATGTGACATATTCATACAGCTTCAGTTATATTGGACACACTCATTTTAATGTATATTTCATGGACTCAGATTTCTTTAGTTGCTTTCATAATGTTTTTCTTTTTTGTTTTTACACTATATTCTAAGCATAGATGGATAATTTGTCTCTTTTGGTGTTGGAGAGGTGGTGGATGGATAGTTTAGTAAAGTTTTTAACTAAACCAGAAACTTTATGTTTCATGTATGTGTTTGTAAATAATTTTGGGCTTTTGATAGTAGTGCTTAATACACATTATACATCAATGATAAGTACATTTTCAGTAGATTTCAAGTCAACACGGAAGAAAGGTCTTTCAGTAAGTAACAACATGCACATTATAGTTAATGGCTTATAAATGTTTATCATTAAATATTAATGGTTTGAACAATAATGTCAAAAGAGCTGGTTTGCTTAAATATATCAAAATGCATAAAGCCCAGATCATTTTTTTTACAGGAAACCCATCTATTACAAAAAGACCTACAAAAATACTCATTTAATGGCAATACCATTCTGGCCGATTCATGTTTTAAGAGAAAAGGGCACTCTTATTCTATGGAAAAATACTTACACTATGCCAAGAATTATAGATACAATTTCAGATAAAGATAGGATGCTAAGCATGGTTATTTTGGAAATCAATAGGAAGTATTATACTTTGATTAATACATACCGGATACCAGGACTAAGTACTAAATATGTTGACAAATATCTGCACCTGATTACTTTAAATGCAAGAGGGGAAACTATAGCAACAGGTGATTTTAACTGCCTATTATCAGGCAATGATACTTCTAAAAATGGGTAAAATAAAACTAACATCTCAAGCCAAGAAGTTAAATGACTTTACAAACCAGATGAACCTTAAAGATATACATTGTCTAAGAGAACATTATTCCTTATTCTGTACTCATCATTTATATTGGTTTGGTACACAAACAAACATTGATATGGTCTTTGTATCAAATAATATATACTCAAAAATAAGTGACGTATCTATAATGACTTGTCTACTTTCAGACTATAATGCTATAAACTTTACATTAACTACGCATACAGATGATTTAAGATTTCTACGGAGAATTCCTGCTTACATAACTAAGTTAAAAGACTTTAGGGAATGGATAATGAAAGAAACAGACATGTTTATGGAAACCTTTAGTTATGTACTCACCATAACTTCAGATGTTTGGGATCCATCTCGCCTACATTCTGTACTGATGGGCTCGGAGCTGATCCCTCGGCTCCGACTCGGCACGCTTATGCTATAGAGCGAGGCCTCTTATTGGCTGAGCTATCTTTATCCCAGGATGCACCACCACTAATCCCCCAGATCTTGTTTGTCCGCATACATGCACACATGCACAACTTGATTATATAACATTGTTAGATGTTTCAAGATGAAACAACAGGATTCTGACCTTCTGATATCCTCTGAGCTCCAAGGAAGGGGGAAGGAGGGTGGGTTATTAGGAATGTAGGCGAGATGGATCCCAAACATCTGAAGTTATGGTGAGTACATAACTAAAAGATGTTATGTGATCCTATCTCGCCTACATTCTGTACTGATGGGACAGCGTCCCTAGCACCTAACTCCCGGGTGGCTCATTGGAAAACACTCCTGAGCACTGTGGAACCAAATGAAGCTCGTCCTCTAGATGCCACATCTAATTTGTAGTGGGAAATGAAGGTGTGCGGGGAAGACCATGTAGCCGCAGCACAAATGTCACTAATAGCAAGCTTAGAATGAAACGCTATCGAAGTAGCCATAGCCCTTGTAGAATGAGCCTTGACAGAGGTAGAAAGCTCTTTGTTAGAATAAAAATAAGCTTGAGAAATACAGTCCCTGATCCATTTGGCAATAGTGACCTTTGTGACAGCTTTGCCCAATTTGTTATCTGCAAAGGATACAAACAACTGATCTGTTTTTCTTGTTTGTTTGGTCCTGTCTAGATAAAAACGTAACTGTCTGTGTACATCTAGTGTGTGGAATATGAACTCCGCCTTGTTAGAGTATTTTGGGAAAAAACTGGAAGCTCTAACGATTGTTGTAAGCAGAAAGTAGAACAAACCTTAGGGACAAAGGAAGGATTTGGTCTGAGGGATACTCTGTCCTTGTGAAAAACCAAGTACGGGGGTTTTACTGACAAAGCTTGAAGCTCTGAAACTCTTCTGGCAGAAGTAATCGCCACCAGAAAAGCTGTCTTCCATGATAGAAACTTTAAATCACATGTAGCTGCCGGTTCAAAGGGAAAAGAAGTCAAGGCGTAACACTATATCAAGATCCCATGGAGGTGCAGGATGAGAAATCGGGGTCTCAATAGAGCAGCACCTTTTAGGAAGGTCTTGCACAATCTGTTGCTCATTAAAGGTGGGTCTATGGATTCGTGAAAATTAGAAATTGCTGCCAATTGTACCTTGATGGTAGAAACTGAAGAGCCTTGATTAAAAAGAAGTCAGAAATTTTAGTACTTCTGCCACGGAATAGAAATGGGGTCCAGGCCCCGGAGTTGAGCCCAAATAGCAAATCTTTTCCATTTGCTAGAATACAGTTTCTTTGTAGCAGACTTATGGGCCGAAGATAATATGTGTACAACATCTGGATCCAATGTATGACTCCTAACTATCGTCGGAAGAGGAGGAGCCAAGCCGTCAATTTTAAGGTGTGTAGGGACTGGTGGAATAGTCCCGACTGATGAACCAGTAGGTCTGGTATCTGATCCAGAAACCATGGACCTTGCAGGGCATGTTTCCGAAGATAGGGGAACCACACTTGACGAGGCCAGTAAGGAGCAATTAAGATCAGTTTGCTCCCCAAGAGAGATGCCTTTTGAATCACTCTGGGAAGGAGAGGAACTGGAGGGAAGGCATAAAGCAAGCCGGTGGGCCAAGGATGGACTAATGCGTCCATGGGGCTCTTCCCCGGAGCCGGGGTTAGGGAGAAGAATTCTTCGCACTTCGCATTCAGAGGAGTCGCGAAGAGGTCGCAAATTGGAACTCCCCATTCGCTGAAAATCTGACTTGCAAATGTCATATTCAGAGACCATTTGTGAGGAGAGAGGATGGTCCTGCTCAATCTGTCGGCTATCACACCTGGACTTGCCCGGTATGTGAGTAGCCACTAGGAAGCGTTTGGTGGAGACTGCCCATTCCCAAACCCTCATGGCTTCTCTGCAAAGAGGATAGGATCTGGTCCCTCCCTGTTTGTTCAGGTACCAAACAACTGACATGTTGTCTGAGTGAACGGCAATCACGCCTTGAGGGAGATAATCGTGAAGGGCTTGAAGGGACAGAAGTACTGCCCTCATTTCCAAGATGTTGATATGAAGCAAAATCTCTTCTGGATGCCATTTGCCTTGGACTGACCTGCCCGGGGAATGCCCCCCCCACCCCGTCTGGGAGGCGTCCGTGGTCAAAGTGGCCGCCGGAGGAGGTAGAACAAAGGGTCGTCCCTGATCCAAGTTGGAGGGCACTAGCCACCAGCGAAGGTCCCGTCTGCAAGATTGCAACTTCAGTTGAATTCATATAATTCTCCGGGGTTAAATGAATATTTTACGATCATGCCACTATTAAGGATAAATAAAATAAATGGTATGTAGTACATATATGTGGGTTTATTGAGGTCAATAATTATTGATATGTGTATATATATATATGTCTGGTAGTCACATGTTTCATATGTACACATGAAATAATAACAATACAAATTATTGTAAGCATTGTACATGAATTATAATATGTGTAAAAATGTATTTATATATATTATATTAATTTAATTTTGTCAATATTATAGTCATTAGGATTGTAATTGATTAGTATTTAATAGTTATAATTCTGGTATTTAGTTACATTAGTTTTTTAAAAAATATATACAAAAGTATCATTATGACTGGTTACTATTTATTATGTAGTTATAGTTTTAACTTGTATTTATATTGTTACATATTCATCACACTAAGGTTATGTGCAGCTATATATATATTTTTGCAATATTTTATGATATGCTGTAGTTTTTAAATGTAAATAGTTATATATATTACTGGAGGTATGGAGCAGATTTTATTGTAAACCACTATTTTATAAGTTTAATTTGATATCCCTTTAAGAAACAAAGTCATTATGGAATGAACGAAGGGAATTGATATCAATTAATCAATTTAGAAAATGTAAAACAGTATAAAACTGTGGTGGACAAAATGTTGATTGTATTCTGATGAAGTTCGTAGGAACGAACGAAACCTAGGTAAATAAAGGATTTGTCGTGTGGTACGTTGTGGTGGTGTTTCAACAAGTTGTAGCAGTATTGCCTAGCAGTGAAGGTTTGTCCTATACAGCTGTTACTGTCTCCTTATTGGCGTTGCTTCCATCTCGCTGTCCAAAAAAGAAGTTTTTGTGTTCGTTTTTGGTTACCCGTCTGCAAGATTCCGTGATCCATACAAGTTGGTTGAGGGGGAGTTCCTGAAAGGACCACTGAGCTGAGAGGAGCCACTGGAGAATCCTCATGTGCAACCTTGCCAAGGGGACTAGAAGAACCGTGGCGGACATGGATCCCAATAGCTGCAGGACCATTCTGGCTGGGGCTTTGGATCTTGGAAGTAAGGCTCGAACTTGAGCTTGTATGGTTTGTATTCTGTCTGTAGGTAGGTAGACCCGCATTTGGTTTGAGTCTATCTCTACCCCTATGAATCTTATTCGTTGAGATGGCAGCAACACAGACTTTGGCCAATTGAAGGTGATTCCAAGGGAATTGCCCAGTGATACGGTGGCTTGTAGGCTCCGCAGAAGTAGATGCTTGGAGGTGGCAGTTAGGAGCCAGTCGTCTAGATACGGAAACACCTGGAATCCTAGACTTCTCAGGTGAGCAGTCACGACTGCCAAACACTTGGTGAACACCCTGGGGGCTGTGGCGAGACCAAAGGGCAGTGCACGGAACTGAAAATGACTGCCTCCTAGGCTGAAGCACAGATGTCTCCTGGACGCTTGATGTACCATGATATGATAATAAGCGTCCTTGAGATCTATGGAGCACATCCAAACACCTTTCTCCAGCAATGGGAGAATGGTTTGTAGGGTGACCATTCGGAACTTGGACTTTCTGACTGAACGGTTTAGGATGCTGAGGTCCAAAATGGGCCTCAAGTCCCGGTCTTTTGGCACCAAAAGAATCTTGAGTAAGTCCCTAATCCGATCTGGTCTGCGGGGACCGGTTGGATGACTCCTTTTTGCAGCAGCTTTGAAACTTCTGAGGCTGCGGTATCCCGTTGACTGGGTGGCGGGTCCGGGATTTTTTTGGACTGGGGGGGGTGAGAGAATGGGATGGAGTAACCTCCGGCGATAATCCAAAGCACCCATCGGTCCTGAGTGATACCTTCCCAGGCCTTTAGGTGCTTCGAGACGACCCCGACTGGCTCGAGCAGCACAGCCGGGCAATCCCTCAGGGACTATGAAAGGCTGAAGAGCCACGAAAGGACTCGCGGTCTCCAGTGTTGCGAGGGCCTCTGCCGCCTCTGGGACGGCGTCTTCCGGAAGAATTTCCCCCTCCTCTGCCTCTGGAAGGGGAATCCTCCTGCTGAGGGGTAAGGCTTCTGAGATCTACGGAACCACATTTTCCCTCCTCTTTTAGCCTTGGGATAAGGCCGAAAGGGAGTGGAAAATCGTGCCCCTATGGCAGTCAGAGTCTTACCCTCCTGTTCACAGCGGGTTAGCGTGTCCTTTACCTTGGGTCCAAACAGGGAGGACCCATCAAAGGGGGCGTCGGCAAATGAAGACTTAAAGGCCTCCGCGAAGTGACACAGACGGAGCCAGGCTTGTCTCCGTAGAGCAATGCCTGTACCCGCCGCTCTGCTCGCCCCTTCGGCCGCATAAGAAATTAGCCTCATGGACGAGTTCGAAATGGACGACATTGTAGCCAGCTGAGAGCCAACCGTCTGGGCCAGCTCCTCAGGCAGGTTACCCAAGAGGGTATCGGATAGCTCCTTAATCAGATCCCTCTGAAACCTGGTGAAGTGCGTAAGGTAGTTCAAGGACCTCAGTGGAAAGGCCGCTGAAATGAGGGTGCACTTTCCGTACCGATCCATGCTCCTAGACTCCTTATTAGGAGGATGAACGGACGTAGAAGCCTCTGCTACATCTTGCTGGGTAGCAGATGCCACCACCAAAGCATCTACAGCCACACCTTTAGTAAGGAACTCTCTATCAGGGGGCGCCGAGAGATATTTGTTCGGATGAGCGGGCACCGGTTCCACAGAGTCTGGGTGTTCCCACACCCTTCGACAGATCAAATCCAAGAGCTCGTTGAAGGGCGGAGACACCCAGGAGGCGGAGGGCTGAGCCCCGAAGGCCTTCAGGAACACCGACTCATCAGCAGAGGGAGGTTTGGACTGCCAGCCGCCTCATTGTTTTAGGGCTTCCAGGATGTCTGCAAAGGAGACATCATCCGAGGACGACTTGGGGGACCCTTCTGCATCATCGAGATCAGTGTCGGATGTCAGGGACTCATCAGGGGAGTCAACGTGCTTCCTCTTGCATGATCTCTTCCTGGGAGGTTCTTCCGAAGAGGCTTCAGAAGGACCTCCAGGAGGGGGAGAAACCCCCAGCGAAGGTAACCTGAGGCCCAGGGGCTCCGCTGTCTAAGGACAGGGGGACTGCCAACGACCCAGTCTCCAAATGTAGGGAAGGAGCTGGAGAAACCGTGGAGGTAGCCAAGGAAGATTTGGCTAAAGCACTCCTCATAACCCTGAAGGCGGGACCACCAGAATCCTGGGAGGGTCCCACCTCCGTGGCCACAACAGTGGATGGCACTCCCGCCGCCGACGCACCAAGAGGGAGACTTGGGACCGAAAGCATCAATCCCAAAGCCTCCCCCCCAGGGCCGAAGAAAGAAGTCCGTGTACTGAACTCCGACCCAAGAGCCGGAGTTGGAGCAAGGGTCGGGACCGACCCGAACACCTCCACAGGTTGCACCAGCACCGGCTCCAATGGTGCCGAAGCTGTTGGAGGAGGAACCACAGTAGGGGAGTGGACCATCGGCTCCGAAGCCAAAATGGGCTGGAGCCGAAACCAGCTTTTGGAACACCGGAGACTGGAAGAGTCGAAGGAGCACCCTGTCGATGTCCGAATCAGACATCTTGGATGATCTAGAGGATACCGATCAGGCCCGAACCGATTTCTCCATCGGCTCCGAAGGGCTCAGGGACCGGCTCCGAAAGGACTCAACAACTATCGGCTCCGAAGAAGGTTTCAAGGAAATTTCCCTCGGTGCCGATAAGGACTTCGGCTACGAGGGGGAAGAGTCTGAGCCGGTAACCCTTATCGGCTCCAATATCAGTGGAGCCGATGAGGGTGACCCGCCTCTCGATGCCCCAGACCTCGGCTCCGAAACCAGAGGGGTCAAGGCTGGAGGCATCGAGGCAGACCGTTCCGACCTTGGCTCCGAAGTCCGTGAAGCCGATGGAGAAGTCTGCTTAGCTTTTTTAGCGGTCGGTTCCGACTGACTGGTCGGAGCCGACGCTTTCTTCTTTTTAGAAGGAGACGGAGAGGAAGATAAAGCCTCCTCGAAGGAAGGCTTGATTAATCCCTTGAGGATTAATTTGTTTTTCCTCTCCTGGAGGACTCTAGAAGAGAACACGTGGCACACACTACACGACTCTTGTAGGTGTTTAGCACCTAAGCAATAGACCCACGAGGAGTGGTCGTCCGTTATGGACATTTTAAACCCACACCTCGTGCATTTCTTAAACCCGGAGGGTTTGTGTTCTTTAGACATAACTATCTAAGTGAAAAACACTAGACTCAGTTAAATACAACAAGTTTTAACAAATATAAAGTTTAACAAATATAACCACAAAATATATATATATATATTTTTTTAAAACTAAACAGTTAGTAGACAAAAAACGAGATAAAGAGAGTCAAGACCCTCTAACTTAAACGGGTACTTGACCCAAGAAGATACACAAACAGCAAAGTAACAGGGGAAGGCCCCTCTAACTAAAACGGGAAACCTTCCCTGACTAAAAAAATCACGAATTTACCAACAAAAATTCACCAGTCACACCAATGTAACAACAATAGCTGTTAAAACAGCTTTTGGGTTCAAAATAAGGAAATTTGTGACAGGAAAAAGCCTAATAAATAGTACTTAGCCCAGCCAATGTTGAGACCACGTCTAAGCTTGTTAGCGGCAAACGAGATCTGGGGGATTAGTGGTGGTGCATCCTGGGATAAAGATAGCTCAGCCAATAAGAGGCCTCGCTCTATAGCATAAGCGTGCCGAGGGATCGGCTCCGAGCCCATCAGTACAGAATGTAGGCGAGATAGGATCACATAACATCAAATGATAACGGTGAAGTAGCTGATACTATACTATGGGACACCTTTAAAGTTTTCATATATATATATATATATATATATATATATATATATATAGAGAGAGAGAGAGAGAGTAGAATAAAATCTTGGTACCTTAAAAAAGGAGAGAGTGGGACAAAGAACTTTTAGACTTGCAAAAAAACATAGTAATTTCATTATGTGCTACTTTATTTGGTTTTGCATCCATTTTTGTCTTGTCCAAGTTAAATAAAAAATGCTTAGAAGTTCTAAATCATAAGGTAGCCACAAACCTGGAGAAAAATGAAATTACAATCTTATGCTGTAAATCCTAAATATCTATATAAAATAGTGGTAGGATCCAAAAAAATAATCACAATTTTATTAATGAGATTAAATATAAAAGTGATGGTTCAGTTAAGAGTACATCTAACTTAATGGGCATATTAGATGTGCTCAAAAACTACTATAAATATATAAATAATAACACACCACTTTTGGAGACAGATAATGTAACAAATATGTTTATTCAAGAAAATTACTAAGATGTCAATGCAACAAAATAATAAATTAAATAAACAAATAACTCTAACAGAAGTGACAGAGCAAATAAAAAATGTCAAAGATAATAAAGCTCCAGGACTGGATGCAATAATTCCTGAACTATATAAGATTTTTCCTGAATATGTAATAAAGAAAATGATGAGTGCCTTAACTATGGTTAAGCAAAATGTATAATATCCCCATCATGGAAATATTCAGTTATCTCCCCCATTTTAAAACAAGGTAAGGACCCCAAGTCTTGTGATTCATATAGGCCAATTTCATTACTAAATACTGATTATAAAATTTTCACGACAATATTAGCTAATGGGATAAAGAAAATATTACCTAATCTAACACATAATGATCAGACAGGGTTCATTCTTCATAGAAAAGTGCAAGATAACATTATTAAATTATTATCATTACTAGACATAGCATCCAAATAAAAACAACAAACTATTATCAGCCTAGACATAGAAAAGGCTTTTGATTCTATTAGTTGGTCTTATCTAGAAAGAAGTCTGATTTGTTTTGAATTCTCCTCAAATTTTGTCAACTTATTAATTAATGAAAATCTATAGTGGGGCACAACCTTATGTGAAAATCGGATCATGTCTGTCCTCACCACTACAAATCCTCATGGGAATCTTTTGCTACATTTATCAGAAACAAGCAAAATATAAAAGGCTTTCAAGTTAATAAGGATTATTCTCTTAAGATACAATTATTTGCTGATGATATGTTGTTAACATTAAGTGACATTGATGGTTTTTTGCATGAGGTTATAAATACCTTAAACAAGTTTTAAATAATTTCAGGGGTTAAATTTAATCATAATAAATCCAAAACATTACTAATTAACAAAAAGATCAACAAAAACCTAAGAGAGAATAGTCTTTTTAATTGGGAGAAT
This sequence comes from Protopterus annectens, assembly GCF_019279795.1. Taxonomy (NCBI): domain Eukaryota; kingdom Metazoa; phylum Chordata; order Ceratodontiformes; family Protopteridae; genus Protopterus; species Protopterus annectens. The sequence goes on from NC_056725.1 coordinate 1,511,245,269, forward strand.
GATGTATTAGAATATTTGGGTGTCAGTATAGAGTGTACATGGAAAGAGTCTGTTAAACTAAGCTACAATAATTTAATAACCACCATTAGTGAACTAATCAAAAGATGGAATAAAATGTTCTTCACAATGGAGGATAGGCTCTCTTTAATTAAAATGATAATTTTACCTAAAATTTTATTTTATATACAGTCATTGATACTACCCCCTCCCAAAAACTTATTTAAACAATTAGATTCCATGCTACTTAAATTTTTATGGTTCCCCTTAAAACCTAGAATTGCATATAAATGGCACATTAGTACTTGGAACAGTAATGGGATAGCATTCCCTAGCTTAGATCTTTATTCCAAATCAGTTATAATTAATGTAATATTACATTGGACCTCACCAACCTATATATCTGGCTGGAAAATAATACATGAGATTCATATAACTTGATGTCAGAATTATAGAAAATCAATTTAAGGAACAATACGGAATAAGTAGAGTACACTGGCTTTTCCGTGTATTTTGTTTATTTAATAAGACGTTTGATCATTTTTCTTATGGGATTAATCAAATATTTAACAACTTCAAAAATATAATTGGTTGTAATTACAACATTAAACAATTCCTATTTCTTATATTCCTTATGGCATACTCCCCTGATTGCCTAGATTCTTTCAACATCAATGCGGTGCAAAAATTAAAGGAAAATAACTTGATATTCTGGCATAAGTTTATTGAAAATAACAGTATTAAACCACTAAACTCTCTTCTATGTAGTTTTGATAATAGTCAAGACGGTTGTTTATACACGCATTATGGCAGTTTATAGAAAACAAAATGAGAGTATCAATCAACCTAGAAACTGCATCTACAGCTAGTTTGATTCAGCTTTTTATTAGATGTCTTGAAAAGACAGATGATCAAAAATTAAGTATCTCACCTATCTATAAGATATTAAGAGAAGACACCGTAAAGTTTGACTCAGATTTTTGGAATTACTATGTAAAGATTAATGGAGAACAAATATCTGATGAATCCAAAAAACTGTTATTGAAATGTGTGTATGGTACCTCTTCTTCATTATATTGGAGATTGTATACATGGAAATTTATGAATAGGAGTTTCTATCCTCCACATAAAATAAATCTCATACTCAAAAACAGTGAAAGTAAATGTTGGAAATGTGATGAATTACTAGAGCCCAAATTGGTTTACATGTTCATTGAATGTAGAATTATTGTTCAATACTAGAAAATCTTCAGATATTTTGTAAAGGCTTTATGGTCTGATAACCGTCATATTTCTAACTCACAAATCCTATTCAATATTCCTATACCTAATGTAATACCTAAATCTCAGATTCAGTTACTCTAATCAATTATTGCAATTGCCAGAAAAGTTATTACTTTGAACTGGAAAAGTAAACAAGACTTGATGTTTAACGAATTTATTAATTTAGCAAAAGTTGTTTGTAAAAAAGAACTGGAAACCATTTGTTATAAAACTCATAACATTACTCATAAAAAATAGCATGGCAAAAACTGGAAAACCTTTTCAACAAATACTGATAACTTCTCATGGATAAAATGATTGTTTATTATGGATGAGTGTAAATATTGTAAATAGTTTTGTTATTGTTTTATTGTATTTGTTATATGTACATTTGCGTATGTTTACAATGAAAACAAAATAAAAATGTTTTTGGGGAAAAGAAAGGAAAAGGGAGGTCTCTAGTATCATACTACAGATATTAACTTGGTCATCTGGGCACAGTTTTAATATGTTATACTAACTATATTTTTTATCTAGGTCCACAGCTGACTTTGGTAGAACTATTCTCCGTGGGTTCCAGGACTCTCATCTTTCCTCTTCCTTATTTTACTTCTAAACTTTTGGTATACATTCCATATAGCTTAGGCTACTGCATCAGCAATCTAATGATGAGCATAGCACAGCTGTGTAAGTAAACTCACCATATCAGTAGATGTTAGAATAGATCAGTATTGAAGTAGCCACACCCTTCACCATCCCCCTTATTTTTTTTTTTTTTATTTTTGCCTTTTGCCAATGTGTGTGGTTTCATGTGTTTTCCTTTTATCTAGCACATATACTGGTCAGGGCTCTAACCTCCCTATTCTGGGCAAGAATGCTCTGACGTTTTAGGGTACTAGAAATTGTTTTTTATCCTGATCTCCTCAATCACTGCAGTGGCCAGAGTGGTATAAGGTATCTTAAAACTCTAGAAGCTGGATGGCTAGTCCAGTTCAGACAGGATACATTCCATACAACTTAGATTACAGAGCTCATGTAATGATATCACTAAAGTTACATGCATGCGTACATATATTTCTGGCACGGGCAATAATGTCAGAACAGTTACTCCCGTAAGTGTCCAGGTTTTTCTTAAAATATCTAAAATAGTACTTGCTTTAATGTAATTTCGTAGTCTATTCCATTCATCAGCTACTCACTCAGAGAAACAGTTTTTACACTTCTCATTCCTACAGAATCTTCTACATTGGTTGTCTGATAATTCTCTACTACTTTTTGATAACCCCAAACATTAACAGAAGAAGTTGCTTCTAAATGCCCTATAAACCCAAATAAGATCTCTTCTTAAATATCTGTACTAGACACTGTCAAGATCAGATACTTTAGTCTTTCATAATAACTCCAATTTTTCACATCTATGGATACTCTTGGTGTACTTCCACTGTACTCTTTCCAGTTTACTCAGGCTTGTTTTCTTATAAGGTTTTTGTATGGCAATTACATACTCAAGTTCAGGTCTAATGTAACTATCAAACAATGATTTCATCATTTCAGATTTCCTAGATTTTATATTTATTTATACAACCTATAGTTCTATAATTAGAAGTTATGTACCTACCATAACGTTCCATGTTAGTTGTCTTCTTTCGCCTTCTTTCTTGCTGGATGGGTTCAGAGCCGATCCTCGGCTCCGACTCGGCACTTGCTAAGCTCGAGAGTCACTTTTACCAGCTCGAGGCAGCCCCATATCCCATGATGCAAGGCGGTAATTACCCAGATCTCGTTTGGTATCTAGATGAAAAACTGCCTATAAAAACTTTCCACTAAGGAAAGAGAAACACTAACCTAAAAAGGCTATAATGGAAACCAGGCAATCAAGGACAAGAACTATCTGGTGTCCAAGGAAGAAGAATCTTCCAGAGAAAAGGGGAGATCAAGGTCTGTCCAGGCTAGGGGGACAGGAGGGAGGGACGCAAGAAAGAAGGCGAGAGAAGACAACTAACATGGAACGTTATGGTAGGTACATAACTTCTAAATGTTAAGTTGTCAATCTCGCCTTCATTCTTGCTGGATGGGACCGCGTCCCTAGCACCTCTATCCTGGGTGGCTCAATGGAACAGACTCTTGAGAACAGTGGAACCAAAGCTTGCCCTATCCCTGGAGGCCAAATTCAATTTGTAATGAGAAACGAAGGTATGAGGAGTGGCCCAAGTGGCTGCTGCACAAATAGTATCTAAGGGTAGTCTAGCCTGAAAGGCTGTAGAAGTGGCTAGACCTCTTGTGGAATGAGCTTTAGGTTTTGAGTTCAGCTGTTTGCCCCTAAGCTGGTAAATGTCAGAAATGGTGGAAGATAGCCATCTAGATAAGGTCACTTTAGAAACAGGGAGACCTTTTCTATTTTCAGCATAAGACAGGAAGAGCTGATCAGACTTCCAAATTGCTTTGTTCTATCCAAGTAATATCTAAGTTGGCGATGAACATCTAAGTAATGCAATTTTTGTTCCGCCCTGTTAGAATAATTTGGAAAAAATACAGGGAGATCAATGGATTGGTTTAAATTTGACTTGGAAGCAATCTTGGGCAAAAAGGATGGGTTGGTTCTCAAGGATACTCTGTCTTTGTGGAAGACCAAATAAGGGGGACGAACACAGAGGGCATGAAGTTCAGACACTCTTCTAGCCGAGGTAATAGCGACTAGAAAAAGTGTCTTCCAAGAAAGAAACTTTAATGAACATGAAGCAGCCGGTTCAAAAGGGGGGAGTATCAAGGATGTCAGCACTAAATTTAAATCCCACTGTGGTGGAGGATCTCTAACAGGGGGTTTAAGAAGGAACACTCCTTTGAGAAAGGCTTTACAAAGTTTGTGGGACATAATGTTGTGGTCTGCAAAGCCGACATGAAAGTTCGAGATTGCAGCCAACTGAATTTTGACTGTGGAAGACGAAGAACCTGAGTGAAAAATTTCCGCAAGGAAATCCAAAATCGACTGAATAGGGGCAGTAAAGGGGTCTATGTTCTTAGATTTTGCCCAAAAAGAGAAGCGTTTCCACTTGCTAGAATAAATCCTCCTGGTAGAGGACTTAAGAGAAGCTACTATGATATCTCTAACGGGGTTAGAGACCATAGGAAGCCTGGCTAAGGAAGGAAGTGGAGCAACCAAGCTGTGAGGTTGAGGGAAGGAACTGACCGGTGCAGTTGACCCGATTGGTGGGTCAGAAGATCTGGAACTGGGTCCAGATGCCAAGGATGCACCAAAAGATGGCGATGAAGGAACGGGAACCAAATTTGTCGAGGCCAGTAAGGGGCAATGAGAATCATTTTGGCTCTCAAGACGGTAGCTTTCTGGAGTACTTGTGGTATCAAAGGAAAGGGAGGAAAGGCATAAAGAAGTCCCCGGGGCCAATCTTGGGTAAGAGCATCTCTGGGGGGATGGCCCGGAAGAGAGAGAAAAAGTCTGGGCATTTGCTGTTTTGGGGTGTAGCAAAAAGATCGCAGCATGGGCGGCCCCACTTCTGAAAAATCTCCTCCACAATGGATTGCTTGAGAGACCACTCGTGAGGCATGAGAATAGCTCTGCTCAATCTATCCGCTATTATGTTGGTTTTCCCGGGGATATGCATTGCTACCAGAAACCGATGAGAGGAGATCGCCCATTGATAGTATGATAGTACGCATCCTGAAGGTCTATGGAGCACATCCAGTTGTCTTTGCCCAGAAAGGGCAAAATCGATTGAAGTGTGACCATCCGAAATCTTGTCTTTTTGACAGACTTGTTGAGCCTGCTGAGGTCTAATATTGGTCTCCAGTCTCCCGTCTTTTTGGGGACCAAAAAGAACCTTGAGTAGATTCCGGACTCTAAATAATCTTTTGGTACTGGCTGGATGGCCCTTTTCTTTAGAAGCTTTGACACCTCTAATTTCACAATTTCCCTTAGACCGGGTGGTACGTCTGGAAGGGAACCTCTTTGAGGGAAGGGGCTTTCCTCTAAGGGAATCTTGTAACCCTCGGATATGATCGACTGTACCCATTTGACTTGAGAGAGGGAAAGCCAGGCTTCTGGGTACAGCGACAATCTTCCCCCGACTGCCTCCAAGGGTGGACAGTCGGGCAACACCTCAGGGATGCTGGAAGGGCTTGTCAGAGAGAGGCTCTCTGGAGCCCTGGTTCTGCGGACCCCCTCTGCCCCTAGGCCGGCGTCTATTGTTATTACCCCCTCTGCCTCTGGGGGTAAACTGACCACGTGCATCCGGCGTCACTCCCTGAGATTTTCGGAACCACATCTTCCCCCCCTTCTGACCTTTGGGATAAGGCCTGGAAGGGGCGGAGAAACGGACTCCTACGGCAGAAAGAGTTTTGCCGTCTTGCTCGCACCTGGTCAAAGTGTCCTTCACCTGAGGACCAAACAATGTTGACCCATCAAAGGGAGAGTTTGTGAAGGACGCCTTAAAGGGGTCTGCAAAATTACAGAGCCGCATCCAGGACTGACGTCTGAGAGCCACTCCTGTGCCTGCAGTTCTACTCGCCCCATCGGCTGCATAAGAAATGAGCCGCATGGAGGAGTTGGTTATGGAATTAAGGATTCCCAGCTGAGAAGCAATCTTTTCTTGAGCTCCTGCAGCCGAAGGATCCTGTACTACTTCACCTAATTCTTTAAGGATGTCCCTTTGAAATCTGGTGAAGTGACATAAATAATTCAGCGAACGCATAGCAAAGGTCGCTGAGGAAAACATCCGCTTGCCATACCTGTCCATGGTCCTAGACTCCTTGTTAGGAGGATGGACTGGTACGGAAGGATCTGCAAGTTCCTTCTTGGTGGCGGCCGCCACCACCATGGCATCAACCAGGACACCTTTGGTAAGAAACTGCTTTTCAGCGGGGGCCGTAATAAATTTTGAAGGTCTCCTGGGGACTGGTTCCACCGAATCAGGAGATGCCCACGCCTTTCGAGCTATGACCTCCATGAGAGGGTCGAAAGGCGGAGACACCCAGGAGGTGGAAGGTCGAGATCCAAAAGCATCCAGGTATACCGATTCATCCTCGGAGGGGTTAATGGATGGCCAGTTCCCCCTCTGTTTAAGGAGCTCAAGGATGTCTGAAAAGGAGACATCCTCAGAGGGGGATCTTGGGGACCCCTCCGATGCATCCAAATCAGTATCCGATGTTGTAGACTCAGGGGAGTCTAAGTGCTTCCTCTTGCAGGTCCTCTTACGCGGGGGTTCACCTGAAGGATCAGGAGAAACATCGGAAGAGGAAGTTCTTCCCAATGGGGAAACCTGGGGAGATGGATCTCTGGGTCCGGGAGCAAGAGAGCAGGAAGAGGTATCTACAAGCACCGTCGGGGAAGGAGCTAAAGGAACCGACTGCTGACTGAGCTCAGGGGCTAGCACACTCCTCATCACCTCGAAGGCTCCCCTCCCAGGGAGGGCCGAGAGATCCCGCTCCGAAGAAACGGAGATCCCTGGTCCCATCGAGAGGGAAGGCTCCGAAGCAGATGTCGGGGCCGAGCTCACCAAGGCCGAAGCCCCGAGAGGGACAACGGGGTCGGACAAGGGTCCGATGCCACTCGCCCCCTCGGAACCGACCAGGGAAGCCCAATGCCTGGATCCCTCCAAGGAAGGTCTCAAGGAGGAGACAGGAGTCGAGGACGACGGAGCCGAATGGTGTGGTATCGGCTCCGAAGCCGCAACAGTCATGGTACCAATAAACTCCGGCTCCGAACTCTGTAGGAGAGTCGAAGGAGGAATCTCAGGAGGGTGTACAATAGCGGTCGTCTGTTGAGACGGGCTATGGAGCATTTGGGCTAGTGCCTGTGATTTTAATAGCCTACTCACCACTCTCTCTAAATCATGGTCTGATAGCCTGGAAGACCTTGATGATCGGCTCCGATGGCTCCGCTCCGAAAGCAGGGGGGAAGCTGGAGCCGAGTGTATAGATTCCAAAGAAGGAGATCTAGACCTCTTTTTGGACGGAGCCATCGGAGCCGAAGAAACCTCGGCTCCAGGCGGAGCCGATAACTTATCGGCTCCGAGTGGAGGCACAGATATCTCGGCTCCAGCCAGAGCCGAGACATGCTTCGATGCTAGGGTGTTGGCTCCAGCCGGAGCTGACACAGCTGCCGAAGCCAGGGTATCAGAGCCGAACGGTGCCGATACTGTAGCTTCCACTAAGGAAAGATCGGCTCCGGACGGAGCCGATGTCGACTTCGGCGGAGTTGAAACCAAGACCACCGACTTGGACACCGAAGCCTGGGTCTTGGAAGGCTTGGAGGGCTTCCCGGAACCGACCTTGGCCGGGGAGCTCTCAGGCTTAAGGAGACCCCTGAGGATCAATTTATTTCTACGTTCCTGCAGGACTCTCTGGCTAAAGGAATGACAGATAGCACAGGAGTCCTGCAGGTGTAGGGGTCCCAGGCAATAAATACAAGAAGTGTGACCGTCTGTCAGAGACATCTTCTGACAGCACGAGTCACACTTCTTGAAACCTGAGACCCTAGTATCTTTAGACATGTCTGACCTAAAACACACACACACACAACAATCAGACCAAAAAAGATACTAATAACTAAATTATTATTAAGAGTAAATAATTAGTTATTATTAACAGTGACACAACACAGAAAACTATGGAAGAGTGAACTAAGTGGGAATACACCACACAACACCCACACCTAGGAAATCCTGACAGGAACTGTAAGGGAGGGAAAGGCCTAAGGCCCAAAGCTCTAAGACCTAAGAATAAGGGGTTAAAGAAGGGAGTATGGAGCTAAGTGAATATAGGATTTACTAAAATTACTATAAAAAGAAAAAAATTTAGGGAATTGGATCTAAATATCCTGACTAACAACAATATAAAATCAGTTACCAGGAGCTGGTAAAAAAGATGACCTCATTAGCGAAGCGGCAAACGAGATCTGGGTAATTACCGCCTTGCATCATGGGATATGGGGCTGCCTCGAGCTGGTAAAATGACTCTCGAGCTTAGCAAGTGCCGAGTCGGAGCCGAGGATCGGCTCCGAACCCATCCAGCAAGAATGAAGGCGAGATTGACAACTTAACATCTATCATTAACCAATTGGTTGATATAATCAGAAAAACTCAAAGCTGGATCTACCCATTACCCATGACCTTAAATGAATCTAAAGTTTCAATCGCACTGTGATGTATTAAATATTCACCTTTCAATTTAAGTCTCCAAACTCTCATATGCTTAGTTTTTTTATGAATTTATCAGCATATTATTTTCCTGTGCCTAAGTAGTCAATTAATTCAAGTTCCTTTGCAAACATGCCCTACCTTAACACATGTAATTAGTTTACCCATTTAAAGTCATCGGCATACAGACTGTAGAACACCTCAGATGAAAAAGATAGATCTGAAAGATACAATCTGCACAAGTATGGGCCCAGGACAGAGGCCTTTGGGGCACTCTTAACTATGACCTAAAATTTCATCTGTTCAATTGCTGTACGATACTTGCCTCTTCCTATTTGCAAACCATGCTGCTAAACATCTTATCAAGAGTACAATCAATATCTAGTTGCTCTAATTTATTTTTTTTTTCCAATAAATCTTTTATTTTATTTTCAATAAAATGAAACAATGCATACAGCCATTGTAGTAATGAACATTAAAATGAGGCGTTGAATAATTACAGAATATAATACATAATCAAACAGTTTAAATATAGATATAAGTGAGATAGAGTGTAAAACATAAGAAAAGCATTGTCATTAATAAAACCAAACAAACTGTTATATACAATATTTACAACATGATGTAATGTAATGTGCTGCACTTCCACTACCATAATTATCATTGGATCTCCATAAGTTAACAAAGACAAGGGTAAATGATGTTTTGAATGTACCCTGAGAAATTATTCACTAAGAACTAAATCTAAAAGTTTCTTCCATAGTTTACTAAAATAGGCTCTTTTTTTTGGACCTTTTATAATGAATTTATGTGCAGAAATATGTTTATGAGCCATTTCTTTGAATTTTCCCCAACTAAGTTTGGTGCGATCTAACCAATTGCTAGTGATGTATAGTTTAACAAGTGAACAAAGGATAATTAGAATGTGCAGTTGCATTTTTGATACTTTGGATGTAGGAATGTGAAGAATAGCTGTTTCCCACGAGTGTGGAGGTGTAGTAACCCATTTTTTCCAGGCGTACTTTCAGAGAGCACCAGAGTTTGTAAGAATGCTTGCAATACCACATAATGTGAAGCAAGTCCGCTTTCGGACATGAACAACAGGTGCACGAGGGTGGAGTGTTGGCATTAAATTTATTAAGAGTTACAGGAGTATAATAAGCATTGTTGTTGAGCATCATTTGTGTATATAGGAGTTTTTTGAAAAGAGAGCTCTAGAGTAGATTTTATAGCTGATAATTTTTGATCCTCTGTAATGGAAGGTCCGATGGTATTCCAGTAGTTGGAGAAAAGACAGTTTGAATCGTAGATCATGTTGGTCAATAGCTTGTAAGAAGATGATATTGTTTTTTTAATGCTTGAGATTGCTGAGATAACTTCAACTAGTTTGTTTAATTCCTGAGTATTGGGAGAGATTTTAAAATGTTGTGCCATAATAATTTCTCTTAGTTGTCTAAGAATAACTGTGTATTTTTTATTAGTACCCAAGATTAACCGTAACTCGGGTAGAGTTTTAGACCTATGTTTGAGAATATCCCATACATTGAGATCTTTGATGAGAGGAATTTCGTAAGATCAATCATTAGATTGTTAATTTTAAGATTTGGGTTCTGATGCAACGGTTGTAGAAGGGATAGAGAATTTACCAGATTAATATCTTTAATAAGATTTTGGAAAAGCTTGATTTTATGTTTCAAAGATTGAGCTAGATTACAGTTGTTCAAAGAAGTAATAGATAGAAAGGGAATAGCCTGAGGGTTAATTTTGTTGGATATAACATGTTGATACCACATTTTAACCCAGGCTGGATAATGCATTTGTGTTTTGATGTTGAAATTTGAGATAGACCAAACTCTAATTGAGCAAATAATTTTATAGTATAATTGGAAGTTTGGTAGACTTAGCCCCCTTTTCCTTAGGATAGGTTAATTTAAGGTAAGCAATTCTCACTGATTTAGGGAACCAAATGAAACCAGCTATTTCTTTGTTGATTTTGGAGAAAAAGTTATTATAGACTAATACATCCAAAGCATTAAGTTGAAATAGAAGCCTAGGTAAGATATTCATTTTCACAATAGCTGCTTTGGACAGGAAAGCTAAATTCATATGTTTCCATCTTTGTAGATCTTGTTGTATGTTAGACCATGTTTTTAATAAATTATTTTGAAGAATAGAGGCTTGATTATGTTCAAAATGGATACCTAAATATTTAAGGCTATATGTTATTCGAAGGAGGATTCGGGAAATAAAAGGATTTATGGGAGTTAGGGTTTATAGGAAATATATGAGATTTTTTATTATTTATTTGATAATCTGATGCGATAGAGAATTTCTCTATGGCATCAAGAATTTTGGGTAAGTCTGTATTGGGTGACTGAAAATATAAATTAAGATCGTCAGCAAACGCTGATAGTGCAATCTGAGTGTTTAGTATTTTTGGTATATTGTGATAGGTATTCTGAGTAACATAAAGAAAGAAAGGCTCAATAAAAATATTAAAAAGAAAAGGAGTTGCTCTAATTTATTGAGCAATGTTATGTGTATGACCCTATCAAATGATAAAGTAAAATTTATCCTATCATTATTTTTCCCCTCTTACACTACAAATGAGTCATTTTAAATAAATTCATAAGCCATATTCCTGTAATATTTCTTATCCCTTTTGTACTACAAAAACTAGCCATATATTAATAAATCCTTAAGCCTCACTCCTGTAATATTAGAAAAATATTTCCATTGAACTTCCAACTACTTCAACTTTTTTTAATCAAATAATATTACACTGCTTTACTTTACTCTGGAACTACAACGGAATGTCAGCCACGTTGTTCACCCTCAGCTGCCAGCCTTACAGCACTTGGTTTACTCAGGCATTTTAACAATTCCTCGGTGTTCACAGACAATGTTGCTATCTATGATTGGAAATAGACTGTCTACCCTGCTTGGATTACTTCTGAATATCTACTAGAGTTAGTAATTCTGTATAATATTAATAATATTTCAAAATAAGTTTTTATTTTATTTTTTGGTTTAGGACGTTTTTAAGTTTGCTCTTCTACTACCATTTTCTGATTTTTTTTTATTTTTAACATATAGTGATTAACTAGACATACAGGAATTGAAAAACTTCCACACAGAGAAGTTTCTTACACTGTTTTATATGTGAGAGATCTAAACAATTAATGAAACTGGGGGATATATGTGAGAGATGTAAATATTTAACCAAACTGGAGGTCTCCTTCTCACAAACACAACCTGTGAGCAAAACACACCACCACCACTGCATTCCACACAAATACACAATTAAGCTTTCATATGATGATGCTGTTAAAATGTCCTTGAATAAAACTCCAAGACCTAGTAAATCTAGGGTTCGACATAACTCAAACACTAAAACAGGTATTAGCACTCTCACAGTAATGGGTAACCAGGTAATTAACTACTTCAAAACTACTGCACCTGGCCACCCTTATAAAAAATGTGTACTACTGATTGATGATTGCATTGTCAGATATAATGGATCAACTCTCACAAGGCTGGACAAAGACTTGGTGACACTGAATTGCTTTTCACGAACCACAATCTCTGACATGTCAAGAGTCCTACAGACCCATAAGCCAAACAAACATGATTATGACACGGTGGTGGCCTCTGAGAGTATGAAAGACTTGGTGAGTAAAACTCTGTGGGGTATACAGACAGACTTGATATAGGTCTCCATGGATGTCGCAAATGCAGATCCTGGTTTTGAGTGGAATCCTTCTTTCTCCAAAAAATTATACCAAAGTATAGGGAAAAGATGATTGCCTTCAACAATTTGCTGCATATTTGATATCATTTTATCAGAATACATTATGAGGCAGCATGGGAGGAAATGCTGGACAGTCACTCTTGCTTTGTAAGGGATGGCTTGCACCTTTCATTCCAGGGCTTCTGCATACTGGCTAAAGCCTTTGCCACTCTCACAGTACTTTTTTTTTAGGCAGAGCCCACCTGATAGCTCTCTCAACCTAACAAAAGAAACATATCAAGCACCAGACCACATCAAGATGTCTATATAACAAAATGCCTAATCTTGAGGGCTTGCTGCATTTGGAGCACATATATTGTCTGTTCTTGCAGAATTTTTGTTTAAAAATAGAGAAAGCACTTCCTTTATACCAGGGTTTTGAACCTACCATGCCACTCAGCCCACATGTAACTGCAGTGGAGTATCCATGTTTGCTAAGGACTGCATCATTTCTAGGCAGATCCCTAGAGACGCCACAACTGAATTGATTGAGATTAAAATCACACTTAACAAGACCAACTATCAGACAGCAGCATGTTACAGGACCTTTCTCTATGCTCCCAGAAAGCTAAGATGGGTTCCTAAATACAAAGGATGACCTTCAAATTAATAGGAATTACATTATCCTAGGTGACTTTAACAAACCGATAATAAACGGAGATATATATACTTCAGCTGTATGTTAAGAGCAAAAATTTCTTGATTTCTTAAAAAAAGCTCTCAGGAAAACTGTCAAGGAACCCACTAGAGGACAAAATATTCTTGACCTGGTCCTTATTGACATGGCATTGATATCAACTATCCTTCCTATACTCCCTTCTCCAGTTAAATTCAATTACAAATTGGTAACCGTTTCCTTCAAAATGTACAGTTACATAGAGATATCACAAAGTTCAGAGACTTCAAATGTACAAACCTTCTACAATTTTATAATTAAATCTCTAAATTCAAGTTTAACTATATTACCCAAGATACTAATACAGCAGCAGTTATGCAAAAAAGACTCTATATACACCCTGATAAATGCATTGACTTGGCAGTTTCTACCAGATCCAAGCAAAATAGGGAATTTAAAGTAAACCATCCTAGTGGTCCACATGTGTAAATAAGAAATATAATAAAAGAAAAAAAATCTTAAACTACACAGGAAAACAAAAAAAACTCAAAGCAATGTTAACATTAAAAAGATACTGAAAAAAAAACACCATTAGGAAAATTAAGGCATCCCATAAATTAGACTTGCATCAGAATTTAAGACAATTACAAATAATTTTTTAACTACATTAGGCAACTAAGGAGCGCTGGTCAGAACTTAGCCAAATTATATTACCTACTTGGATCTAACAGATATAGTCAAAATACTAGCAAACAAATTCCATGCAAGTTTCTCCCATAAAATAGCTATACAAACCCCACATAACACAGAATCTTAATCCCTTTCCCCATCATAATCAAAGAACACTTGCTAAAAGTACTCTCCAAAATGAAAAACACATCATCCATGGGATCTGATAATATATCTAGTTGCCTAATAAACAGTACAAAACGCACCCTAGTGGACCCTCTCCTACAGCTCTTTAACATCAGCTTAACCATTAGTTTTCTCCTTGAAGTATGTTGCACAGCTGCTGTGTTGCACTTCTTGCACTTCATAATGTTGACCCATTACTACCCTAGAAACTACAGACCAACTAGCCTGACTTGTTTCATCTGCAAAGCCATGGAACATAACATGACTGATCTAATTAACTATGATATCAAAAATCTTGTAAGGCCTGACTTCCAACACTTCAGATTTAAGGGCAGATCCTGCCTAATGAATTAGGTCAAGCTTTTTTGAAAGAGTGGCTGAAACCATGGACAGTGGACATACTTTCCATACAGCATGCATTGATGTGGCTAAGACATTTGACACAACACTACATGCTAACATAATTAACAAACTGAATGAGACACAAACTGATCCAAATGTAGTTAGGTGGATGGCAAATTGGCTGAGGGATAGAACCTATGTAGTGAGGGTGGTAGGTGCATCCTCAGCAAACATGAAGTTTGTTCTTCACTGATGTTTCTCAGGGCTCATGTGCCATGACCTCTATTACTCAGTATATACCTCACAGATCTCCAAACTTCAAATGGGGATATCTGGCAAACCAAGTTTGCTGCCAGCTGTAAACCTAGTGTCATTCTCAAGTCCTTCTCTGTCATGCAGAAGTTCCAAATAGAATTCACATGTCAACAACTGATGCTCAAAAAAAAAAGTTATGTCTTACCATAACGTTCCATCTGAGGTGGAGATCTTCTTCTTCCAGTCATCACTGATGGGTTTGGTTCTGAGCCCTCGGAACCGAGTCGGACTTATACCAAGCCTGTGTGCACCAAAAACTGTCAAGCTAAGCTGCTACCCACAATGCCCTTTGCTCAGTTACCTCAGATCGAGTTTGCATGCAACATATAGAGAAAGAATAAGTCAGAGGCCATCTCTATGCAGAAACCTTAATACACCACAAAGACCCAGAAGATCCACCAGGAACCTTAGAAGGGGGTTGGTGGGAGGGTGTGATAACTGGAAGAAGTTCAACAACTCAGATGGAACGTTATGGTAAGACATAACTTCTTTATCTGAAGTTGTTAATCTTCTTCCTATTCATCACTGATGGGACCGAGTCCCCAGCTACTTGGAGAACCTGGGTAGCCCTTATGGAAGAACATTCCTGAGAACCATTGAGCCAAAGGCTGCTCTTCCCCTGGAGATCAGATCCAATTTGTAATGCTTGATAAAAGTGTGGGACTTAGCCCAAATGGCAGCTGCACAAATGTCATCCATGGAGACCCTAGAGTAGAAAGCAACAGATGCTGCAATAGCCCTAGTTGAGTGAGCTTTGATATGGCCAGGCTTAGATCCCTCTGTAAGTGAACATGTGAAGGCAATGCAATTCCTGAGCTATTTAGACAAAATAACTGTTGATACTGCACCTCCCATTCTAAGGCCCACAAAGGAAACGAAAAGCTGGTCTGACTTGCCAAATGATTTAGTTCTGTCCAGATAAAAGCGCAATTGCCTATGAACATCCAGGGAATGTAGGCAGTATTCTCCCTTGCTACAGTAATTTGGGAAAAACACAGGCAGATTAATGGACTGGTTAATTGAAAAGTCAGAAACCACTTTGGGGAGAAAGGATGGGTTAGTTCGAAGTGATAGTCTGTCCTTATGAAAGATCAGATAAGGGCTCTTGATACATAATGCCTGTAATTCAGAAATTCGTCTTGCTGAAGTTATAGCCACCAGGAATAAGGATTTCCATGATAAGAATTTTACATCACAGGTGGCAGCCGGCTCAAACGGTGGCAGGGAGAGAGCCTGCAGAACCCAGGACAAATTCCATGCCTCCTCCACCAGCTGCCTGATTGATGGTCTGCTGTGAATAATACCCTTAAGGAAGGTCTTGCAAAGATGACAGGAGATAAGTGGTACTCCTTCAGACCCGTTATGGAAGTTGGAAATAGCTGCTAGATTGACTCAAATGGTAGAAGCTGAGGCTCCTTTGTCAAACAGCTCAGTCAAATAATGAAGAATAGTGGCTATGGGGGCTGAGAACGGGTCTAGCTCCTGATTACATGACGAAATAGAGAATCTTTTCCATTTATGCCTGTAAAGTTTTCTGGTGGATGTTTTATGAGAAGCCAAAATAACAACCCGGACAGGTGTAGGAAGGGTTTCCTGCCTGACAACTAATGGAAGTGGAGAAACCAAGCTGTCAGTTTGAGGGTGGACAGATTTGAAGGAGTCAGCCCCTGTGGGTGAGAAATTAGGTCCTGACGAGTGTCTAGGATCCACAGAGGTTGTAACAGATGAGGTCGAAGGAAGGGGAACCACACTTGACGAGGACAGAACAGAGTGATCAGGATCCCTTTGCCTCTCAACCAAATAGCCTTCCATAGAACAAGGAGAATCAGAGGAATCGGAGGGTAAGCATAAAGAAAACCTGTGTGCCAATCGTGGACTAGAGCATCTCTCGGTGACTCCCCAAGAGGGGGAAAGAGGGCAAAGTAGCTGCTGCATTTTGTATTTGAAGGGGAGGCGAAAAGGTCGCAGCATGGCTGGCCCCAGCGGCTGAAAATTTCCGTTGCCACACTCGGGTTGAGAGACCACTAGTGAGGATGAAGGATGCATCTGCTCAGTCTGTCCGCAATCACGTTGGCGCTCCCCGGGATATGCGTTGCAATCAGGAAGCGGTTGAAAGATATCGCCCACTGCCAGATTCACATGGCTTTGCGACAAAGGGGGTAAGACATGGTCCCTCCCTGTTTGTTTATGTACCAGACCACGGACATGTTGTCCGACTGGACAGCAATCATTCCGGATGGAAGAAGCGGATGAAAAGCTTGCAACGCCAACAGCACCGCTCTTAAGTCCATGACATTGATATGCAAATTGACCTCTACATCGGACCACGTGCCTTGGACTGACTTTCCTTAGAAGTGCCCCCCCACCCCCCACCCCATCAGGGAAGCATCTAGTCACCGTGGCGCTGGGCTGTGGAACCTGGAAGGGACGACGCCAACGATTTTCGTCTAAACTCATCCACCAGAAGAGATCTTGTTTGCAAATGTTGGTGATGAGAATCTTTGAGCTCAGGGGGTGGAGGTGGGGTATCCACTGGGCCTGAAGGAGCCATTTTAGTAATCTTATGTGTAGTCTGGCTAAGGGGACTATGGGGATGGCTGCAGCCATAGATCCCAAGGCTTGAAGAATCTCCCTTGCAGACATCTTGCTTTGACAGATTATCACCTGAACTTGTGCCCTGAGTCTCTGAAGCCTGTGGAGAGGAAGTGAGATTAGGCCTGAATGCGTGTTGAATGCTGCCCCTATGAATTCCAATTGTTGTGATGGTTGAAGGTTTGATTTCTGCCAGTGTATGGTGATGCCCAATGACTCTGCTAAAGCCAATGTGTAGCGGAGGGCCCTGACCAAAAGATGCTTGGTGGGGGCGGAGAGGAGCCAATCGTCTAGATATGGAAACACCTGGAATCCCTGAAGTCTCAGATTAGCTGTTACCACTGCAAGACATTTCGTGAACACTCTGGGGGCCATCGAAAGACCGAAAGGCAGGGCTCTGAATTGATAGTGACTGGCTCCCAACCGGAAGCTAAGGAGGATCCTGGAGCACTTGTCCATCTTGATATGGTAATACACATCTCAGAGATCTAATGAGGACATCCACACACCCTCCTGCAGAAAGGGGAGGATGGATTGAATCATGACCATGCGGAACCTGGTCTGAACTACTGATTTGTTTAGTTGACTGAGATCCAGAATGGGCCTCCAGTCCCCTATTTATTTTGACACCAAAAAGAATCTTGAGTAGAGCCCCAATCCACACTGATCTAAGGGGACCTATTGGATGGCTCGTGTTTGAAGTAGCTTTCGTATTTCGGAAGCTGCCTCCTCCCTCTGACTGGGTGGAACATCGGGAAGGGATTTCAGAGGTCTTGGATAGGATATTAGTGGAATATGGCAGCCTCTGGTAATGATTCTCTGCACCCACTGATCATTCGTAATGGATAGTCAGGTAACTTGGTGCAGAGAGAAACACGCCCCGACTGCTTCCAGAGGAAAGCAATCGGGCAGCGCCTCAGGAGTACTGACATGGTCTACCGGAGAAGGAATCTCTGGAGCCCTGGTGCCGGGGATCCCCTCTGCCCCGAAAGGGATGTCTTCCGTTATTGGAAGCCCCTCTGTCTCTGGAGGAGTCCTCATCACGTGAGTCTCAGAAAGGACCTTGAGACTTCTTGTGCCACATCTTTCAACTCCTCTGATTCCTGGATATGGAATGCTGAGGTTTGGAAAAGCGTAGGCCAATGGCAGACCAGGTCTTCCTGTCTTGCTCACACCTTGCTAGTGTATCCTTGACCTTAGCACGAAACAGAGCCAAAGGCTCAATAGGGGCATTTAGAAAGGAAGACTTGAAGGAGTCCGCGAGGTCACAGATGCGCATTCAGGCGTGACGTCTCATGACTGCGCTTGCACCTGCAGCTCTAGCTGCTCCTTCAGTTGTGTGGGACAGCAACCTCATGGATGAATTAGATATGGTTTCTAGGGTGGCAAGTTGGGAAGCAACTTTATCTCATGCTCCATCCGAAACTTGACCAGCGAGGGTTCTGGAGAGTTTGGAGATAAGATCTCTCTGGAGCCTCGTAAAATGTGCCTGAAAGCTCAGAGACCTAACCGCAAAGGTCGCTGATGCAAAGACTCACTTCCCTAATCTGTCCACTGCCCAGGACTCTCTGTTGGGCAGGTGAACAGCAGGACTCTCTTCTGCAAGGTCCTTTTTCGTGGCAGCCACCACCACCATAGCATCCACTGGCAAGCCTCTGGACCAATGGGGTTGATCCTCTGGAGGGGAGAGTACTTTGTCTGATCTCCTGGGGATGGCCTCAACGGAGTCGGAGTTCATCCAAGGCCATTGCACGATGAGTTTAACCAACTCATTGGCGGGGGGGGGGGTCACCCAAGATGTAGAGGACTGACAGCGAAAGGCCTGCAGGAATACGGATTCCTCTGAGGAAGGGGTTGAGGACTTCCAGTCAACCCTCTGTTTCAAGATTTCCATGATGTCCCCGAAGGAGACATCATTGTGGGGCGACCTTGGGGACCCTTCCCCATCATCATAGTCTGTATCTTCTGTGAGGGACTCCTCCGGGGATTCCATGTGTTTCCTCCTACACACTCATTTCCGAGGGGGTTCTTCGCTGGGAACATCCAAAGAAGACTCAGAAAGTGAAATGCCCTGAACCGGGGTCTCCTGGGCCTTGCACTCTTGAAGTCCTGGGGGGTGGCCTTTGACAGCTGTGGCTCAGAGGGAACTGGGGAAATAACCAACTGTGGAGGATTGCTGGCAGCAAGTGCCCTCTTCATCACCGGATCACACCCTGCTCCAGACGATCCACCCCCGGGGACGGAGCCTCAATCAAGCTCGGAGCGGTAGTCACCCTCTGTTCCGATGTCGGGGCCATCACAACCGTCAGAACCGACACCGGAACCGGGGGCTCCACCCCCCAGGCATGAGACTGAGGAAGGGTGGGTTCTGACGAAACCGGCACCCAAAGGGATCTCTGAGCCTCAGACAGAGTTGTTGTCGGCGCCGAGGAAGGAATTCTTCTAGTAAAAGTTGGATAGATTAGCCTTGGAACCAAGGGGTCCAAGAGATGAGAGTAAGTAGGGGTTGATGGAGAAATAGACCCAAAGTCAGTAATGGGATAGGGTCTAGGCAGATTTGAGAGTCCCCTAGCAGTCAGCAACTGATGAAAAAGGCACATCACATCCAATTCATAAAGGCTCCTGGTGGATCTCACCGACACACCTGAGGGGGAGTCAGGCCAGTCTAAAAAGGGACTGCAGGCTTGTCCAACAAACGGGTCCACATTGGATGAGTTTCGGGTCCGTGGTTTGTCACAGAACAGCACCGACGATTCCAGTTTTTGCAACAGGTAATAAAGGTATGGTCAGAGCCGTGAATGGGCTTAGAGCAGAAGTCACTATAGGTGTGGATGACAGGAACGGTTCCGAGGTAGTTGTCGGAACCGATATCGGAGTTGAAACGGGTGAAGTCAGTGCCAATAAAGAAGTCAATACACTGGTCGGTACTGAGGCTGTAGGCTATGCTGTAATTGTCGTTGCCGGGTTGAGCGTCAACAAGGCTACCTCGGTAAACTTCACTGGAGCCGAGCTCGGAGCCGATGTGGTAGTCGGCACCGAGGAGGCATAACAGTGTTCGGAAGATGACTTATGGGCCTTGTGCTTGTGACCCTTACCTCTGTCACCGGCCGGTGAAGAGGGGTCCGATCGAGGACGTTTCTTGTCCGAAGGAGGGATGGTGAGACCTCCATTGCAGAAATGGCCTCCGAAAAAGGTGAAGCATGCAGGCCCTTTAAAATAAGTTTGTTATGACATTCATTCAGCGTCCGCTGACTGAAACTAGCTGACTGAAACTGAAACTAGATCAGATTCGTCATGCCACAATTACCCCTTCCCTGGAATCACACTTTCTTCTTTCAGAAAGTCGTCAGATAACCAGATGGGCATCCACAAATACACCCCTAGTATGATTAACCTGTTGGTCCTTGAAAAGGAGATAAGGCCTATGGTAGGGTAACGGCAAGGAGTAAATGGTCACTGAGATCAGTTACCTTATATATTCTCTGATTCAATAATTCGGTAAAGTTTTTCTACTGATACAGATCTGCATCTTAGAAGTAGTCCAAACAAGCAAAAGGACAAGTTCCTGCAATAAATGAGGTCTGATATTAATTCCACGAACCACAGCACAAGTTCAAACCAAGAAATGCTCGTAGCTTGCAAAAACTTTAATAGAATTACATATACAGGACTTAACGTATATGCGTGCAGAGCACACAGCTTTCAGCAGGTACAGCCCTTCTTCAGTGCAAAGACATATATGTGTTCTAACAGCTGTTTTATATTAAAAGACAGTGATCACATGACATTCATAGCCAATAAAATCTGAACAAATTAAAACTCTTTCATCATGTAAATCATAATTTCTTTAATTGATAGTCACCCAGAACTAAACACAGCCGTTAGTATTAAGCCAGTATTGATTAAGAAGCAAATGCAATTAGGGAGATGAAGGTACTGTTTAAATTTATTTTGTGTATATACATTCACGTGTCTATATACTGACAGATGTTGCATAGGTAATTTGTGTGTTTTTAGGAAGTTATATAATTATTACATGATGGAAGAGTTTTAATTTGTTCAGATTTTATTGGCTATGAATGCCATGTGATCACTGTATTTTGATATAAAACAGCTGTTGGAACACTTATATGCCTTTGCACTGAAGAAGGGCTGTAACCGAAAACTGTATGCTCTGCACATTAGTACGTTAAGTCCTGTATATGTAGTTCTATTAAAGTTTTTACAAGTTACGAGTGTTTCTTGGTTTGAACTTGTGCTGTGGTTTTTAGTAGTAGTCACCAGGTGTAACAGTGTGTTGCTGAACAAGACTGGGTCTTTTCTTTGTTGGAATCTGTTAAGAAGAATGGTTTACATTAATTGCAAATCATCTGACAGAATCAATAGAGTGAGAACCACATTGACTTGACTTTTTTTTATTATTTAGGGCAGGCAATGGGGAAAGCATGTCTTTCTGTCTTGGATATAAGCAGCTTACAAATACAAGGGCTTCCCAGGATTAAAGAAATTGACATCTTATTCCTGGTAGCTGTGCTTTCAGTAAGTACAGTCAGCTTTGCCTTATTCCTTGCTTCACTATATTTTATAAGATCAATAATTTACTTTGTTTGGTGATATTTAAGCATAGTGAGCTCTATGTATAACATAAATGTCCATCTTTAGGAATTTTATTATGATCCATATAACAAATATGGACAGATGGTCACTAACGTAATTAACCATGACTCCATATGAATGAATACTGGAGATGTCATTGCCAAGATCCAGGCTTGATTGTTCACCCATCCCAGAAGAACATTTTCCAAATGAAAGAGATCATGAAGTAGTAAACAGTGGTGACTGTCATCATCATATGTTTGCTTTCAATCCATAAGTAACACAGTCCTTATGTTAGACGGCACACAGTATACAGTCATGCTGACACCTAGAGAAGCACAGACAGGCTATATTATCAGGAAAATATCTGTTACACTCCCTGAAACCTTGGGCTTCTTGTTATATCTTAGGACAGTAGACTGGAGGGCAAAATTAGTTCCTGCCTCTGTGCCTTTACTGAAAAGGGACCCAAAATTTTCAAGTGACCACTATAACCTAGGAAGCAGTGTACTATCAAGGAGCTGTGAAGTGGTAGTATCATATGCATTGTGAGCTCAAAGAAGAAGGAACGATACTAATTTAAATGTCCTGTACAAAAAAGGATCACAAGTAGAGATTGAGTCAGGTGGTTTAGATGTGAAACCTTTTACAATGACAGATGCAGACAGTATACAGCTATTAAGTATCACTAATGAGGAGGTCCTACAGACAATCCTCTATGACAGCAGGTAACACTTTCAGTGACCCTCTGAATGGAATAAATACAAGCCTCTGACTGCAGACTCCCAGAAATTCACAGAAAAACATGTTTCCAGGAAATGGGATCTCTCCCCTTTTCCCTAGCAGGATTAACTTTGGATTTGGTTATAAAAATTAAGGGAGATGTTGAGGAAACATCTTCCACAAATAGGGTTTACAGATTTATAGCAAGGGGAAAAACTTTCAGGAGTTGTAACTTCAAATAGTTTGCAATTCTGGAAGTTTGTGATGGGGAAATCACAGTAAATCTCCTTCTGAATAGGTTATCATATCCCCGTCCCTCTTGCTGTGGTCTTTTTATATAAAACAGGAGAAAACCTAAAATACAATATGCTGCCTACACATATATACAACAAAAACAGTGGTATTAATAAGACTAATGGTGATGAAAATAAGTCCTTTCTAACAAATGACAGAGCAGATATTACTGTATTAGAAGTTGAATATTCTTCAGACCTGGTCAGAAAAATATTCTTGTAACTGGAGATTCAATTATTACTGGAACTGATACTTATATCTGCAAGGAAGATAATGAACATCAAACAGTGTTATGCTTGCCAGGAGCAAAAACAGAAGATCTGAGACAAGCCTTGGAATGCCTTACTGTAAGGAAGTATGGATCTCTTTTTATTCATGTTGATATAAATAATCTCATCAGCAAGGACTCTGACTGTTAGTAGGGAACTTACATCCCTCTTAGACACTATAGCTTATACTGGTGTTAGGATGTATTTTTCACAAATCACATATAGAAAGGATAGTATGGTCACTATAAATGAAAAGATTTTTTGGGTAAGTACCTACATGGAAAAAATGCCTTGTTTTAAAAAAATAGAAATGTGTAGAGCATCCTAGCCTAGTTTTGGGCACATGTGTTCAGACGGGATGGTGTGCATTTGTCAAGATCAGGGAATAGAATTTTTGCAGCAGATAATTTCCAGTATTTGAAAAACACTAGGCAGGATTTTTGCCATGTCGAAAATTTAACAGTTCGCAGACAGCAACGTTTGATAACATCTGATGTCTGTTAATGCTAGGAGTATTAATAATAAAGTTTTTTTATTACAAAATTTGCTATGTTCCCACAAGACTCTTGTTACTGTTTGTGAAACATGGTTAAAGAACAATGACTGGAAACCAGTTCTGTCAGGGTATAAATGTTTTTATTCTAACAGACATTCTAACAAAAAATCAGGTGGAGGTGTTATGACAGGGATTAAAGACAGTTATGAGACCTGTGATTATTACAGGTTCAGTGATAACATCATTAATACAGACTGTGTAACTGACAATAAAGACAACCCTGGAACATATAACAATTGTTGGACTGTATAGACCACCAAAGTCAAGTGTAGATGACCTGGAGGAATTCATACATTTCTTGCATTAAACACAGGAGGGAACAATAATATTAGATGAGGACTTACATTTACCAAAAACAGACTGGAATAATATTGATTCAACAAATTTAGTAAGGAATTATTCACAATGTATATTCAGGAACAACTGCTCAATGGCTTTATATTGTAAAAAAAAAAAAAAAAAAATACTAGGGAACAGAACGTAGTACACTGCTTGTGTTCCTAAAGAAATTACTGTTACTTCAATTCAAATTTATCATGGGACAAGACTTTCGGCTTTACCCGGTTAGGGGTCACCACAGCGGGACTCCGGTCCGCTCATGACTGGCAGTGGATTTTTACGGTGCCGAGTTGCCAGCCCAACACCCAACCTTCAACGAAGGCATGCCCATTCACACTCGCACCTACCTACATGCCTTTAACGTCACTCAACCATGGGGAGGACATGCAGACTCCACACAGAAGGCACTCCAGCTGAGAATCAAACGGAAGAACCTCTAGCTGTAAGATGACAAAGCTAACCGCTGCACCACCACGGTGATAAATTTATCATGGGACTATAATGGTTAATTTGTTGCTCAATAATTCTGCCAAAATGAAATCTGAACCAATGCACAGAAGGTTAATTAAAGATTTTATGGAAGCAAATCAGTCACTATTTAAAACTAATTGGAATGATGTGTTCAGTGGAAAAACTACAGATGGAATGTGGAAAGTTTTGAAAGAGAAATTGTTTGAGTGCAAAAAAAATAAAAAAATGTTTATCAGGATCTAGGCATAAAATGTCAGGGGGATATATTTCCATAAAAACAAGTTACCTGATTAAGGTGATAGACAAAAAATATAAGAAACGGAAGAGAGGTCAATCTACAACTCTGAAAACTGAAATAAACAAGCTGGACAAACAAATTAAGCATATTGTGAGACAAGATCAAGAACATTTTGAAGAAAATTTATATAAAGATATTGAGCATAATAGGAAACCTTTTTAAAGGTGTATAAGATGTGGAAGGAGTAAAAACATACAAATTGATAAACTGTGTGCAGACTCTAAAATGTATTCTTTGACACTACAGATTATAGATATATTTACAAAATCTTATGCAAAACAGTTTGGCTTCACAAAGGGAGTGATGAACTTTGTATTACTGAATTGCTGCCACCTTTTAACTGTATTTTAGCAATTTTAACTGTTTCACAGTTTCAACTCTTTGCTGTTTGAAACCGTTTTTCCTAAACTTTGTATTTTCTAGTACTTGTGTGTTTTACAGCCTAGGCTAGATTCAGATTTGCTGAATCTAGACTGTCTGGCATTATCTGAGCACTAAAACCAGCCATCTTACATTAAGAAGGCCCCCTGCACCCTTGTAGCAGAAGAGTGTAGCAAAGGACCCATCTGAGTTGAAGATTGTTGGAATAAGGCTCAGTATTGAGCACTTACACTGGCCACCTTGTCTGAAAATTGCTTAACTTAGCCTGTATTTAGGCAGCACATTTGCAATGCCTGTGCTAGTTTACAGGACCTGCTCTAGGATTGCTGTGCTCTCTCTGATCTCTGGAGTGAATCCAAACAAAATCCAAGGCATTGTTTGAAATTTATGGAAAAATATGTATTTTTATTCACTGTACTGCACTTTTAAACTGTAGATTACTAAATTGTTGTCTACTTTTAACTGTTTTAGCCACTTTAACTGTTTTGTTATTTCACTGTTTCAACTGTTTGCTGTTTGAGACTGTTTTTTCCTGCACATTGTATTTTCTGGTACTTGCGTAATTTATAGCATAGGCTACATTCACATTTGTTGAATCTATAATGTTTGGCATTATCTGAGCACTAAAACCAGCCATCTTACATTAAGAGGGTCCCCTACACACTTGTGGCAGAAGAGTGTAGGAAAGGACCCATCTGACTTGGAGATTGTTGGAATAACAGTATTGAGCATTTCCATTGGCCAGCTTATTTGAAACTTGCTTAACTTGTTTTAAAAAATGATTCTCTCAGTTCCTACATAAACCCCACATTTGGGCGGGTTTGCACTTATTTTAAACACAGCTCCACAGAGGTTAGTGACCAGCCACTGTTCTACTATCTTCATCTGAGCAACCAAGGCATCTGTTTGGGCATAGTGCACCTTTGCGCAGCACCAAGCAGTGGATGTAACTACTGGTGGTTACAAACGAAAAAGCTAAAGTAGATTAATCTTCCATTAGAAGTTGCCCATGCTCCAAATGAGGAATCCCTTAAATTGCACTTAGCTGCTAGGAGAGCACCTCAGCTGGGCTTTCTACAGCATTTTCCACTTTAACTGAAATCTCCTAATCCCTAACAGTCTTGTACCCCTTGACAGCCCCAAAAGTATAAACCCAGCAATAAGCCCCCAGTTAAACCACATCCTTCCTCAATAAAATAAGCAAATTTACACCGGACAGTCAGTTCTCCTCTGTTTCTCCTGCCATCCTGATTGACATGGCTATCCTGAGGCAGTGTAGCAATTGCCTCATGTACACAGACAGCCCACTACTCCTAAACCACTCAAGCTCAACTTGTGAGAGATGCGTATACACTAAGAATTTGGAATCCTTGCTCTCTCGTTCACACAGCAATGACACTGAACAGGTCGTCAGCCCACATACTACACACTCTCAATACATAAACCAAAATATGTAGAGGTACTCACCAGAAATTTACCTATTAACACCACAGACCTCCGAAACACAAACATGCTACACCTAAAACAGTACCTACAGCACTCAATACACATAAAAAGTACAGTTTTGTACCTACCATAAATGTAGATGTTCGAAGATCCACATTGCTGCAGTCATAACCTGTGGGTAGTCCGCTGTCCTTGGTCGGCCCGAATACCAAAGTATTAGGCTGGCGTCGGTCATGGGCGCTCAGATCTGACGTCAGTGCGCCATGGTATTAAAGCGCATGACCGACGTCATATCCTCAGTCTTTTCTTGCCCCAGATGTCAGAAGGCCCTAAAAAGAAAGGCCACAGCCAAAAATAGAAAAACCTCCAAAACCCATGTACAAACAACATCTACCACCCAAACCATACAACCACTCCAAACTACAGAGGGAAGGAGGGAGGGTAATTGGACTGCAGCAATGTGGATCTTGAACATCTACATTTATGGTAGGTACAAAACTGTACTATGTTCTTCATCTCACATTGCTGCAGTCATAACCTGTGGGTAGAATCCCAAAGCAAAGGTAAAGGGAGGTTGGCAAAATCATAGAGCATTGGGAGCTGCTAATATGCCCTGTAAGACTGCAGTGGCAAATCCAGCCCTAGATTTGGAATAAAGAGGGAGATGGTAATGTTTAGAAAAAGTGTGCACTGAACTCCAAGTAGCTGCTTCCAAAATATCTTTAGTAGCTACACCCCTTATAAAAGCAGTAGAAGTGGCAGTAGCCCTAGTGGAATGAGGTCTGATTCCAGCCGGAATCTCCTTACCATGATGAGAATAACAAAAAGCAATACAATGGCCAATCCACTTAGAAATAGTTTGTTTTGAAACAGGTTTCCCCTGAGAGCCCAAAGCAAAAGAAACAAATAATTGTTGAGACTGTCTGAACCTTTTAGTCCTGCTCAAATAATAACGCAACTGCCTGTGAATATCCAAAGTGTGCAAAATTTTCTCCCCTTTATTTTGGGGATCAGCATAAAAAGTAGGCAAATGAATAGATTGGTTCAAGGCCACATTTGAAACCACTTTAGGCATAAAAGTAGGGTTAGTTCACAGAGATACCCTATCCTTATGAAAAATCAGGAAGGGTTCAACTGCCATTAGAGCCTGTAATTCAGATACCCTTCTAGCAGACGTAATGGCCAACAAAAAAGCAGTCTTCCAAGACAAGAACTTTAACTCAGACGTAGCTGCAGGTTCAAAAGGAGGTAAAGTAAGTTTTTCCAACACAAAATTGAGATCCCAGGAAGGAGTAGGAGCTCTACGCGGGGGTCTTATGTTCTTTGCCCCTCTAAGGAATTGCTTAAACAAAGGATGAGCGAATAATGGTGGGTCACAGTCATAGTGAGCAGAAATGGCTGCAGCATGAACTTTTACAGAGGAGAAAGACAAACCCTTATCTAATAATTCCGTAAGATATTGAAGAGAAACACTCAAATCAGGCCTGGAAACATCAAAGCTCTTTGCTTTGCTCCAAATAAAAAATCTCCTCCATTTATCAGCATAAACTTTCCTTGTACTAGGCCTTCTGGCCTCCAAAATAACATTCAAAACTTGCTGAGGAAGCTGCGACCCTCCAGGTTCTAGAACAGATATGCCAGGCTGTTAGATGCAGGGACTGAATCCTGACATTGAGGAAATGATTGCCTGCCTGAGACAAAAGGTGTGGAATTGAAGGCAAAGGCCAAAGAGGCTCCCGTACTAAACTCCTCAGCAGAGGGTACCAGTGCTGTCGAGGCCAATCTGGAGCTATTAGAATCATGGAGGGCTTGTCTTGTCTGACCTTCAAGAGCACCTTGGGAAGGAGAGGCAGAGGAGGAAAGGCATAGACGTGAAGATTACTCCAACTGAATGATAGAGCATCCACTTTCCAAGCTGTTGGATGAAACATCTTTGTGCAAAACTTTGGCAACTGGAAATTTAGTGGAGAAGCGAACAGATCTATGTCTGGAGTCCCCATATCACTGTCAACTGTCGAAATACATGAGGATCCAACTTCCACTCGTGGGGATCCACCATCTGTCTGCTCAAAACATCTGCTAAGGAGTTCTGTGCTCCTGGCAGAAACTTTGCCTGAAGAGTGAGGTGCAAACTGAGAGCAGTCTCCCACAAAATCATAGCTTGCCTGCAAAGAGGGTACGAATGGGTTCCCCCTTGCTTGTTGATGTACCACATGACAGTTGTGTTGTCTGTTTGAATCAACACTTGTCCTGGGTGAAGTAGATCCTTGAAAGCCATCAATGCAAATTGGACTGCTAACATCTCTTTCAAGTTGATATGTAAATGTTGAAGTCTGGCAGGCCACGTGTCTTGAACCCATTTTCCATTGAGGTGAGCTCCCCAAGCCTTGTCCGAGGCATCTGTCGTTAAGATCTGACTTGCCTCTGGTCAGGTCACAGAGAGTCCCTTGTTTAGGTGACATTCCTGAGCCCACCACAAAAATTCCTTTTGAATGCAAGGTATTATCTGAATGACAGTGTCCAGATCGTGGCAGTGTTGCGTCCATACATTTTTGAGATACCATTGTAGCTTCCTCATATGCAGTTTGGCATTGGGAAGCACCAGAATACAAGATGCCATGAACCCCAAGGCTTGAAGGACTGTCCTTGCAGTCAGCCTGGACCGTAGAGACAATTGTTGGAAGTAAAGTGTAAGGTTCCTTTGCTTGTCCAGGGTCAAAAAAGCCATCTGGGAAGCTGTATTCAGTCTCACACCCAGAAAGCACATTTCCTGAGAGGGTACTAGACTGGACTTTGTTTCGTTCACAGAATACCCTAGGCACCTTAACACTGCCATAACATACTGTAGATGGTGAAGTAGCTTGTTTTTGTCTTGAGCAAGAATCAGGCAATCATCCAAATAAGGATAAATTTGTATTCCTTTTAACCTTAAGAAGGCTATTACTGGAGCCAGAACCTTTGTAAACACCCTGGGCAGTAGATAAGCCAAAGGGCAATGCAGAGAACTGATAATGTAAAGTCCCAGCCCGAAAACGCAGGAACCTCCTGCAACTGGGCCTGATAGGAACATGAAGATAAGCCTCTTTGAGATCCAGAGTTACCATCCAGTGATCTTTGCCCAACAGAGGCAGAAGTTGTTGCAACGTCAACATTTTGAATTTTGGAATGTCCAGGTATGTGTTGAGGATAGATAAATCCAAAATTGGCCTCCAAGTGTTTCCTTTCTTTGGTACAAGAAACAGGCAAGAATAAAATCCTAGGCCCACTTCTGACAGAGGGACCTGCTGTATAGCCCCCATTTGAAGAAGTAAAGAAATCTGTTTGTGAGCCTCTACCCTTTGCTGAGGAGGAACGTCTGGCATGCCTTTGAAAGGAGGCAATGTGTGGAAATAAAACTTGTAGCCTCGGTCTATAATGTCCAACACCCATTTGTCCTGGGTGACTAAAAGCCAGTTTTGCTTGAAGAGTGCCAACTTTCCTCCCAAAGGAGCTGCCAGACAGGAAGGATCTGGCAGCTGAAGATGCAGGTCATTGGGCCTGTTTACGAAAGGACTGGCCCCTGCCCTCACCTGTAGATTGTGCAGGGGAACTCCACGTTCTAGGCCTGAAAGAACCCTGAGCTCTGCCCCTACCACGTCTAGATCTGCCCTAGACTGTAAATCAGAAGAAGGGTAAGCCCATCCCTTAGTAGGCCAATTCCTGCTAAACTTAGGGGGCTGCACCTGCAAAAAATCTTTAACAGTCTGCATAGACTTAGCCTTGTCTTCCATTTTCTTTAAGACAGACTCCACAGGAGTACCAAACAAAACTTCAGACTGCAAAGGAGAATCCAAAATTCTAGCTTTAACATGCTCTGATAAGTTCTGATCCTTAAGCCAGGCGTGCCTGCGAATAACTGATCCAGTGGCAGCCACCCTGGAAGAAGCCTGTAAAGCATCGAAACCACACTGCAAAGAATGCTTACCCACCTGATCAGAGGCATGAACCAAATCCTGTAATTCCTTACACTCTATGTCCTCTGCCAAAGCATCTACCTTAGATTTTTAACTGAGTAAGGAGAAAATTCTGGTACTTCAACATATGAAACTGGCAATTCAAAGCCCTCATTGCTAGAGTGGAAGAGGTATACACTTTTTTACCCCACCTATCCAAAGCTCTAGAATCTTTATCCATAGGAACTGGATTCTTTACAACAGAAGCCCTGACACCCTTAGGTCCCTGGCTAATAGTTTCTGGGTCAGCCTTTGGGCTCTTATACAGATATTTATGAGCCTCTGGCACTCTGTAATACCTATCTGGCTTAACAGGCGCAGGAGGCAAAGAGTCTGGATTAAGAGAAGCCTCAGAGAAAACATCCTGAACAACAACCAAAACAGGAGGTATAGCCAAAGGCCGATGTTGTGGTAAAAACAAAAATTCCCTAAGCCTCTTTCGGGAATCTGAGAAATCCTGACCTTCCCATTTAAAATGCTCCCTCATAGAATGCAGGGTTTCTGAAAAAGAAAAATCCTCTGGAGGAGAAGCAGAAGGACTGGAATCCTCTGCGTCTGAATCAGAATAAGGAGGAAAATCCTGAATGTCTTCAGCCGAAGACTCTGAGTAATCTGAAGCCTGTTCCAAACTTTCCACCTCTGGCTCCACCCTAGGCCTCTTATCTGGAGGGGGCATAGAACCCCTGATTAAGGAAATCAAATCTTCTGCCATTTTAAGCATGTGTTTTTTAGGCACAGAACCTGCAGAACTAGGACTGACACCTGAGGAAGGCAAACCAGGCCTGACCTTGGAAGGTACCTTAGAGACAGAAGGAGAAGGCCTAACCACCTTAGCAAAGAAGGGAGTACAGCAACCTGAGAGGCCCCCTCAGCCTGACCTGACTCCTGAGAGGCCACATCTTGCAAAATTAACGGTTCCCCCTGAGACTCAACTGAAACCTCGGCTGGATCTACAGATTCCACCGTAGTTTCTAAAGAACCAGCGTCCGGAACGGACTCATCCTGCTTGGACCTTAACGATTTTTCCTTGCGCTTCTTAGCGGTAGCGGGCGTCGGAGGATCCGACGGCATATTGTAATTACACCGCTTACCAAAGACAAGCCTAGCGCAATCTAACCTACGTTTAATGGTGCGCTTATTAAATCTAGCACAAAAGCGACACCCGACTACGTCGTGCTCAGGCCCCAAACAAGGAATACAGAGAGAGTGGTAATCCCTATGCGGTATCTGTTTCCCACAAGAAATACAATTATTCACTTTTTCTGACATCCGGAATTAACTGAGGCAAGAAAAAACAAAAATATTCCCCAACGGGGTACTTAGCCCAACTTGGTTTCGGTCTGAAACTCAGAATACGAAAATTTCAGAACGCCGAACGGCACTTGCAAACGCTGCTTCTGCTTCGGACCATGCGGCAAAAAAGACTGAGGATATGACGTCGGTCATGCGCTTTAATACCATGGCGCACTGACGTCAGATCTGAGCGCCCATGACCGACGCCAGCCTAATACTTTGGTATTCGGGCCGACCGAGGACAGCGGACTAC
Organism: Protopterus annectens; assembly: GCF_019279795.1. NCBI lineage: Eukaryota > Metazoa > Chordata > Ceratodontiformes > Protopteridae > Protopterus > Protopterus annectens. The sequence goes on from NC_056725.1 coordinate 1,511,277,101, forward strand.
CCACAGGTTATGACTGCAGCAATGTGAGATGAAGAACATCCACAAGCACAAGTGTCTTACCAAACAAGATCCTAAGGCAAAGCACATCTAATCCAAATTTTTTGGTCATAAGCAACTCTATGTCTCACTCATCAGGTTGGACAAGGAGAAGGTTACGGTCAGCTGTCTGTTGGGTGCCAGAATATGCCAGATCATACACGCACTCAAGTCTCTCCACAACAAGTACCGTTATGACTCCTGTCTTAGTTCATGTTGGTGTGAATGACTTGAGACATACCTCACTGGACTATATGAAGAGAGACATGACTCTGCTCTCTGAATGTGTGTCTTGGGCACGTATGTTCCTAGCCTCAAGCAGCATACTACATTGACCTAAGATGATGTCACAATATAAACAAAACATGATTGAGTTCAACAAACGGTTACGTTTCTGGTGTCATTCTAAGAGGATCCAGTACCTGTCAGTCTGGGATGACATGGTAGATAGACCAAACTGCTTTGCCAGAGATGGTCTTCATCTGTCACCTCTAGGATTTCAGTTAACTGGCTAAGGCTCTTGCCTTCCCCATATTGCCTTTTTCAGGCAATGTCACAACAAAATTCCCGAGTTAAAAAATATCTTCAAATAGCAACCTAAAGTTTATACTGCTAAATGCTAGGCGTCTAAACCTAAAACTATACTCACTGGAAGCAGCCCTCACCTTAGAAGATGCGGACATCTGTGCAGTCACAGAGACTTGGTTTAAGTTCGTGGAAAGCACACTGGCCATACTGGGTTACAAAGCCTTTCACACATTCAGACCACAAACTGAAAGTGTGAGAACTAAAGGTGGTGGAGTATCAGTATTCATCAAAGATAAATACACCTCCAGATTGGTTAAACAAAACAATCCCCTTGATCTAATCCAGGTCCAATTGACTGTTGGTAAGACCCCTCTTCAAGTTATTGCCAGTTATAGGACCCCTCCATGAACCAGGATACCCATACTGCATACTTGGAGCTAACTGAATTGCTCGAAATACAACCAAACACCCTGGTTTTAGGTGACTAACTACCCATCCACAGATTGGTTAAATTATATGTGTATTAACACACTTGCCCAAAGGTTCTTGGACTTCATCAACTCCAGTGCCCTGGACCAGTTGGTTGACACCCCCACAAGAAGCCCAAACATTCTGGATCTGGTGCTCACTAACATGGGTGATTGTTGCACCACCCTATGTGTGCGGCCCACCTTAGTGAGGTCTGCTCATAAACCAGTCTCATTAGATGTAACAATAACATCTGACTCCCCCCCCCCCCCCATTAGCAGCAACTAGACTAAAAACAAAATCTCCAAAGCCAATTACAACCGAATATGTGACAGCATTAATAGCTTCATAGCCCCTGCCTTTACTGATGGCATGGACACTTATACTGGGATTTACACCAATGCCTTGTATAAGCATCTATAGAAATATACTGACTCAGACGTACCTGATAAGCTCAAAACAAGATCTTCAAGAAAGAACAAGCCTACCAGGTGGACATCTGCCATTAACAGGTTATACAATAAGAGAAAGAAATTGCTGTCCAAGAGCAGGAAGAAAAGGTCTCTGGATTGGAAGGATTCCCTCCTCAGCTTAAACGAGCAAATAAGACACCGCATAAGACATTCTAAAGCTAACTATGAATCCAAATCAGCCTCCTTCACTAAGGAAAATCATAAGGTCCTCTTTAGCTATGTCAGAAACCTTAAAGTTAAAGCCCAGATCTGCAGAAAACTGGTTGTTAATGGCAAAATGTATACTGAACCCGCAAAAAAAGCCAACTTGCTAGCTGACCAGTCAGTGAAACACCCCCGTCCCCCCATCCCTGCCATATATCCCCAAAGCATCCCTACCACCTGCCCTTCACCTAGTTTCTCAAAGGAGCAGGTCTTAAATGCTCTCTCCAAAGCCAAAGAACACAGCCTCTATGGGACCTGATAATATCCCAGGCTGCATTCTAAATGGATTAAAACGGGAACTAGCTACACCAATGAGTACTCTTTTTAACCACAGTCTAAGCACTGGTTTTGTACCTGCTGAATGTAAAACAGCAACCATCATCTCACTGCATAAAGGAGGCACCTCCACACACCCTGGGAACTACAGACACATAAGCCTGGTCAGCCTGATGTGCAAGGCTATGGAAAGAATAATCATGGACCTTATCAACAAGGATATAGGAGACTACCAAATGCTCGAAAAGATCCACTTTGGCTTCGTTAAAGACAGATCCTTCCTCTTGAACTTGGTGGACTTCTTTGAGACAGTCACCAAAGCCCTGGAAGAAGGCAAATCCATGCTTACGGCCTACCTGGACCTGGCCAAGGCCTTTGACACTATTCCCCACTCAGGCATCATTGATAAACTCACCCAGCTGGAGATCAACCCATTAATTGTCAGGTGGGTTGGAAACTGGCTCAGTGATGGAACACACACAGTCAAAATAGGTGGCTCTACCTCCACCAGCAGACCCGTAAACAGTGGTGTTCCACAAGAATCTGTGCTGGGGCTCCTACTGTTTGGAATCTACTTATTGGCTGTGCAAGCTAAAACAAAAGGCCTATGGCTGACACAGTTTGCTGATGACTGCAAACTGGGTGAAGTCACTGAGCCCCCAAATAATGTCAACATCCTATAAGAAGGACTTACACAGACAAACAACTGCTGCCAAAGTCATGGGCTAAAACCCAATGCAAAAAAAAATGGATTATCATTCCCTTCAACAAGAGTGATGTCCCTGCAGATTACCACATTAATAACAAAACCTTAACACACAGTCAGTGATGAGAGATTTGGGCACACAGGTTGACAGTAACCTTTCTTTTGACCACCACATCTCCCCAGTGGTAAGAAAGGCTTTATACATCACCCACCTCATAAGTAAGGGCACTGCATCCAGAAGAAAAGCGATTATAACCCCCCCCAGTACTCCTCACTCATAAGGCCAATAGTAGAGTACAATGCTACCTATGATATGTACCTTACCAGGCACCTGCAGCAACTGGACATACCTCAAAGGTTTCTTACAAAGAAAATTCAGGATCTTCAGCATATGCCATATGTTGACAGACTGAAATCACTGTCACTATACTCTGTGTCTTACAGACTACTCAGAGATGTCCTCCGCCTTGCATACAAAGCAAGCTCAGAGCCTGCTCTAATGGAAATTCTGCACATTTGTAACTCAAATGGTAAAATATACATTTGCTCTAAGGAACTCAACCTAGTATGCAACAACAGGACTTGCTGCAGAGACAAATATGTCTTACAAAGGTTACCTCTCCTCTGGAACAAACTTCCAGTTCAGGTGAAGTAGAGCCCCTCACTGACCCTATTTAAGCACAATTTGGATGACTGGATGGAAACCGCAAATTCAACCTGGGAGTTTCACCTGTCACCCTCTTAGACAGAGGCACAGTTGAGTTAGTTCCACTTAATGCCTTGATATTCTTGGGAATAGGGGTTGTACTTGGCTAGGCAAGGACCCTAGGGCCATTAGCCTAGTATCCTCCTATGATCCCATGATAAGTTGTCATAGTGACATCCAGGTAACCTCAGATACTGGAATCAAATTAGATTATATTGAAAAAGAACTAAACAAACTGATACAAAGCACAGAGAGAAGACGGAATTAGTAACAATGACCTGAGAACACCTCAGCAAGAACTTACAGTACCATTACATCTATTATTTACTAGGTCATATAAATATAGGGAGATTCCTCAAGATTATAGGTAATATTAGATTATTAGGAAATAGTGGGCAAGTTATTGTCAGAAATGGATAGGTTGGGACTTGAAACTATATATCGGCATGCATATGCTGAAAATAGATCTATTACCACCTGTAACATGATGTTCTATAACAATATAATAACAGCTATAAATGAAAAATGATGCTGTGATGTAATGTATATAGATGGTTACAAATAGGACATGGCAAGTATCATACAGCAACTGGACAGATGAAATCCTTGGTTACAGTTAGGGTGTCTCAGAGGGCTCTGTCCTAGCCATTTACTTGTTGAGATTGTATCTTTCAGACCTAACTTTTTCATCTGAGGTGTTCTACAGTCTATATGCAGACGACCTGAAATTGGGTAAACTGATTACATGTGTTACAGATAAGGTATGTCTGCAAAAGAACTTGACTAAATTGACCATATGGGCACAGGAGAATAATATGCTGATAAATACATCAGAAACTAAGCATATGAGATTTGGGACACATAAATTGAACGGTGAATATTTAATACATTACATAGTCATTGAAACTGTAGACTCATTTAAGGATCTGGGTATATGGGTAGATCTAGCTATGTTTTTCTATTCATATCAACCAAATGGTTAATGATAGTTATAGAACTATAAGTTGTATAAAAATATTTATAAAGTCCAGGAAATCAAAAATGATGAAGTCCTTGTTTGTTAATTACATTAGGCCCAAACTTGAGTACTGAATAACAATATGGAAACCTTATAAGAAAACAAGCACAAGTAAACTGGAAAGAGTACAGCAGAAATATACAAATATAATGGCTGTCAAAATTTGAGTTATTATGAAAGACTAAAATACCCGAACTTGTAAAGTCTCTTATAGATATCTAAGAGGAGATCTTTATTTAGGTATATAGGGCATTTAGAGACAACTACCTCTGGGAATGTTTGGGGTTATCAAAAAGTAGTAGGGAATTATCTGACAACCTATGTAGAAGATTCTATAGGTATGAGAAGTGTACTAATTGGTTTTCTGAGAGAGCAGGTGATGTATGCAACAGTCTACCAAATTACATTAAAGCAAGTACTAGTTTAGATATTTTTAAGAACAGCCTGGACACTTATTATGGGAACTACTGTTTTGGTATATTGGCAAGCTAGAAGAGGATCAATGCCCATGCTTAAAATATTTGTATGCATGTATATATGTATGTAAAGGTTGGGAGCTCGGATGGAGAGGCCATGAGCAAAGCAGTGAAGTCTTGCTGAGGAAGTCTAGAAGCACTGGCCGTGCTTTTGCTTAGCTCCAGAGGCTGTAGAGTGGGACTGTAGTGATAATTTCCATGGTAAGTCGGTGATGGGTTGTCTTGGTGGAGTAACTTAAAGAACAGGGAGCTCAAGAAGGCATCTCATCTGCCTTCTGCTCATAGCCATTTGACTTTACACTTTAGACAGGGTGACACAGCAATGTTCTAGTTGGGGTGCATTGGTAATGAAGCAGCAAATTTTACTAGTGATGGACTGAAGAACTGTGTTTTTATAAGAGGGTCTAGAATATAAAAATGATTATTCCAGCTGAGCCTGTGGCAGGTGGAGGGAGGAAATGGGATCATTTCTGTGCCAAAAAACAGCAGAAAGTTAATGCTGATGTTGAGTTTTTTGATATGTTCCTGAAACCTATGAGACTGGTTAAGCCACTAGGTATCTAAATGCACTGCTCCTATGAGTTTTATAAACTAATCAATGATATGCAGTGCTTTGCGGCATTTTGAAGTTTTTGTTTGTGCTGAAGATTATATTTTTTCTATGTGGGGGTGGAGGGGGGTTGAACAAGAGTTTTGTTTGTGACATTTTCGTATTGTCAAGGTGATCAAGGCTTGATCTTTATATTACCATACCATCAGCATATAGTAAGGGTTGTAGTTGATTAAGAGCCTGCAGTAGCATATTAATGAAAATGGAGAAGAGTAGCGAGGCTGGTATTGAGTCTTGTGGAACACCAAAGTGAATGTGAATTGATTCAGAGATGGGAGAGTCAATACCGACTTGGAAGGTTCTGTTGGAGAGGAAATCTGGGAACGACTGTGTGGCCTGTGGACTGATATAAAACAAATAAAAATAAAACAAAGGCTACAGAAGCAAACTGAGTACTCAAACATAAACTGGATCAGCAATATTCATATTTATGAGAAAATGATAAGATGAAGTATTTAGGTGTGTTGATTAAAAAGGATTCTGCTATGGCAACTAATAGTATACAGGAAGAGACTAAAAAGATAATACAAAAACTAAGAAACTGTAAGCTTTTGATTATGGATAAGTACAGTAAGATACAAGCAATGAGAATGATTTTATTTCATTTAGTTTTGCACATAGGTGAGACATAGTTTTATCAACCAGAAAAGAAGTTGTGGCTGACAGTTGAGTAGGAGTGGAACAAGAGAAGAATTAACTGAGATAATTTGATCACACAAAACAAGGTTGTTTAGGGTACCTAACTGGAAGGGCTACTTTAAAGCTACGCAAATAAGGCTCATTTATACAACTCAAGCAGGAGGTTATATATCAAAGTAGAAAAAGGATGATGATGATGATAATGAAACAGGAGGGAGTTTGAAAGATAGACAGACAGACACTAGTATTGTAAATGCAAGTCCTTAAGGAGAAGACTAACAATTGTACAAAATATTACATTCATGAAATAGTTCAACTTATTCCAATAACTATGCCAGAATGGGAATGGAGAAAGGATAGTTTACCAAAGCGGATGTCTGCAGGTAGAGATATAGAAAATGGACAAGAAGTGGCTGAAGGAATTCAGCAAAGGAACCAATATATTGGGAATAAGCAACAGGGAAATATAATACAGTGGGATAAGACTAAGTAGGATTTTAACTGTGGGTTAGAGAATCCTTCTCTATCAGGGATTGCTAACAGGGTATAGACAAAGTCATGGGGATAGGGAAGTGTTAAGTAAAAGACCAGCTCTGGTAGAGATTTTATTTGAGTGCAGAACCGAAGCTGTTGTTGAAAGGGATTATTAGCAGAATGAATAAATATTGCATGGCAGCTACAAGGATCAACCAGAAGAGATTACAATGCATTGGGGAAAGAAAAAGAAAAACAATTTACAAAGGAAAATAATGTACTGCTCCCAAGTATGCAACAAAGTCCAGAAGGTGGGCATTCTTCCTCAGGTAGACAGCAAGCTTGTTTTGGCAATTAGCTCAGAGGATTAAGGCTCTAAGCAGCTAACAATCTGCTTCCTGTAGTCAAGAATGCAGAATCTGATTTCTTCTACCTCCATTTGCATAAAAATGTGACATGAGCATGTCACTTCACCAAAAAATGTTCCCAGGTTGCCATGAAAAGGAACGTTTCTGTCCAGTGGGCTAACTGGTGAACACGTATAACATTAAAAAGAAATGCTGGAGATGTGATGGGGACAGGTGAAATAACTGTGAACATATTTTGGGAAATCTAACAAACTGGTAGATTTTAAAAATTCCCTGCAGAGTACTTTGACAGAAAATATTTGAGAATGAACTGAAGTAACTACGGAAATGATAATTTTTAGCTGAGATATGGAATATGAATTGCCTAATCATAATAAGGAATTATAAAATTTAATGTGATTTGCTGCCAAAAAAGCAGTTACTAAAAATGGAAATCAAAATGTATACCAAATGTAACAGAAGTTCTGAATATTGTAAATGAGATAAAATAACTGGAGCTCGATCTTTAGAAAAGTGAAAGAACAAACTTCATGGAAATAAATGGCATTTGTGGCAACAATACATACAGAATAATGTTCAGGAAAAGGAGTTTATGGGTAGGTAGGAACTGAGCAATTTATGTAATGCTGGAAAGAATGAAATTGTTGAAAACAAAACATGCATGTATATATTGCAAGACAGTAATAATGGAAACTGGTTCTTTTCCATTAACATATATCAATTCATTATGTAGTTTAAAATGTGTTAATTTAATAAAGATGTATAAAAAATCTGTGAAGTTACTTCCAAAATTTAAGTCCAGTGGATGTCTATGGAGTGTCATGTAGAATACCCTTTGAAAATGCTTGACCACCATATCTATGGCTAATGAAAATCTACAGGTAAACAAACAGAAGCAGCTGAAAGCTAAACTTTTACAGAGGAATAAGTCAAAGCTGTATTAAAGCTATAGAACACTGCAAGACTGAATGGAAGAGACAGCATCTATAGCAAGTATATTACTATAACTCACCTGACATAAGGAAAGCCTTGCACTTGTCCATTTGAATATGAAGATTTGAATAGACCACAGGGTCCATTTTCAACCTTGGCCTTATGATAATTAAAACTTACAACACAGATACACACTGTATGCTGTGTCATGAGTACACTAAGTGTAGCAACTATCTGTATAGGTAAATAGTTATACTACAGTTGTTATGCCATGGTAGTGAAAACTAACTTAAAATCTAATATATGTACTTTGTTTCTTTTTAAATTCAGATGGTAAAAGATATGAATGACACATTTAAGCTTTGATAAATATGTAACAGAAAAATGCACTGTGAAATTATACTTTATAAGATCTTAACAGTGAAAGGAGAGCTGTATTTGTATTTGGTCATTTCTGTAACGTAATCTGCAATACATGTGTTTTTGTGGCATGAAAACAAGGGTAACCTTGTGACCTTTAACTATGAATGTAAAGCAGAACAAAAAGAGAAAGAAAATATATGGAATCTGTAACTTAATTATAAACAATTTCCTGCACTCCTGAGAGAGGAAGTCAAAGGCCATAACAAATGTAATTAAAACATTCTTCAAACAGGTAGATGACCAAAGCTAAAAAAGACGTCATCAGCAGTCAAATGTTAATCTGCTCCATTGCATCGGTCAGGGGTTTAAATGTGGAAAAACCTGACTGGTTACACTGCTGGTTTGTGTTGGGGAAATAACATTATAGAATATATACTTTGAGCAGGAACCAGTACAGAAACTTAGTCAGTTCTACTTGGAAAACTTTGGAGTCCATACCTTTGTAAGTTTGATGTGAAAATCTTCATCTCCTTGTACATTATTTTAGTACTTAGCTAATTGTTCAGTACTCTTTAAGTTATAGTCATTTAGGTTTATACAGCTATTATAAGCTAGATGCTTCCTTTTAATAATTTTGTATGTACAACTGGCTATTATTCTCTATGCTTTGTGGAGCTATGTTTACATCTGTTTACTTAATTTGCATCACAATATCTTGGCTACTTTCTTGATTAAGTTTTTTATGTATTTGTTTTTAAGATATTGTGGCAGGTACTAATTTAATGTAGTGCTATCCTTTTTTTATCTGCAGTTAGGTAAGTAAGACTGAACAATAAATTTAAAGATAATACTGTAGACAGTAAACAGCAGAACAAATGACCACCTGACCAGCTGGTGTCACTCACTATCCATGCTGCTAAAAAGAGGCTTCATAAGTTGGTTACATGGTACTAGTTCAAATCTTCAAATTTCACATAAAGAAGAAATATGTACTAAGATCTAGTCAGTGGTAAATCTGTATTATGCTGTATTTATTGATTACAAAAAAATAAATAAGTAAATGAATAAAATAATTGTCTTGTCTCATGCTAACAACTCCTATAATCCAAGAGACAAATAAGGGACATGTTGGAGATAAAGTAATCAAAATCCTGAGAATAATTCAAACTATAACTATTTCTGAGTGTCTGTTTTGCACATAAAATTGTTTTGTTCTTCCATGTTGAAATGCGTTGGCATGTCCACCACATATGGTCTGAAATGGGTCTATGATATTTCATCGAATCTTAAAATAGTGAACACCTCTTCACTGAACACCTTTTTAGCGAAGCTACAGATCGAACAGAGTTTTCAGTGACATTTTTCCCAGGACAAGGCAATGGTTGGCCACCATCTGGAATTTGCCCTTTTCCCCACTGTACTGCAATCTCAGAATTGGTATATTTAGTTAGGGGGTGGGAGGTGTAACCCCCCCCCCACCTGGGTAGGTGTTAAGTTTTACTATTTTCTTCTAGATCACTAGGGTGGCCTACTGTTGCCTTGCCGTAGGAAAACTTTTGCTGAAAAGTCCATTTGAAAATCAGTACCTTCGCCAAATAGATGTTCAATGAAGAGGTGTTCGTATTTTAAGATTCAACGAAATGTCATAGACCCATCTCACCAGTGCCACCACCTTTAGTCTGAACATGTCCAGTCTATCTTCACTGCAGCCCAATATGCTTAAAAATTATTTTCTTCTGGATTACTCTATTACAGTATTATCTAAAATAAACTCTGTATTCTGACCATAGACACTTGTTTGTCTTTCGGCTTTTCCCGGTAAGGAGACGTCACAGCGGAACTCCGGTCCGCTAATGATTGGCAGTAGATTTTTACGAAACGCCGAGGTGCCAGCTTGACACCCAACCTTCAACGAAGGCATGCCCATTTACGCACGCATGTCTTTCAAGCACTACCCAACCGCGGGGAGGACATGCAGACACCACACAGAAGGCACTCCCAAGCCCAGCCGATAATTGAATGGGAGAAGCTCTTGCTGTGAGATAACAACGCTACCGCCGTAACACCGCGGCATAGACACTGAATCCCACAAATTCAAAACTGAATTTGACTATGAAATTCCACTTATTCAAAAATTTAATAACAATCTTATCTAGTGATCTAAGAAATTTGGTGGTTTTGGCTAAAGCTCTCTTGCCGATAAAAATGTTTGCAGACAGCAAAACATGGGTGGAAAAAAAGAGTTGAGAATTTCTGAACTTTCTTGTTAAGCATACTGAAATAACATCAAGAATAAAAAAATATAGAGTATGCATGTTTCTGTGATTTCATTATCAAATGCATCTTAACACAAAAGTCAATATGTAAGCATAGTAATTAACAGCAAACTGATGCAGTTGTTTTTAACACCACTGACTAAATTTATCCACATGCTACAAAATATTTACCAAATCCGTCCAACTAGCTAATGAACACTTATGCTGTGAGTGTCAACTGCAGTATAACACTCACAACATGAAACTGTAAAATACTGTCTAGGTGGAAAACAAGTGGACCCTGTTATCTTCCTCAGCACCTGTCAGCGAGCACATTCATGATGTAAATACTGAATGCAGTGCAACACAACTTAAATGCAAATACAGTGAATAGCAGCAGCAAATTATTTTAGTTAGCTTTTGCTGCACTGATCAATCAGTCTTGTTTGTCTTATCTATGCATTTATGTGTGCTGCATTAAAAATAAATAAATAAAATGCATTGTAACACATCATGTAAATGAAAATGTCATTACTGCAGAAACTATTACAGATGTGGTTTCTTTATCTTATTTTGTACTAAGCAGTACATCCTTTTTACAAAACATTGCAAATATTTTTAAAATATCAGACAGTGTGTGCATGTGAGAGCCCTTCTATACCCCAAACAAAATTGAACCTTACGTGCATTCTTGGTGGAGAAATCAAATGCATTATAACAAATACAACATAAACATAATATGAATTGCAAATAATACCACATGCATCTCTGATTTAAATATTGCTGTACTTTACTGATGCATGTGCCTCCCAATAACTCACGTGGTCATCACATTCTAAAATATAACTCGTCTGTGACCCCACCCACCCCCCCCACCTCTACCGACAACTCAGCTGTGCACATTTCCATAATGTAAATATGAGTGGCTTTGTAACAGCTGTGTGAGCATAACTGTAGTAATTTAAATTAATTTACTTATAGTTTTGCCTCCACAACTCCCTTGACTGTTCTCTACATCCCATGTAAAGAAACTGAACAAACTTAACCATGTCGTGTCATAATCTTCTTTTCTTCTGGACTTGTCCCCCTCGTGCTGTGCTTTCCTGGCCCTAACGACCTTGGCTGCTGCTTAACTTGCTACCCGACTTGCTTAGTCTGCACTAATGACATAGAATATTCTGCCTGACGATCAAGGACCCTCTACAAAATTCTTTCTGCAACATCTCACTGCCTGTTATCCCTTTCTTTAAAGGAAGCAAGAAAGTATGTGTTATCTTTCACCTGGCAGTAAAGTCTAGTTTGCTACTATTATTTTATGGTAGTGTATAGTGCGCTTCCTAGCCATGGCAGCCAGCAGCCTTGCTACCTCTCTAGCCTTTTACCAATACACCACTCTGACCACTATTATAAGCTCTTTAACTGTCCATCTCTCATTCCTTGATCTCTTACCAGATTATACCTAAGCTATTCTTGTAATATTATTTTGGCCCACTAGTTGGCATCCCTACCCAATCCTACCTCTCAAGCCTATTCCTCTGGCTCATAATAATTCCCATTAATATATTGTTGCTCATATCTTACTGTTACTCTTACCCACAGAAGCTTGTACTAATACTAGTAGAACCTCTCTGTCCCAAACATCTCTCCTAATTTATCCTTACCTCTATACTACCCAAACTAGACTTACCTTTAAAAGTCAACTTTTGGCTGATTGTTTCTCTTGAGTAGTTGCCTTCTTGTCTCTTCCTGCTCCGTTTGCCCTGCGGGCTCACTCCACTCCCCTACCCTACCACCAAATCCCACACACCCCAGACATCCTGGACTTATACTTCTTGATCACACCCTCCTCTCTAATCAACTAATCAGATATTCCCACCTTCCTAGAAAATTAGCACCGCACCCTCTTCTCAACTTAACCAATCACAGCTCCCACAACTTAGTGTTCATACACTTCTGTCCTTGACTGTTCAGTCTACATCTATCCTTGTCATCTTTAGTACCCCTTAACCAAGTGTATCACCTTGCCTACCCCAACTACCTCAACACTAACTAAACTACTAATCACTGCCATACTTATATCTGTTATAACCTCAGTCTATCTCTTAACCTCCTCTGAACACCTACATTTCTCTCAGTCTAACTATCCTATTAAACAAACATCCACTCAAATCTTCACTATCCCCCATAATAGTATAAATATAATATCTTCACCTAGTTACCTATTTGCAAAGTACCACAGACTGTCCGACATTAAATACTATAATTCCTTAACCAAGAAAGTTCTTTATCTAATAACACACATTATGCTTTGCACATACTAAAAAACACTCCCTACAAACTGGTGACATCCATCCTAATCCTGGTCAAGCCAATGTCCTACCTATTAACCTTCTGAACTCCAATCACACTATTTCACTCAGCCCTTATAAACACCCAAACTCACTCCTAATAGCACATCTCAATATTCAAAGTGTTAATAACAAAGTCCCCCATCTCCATTCTCTTCTGGACGTTCACTCCTTTGACATTTTATGTTTGACATAAACTTGGTTAAAACCTCAAACTCATGACAATGAAATTATCCCACCAGGATACAATATACTAAGACAAGACCGTAAAAACAGAAAGGGAGGGGGAGTAGCAATTCTTTTTAAGGACGGGCTACAAGTTACCTCATCTTATAACCCACCTAAGGACAATAATGCAGAAGTCCTTATTTCTAAGATTCAGCTTAATTCTAATAAATCCATAGATATCCTTTGTATCTATCTGTCTCCTAGAAATAATGTTAGCTCACTAGAGGATATTCTTTGCTGGGTTTCATCTACCATCCCACAAGACACTATTATCCTAGGTGACTTTAACATTGACTAGAAGTGAATCAATACTGAGCATCCTACTTCTCATATTAACCTTCATGGTTTCTCTCAAACCATCACTTCCCCAACTAGAATTAACAAACCACAACAAAGAGAGCATCTTGGATTGGATGCTTATTAATAACCACCACCAAACTTATAAAGTAGGTATTTTCCCTGATGATGTAAGTGGCCACTCTTTGACCTATATAATCAGGCAAATAATTGATATTTCACTCCCAAAATCTTGTAGAACCACACTGTTTAACAAGCATTTTAACCAAGGTTTATTCCAGAATGAACTTAGTGCTTGCGATTGGACACACCTAAAAACTCTCCTTTTGGAAGATACAGTCCTATGCTTTAACTCTAAATTCTTAAATATCCTAGACCAGCATGCACCTAAGTGTATTATCAGAATTAGGTCAAAAGGGCTCTCCAAAGAAACCAGGCAAAAAATCCTTCTCAAAAACAAAGCCTGGACTAGGTGGCGAACTACCAAAAACACATCTGATCAACAAATATTTAGACAAATGAGAAATACAACTAAAAAAGCTATACTCCTAGATAAAAAAATTATTACAGTAAAATGCAGCTGTTGTTGTCTTTCAACTTTTCCCGGTTAGGGATCACCACAGCGGAACTCCAGTCCGCTAATGATTGGCAGTAGATTTTCAAGAACGCCGAGGTGCCAGCTCGACGTTCAACCTTCAATGAAGGCACGCCCATTTATGCATGTCTTTCGAATGCCCACCCAACCGCGGGGAGGACATGCAGACTCCACACAGAAGGCGCAACTAACATACCAAAATAATCCTCAAAAATTCTGGGCAAGCATAACTAGACTCCTATACCCAGGTCCTTCCAGTATACAAACCCCTATAGGAACTAATCAAGGGACTCCCATCCAAACTGCTAATGACTTTAATCCCTTCTTCACAGAGGCCATCCAGTCTCTAGCCAGTCACCTATCTCCTAACATCTCCAGCCTTCCTACCTCCATCACTAGCTCTCTTCCTTCCTTTCTATTACAACTTATCTCCACTAACTTCATTTATAAACTCCTACTAAAGCTTAAGCGCTGTACCCCTTCTGCTGACCAGATCCCAGCTGAATATCTGAAAAAAGCAGCAAAAGCAGTAGCTTATCCCATATCCATCCTGATAAATAGAACAATTAATGAAGGATCCATCCCAGCCATCCCGAAAATCCCACATATTATCCCCCTACACAAAGGAGGGAACTCAAATGAATATTCTCACTATCGGCCTATAGCCCTATTATCTCCCCTAGCAAAAATAATGGAAACATGCATTCATCATCACCTTCTAGGCCATCTAACTCAGCACAACATACTGGCTAAAAGCCAACATGGCTTTAGGCCATTCCACAGCACCACTAATGCCCTCCTATCCTTCAATGATACTATTAATAGAAACCACAATAACAATGTCTTCTCTTCTGCTCTATTTATTGATCTTTCAAAAGATTTTGATATGGTAAACTACTCCTTGCTTATAAATATTCTCAAATCACTCTCTCTGGATACTTGGTCTATAATTTGGTTTACTTCCTACCTGAGTAACGGGCAATAGGCTCTACTCTGACACAATAATCTATCATCCCATCTCCCAGTAACACTGGGGGGTCCCTTAGGGCTCCATTCTAGGTCCTTGCTTATTTTCTATTTTTATCAATGATCTCTACTTAACTATTCCTAATGCAACCTCCATACAATATGCAGATGATTCTACATTAATATGCATAGCTAAATCCTTATCCGAACTGCAATTCCAAACTCAAAAAGTATTTACCATAGTGGAGTCTTGGTTTTTAAAGTGCTGCCTCCTTTTGAATCCCAAAAAAACTAAGCTCTTCCTCTTCAATCCCACCAGGAAGTCCACACCAATAGATTTCTCAGTCATTTCTAATAATGGCACCCTCATAACCCCTGACTTCACCACCAAACTCCTAGGGATTACAAAAGACAACAACCTTAACTTTGACACCCACATTAATAACACTATAAAAACAGTTAATAGAAAATGGGCTCCCTTTACAGACTCAAGCCCTTAACTCCTATACAGCTATTGCCCACTCCCATCTAATCTCTACTCTACTCTATGCCTCACCTACTCTATGCCTCACCTATAAATACTAACTTATCAAAACAAAATCTGCTCAAACTAGCTACCTCCTATAACAACATTGCCAGATTCGCCACTGGTAATCCTTTCAGAACCCACCACTGTCAGAATCTAAAGCAGCTAGGATGGCTTGAATTACAAAATCAGCTTCAATTCAACCAACTTAGCATTGCCCACAAAATCCTTAACCAGCCTAATAACACTCCAGTACTCAAAGACCTCATTACCCCCTATAAAAATCTCAGTACCTTACGTTCATCAAATAAACTCCTAGTTAGCATCAGTAAATCTTATAACAAGGCAGGTGACTCTCTGTTCTCAAACACAACTGTGAAAAACTGGAACCTTCTGCCTAGTCAACTCACCTCCCTTCCTTCCTTACCCCTCGTCAAACAAAAACTTAAAACTTTCCTTAATTCTCACTGGCTATGTCCATGTACTAACCCTGACCAATCTATCACTATTACTAAATCCTTTTTAACTCTACTCTCACCACTGTGATACATTTTCTGTGATTATGTAATTGCAAATGAAAGCAAATAGTGAATAGTTTGAAAATGTTACCTACCACTAAATGTAAACATCTTGCTCTAATTTTGTAAATAGTTTTATGAAATGTATTGTTCTATATGTACAATTTTTTTTTATGTTTATTTCAATGTAACCTTAAAAATTATTGTATGTATGTATCTGTCTTGGAGCTTTTCTCCCCGGGCCTCTACTGAAAATGGACATATATCCAGTTGGACTAGCCCGGTCAACAAATGTAAAATAAATAAATAAAATAAAAATAAATAAATGTCACTGGTAAACAGATGCAGCAATTAAAAACAGCTATGAAGTCAGGGTGCTTAACCCTACCTGCACCCTTGGCTCATACTTGCAAACAAAATTTGTAAATAATCTTTCAGTGTAAAAGCCCTAAATAATTGCTTACCACTAAATAAGACATTGTGACAAAAAATAATTTTCTATGCTAACAACTTTGAGTATTTATTTTAAGTTGTTCAATGTTTTACTGTCAGGACTTCCACAGTGAAATCTTGTGCTGAAATGTGCTGGTGCACAGATTTGTTGTGGGTGCTTCACAACATGTTTCAACTTGTTATGACGGTTCAATGTAATGCTGAAACCTAATTATTTCTCTAGTTTTGGCATCCTGATGGCAGTTTTGGTTACTCTGTCATATGGCTACTCTTGTCCCTTCAATTTGATTTAATTATCAGCAAACTAAGCACTTAATGAAAGTGCAGCTGAATTTGGTTGAAAAGCCTTCTAAGATACCACACGCGCTCATCTGCTCTGAGTGGGCACGTACAAAAATGTAGAGGGCCCCATACCGTGAATGTTTTAGCCCTAAACGTTTAGAGCCTTGTTAACCTAATTAGCTTAGTCTTATATTCCCTGCCTCCAGACTACTTCCACCTCTACAATAAGCTAGATGTACTTATATGTACTCAAATGGTCTGCCACCCTCCTCTCTAATCAGTCAGGTATGAGTAATGTCATCCAGTTAGACTCCCACAAGGTGTGTCAGTGTAAGCTTAAAACTATTGACCCTATAGCTCATAGAGTTATACTATATGCAATTCACACCAAGACCAATATAAACCCATACATTTCATTTAACCCAAATCTGCTACTGAACAATGGAATGACTAAAAATACCACATCTTGTTAGAACAGACAGTTCCATCAATGCATTTATTTACTTTATTTTTTTTTTTTGTTTGCCAGCATAGTGTCACTGATTCAAAACTGCCCCTTTTCAATGTAGTCTTAGATCTCACTCAGTAACTTCTGCCCCCACAGCATTACTACCCCGTCTCAGAAAATCTGTATAAAAACAGCTACTACTACACCTACTATACAATTTATAACATAACTTCAAGACAAAATTCAGCACATACATTGCCCTTCTGGACTTAGCTGAAGTTTTGTTTGTTCACAAGTAGTATATTGATAGACCTCTCTAGTTCAAACGTTCATAAGCAGTCACTAGGCTTGCAGTCAAGCAAGGACTTAAGCAACCATTAAGGAGCTTAGCCCAAACTTCCAGTTGCTCTGATGCATTATCTGGTTAAGTGAGTTGCTCAAGGTCGCACAGCTGACATATGAAGGCTGATGAAATTGAAACCTCTACCACAGAACTACACATCACAGTTAAAACACAAGTATTGACCTTGATAAGATTTGAACTTGTGACCCTTGGTTCATAAGATCAGTGTTCTTAGCCCTGAGCTACAAGGCCTCTGAGGCTTCTGATACAGTTTCCAGATCTATACTATATCTCTATAACGTTACTTCCCTCTGCAGTACTCTCAAGTGTTTTTATTGCTAATTAAAACAATTGGGCAAAAGCTGTTAACACAGAACAGAATCATTTCACTTCAATTCCCATTTACTACTGGATTACCCCAAGTTTCCATAACAGGCCTACTCATTCACTTATTATGTGAATAACATGGCTAACCAAGCTTAGTCAATATGTATATAATTCAATCAGCACTCTAATTAATGGTTTCTTGTGCCTATCAGATCCAAACTTCAAATATGCTTCTACTGCAAAATAAAAGTTTATATATTGGTCTACACCTAAGTGCTCAAAAAATAATGTGCACTTCTCACCTAAACCAGATGTTTTCTCTTCAAATGCAACCACACAATGACATCCTCAATCCACTCAAAAAGCTCTGTACTAATTACTACTTTTGACTCTACCTGAAAAAAGGAAGCCGAGTCCCCAAATCTTCTTACAGTCACACTCAGCAACCAATTAAAATTTGAATTCCACAAAAAAATTACATGAATAAATTTCATACTAGGTAGACTATATAGAGTAAAGGAATTCCTTAGTGAAAAAGCCAGGACAGCCACAGCCAGAGCACGGCTACTGTTTTTCAGCTAACTGACAAATCTGTCATTTCCATTACACTGAGCATTGGAAAAGGCCTGCAACACAATTGACAGATTTCTTGTATAGTGCAACAGTAGAACCCACTGGTGCTCCTCTTGAAGTGATCTCTGATGGTTCAAGTTTAAAAAACATCAGATAACTCAGCTTAGTGCACAAACATATTTACAATCCCATGTTTCTCTCGCTATCTGATACAATCAAATGGAGACACACCATCCACCAGACCTCCAGGGATTCAGCATATCAGCTTACTGCCATTTCCAATCACCCAGCATATATGGGAACTCAAAATTCTCAGTTAGCATTATCACGCAGTGGAACAAACTCTTACCTTACATAAGTATCAGTGAAAGAAATGCATTTAAATCTCACTAACTGCCCACATCTAGAACAATTGAATTTGCAGCTGTGGTGTCACAAATTGTCTGTTTCTCATTTCCATATTAACTCTTCTAATGAACTCATAAAATTAAACAACTAACTCACTGTATTCATTTGTTAAGCCAACTGTTGCATAACTGTTACTTGATGTCTGAATACTGTCTCTGTACATGATCTATTTGCATGTCCTCCACTAATTTTTGTCTCAATTTTTTACATATATTCATGAATCCTTTGTTGCAAAGCTTTGCCTAGTGTTGTAGTTATGTGTTGCCTTCAAGATGTTCTTCTCTGAAAATTGAGCTGCCCAGTTGGACAGTCCCAGCTAACAAATATAAGCAAGTAAATAAATGAATAGTTCTCAGTCTAGATAGATATAATTTAGCTATATTTGGTCTGTTTTGCTTGCACAGGAAAAGTCCATACCTCACTGCAAAACAATTTGTTAGCTTCTTTGCTGTCAGATTCACAAATATGAGATTTGGACACAAAACCTTTGACTGTTTTAGCAGTTTCCTGTGGGCGTATAGTGTCCATGGCTACTACTGACATCTGAATTAGCAGAATGAACCTTGGTTTCCTTGACCAAAAAGTGGCTGTTTAAGTGAGTTTTGCTTTTTGCTCCTTTTACTTTTAACAGTGCTTCTCATATTAGAGAATTTCACAGAAATGCATAAAGAAGATCCTTTGCCTGAATGACTGAGAAGTCAGTTGCTGCCACTACCACATGGTGTGGCAACCTGGAACAGAACACTGGAACCCACATGTTCAGGTATTTACATAAAGATCCATTTTCAGGCAACCTTACTTCTTAATCACATCAAAGAATGTGTTCCTCTCCAACTTCAACTTTAAGAGACTAACACTTATCTGTATAGTGAGTCTGTTGTCATATTTGTTGACTTTGAACTGTAAGCAGTCTATACAATTAAGTTTAACAAGACTGTTCAAAGGCAATCACTTTCATAAGGGAAGACAGGAATTGAATGAGCTATGTAATGTTCAACTGACAATGATTGTATACAAGATTATGTGATGTGTAATGTTTGCAACTGAAAATATGTCAATATGGTTTGTTTTCATTTATATAAATGCACGAATGCCTGTGTCATAAGTGACTGTCCCTTGCTTATGTACCACATCACTGCAACATTTTCCGTCACTGTTTGAAACGTCTAGCACTGACTGAAAAGATTTTAAAGACAGATGGTTAACCACCATTTCTTATACATTCATATGATCTTTGGTCTGGGTTATAAACCAAAGTCTTTGCACTTTTAGTTCATGAAAAATAAGCCCCTAAGTGTAATCCAAGGCATCCACAGTTCTTTGGATTTGATTTTGGAAATGAGGTAAAACTGTGAAATTCTGGTTCATACAAATCTGTTAGATTCACATCTCAGCTCTCCCATCAGGGAAGGCAGAATAAATACAACATGCTTCACTGGTTGAGGTTTTTGTTCCATAAATTCTTCAAAAAACACTATAGCTTCTGCATGAGAAGTACTACATAACTAAGCACCAGAACACTGGAACTGAAAACCCAGCATCGTCAAAAACATTTTGGCTGATAAATTACTTTCTTTCAAAATATGACTAGAAGTACTCTATCATCACTTGAGTCCAGCACAAGGCAGATAAAGTGAACATGTTTTTGAATCCAAAACTCTACATGGAAACATTTTTTTTCCATTTGGGAAGGCAGATATGATTTATAAAAACTGGGACAATGACTAAATTCTGGACACATAAAAAAAACATTATTTTTATGAGTTCTTCTGGAGAGTTGCTTGAATTCAGCAGTTGTCCAGATTAGGATAAATGTGGGTACTCACTTCAATGTCATGTGTGCATACTCTGAAGCTAGGCAACTTGTAAAAAATATAAGTGCAGTGAGGCCAAAGGGCAAGACAGTAAACTAAGAATGAAATTCCCCATATGAAATCCAACAAGTCAGTTAACTCTTACAAATTTCCTGTGATCTTCTCAAATGTGAATTAAACATAAATGTCCTTTACATTCAGTGTCACCAGGAATGCTTCCATCTTAAAAAGGCAGGGGAAAAACGTAAAATCATAATCCTGATCTTCTTTATTCTTTATGATTTTTTTTCAGACATAAAAGGTCTAAAACAGGCCTCAGTTACATATCTTACATTTGAACAAGGGAAAAAATGAATGAAAACCTATTCATTTAAGCCTTTGCTATCCCCACTTTAATCCTTCTGCCTCAATCTCCCTTTTTCTCTGTACTACGCTCAACTATCTCTCTACTTACATCTCACTTACTCTCATACACTTTTTCACTTTCACATGCACCTAAGTAAAAATAACTACTCTACTTCTTCAAATGATTCTATGTATTCTAACATTTTTTTGTAAAATTATGCTTTAAGTATGCAATACTACTGCATTATATACTGTATACAATGTGTTAATAAGTCTGTAACTATATGTCTGTGTAATTATATGTGGAGTTTTTTTCACTGGGCCTCCACTGAAAACAGGCTCTTCTCAGGCCCAGTGGACTTTCCCAGTAAACAAATGCAATAAATAAATAAATAAATTTCCCTTACTTTGGAACCGACAGTAGTGCTTGACTACTCCATGTGATTTATACTACTGCAATTACTAAGGTCCCGTGAATTTTGGTGTACAAGAGATGAAGCCAAGAGTTGGAATGGCTAAGATTCTAAGGAAAACGCCGCTAGAACAACCATCTTGCCCAGTGATTGACTGTATATTGTTTTCAGAAAAGGGAAAACCTTCCTATTTTTACTGCGTGGAGAAGGAAATATATAATGATGATAGATATGACACACAATATGGGGTACAAAAGGGCCTGTATTGTATATAGAGGGTGTACTTTATTGCTGTTTCTCTGTGCTTGCTGCTGTGGTATATCTGAACAGATCTGTGGACTATCTGCTTGAGGGTCTGAATGCCTACCATATATAAAGAATTTGTTGAAAAAGGCACTTAACAGCTTAGATTTTTATTCCTCTGGGAAAAGCTGTGCCCTCAGTCATGCATAATACCTTAAAAAATGACCACAGCACCACGTAAGAAGTGAAAGACTTGTAATTGCAAGTTCCAAACTGCAATTCTAAAGAAATACAGGGAAAGTTGAAACAGACTGCAAAAGCATTAAAGCCCCTCCTGCATCGCACAACTTTACTACTAATGCATACGCACTTCAAGATCTCTGAAATTCAGAGAACAGGGTAGCCCCCTGAAGGTACAGCAACATCATATTTAGTATGTAGTATTCCTACTTGCAAATAAAGTTTCACTGTTCCAAGGATTATAATTGTGGTCCTCAGAATTTTAACAGGAACCCAACAACTACAAGCAGCTTTCCTGAAACAGGCATTTACATAATCAAAGCTACACTTTACCATATGCCATCCTAGCATATATGCTCTACATGTCAGTTTAATAATCTTTTATCTCAAAGACACATCAGCAATCTCTTTTGTACAGTTTTTAATTTACTTTAACATTTTACACTTTAACATTTGACATAGTTGCATAGCTAATAGCTCCAGTGCTCAGTTTGGTTGATGTACAGGCCTTTCTCCTGAACCCATCCAAATCGCATGTTCTAGTTGAAATTCAAAGGATTGCAACAGCAAGTCTAACAATGCAAAACCTAGAATATATACTAAGTCTGAGGTTATAGTACCTTGGTGTACTATCCTTTCTACAAGGCACAGTAATCTCAGACTCAATAAATATTAGTGGTAGGGATCCTTATTGAAATGTTGCCACTCAAAATGCCCAGTGCTGACAAGCTGAAAAAAAAGACAAACTACAGGAGAACAGCAAATCTGAAAGATTTCTCTTCTCCTTTAAATTTCTTTTTTGCAGGGAGGGCAAGCCCCCATATATACCCCAAACTTATATACACCTACTCCAAGACCATCACACCTCGGATAAAAGGGAATATTCTGGGAAATGGCATCTTGGACTTAGTATACATGTATAAGTCCATTCTTTTGGTCATTCAGTCTCCTTGTTTCAGACTCACTCTAATGGATCCCAACATTTCACATGGCTACCATAGTAGGGCTGTGTATTTTTGTGTCGGGGGGGGCATCCCTGCATGTCAAGAGGTGATTTCTTTGCCAATCACACTTTAATTTTCCTGACTGCAGGACTCACAATTAGGGGTCCTACACATCCAGTAAGAATCACCCAAAACAACACTTTATTGGTCTGCAAGCAATATTCTCAGAATACAAAGACAGTCATCCTCTTCTGTAATTCTACTTTTGTTATGCTGCTGCAGGATTCCATCTGATTATTGGTTGAAGTCTGATATCTGCGTTTGAGAATATTCCAAATCAGGTATTATTTTCCTGCAGTACTCATCCTATGATATACCATATATACTATAAACATCTGTGGCTACAAAGGTATGTACCCCTATTCAAATACATAACAAATAATGACCTCTCACACTTTGCTGTTAAGGTTACTCGCTGTTAAATGTTATTCTCAAAGCACAGAATACAACAGATACATCTTTATCATATCAGCTGACCTGTGAAAAGGCCTTCATTGATGGGTCCCCGGTCTGAGTTTTCTCTCTGCTAATCCCATCAGCCAGCATATTTTCTGGAAGTTCACTTGCTCTGGGATGGATGTACATCTATGCAATGCACAATGTGAAGACACACACTAACTACATCATCTCATGCATCCTCTGTACCTGCCAGTTTGCTACCTAGTGACTTCTGTACACCATCCTGCCAATCAAAAATATCAATGAAAATTTGATACACCACTACTAACAAAGCATACACTAGCCCAAATTACAAAAACTCCAACAGACGCAGACAGTTGTAGGATCCACCCACCTTCAGAATGACGGAGGGACAATATGGACTGTATGTGAGCCATCAAGGTAGATCTTCTTTGTAGATCAACTAGCAAACTAGCATGATAAGAATGTATTGCTTGTAGTTCTCTGTTTGGACACTCACTGATGGGTCCCACAGTTAAGCAGTAAAATTTCCCAAGCAGAAGGACCTGGAAAACCACATCAAGACCATTGAGAAGTCAGGAAACTAATCCAAAGGGTCTGACTCCAAATCAATAACAAGGACAGTTGACTGAGAAAGAGAAGCCATGGACTAGCACCACTGCAATGAAGCTTTCCAATGGTAACCAATCAAGCACCTCAGGCACCTACATTTGGAGGCATCAGTTACACTACATCTTAAGCCAAAAGTTAGAATGTTTCTAAGCATCTAAGTCTACTCCTCAAGATGCAAGTGACAAAGGAAAAACCTTCACTGAACCAGCACATAAGGACAAACCCAAAAATAAGCTAACTCTTTTGCAGAACCCCTACAAGATGCCAAGTATTTATTTGGACTGCAGGTCAGAAATTGCCTTCCCTATCAGGGATTGATATTAGAGTATAAGCAAAGAAAAAAAAATAGGGGGGTTATAAATGAAAGATCAGCACTAGTAAGGTTTTTAATAGAATCTAGAACAGAAGCTGCCATTAAAAAAGGAATAATTAGTACAGTACATAAAATATTGCATGGTAACTATAAAAATCAATGAGAAGAGGTTATAAAGGATTGGGAAGAGAGATTGAATAAGCAATTCACAAAGAAACAATGTGAGGATATACGTATGTCTCCCAAATATGCAACAAAATCAAGAAGATTTAGGATTCTTTCCTGGAAATGTTTGCACGGATATTTTTATACCCCAAATAGACAATAGAGAATTTTTCCTCAGGCAGACAGCAAATGTTGGAGATGTAAAGAGGAAGAAAAAGATAATTCAGAACATGTTTTCTGGGAGTGCGGTGAGCTGGTGGACTTTAGGGATTCCTTGTGGAATGCACTGTTGGAGATGCTGGGTGGGCAGATTGGTCTGATGAGGGAGATTTTTCTGAGCTATGATACAGAATTGGAATTGCCTAGACATGCTAAGGCCGTACTGTGTCTAATAATGGTGGCTGCCAAAAAAGCACTTACTATAAAATGGAAATCAAAATCTAAACCAACTATACTGGAATTAGTGAGTATAGTAACAGCGATAAAACAACTGGAAATGAGATCTTTAGAAAATGGTAGCAGCAAACTACACAGGAGAAAATGGGAATTATGGGAACAATACATACAAGGAAGGAATGAGGTTTAAAGGGCAGCAGGACTTAAATGAGCTATGTAATGTTTGAGTGAGAAAGATTGGGTACATTATAAGTGATGTATAATGTTTGCAACTAGGAGTGCATCAGTATGGTTTATGATGTAAAATGTTTGCAACTAAGGATTGTGCTGGTGTGATTTGTTTTCATTTATATAAATGTATTGATTGCCTCTGTAGTAAGTGATGGTTTAATAATGATGTGTCTTGTTTGCAAAAAGCAGGAATTGAATAATTTATGTAATACTTCCTAGAATATATAATATATTGCAATATATGTGAAGTGTAATGTTTATTATGTTAATATAGTTTGATTTATTTTATTTGAATGTAATTTTGCCAATGTCACAAGTGATAATTCAATAAAGGTGTCTGACAAAAAAAATGCTCCCAGGTATAAGAATGACCCTCCTGCCACCCCTCTTGGCACCTGATTCCAACAGAGAACTGAGAGAAAAAGATCCCTTGTAAGAAAAAGGAGGGAAAACATAAGAATGCTTGAAATAGGTGGAGCTCCTAGGACTTGAATTATCCCTAGATGACCTTATAGCCAACCAACATGCCAGTTGAAACATAAATTCAAAATGTCCTGAGACAGGAGCTCTATGTGAAATAGGGAGAAACCTTCACAAGCTGGGGGCACAAAACAGTCAGCATTAACTTGTTATCAGGCAACATTATCCAGGACTGAGGGCAGAACCTGCTCTAATTTCTTGAATGAAGACAGATGCAGTAACGGGCATCTAGAACACTTGGATACCAACAGCCAATAAACTGATAAGGATCCCAACACAGGAGTGCTCCTACCTGAATATAAACAGAAGCCTTTCACCAGAACTCAAGTCCACCAAATGTACACCACACATAGGATAATATGGCCTGGCAGATCAAGACCGAAGCCAGGATGGAGAAGGAGACAAACAGCCCCTGCTAAAAGGAGGAAACAAATTTGCCCAGTCCCAGAGGGCACTGCTAAGCCAACAAAGGCAAGCATTAGCCACCTCCACCTCCCAGTCTGCCGAGGGCTAGGAGGGGCAAACTAAAGTCCCTGATGGAAAAAGTAGGGAAAATAAGGGAATATGAAGTAAACCAGGAAGGGCAAAGCCATTTCCCTCCCCAAGGAAGAGTTCTGGCTGTGTTTTAAAGCAACTGAGTAAACTCATCTAAATAAACTCTGCTGGGATTCAACTATGGCCACCTCTTCCCGAAAACTACTCCTCCACACAAGAGAGAATAGAAGGGAACACAAGGATACTGCCATACACAGAATGAAAGCCATAGGCAATCTCCACCCTGAAGCTAGAGGCTCCTAGAAAGAAAAGCCATTTTCTGTGTGACAGGACAGTATGGGGAGGGGTGGACAGCCAAGTTAACCAAGCAAATCTACAACAAAACCAGGATCTCTCTTGAACACAGAGGAGTGTCATACCACAATGCCTCTACACCACAAGCTACCCCAACAGAGAAACGTGTAACAGGACCTCACAAGGCAAAAATGCCTCCTATCTCAGTGGAATTCTGCAAAATTAAGCATTCTCATTACCTGTGGGGCTACAAGTAAGGAGTGAAAACAAGACTCCATCCCTCATACACTTCACAAGGCAAGGAAGACGGTAATACCAACTCATACTGCCCTAACCACCCTTCACACCTTTACAGAAGGCTATGCAAAGCAGGTCTTCTGATGGAAGGGGAAGGCCAGCCAGCCAAAAGTACCTGTCGTTGAAGTAAAAAAAAAAAAAAAAACAAAGGAGCACTCTGACTGAGGGTGAGATCCTCAAAGGATTACCAATGAATTTTCTCAGAGATTTTAAAAGGCAACTCACATTCCACCTCCAGATTCAAAGGCTGGTGATCCCAAGTATGCCCTCTCCCCTTGAAGGGGATGAAGAAGTCCACTAACCTTGACATGATAAAACAAATTAAGCAGTATAAATCCACTGCTGAAGCAAACTAGCAGAACCAAGTTGAGAAAGGAAGCCACAAATATGAAGGAGCCACTAAATCTTTTATTGATTCCGAAATGAACTGAAAACAGACTAAATGGACTTAAAACACTTCACAATCGGCTTTTCGTCTGCCACAAACAATACAGACTTCATCAGAATGATGTATATTCGCATAAGCACCATATTTATGCCTGGATTTGCACACCAGGCAGTGCCAGTTAGCTAGGGTATAACTATTCCCGGCTCCACAAAGTGTCTTCTTCAATTTTTCCCTTGGAACTAGACAAACTTTCAACTTAAGCACTCAAGCCATTCATTTCTCAGCCCGGCACTTGCTCAAAACTCATAGCAAGCACTTATAAACCCTAGCACTAGACCCTCCTATACTGTACAGAAGGACAAGGCTCTTTATTCAACCTTACCAGCCATTCAGTAAAACAGTTCACTGTACCTATCCAGGCATGTCCAAAGGGCAGTTTCAAATGTACTCTCCAGTCCAACTGGTGAATCTGGGCATTTTGAGGCAATGTTACAACTGCCTAACGTACACAGTTAACACCTCTCCTCCTACCACAAAACACTAATACATGTGAGAGATGCAATTATACAGCCAAACTGGAGGCTAAGCTCTCTCAACCCAAGGCTGGATCAGACAGTCAGGAGGAGAAGGGAAATACTTGCATCACACTACTAGTCTCACATAGACCCATTAAACCAGCACCGGCAAAAAACACACATAAATACACAAAAATATACTCGGAGGCTCTAAATAAAAATCTGCAAAAGCAACAGAGACCTCCAAAGCAGACATCCAAGCAACCTCCACCCCCCCTCCCAATACAAATCATGAAACACATACTTCACAAAGCCATGCAATCCTTAAGGCAAAATAACATACCCAACATACTAGTAATAGGTGACTCTATTGTCAGGCACACTAATGTCCCACTCACTAGGATGAATAAGGAGAAGGTTACTGTTAGTTGCCTGTCGGGTGCCAGGATCTGCCACATAACACAAGCACTCAAGTCATTCCAGAACAAATACAAATACGACTCTGTCATTGTCCATGTTGGTGTGAATGACCTGAGTCGTACCTCCCTGGACTACATGAAAAGAGACATGGAACAGCTCTCTGATCTTGTAGCCCGGGCTGGTATGACCCTGACCCTGAGTAGCATCCTGCCCTCACCAAGAAAAAAATTATCAATTTCAACAACTGGGTAAGTTTCTGGTGTCATTCAAAGGGGATCCAGTGTCTGTCCGCCTAGGATGACATGCTCGACAAGCCATGCTGCTTCGCTAGAGACGGCTTGCACCTGTCACCCTTAGGCTTTCGAATACTGGCCAAGGCTCTTGCCACTCCTATACTGCCTTTTTTAGGCAAGGCTCAAAAGACAAACCCACCGCCATAAATAGCACAAGTAACAAAAAACTGAGGGTAATGCTACTCAATGCCAGAAATCTAAACTTCAAAATGCACACACCCGAGACACTCCTCAGTATGGAGAAAATCGATATATGTGCAGTAACAGAAACCTGGTTTAAGGCACCAGAGAGCACCCCAGCACTACCAGGCTACAACTCATACCATACATTTCGGCCACAGAACCCGGACAGAAATGCAAAAGGTGGGGGCGTATCCATATTCATCAAGGATACCCACACCTCCAGGTTAGTGGCACAGCACAATGCTTCAGAGATCATCCACGTGTAACTAACAATGGGCAAAACTGCAATTCAAATTGTAGCTTGCTACAGATCACACACCATGTCCCAGGACCCCCATTCTGCATTTCTGGAAACACTGGGAAATATAAAGGTCCTACCAGAGACCCTAATATTGGGTGATATCAATTACCCAAACATTAACTGGGAGAACTACTCAAGTACTAACTCCCTTGCCCAACATTTCCTAGAATTTATAAACTCAAACGCCCTGGATCAACTGGTCAACACTCCCACCAGAGGTGACAACATATTGGACCTGGTCATCACCAACATGGGCAACCGGTGCTCCACACCGGATGTCAACCCCTCAGATCTGACCATAAACAAATCACTTTGGATAGCCACATTCCGCCCCCACCCCTGGACAAGGGAACCACCGTGAAAAACTTTTCAAAAGCAAACTTCACGTTACTTAAGACCAAGGTGGAATGTTTCAAAGCCCCCATGCTAAAGGATAACGTTGTCCAAGCCACAAAATCCTTTGCTAATGCATTCTATGGGCACCTACAAGAATGCATGGATCGTGCTATCCCAAGCAAAACCAACAGTCACTCCTCCAAGAAAAGGAAACCAGTCTGGTGGACCCCTGTAATAAACAAGCTATACAATAGAAGGAGGAAACTAGTACAGAAAACAGTAACACCCCAAGAAGGGAAGACATCTCTGATCAGTATCAGCAAGAAACTACGATCCCTCATAAAATCATCCAAGGCAAGTTTCAAAAGAAAAATTGCCAAGGACTCCAAAGATAACCACAAGCCATTCTTTAGCTATGTCAAGAATCTAAGTGGTAATGCTCAGATCTGCTCGGAGTTAGTGCAGAATGGTACAAAATACACTAAACCGACCAATAATGCCAACATCCTGGCAGACAGGTTCAGTGCAAACTTCACCCCCCTCTCACCCCCAAAGGGCCCATAACCGTACCAGAAGAATGTAGTGCCCCTGAAATCACAGACACTCAGGTTAAAACAGCCCTCTCCAAAGCCAAAAACACAGCATCAATGGGACTGGACGGTGTCCCAGGCTGTGCCCTACATGAGCTCAAAAATGAGCTAACCCCTCAACTAAACCCACGGTTCAAACTCAGCCTCTCCACAGGTTAAGTACCCATAGAGTAGCGCACAGCAATGGTTATTCCGTTCCACAAAAGTGGAGCCACAACAGACCCCGGGAACTATCACCCTATAAGCCTGACTAGCTTGTTCTGCAAGGCTATGGAGTGCACCATCATGGAACTCATTAACAGAGACATTGGGAACCTCCAAACACTGGACCCTACCCAGTTCGGCTTTGTTAAGGGCAAATCATGCCTCTGAAACCTTGTGGACTTCTTTGAGACAGTTACCAAGGCTATAGACGAGGGGAAGGTGGTACACACAGCCTACCTAGACCTCGCAAAGGCCTTCAACACCATTCCCCATTCTGGTATTATAGACAAGCTCACCAGCCTGAACATAAACCCCTACGTCACAAGATGGGTTGCCAACTGGCTCATGGACAGAATACACATGGTAAGAATTGTGAGAGCTAGGTCTGAGTCTAAACCGGTTACAAGTGGCATTGCCCAGGGCTCAGTTCTAGGACCCCTCCTGTTCGGCATATACTTCTCAGAGGTACAGGCAAGCATAGGAGGACTATGGCTGACCAAGTTCGCAGACGACTGCAAACTAGGGGCTATAATTGACTCTCTGGCTGATATACAGACATCCTCCAAAAGGGTCTCACTGAGACGGATACCTGGTGTCAAAATCATGGTCTCAAGCTAAATACCAAAAATGCATAGTCATCCCCTTTGAAAAAAACAAAGTACCCACAAACTGCCACATAGGTGGTAGTCCCCTAAATACGGAAGATGTAATAAGGGATCTGGGGACCCAAGTAGATAGTAATCTCTCCTTTGATAATCACATTGCCAAAGTGGTTAGAAAATCCTTCTACGTAGCCTACCTTATCACAAAAGGGTTCGCATCCAGATCAAAAGAGGTCATTGTGCCCCTCTACTCATCGCTTATCAGACCCATCATACAGTACAACTCCCCATTTGGGATGTATCTTACAAGACATCTGCAACAGCTGGAGAGACCACAGAAGTACCTCACCAAGAGGATCACTGGCCTCAAAGAGATGCCCTATGCAGCTGGACTGAAGAAACTCCAGCTGCACTCGGTTGCATACCGCCTACTCGACATACAAAGCCATGTCCAACCCAGAACTGATGGACATGCTCCACCTAAAGAAAAGCTTATCCCCTTGAGCCACACGCTCTAGGGATCTAAACCTCACCACAACAATAAATAGGATGTTCTGGAGGGATAGATTCCTGTCCCAGAGACTTCCCATGCTTTGGAACACGATTCCAATCTACATTAGGCAGAGCTCCTCACTAACACTCTTTAAGAGAAACCTTGACAAGTGGATGGGAAACAGAAAGTTTACCCCGGGGATCACTTCAGTGGCTCTGCTGGACAGAGGCACAGGGAACTAATCTAAGGTGGTGGCGAAAGCCAACAAATTCTGGCTAGGCTTATAAATGCCTTTGGGCAGATAGCCTAGTACCTACCTATGAACCTTATAGTCCCACTAATTAAAAGAATAATTTTAAACATAAATAGTAAAATGAAGTAATTAATTAACTGGGTTATCACCTTAAAGGAAAATCTATTTGTGTGTACTTATGCTGTCTCCTTCGTATTTGTGGCTTCCTTTCTGGATTGAGTTCTACTAGTTCACCTCAGTAATTGATTTATATTGCTTATTTTGTTTTACTGTGTCAAGTTTTGTTTAATCCACTAATCATTAAATTGTGTTAAGGTCCACTAGCCTCAAAACCCACCCCACAAACCGCAAAAGCCTAAACAACTCTGGTACTAGTGGCCAACCACATAAATCCTATCAACAGAAGGGATTAGCAGCTCATCCAGAGACAAGAAGGAATAAGCCTCAAAGCATCACTTCCCTGTACAAAATGGAGGAAAAGGACCTCCCCCCATGTTCAGATGAACAGAAAAGAGGTTCCAAGCACTGGGTGTGCTAACTTTTCCTTCTCTGAAGTGAAGTGGTGGGGACCCTCAGATGCTCTGGAAACTCCTTTTTACTGTTTTCTGTTTATAAAGAATGGACAGTATCCCTCCTGTTTCAAAAGTTTCCTGCCTCCTTCCTGAGAAGGGAGGAGTGAAAACCCCAAAGCCTACATGACCAAAAGAGAAATCCTATCCCTGGGGAATGAAAGCACCTTCCTTCCAGGAGGAGAGGCAGCCTTCACTGCCTGGGCTCTCCTGAAGGGCTATGTGGAGCGGTGACATGCCACAGATGTTGGAAGGGCAAAAGGGAAAGCCATTACTGCCCAGATCCAGAATGCAACTTCTCAAAACCTTAGAAAGCTGTACCTATCCTACAAAATGAAAGAATAGATTAGACAGAAGCTTCCATCAGGCCAGCCAGCCCAGGAGCACATAGCCAGCAAAGGATGACTGGCTTGCACCTAAGGGGCATTTTCTTCCTCCTAGAAGAGCAAGAAGACAGCTCATGGGGAAGCAGCAATCAGGTAGCCAAGTTGACATCAAACAAGGACAGAAACCCCTGAAAAAACAAGCCACTTTGTCATAATGAGAATCCAGCAAAAAGCTGCCTAGGTCATTACCCAACGGGGGAAAAAATCAGTCACAGCAACACTCTCATGCCTGTAACCCTACTTACTAAATGCATCTGCAGCAGGAAATAAACAATTAATGAGAGAGAGTCAGATTAGCATGGCAATTTCCAGGGTGAAAGTGAGATCCTTGTCAGACTCTGGAACAGGAAAGGTCTCCAAAGAGGTCAGGACCACCTCCAGATATAGGCTGTAGACACAAGATGAATAGCTGAGGGTCATGTTCCTCCACATATCTTGCTTACAGCCCTATCCTACTCTTTGGCAACCCCTTCTGCTAGCTGTGCAGGGTTTAGGCAACGATTTGAGGAACGCTAAGCCCACTTCTTCCATGACCTCCAAGACATGTACCTTCAGGTAGGAAGACAAGGTCTCAGTTCAGTATACTAGAGGACAATTCCAAGTAAAAGTGTTAAGGTGTCCCAGGTTTGCATAATAATATCAACAAAGGCTGTCTTCACTGAAGAAACAAGCATTCTGAGATGACCCTCCCTGACATTTTCTGGGTCCAGGTGCAAGGAACTGCCTAAACACCATTTATCAATGGTGACCTTTTGATTTTTGACCTGTTCTCTTCATGCCTATGAAAGTCAACATTTTGTTCAACTTCATGCCCGTAATCATGGATATGACAATATTCTTTAATAACTTTTTTCAACGACTTTAAAAAGATGTCTGAAAGTATAAGATTTCTGATCCAGATTTAGAACTTTCCAACACTTTAAAACTATATAAAAAGGCTGGAAATTATCATAACTGACTCATCAAACAACACAATAATAGAACCATTTAAACACTAAACTATTTGCTATCACAATTGACAGTGACATTAAATATGACAAACACCTAGCACTAACAATCAAAAGGTCCACATTAAGATAGGCTCACTGTACAGGATCAAGCCCTTCCTAACAGACCACCAGACAGTCCATCTCTAGAACCCATTTACTCTCCACACTCTTATATGCATCACCAATAATTACTAACCTAAGAAAAGCATACTTAAAGAGTTTGGTGACATGCTACAACAAAATAGCCAGATTTGCCACTAATGTACCATCCAGATCACATTACTGCTCAACATTACTCCTCCACAAATGACTGGAACTTCCTAATCTCCTCACCTTCAACCAACTACACCTAGCACACTCCATACTACACCACAAAGGTGACTGTCCAGCCCTTAGTGAACTTATCAAACCCCCATACCAACTGTTGGACTCCTAAGATCTTCCCAAAAACTTCTACTGAAGGTTACCAAACCTCATAACAGCCACGGTGACACCTTATACTCCAGCAAAATAGCAAAATCTTGGAATACATGCCCAACCCATCCAAATTCAAAATAATGCTAAAAGAACACCTAAACATCAACTGACTCTGCTGCTGTACCAAACCAGGCTAAACCCTCCTTCTTCCTATTTTGCATCAACTTCCCCTATGCAACTACAGTTCTGCCACTTCTCAACTCATGAACAGCTCTGCTTTAAAATACCTCCCAACCATACTAACTCTCTTATACCACTTCAGTTCTCTTTAAATCTTATCTCATCTAATATTTCCTCTCTTTAACAATCATAGCCCATAATCTACTTCCTATTTATCTGTTGAAATCTCCATGTAATTATCTGCATACACAAGCTTAAAATGTTTTACATTGTCATAATTGTCTAAACATATTAATTAACTAATCAGCATAAAATGAACGCTGGTACCTTATGGCACAAAATCCAGAATAACACATAAATAGATGAAACGATCAACATAAGAATAGTCCAGGTCACTGCCCAAAGTGGTATAAAAAGGTTCCTTTATTCACAAGTAAGCGCTTTCACCCGTAGGCTTCTTCAGACTTATACACAACATGAAATAAATTCAGAGTTTAAATATCCCTCCTTACATTTTGATTGGTCAACTCTCATCATGTAATGAACATATCAACCCCAACATATAAAGCGCAGACTCAACATAAAATACTCACATATATATATCAGCATCTTTAAAAACAGCAATGAATATTTAAATATAGACATATATTATAATATGGCTTAATTTTATAAAAAATAAATATATAAATATAAACCAATAATGGACAACTAAAAGAAGCAAATTGTGATGTTAATCCATACTAAAGGTGTGGCTGCACCTAAACTAATTTCCTACTACTTGGGTTTAAGCCTCCTACTTCTTAAAAAAGGCTTAATCTGTATCTTGTCATTCAACCCTGGTGTTTGGTCAGCCCTCCATCTAATAATCCATCTCAATTCGCATTCTAAAGTGTAGTTAATTAAGTCCCCACCTCTGGAATTAACATCTATCTTTTGTAAAACACTAAATTTAAAAGTATGCCTAGAACCCAAATCCTTGTGATGTTTGGCCAAAGCATTAAATTCAGACCCTATTCTGATATGATAGACATGCTCCCTAACACGTTCTTTCAGAGACCTATTGGTTTTTCCAATATAGAACGCGGGGCATGTCACACATCTAGCCAAATATATAACATTCTTACTGTTGCAATTTGTTGAAGTATTAAAATAAAAAGTTTGTTTCGTGGTAGGATGTATGAAGGTAGTCTCATCTTGAATATATATACATTGGTTACATTTACCACAAGGTATAGTATTAATTCCAGGTGCATTCATTCCTCTCCTTACCAGAGTATTTTTGGGTCTACAAAGCAACCTTTTAAGATTTGTTTTATTCTTAAAAAACACATTAGGTCTCGGGCCTACAACCTTACTAATTTCATTATCCAGAAGTAAAATGTCCCAGTGTTTAACCAAAAATTGTTTTAATTGCACAGCATCTTTCGTAAAAAACATGGGGGCCCTAAGGTCAACTCAAAAGTTGTGACATAATAGAGTTATACTCAACTAGATCCATAAGGACAATAGGTCCACCTTTGTCAGCTGGCCTAATGATTAATGTTTGGTCATTCCTTAGATCTATTAATGCCCGTCTTTGATGATAATTTAAGTTATTCTTATACTTAACATCATAATTTTCATCAAAATAATTATATATATCATTCTCTAACATTCTAGAGAAGACATCCACTATTGGATGTAATTGTGTAACGTATGTGCTGTTAGGGCAGAAATGGGGGCCATTTTTCAAACCATTATTTTTTCCAAAGTCAAGTTTGAGTTGAATGTTTCTAATGAACATTTTGGCATCAATTATAGAATCAACCACATTACTTCTTTCAGTAGGAATAAAACTAAGTCCCTTGTTCAATCCGACAGCGGAAGGTTATAAGAAAGAGTTGGATAGATTGAGAGCTAAGTTTGTACAAAGAGGCTATAACATAGAGATGGTTGAACAGACAATATTGGAAGTTAATGGTTTAAGAGCTATGAAAGCGAAACCCTATTTCTCAGAGTTTATAAGTTCATCTGATACTTGTCAAACATCTACAACAGTTGACCTTAGGGCCCCCATGTTTTTTACGAAAGATGCTGTGCAAGTAAAACAATTTTGGTTAACACTGGGACATTTTATTTCTGGATAATGAAATTAGTAAGGTTGTAGGCCCGAGACCTAATGTGTTTTTTAAGAATAAACCAAATCTTAAAAGGTAGCTTTGTAGACCCAAAAATACTCTGGTAAGGAGAGGAATGAATGCACCTGGAATTAATACTATACCTTGTGGTAAATGTAACCAATGTATATATATTCAAGATGAGACTACCTTCATACATCCTACCACGAAACAAACTTTTTATTTTAATACTTCAACAAATTGCAACAGTAAGAATGTTATATATTTGGCTAGATGTGTGACATGCCCCGCGTTCTATATTGGAAAAACCAATAGGTCTCTGAAAGAACGTGTTAGGGAGCATGTCTATCATATCAGAATAGGGTCTGAATTTAATGCTTTGGCCAAACATCACAAGGATTTGGGTTCTAGGCATACTTTTAAATTTAGTGTTTTACAAAAGATAGATGTTAATTCCAGAGGGGGGGACTTAATTAACTACACTTTAGAATGCGAACTGAGATGGATTATTAGATGGAGGGCTGACCAAACACCAGGGTTGAATGACAAGATACAGATTAAGCCTTTTTTAAGAAGTAGGAGGCTTAAACCCAAGTAGTAGAGAATTAGTTTAGGTGCAGCCACACCTTTAGTATGGATTAACATCACAATTTGCTTCTTTTAGTTGTCCATTATTGGTTTATATTTATATATTTATTTTTTATAAAATTAAGCCATATTATAATATATGTCTATATTTAAATATTCATTGCTGTTTTTAAAGATGCTGATATATATATGTGAGTATTTTATGTTGAGTCTGCGCTTTATATGCTGGGGTTGATATGTTCATTACATGATGAGAGTTGACCAATCAAAATGTAAGGAGGGATATTTAAACTCTGAATTTATTTCATGTTGTGTATAAGTCTGAAGAAGCCTACGGGTGAAAGCGCTTACTTGTGAATAAACGAACCTTTTTATACCACTTTGGGCAGTGACCTGGACTATTCTTATGTTGATCGTTTCATCTATTTATGTGTTATTCTGGATTTTGTGCCATAAGGTACCAGCGTTCATTTTATGCTGATTAGTATATTGTATTTTATTTTTTCGCTGGTTGTGCGCTTTTTGGATACTTTAATAATATTAATTGTCTAATAATTATGTGATCTGTCTAATAATTTATGTAAAAATCATAATTTGTATTTGTCAAAATGTTTTAAACAACAGCTTTGTTAACAATACTTGTGGAGCTTTACTCCCCGGGCCTCTGCTGAAAATGGTCCAAAAACACAGTCGGATCCCCCTGGTAAACAATCAGTTATTTATTACAAAGCAGACTGAAAGCAAGAAATAAAGTGCAGTAATAAAAGTAGTGCAGTTCACCTAAAGCACTGACCTGATATCGGAGCCTACCAATTGGATGAAACCTAGAACGATA
The DNA here is from genome assembly GCF_019279795.1 of Protopterus annectens. NCBI lineage: Eukaryota > Metazoa > Chordata > Ceratodontiformes > Protopteridae > Protopterus > Protopterus annectens. Next base: position 1,511,314,367 of record NC_056725.1, read on the forward strand.
GCAGCTTGCACACTTCTTAAGTGTTCCAGTGACAGCATTCTCCTGTTTAAAAAAATACATATTTAATGTTCCTTAACCACCTCACAAATAAAATCATCTCAGCAATGACTGTAAATAAGACATTTGTAACAGTTAGAGATGTGTTCATCATATATAATGTTCTGACAAAAAAATAGGCATATTTTAATTATTATTAACTATGTTTCCTTGTACCACCGTTGTTATGTGCAGCCTTGTATCTAGTCTTGATACATAATGTGACTGGCTTTCAGTCTTGATACCGGCATTAATACTGTTATAGTCACTGGATAACTGAATAAAATAAGACCAGGGTGTATCACTGCAAACAATATAGACAATCTGGTTCAAATTCCCTTTTCAAACATCTCCTACCACCACTATCCCACTTTAGAGTATGTACTATGCCACAATACTGAAATGAAAAATGGCTTTATTCTACTGAATTCTCCCAAGAAGAAAGACAGAGACAGCTCCTGCAATTAGACAGAACACTCAACCAACCATCCTAAACAGAAGTATGCACCTGAGAAGTATAACATATACCAGTGCCCTAGAGTCATGACCCAAGCCAAGGTTGTGCCTAAACATGGATTTTCAGAAAACCACTATGATCATTCTAGAAGGCTTGAATTTTATTTACTTAATGTTTCCATATGCCACAGTGTACAGTAGCTATGGGCCTTAAATCCACACTGCTGTCACCAAATAAAGAACTACAGACCTTGAATCTTGCACTGCTGCCACCAATTATGGATGCAAGGGTTGGCTGGTTTTATAGCTCATGGCAAATATGCACTACTGTCCTGTGTTATGACAACAATCACCACTCCCACATGAGCTGTACAGGACAGGGTTATAATAACTGTCTTCCTTGGACTTCATCCACCTCACTCTAAGACGAATGCATTTTAGTACAATGTTATCAAAAGTAACTGAGACGTAACCAAACACTTAATGTTTCCCACAAGGAGCTACTGACACTTTTCCACTGACAGTTCTCTTCTCCTGTGTTTGCAGTTCACCTGCCAACTATATTAATTTTGTACCACAGTCTCAGTTACTGAATACTCACACTGCCAACTATACTAATTTAGTACCGCAGTCTCAGTTACTGAATACTCTTCCAATTAGCCACCACATATATTAAATTATACTAACCCTTATCCAGTCTCTCTTCAAAAAAGAAACATGTCAATAGTCACACCGGTGCTGCTAAGTTACACTTTATAATCTAAAACACCAAACACAAGCTTTTATAAATGAAACGACTATACATAAGAAAGAAAATGAGGTAGGAACTTAAAAAGATCAATTAAAATACACATGACAATCAACTGCACATGGAAGCAATGAAGACAATACATTAAACAGATTAGTGAAAACAGGATAATACAAGGCAAAAAATACACAGAGAGGAAATAAAGAAAATACAGCAAACAGAGAGATGATAAAATAATAACTCTGAATGCAACCATACAGCTTGCTCCTACTACTTTCTAAATAATACTGTTGCCTAACTACTGCTATGCCATTCAAAATATCCAGTTGTTGCAGATGACACACAAGAAGATTACAGGAAGTTTAGCTTACAGTCTCTGAGAAAGTGGGCCATATTTCCCTTATACAGTCCCAGTAGAAATGCTTTGTTGCTTTATATTTGAACATCAAACAAAAAGCGCAGGTGTTTTGATTTAGCTTTCTCAGCAAATTTGAAGCTTCTCAAATCCAAACAGTCACAAATGAAAAGAAAGACCAGCAGTATCCCTGGTTCATCACTTCTAAGTTGATAATATGATTTCAATGATTTCAGAGCCAAAATTAAGTTGTCTTCTTTTAAAACAAGCTCCTAAAACATACAAAGGTAACAATTCCGAAATTAGTTAATAGAAGTTTGTGGCAGAAACAATGAATGTGAAAACATTACACAGATCCATTCTACTAACAGAAAAAATATATAAATGTTGACTCCTGATACCATTAATAATAGCAAAAGGCATCTTCTCTGTAACACTTCTAGATCAACAATATGACAAACACAGGTACCACTGCAGGATGGCTTAGGGGAAGCTGTATGACAGTTATGATATTTAAGACCACTGATGGGCCAAAAATAAAAGAATTGTGTTTACAAGAAACAGACACATCTGAGGAGGACTGGACACTCATGAAAAAAACTATCGAGAGATACATTTCCCAGTAGCTGGAGTTCCCTTTAAAAGCTTTTGTTTATGGAATACTTTGCTCCAAGTTTCTGTGTGTCCTGAGCAGCTGCCCAAGAATGAAGGTAAGTGAAATTTTCTGAGGTAAGCAGTATTCTCCTCCAAGTAAAACATGGAAGACTAACTTGACACTCCACCAGGTACTGATTAAAACTCTCTCTTTAGCCAAATGCCAAGTACTGTAGCTGGCTTGTTCCAGGAAAAAGAGAACAAAGTTATTTATATAATGTCAAAAGTTCTAATTTCTGTCTGAAAGGAGCAAAGACTAGTGCACCAAAGTACGGTAGACTTTATTTAATGCTCAGTGAATTTCTTGTGTTCACTTTAATTTGCTAGTGGAAACTTATAATAGTTCAGCTGAGATTTTGCTTTCCATGTAAAAACATCAGTTAACAGCTTTTCCCAGCATTAGGTGGGCATGTAAACCTTCTGCAACCTAACTACAAAACATTTTTTTCTAAGCACATCAAAGAATCTAGTAAAGAAGAAAACTAGCTAATGTTTTAGTGCATTATATTTTAAAAGACTATGATTCTTCCCTCACATCAACAAACTATCACAAAAGTCATAGTAAGACACTTAATTCCTGACAAAACCCAATGATTAAGTTCAATTAGAGTACAAAATCTAGGGTTCTTTGTCAAGCAAACAGATCACAAAAGCCAGTCTCAACAGTGAAGAGGATAAAGCTCTGATTATAACCAAAAATGCTGAGTTCAAGAAGCATTTTTGGCACTGAAGCTGCTGAGTGGGGGAGGAGGGGAGTGATTGATCAGTTCACCTATCCTGGCGGAAGGAACTGTGGTTCTGGTCATCATTTACACCAAACAGCCAGTAACAATGATGAAGTACAGATTGGGGGCTGTGGGCTTGGTACTACCAAGCCCATGACAATACCACTTTTCAATGAACAAGTGAGAACTTTTACAAACATAGGTGTACTGCAACCCCTGCACTGATGGAGGTGCTCAAATCAGTCAACAGGGATGAGTTTAAAGCTTACAAGAAAAACATCCTCACTGTCAGCATTGGTAGGTGCTAGTAAAGGCAAAGACTACCTATCTCTTGCTGCCTGAATGACAGTCACCTATGGTCAGATCTCACCTTCTTTCTGGGAACTCCCCAACAAACAGGCTCTGGACCAAAAGAAAGAGGGAGATGATACTGGCATGATAGAAAAAGCATCTATGGAAAAATCAGACCAAAATTAAAATGTAAAAAAAAGGGCAGCACATACTTCCTTTATAGGATAATTATTTCTTATTCCAACCAGATAACAAAGCTTTCAAATATCTAAAGAAAATATATCAGTTGATCTACCTGTAAACTGAATTAAACAGCCCAACATTAAGGAATATTATTATAACACTATCACCTTACAACTTAAATAAGAGCTAAAAAGGGGGTGGCAGCATAATTTTTCGTATCCCAATAAAAAGAAACAGCAGCATGTAAACCCACCATGGCCTAGCTTTAAAGACCTCACAGACAATAGTTACTTCAGGCATTGCAGGAAATACAGCATGCTCACTACGAATATCTCACTCTGAAACTTCTGTTACTAACTGCAAGTGATGTAAATTTACACTGAAAATGGAGGTGAAACTTTTACCAAGCAATAATCCAAAGGAGCATGTAGAGACTCTTCCAAAATAATATGAAGAGGTCTAATATATCCACGCCTCAAGAACCTCAGTCACAGTGCCCACATGAAAACAGAACCCAACAACTATACTCAAAGACATTACTGCAGACATACTAGGGCATTACACAAAGTCAGTATATAAAAGCTTATATGTATGCTTGCAGCATGTGTGTGTATATGCATGCATGCATGGTTGCTGGGTCTAAGTACTAAAACTGAGAAACCCAAAAATATACAAACACTTCACAGATCTCTGTGTAGGTTCATACGTTAACCTAACCGCCATTACAGGACATTTTAAGTCAAGCCAGTCTCCATTTTTGTGCTCAAATTAGCCTATCCTATTTGGTTGGAGACTGGCCTTACCCATTCCATGGTTAATAATTATATATTACCCCTAACAGGAATAACTGGGATCATACCATAGATAATTGGAGGGGATCCATACATGGAATAAAGCACTTAGGATCTGCCTCTGTCCATTAGTAGTACATGAGGCAGTCCTGGTGTAAACGGTTTCCCAGCCATACATCTAAACTGCACTTGAATATGGACTTGTTCTGTGTGGCCGGGGAGTCTGTTCCACAGCAGGTGGTACCCTCTGTGAGATATACCTGTCCCTCCAAACAGTTCTGTTGACGTTGAGGTTTAGACCCCTAGACTTGGTATTTCTGATGCCATATGACTTGTTGATGTGCAGTAAATCCATTAGTAATGTATCAGAGGATGCCTTGTATTCCTGACACAGGTCACCTCTTAGCAGTCTGTAGGATACCAAGTATAGTGACAGGGCTTTGAGTTGGTCCATGTAGGAAAAGTTGTTTAGACTTTGTATCCTTTTAATAAAGTATCTCTGTGGGCATTCCAGTTATTGCATGTGTCTGGACAGATTACATGCCAAAGGGGGCATTATATTCAATGACTGGCCTAATGAGGGCTAAGTAAAGGGAAACAATAACATTCCTAAATCTAGACACAATCACTAAGCTGTGCAATATAGAAGACTTTTCTTACAATTATAGCCAAATGCTGGTCAAAAGTTAGGTCACTGTCCACATACGTTCCAAAATCCCGAACAACTGGGTCAACTCTTCGGGGCGTATTGTCAGTGTGGCAGGTTCCTGGGTTAATTACTTTCCAAAGGATATAATAATGTATCTAGTTTCAGTCCATGATTTTCACACCAGTTATTTATTTGGGATAAGTCTTCTTGTAGGATGGCTAAGTCATTTAGGGATTCAATAACTGCTCTAAGCTTCCAATCATCTGCTAACTTAGTTAGTCAAAGCCCTTTGTTATTGGCTTTTGCTTCAGAAATGTTTGCATATACCTAATGAGTGTAGCCTGCTTACCACAGTAGAAATAACAGACACAGAAAAGACTAGAAAGAATCCAAGGCAAATATTTTATTTATTTATTTTACTTTTGTTTACCTGGTTTGTCAAATGGATTTAGTCAAAAAACTCTTTCAGCAGTGGCCTGGGGAGAAAAGTTCCAACATATTACAAACATTTTTAAATAGACATTCAGTAATATACACGAACAGACATTAAATAATGAGAAGTTATGTACCTACCATAACGTTCCATGTTAGTTGTCTTCTTCTTGCCTTCTTTCTTGCTGGATGGGCTCCGACTCGGCCAATACTAAAGCGCGAGAGCTAATTCCACCGGCTCGAGGCTCCCCTCTATCCCACAATGCTAGGCGGTAACTATTCAGATCTCGTTTGATAGCTAAAACCAAGCAGTTCTGGTCTCCATAGTATGGAGAAGAGAGAAAAAGAACCCACCTCTATATAAACCTGTATGTAAGCTACCACAAACATAAAAGGGAGAATAGAGGTGGTAGAACATGTGGAAAGGAAAACCCCAATGGAAGATCCCAAAAATTCCTATCGGTCTGTCCAGGCTAGGGAGAAGGAGGGTGGGACGCAAGAAAGAAGGCGAGAAGAAGACAACTAACATGGAACGTTATGGTAGGTACATAACTTCTCAATGTTAAGTTGTCAATCTCGCCTTCATTCTTGCTGGATGGGACCGCGTCCCTAGCACCTTACCCCGGGTGGCTTATCGGAACAGACTCTTGAGAACAGTGGAACCAACGGTGGCACGGTTTCTGGAGGCCATATCCAATTTGTAATGTGAGATAAAAGTATGAGGAGAAGCCCATGTGGCTGCTGCACAAATGGAATTTATTGGTAGCCTGTCCTGAAAAGCTACAGATGTAGCTAATGCCCTAGTTGAATGAGCTCTAGGTCTTGAAGGCAGTTTTTGATGTCTGATTTCATAGATGAAGGTAATTATAGAGGTAAGCCATCTTGAAATGGACACTTTAGTAACTGGAAGGCCCAATTTCCCTTCCGCATAAGACAGGAAGAGCTGGTCAGATTTCCTGAACTGTTTAGTCCTGTCTAAATAATATCGAAGTTGGCGATGAACATCTAGAAAATGTAACTTTTGTTCCGACCTGTTGGAATAATCAGGGAAGAAGATGGGGAGATCAATCGTCTGGTTTAGGTTTGCCTCAGAGGAAACCTTAGGCAAGAAGGACGGATTAGTCCTGAGGGACACCCTGTCCTTATGGAAAACTAAGTAAGGAGGATGACTGCAAAGAGCATGAAATTCAGATACCCTTCTAGCTGATGTTATGGCTACTAGAAAAAGTGTTTTCCATGAGAGCAACTTAAGAGGGCATGAAGCCGCAGGTTCGAAGGGGGGGAGAATCAAGGATGCTTGGACCAAATTCAAGTCCCACTGAGGTGGGGGATCTCTGATTGGGGGCTTGAGCAAAAAGACACCTCTTAGAAAGGCTTTGCAGAGTTTATGGGACATGATACTGGAGTCCGAGACACCTACATGAAAGTTAGATATAGCAGCTAGTTGTACTCTAATGGTAGATGAGGAAGAGACTAAATGAAAGAGCTCTGCCAGGAAGTCTAAGATAGACTGGATAGGTGCAGTGAAGGGGTCTATATTTTTTGATGCTGCCCAGAAGGAAAAACGCTTCCACTTAACTATTGTAAATCCTTCTGGTAGAAGACTTGTGAGAGGCTATCAGGATTTTACGGACTGAATGAGAGATTAAGGGTAGGGTAGGAATCGGAGAAACCACGCTGTGAGGTTAAGAGATTGGAGGGACTGGTGCAGCTGGCCCGACTGGTGGGTCAAAAGATCTGGCACTGGGTCCAGATGCCAAGGCTGCTCCAAGAGGTAATGATGGAGGAATGGAAACCATATCTGTCGAGGCCAGTAAGGGGCAATGAGGATCATGGTGACTCTCGAGGCGATAGCTTTCTGAATTAATTGAGAGATCAGTGGAAAGGGGGGGAAAGCATACAGAAGTCCCCGGGGCCAATCATGGACTAGAGCGTCTCTGGTGGGTTGGCCTGGTAAAGGGAAGAGGGTGAAGAAGTCATGACACTTGCTGTTTTGGGGAGTAGCAAAAAGATCACAGCAAGGCCGGTCCCATCTTCGAAAGATTTCTTCCAGCACTGATGTTTTTTAGAGACCACTCGTGAGGCATGAGAATAGCCCTGCTCAACTTGTCCGCAATCACGCTGGACTTCCCGGGAATGTGCGTTGCTATCAGAAAATGCCGAGAAGAAATCGCCCACTGCCAAAGTCTGAGTGCCTCTCGATATAAGGGGTAGGACTTGGTTCCGCCCTGTTTGTTGATGTACCACACTATGGACATGTTGTCCGTCTGAATTGCAATAGTCCCTGTGGGAAGAGAGTCCTGAAGGGCTTGCAATGCTAAAAGCACTGCTCTCATCTCTAATACATTTATGTGCAAGTGGCACTCGAAGGATTGCCACATGCCCTGGACAGTCCTGCCCTGATAATGCCCCCCCCTCCACCCGATCAGGGAGGCGTCCGTCGTCACCGTGGCGATTGGGGAGGAGGGATGAAGGGTCTGCCCTGGAGAACTTGAGGTGATGTGATCCACCAAGACAGGTGATTCTTGAATGATTGGGTTAGCAGGATGATGTGAGACATCGGGAGCTGTTGAAAAGACCATTGAGAAAACAGCATCCACTGGAGGATCCGTATGTGAAAACGAGCTAAGGGGAGGAGTGTAATAGTAGCTGCCATGAGTCCTAATACCTTCAAGACTACCCTGGCTTTGCTCTTGTTGCATTGAAGTAGAAGGTAAACTTGTTTGCGGATATCTGATACTCTTTGCTCTGTTAGTCTGGCGGAAAGATGAACTGTGTCTAAGGTGGCGCCTATAAAGGTAATAGATTGACAAGGTGACAATGCAGATTTTTCAAAATTTATTGAAATGCCTAGAGCTTGGCAGGTTTGGATGGCGAAGTCTCTGGATAGAAGAAGTTGACGCCTGGTGGTGGCAGTAAGGAGCCAGCCATCCAAATATGGAAACACCTGGAATCCTTGACGTCTCAAGTGAGCAGCGACCACTGCCATACATTTGGTGAACACTCGGGGAGCTGTAGTGAGACCAAAGGGCAGGGCTCTGAACTGGTAGTGACTGGCTCCCAGCCTGAAGCGGAGAAACCTTCTGGAGCATCTGTGCATTTTGATATGGTAGTACGCATCCTGAAGGTCTATCAAGCACATCCAACTGTCCTGACCCAAGAAGGGTAGAATGGACTGTAGCGTGACCATACGGAATTTTGTTTTCTTCACATACTTGTTTAGCTTGCTGAGATCCAGTATTGGTCTCCAGTCCCCTGTTTTTTTTGGTACCAAAAAGAATTTGGAGTAGATTCCAGATCCTTGCTGGTCTGCTGGGACTGGTTGGATAGCTCTTTTTGACAGCAGCTTTGATATTTCTAACGCTGCTTGTTCCCATAGACTGGGTGGAACGTCTGGAAGGGATCCTTTGGGTTGGGATGGGATGTGAATAAAGGGGATTTTGTAACCCTCGGATATGATCGACTGTACCCATTTGTCTTGAGTGAGGGAAAGCCAGGCTTTTGGGTACAGTGATAATCTTCCCCGACTGCCTCCGAAGGTGAACAGCCGGGCAGCTCCTCAAGGATGCTGAAAGGGTTTATCAGAGAAAGTTTCTCTGCTACCCTGGTTTTGCGGACCACCTCTGCCCCTAGGGTGGCGTCTATTGTTGTTCCCCCCTCTGCCTCTAGAGGGGAATCGACTTTGTGCGTCAGATGAGACTCCTTGTGGTTTGCGGAACCACATCCCCCCCCCCCTGACCTTTGGGATAAGGTCTGGAAGGGGTAGAAAAACGGACTCCCACGGCAGAGAGAGTCTTACCTTCCTGCTCGCACCTAGTCAATGTATCCTTCACCTGAGGTCCAAACAACGTTGAGCCATCAAAGGGGGAATTGGTGAAGGATGCCTTGAAAGGGTCCGCAAAATTGCAAAGCTGCATCCAGGCGTGGCGTTGTAAAGCTACACTTGTGCCTGCGGCCCTACTCGCCCCATCAGCCGCATATGAGATAAGCCGCATGGAGGAGTTGACAATCGAATTCAGGGTTGCCAACTGGGAGTTCATTTTGTCTTGGAACCCCTCAGCTGTTGGATCCTGCATAGCCTCACCCACATCCTTGAGTAAATCCCTCTGGAGACGGGTGAAGTGACACAAGTAGTTCAGCGACTGCATGGCAAAGGTCGCTGAGGAAAACATCCGCTTACCGTACCTGTCCATGGTCCTAGACTCCTTATTAGGAGGATGGACCGAAGGATCAGCTAATTCCTTCTTAGTGGCTGCAGCTACCACCATGGCATCAACAGAGACACCTTTGGATAAGAACTGTTTCTCTTTTGGGGCAGTAATAAATTTTGTGGGCCTCCTTGGGGTAGGTTCCACCGAATCAGGGGCCGTCCAAGCCTTCCTTGCCACCGCTTCGATGAGGGGGTCAAAGGGAGGAGACACCCAGGAGGTGGAAGGGCGAGAGCCAAACGCCTCAAGGTAGACGGACTTGTCCTCTGAAGGGTTAAGGGCGGGCCAGTTCCCCCTCTGTTTAAGGATTTCAAGGATGTCAGCAAAAGAGACATCCTCAGAGGGGGACCGAGGGGAACCTTCAGATTCCTCCAAGTCGGTGTCAGAGGTGATAGACTCAGGGGAGTCAATGTGCTTCCTCTTGCACTGTCTCTTCCAAGGGGGTTCTCCTACCAGATCAGGAGAAGCCTCGGAAGAAGAGGATATTCCCAATGGGGAAACCTGAGGAGCTGGCTCTCTACGGTCTGTTATGAGGGGGTAGGTAGAAACCACTGCAGGCACTGAAGAGGGAGGAGCTGACGGAGCCGACTGTGGGTAGACACGGGGTCTAGCACGCTCCGCATGACCTCGAAGGTGCCCCGATCAGCCAAGGCCGAAGGTCCCCGCTCCGAGGAGACAAGGACCCCCCCCGGCACCGACAGGGATGGCTCCGAAGCCGATGTCGGAGCCGAACTCACCAGCGCTGATGCTCCGAGAGGGAGAATGGGGTCGGACAAGGGTCCGATGCCAATCGCCCCCTCGGAGCCGACGAGGGAAGCCCGGCGCCGAGATCCCTCCAAGGAGGAAATCGGAGCAGACGACGGAGCCGAAAGGGAAGGTATCGGCTCCGACGCACCGACAGCCACAGCTCCGACAAGCCCCGGCTCCAAACTCAGAAGAGTCGGAGGAGGAATAGAAGCAGGGATGGGAATAGCCGCTGACTGTAGAGTAGGGCTATGCAGCATTTGGGCCAGTGCCTCGGACTTGAGAGGTCTACTCACCACCCTTTGTAAGTCATGGTCGGACAGCCTGGAGGACCAAGAGGAATGGGACCTATGGTTCCACTCCAACAGAAGAGGGGATCCCGGAGCCAAGTGGATGGAGCAGATGGAAGGGGACCTCGACCTCTTCTTTGAAGGTGGCTCCGATAATGCTATCGGAGCCGACTGAGTCTTAGCAACCTTGGCTCGGGCCAGAGCCGAGGTAACGGTTTGAGACTTCGAAACAGCGACTCCAGCCGGAGCCGATGTTGAAGCAGTCTTGATGCTCCCAGCAGATGGCTCTGAAGCTGGAGCCGATGGCCTGGAAGTCTTTGAAGGCTTTCCCGATGCAGACTGGGTCGAGGGACCTTCAGGCTTTAACAAGCCTTGAAGAATAAGTTTATTTTTGCGTTCCTGCAGGACTCTAGGGCTGAATGCATGGCAAACAGCACAGGAGCCTGCAGGTGCAAAGGTCCCAGGCAATAGACACAAGAAGTGTGGCCGTCTGTCAGAAATATTTTCTGACAGCATGAATCACACTTCTTGAAGCCTGAGACCTTGGAGTCTTTAGACATCCTAAAAGACTGTATACCAAAGGACACAGACACACCCTTTAACCACAGGAAAAAAATCCAGTCACACTAAAATGACAGGGGAAAAAGGCCTAGAAGTTAAAAGGGAATAAAAAAGGGATAAAAAACAAGGGAGACCCAATTTAAAGTAAAGGGATACTCTATATTATAAACTAAACTAAACTAGAAAGGATAGGGGTAGAAAATTGAAGTTTTTGACAAGAAAAACTCACTAACCTGCCAGAGCCAGTAGAAGAAAGCACCTCACAGCTAAGTGGCAAACGAGATCTGAGTAGTTATCGCCTAGCATTGTGGGATATAGGGGAGCCTCGAGTCGGTGGAATTAGCTCTCGAGCTTTAGTATTGGCCGAGTCGGAGCTGAGGATCGGCTCCGAACCCATCCAGCAAGAATGAAGGCAAGATTGACAACTTAACATAATACATTAACATTTACATATATATTTGCAGCTAGATTATATTCATATGAAAGTTGAAGCAGTTATTATAGTATAAAAATACTTATACATTAGCAGATGTTGATAACTGAGCATTTGAAGAGGTGTATTTGTGGGTTTTTTAGATGAATAGTACATCATGTAATTAGTGCTTAGACATAAAAATAAACTTGAGGTGAGTGACGGAATGAGGTAGGGCAGAACATTTTTATTATTGTAGTTTAGATGAGAGGTGTAAAGCAGGTTCAGACAGAATTACATATATGGTTATCAAAACATTTACATTACAAGTATAGAGGTGGGGGTGAATATTGTACACAATAATGTATATAGCTGGGAGATAATAAAACTATTTCAGTGTTGGTGAAGACTGGTCAACAACTTAAAGAAGATGCATGAACTAAACAGTGAGGAAACACAAACTTCTTCTTCTTTCAGCTTTTCCCAGTTAGGGGTTGCCACATTGGATCACCTGTCCGCTCATGACTGGCAGTGGAGTTTTACTGTGTCGAGTTGCCAGCCTGGTGCCCAACCTTCCACAGAAGGCACACACTCACGCCTAGGGACAATTTAGAGTGTCCAATCCACCTATAGCATGTCCTTGGGATGTGGGAGGAAACCCATGCGACCACAGGGAGGACATGCAGATTCCGCACAGAAGGCAACCCAGCCGAGGATCGAACAGAAAAAACCTCTTGCTGTGAGGTGGCTACCCAGTGAAGAAATGCAAACAAAATGATATAAAACAAACAGCTGTACTGGAAAGAATCCTGCTCTAAGCAGTACATTTCAAAACTTTAATTACCACAAACTTAAGCTATAAAAACAATGTGAACTTTACAATAAGCGCTTTCATCCAGTTAACATAAAACTACATCACACATTTTTCCATATTTACTTCCAAACCTTTTAAATAAATCCAATTAAATCCTAATTGGTTCCCGGACACCCCCCCTTCCCGGGACATGAACATTCATTAATGCTTCAAAAATCCAACATTCTAGGAACTCTGTTAAAAAAAATTAATTTACACAACTTCTCTTAACATCAATACTTTAAAAACATTAGAAATATTAAAAATTATTAAAATACCTTATGGTTTCACATTACTATTTTTCAGAGGCAGTGCACTTGGAAAAGCTTGAAATTAAATACTACCTAAGATGCAAACTGACCAGTTAAAGTTCTCTCTAAAGTTCTCTCTATTCTAAAAATCTGTTTACCTTTCTATTTCCCTTTTGTCATTTATTATAAATGTTTCCTTTTCAAGGCTTTCAATTTCAATAAACGTGATTGAACAACGTTCACTGATACCTGGCCAGCTATCAGCACTTAATGTCAGCTACCATATTAATTCTTTTCTCTCAAGGTGTAAAACCTACAGTCACCCTTTTTCCTTTCGTGAATTCTATGATCGTATACTTAAATTGGTGTTCCGAATTATCAAAAATGTGCCTTGCCAAAGCAGTTTAAATTCTTTTTCCTTATACTGTACTCATGTTCACAAATTCTCTGACTGAACTTTCTCTCCATTTGACCAACGTAAAAACATGGGCAAGAATTACAAATTGCGATGTAAACTACACCTTTAGTTGTGCAGTTATACCTACATCTTAAATTGGTACTTCTTACTCCAATGTTAAAGCTATTCACTATATTCATTTTTGGACAAAAGTGACATGACCAGCATTTTGTCATGCCAACATGCCCTTTAATTTGTATTCCACCCTCATTCTCTTTTTCTAATAAATTATTAAAATGTAAACCCTTCCTGTAATACTATTAGTGGTTATTCTCACACCTTCTTCTTTACTGAGGGGTCGTCAGTCAATATTGGCCAGCTTTTTCATAATATCCATCTTAAAGTTTTATGGTCTGAATTACAGGTGGTAACAAAGGCTGTGTTAAGTTTATGGACCTTGTCTGTAGGGGATTCACTTATTATGTTTTCCATAGGGGTAACATTATCACTATCAACCTCCATTATTTCATTAATATGTTTTACTTCTGTCTTACACCCATCCACTAAAATAGGTCTAAAATGCCCACTCTTCCTCCTGTTTTGTATTTCTCCCACATGAAAAAAAAGATTAGTGCAATTTTTACCTTCTAAACAAATGGCAGCTGAATTTAGAACTAAAATCCTAGCCTTCAGTCTGAGACTAAGGATCAGGTATCACAAGCAGGGGATTTACTGTCTGTTGGGAAGTGGAAGAGGCATGAAAAGCTTGCTTCGCGCAGGGGATGGATACTTATCACATTGGGGAGCACCAGAAACTCAACAGGAATTTTCTATTCCTGATTTTTTTTTGATAAAAAGAAATGACACCAAAAAATGTAACAAAAAGAAATCCAACAAAAACTGTCATGAAGGTTGCAGCCTTGATAAATGTAATACATTTTAAACAAAAAGATGGGTAATCTTGAAACTACTTCTGCAGTAAGAAAATAAATATTTATCATTTACAAATACTCACTACCAAAATGAACAATTTTCACATTTTCATTTTTGTAGATCAAATGGAACTGGTGCTGGTGTCTTAATACATGTACAAAATTATGTAAAAGAAAGACTAACAGAAAAACATCTCTGAATTATACATCTTACATACAAACACTGTAGCAAATAAGTCTTAATTCAACATCAACAGGTGTTAGAGAACCAATGATATGAATCTAACAGACCAAAGAAACTATTTTAATAACCTACTTATTAAAAAACAACAGAAAGTATTAACTTTCTCATTAGGGGACTTCAATTGCCCAAGTCTAAACTGGCAAATTAAAAAACAAAAAGAATCAGTATAACAAATACATTTTACTGAATTAACTGTGTGTGCTTTCATCAACAAAGGACTTCATTAGACTGTTGTAAAACAGGAAAGGCATAACTTTAAATAATAAAAAAGTCATATACAATTGTGATGTAATTAATGTTTTAAACCCTGTGCTTAAGTAATATCTTAAAAATTTCCAACCGCTAAAACCAGGAGAACAAGCATTTAATTTGATGCCAGACACATTCTCTCTAGTTCAGCAAGGCTTCAATTAATTATTTGCTGCAGATGGAATCCACCCTTTCCAAAAAAAACTAACTTCAATTTTCTCCTAATACAACACTTAGTGTGCTTAAATGAGAAGTTATGTACCTACCATAACGTTCCATGTTAGTTGCCTTCTTCTCACCTTCTTTCTTGCTGGATGGGTCCGGAGCCGATCATTGGCTCCGACTCGGCCTATACTAAAGCTCGAGAGCTATTTTTACCAGCTTGAGGCTACCCTGTATCCCACAATGCTAGGCGCTAACTACCCAGATCTCATTTGATAGCTAACACCATAGCAGATCTGTTCTCAGAACAAAGGAAAAAGAGGAATACCTATATACAGAACATGCCAAGAAAAAGCAATCATGGGAGTCCATACTGGGATGAAAAGAAGGCCCAGAAGGATCCTTTCAGTCTGTCCAGGCTAGGGGGTTGGAGGGTGGGATGCAAGAAAGAAGGTGAGAAGAAGACAACTAACATGGAACGTTATGGTAGGTACATAACTTCTCAATGTTAAGTTGTCAATCTCGCCTTCATTCTTGCTGGATGGGACCGCATCCCTAGCACCTCAACCCTGGGTGGCTCATCGGAACAGACTCTTGAGGACGGTGGAACCAAAGTTAGCTCGGCTTCTGGAGGCCATGTCCAGTTTGTAATGAGAAATAAAGGTATGAGGAGAGGCCCATGTGGCTGCTGCACAAATGGAGTCTATAAGCAAAGTAGCCTGAAAGGCTATTGTCGTAGCTAAGGCTCTAGTTGAGTGGGCTCTAGGCCTTGAAGGAAGTTCTTGATGCCTCAGTTCATAGAGGAAAGTAATCACAGAGGCCAACCATCTAGAAAGGGTTACTTTGGAAACTGGAAGGCCTTTCTTCCCTTCCGCATATGACAGGAAGAGCTGCTCAGATTTCCTAACTCGCTTGGTTCTATCCAGGTAGTAACGGAGTTGATGGTGAGCATCCAAAAAATGCAACTTTTGTTCCGCTCTGCTGGAGTAATTAGGGAAGAAAACTGGGAGATCGATAGTCTGGTTTAGATTTGCCTCAGAAGATATCTTAGGTAAAAAAGACGGGTTAGTTCTGAGGGACACTCTATCTTTATAGAAAACCAGATAAGGAGGATGAACGCAAAGGGTGTGAAGTTCTGAAACTCTCCTCCCGGAAGTTATGGCCACTAGAAAAAGAGTTTTCCATGACAGTAACTTCAAGGAACAGGAAGCCGCAGGTTCAAAGGGGAGGGAGAATCAAAGAGGTTAAAACCAGATTCAAATCCCACTGTGGTGGGGGATCTCTGATCGGGGGGCTTAAGTAAAAAGATACCTTTAAGGAAGGCTTTACAAAGTTTATGGGACATAACAGTGGAGTCCGACAAGCCAACATGAAAATTTGAAATGGCCGCTAACTGAACTCTGATAGTGGACGAAGAAGAACCTGATTGAAAAAGTTCGGCCAAGAAATCTAGGACTGATTGGATAGGTGCCGTGAAAGGGTCCATGTTTCTAGTCTCTACCCAGAAGGAAAAACGTTTCCATTTGCTAGCATAAATCCCCCTGGTAGAAGATTTGTGGGAAGCTAGAATGATGTCACGCACCGAATGGGAAATAAAGGGAAGCCTGGCTAATGTTGGAAGTGGAGCAACCAAGCTGTGAGGTTGAGACAGGGGAGGGACTGGTGCAGCTCGCCCGACTGATGGGTCAAGAGACCTGGCACTGGGTCCAGATGCCAGGGCTGCTCCAAGAGGTAACAATGCAGGAACGGAAACCAGATTTGTCGAGGCCAGTAAGGGGCAATGAGGATCATTGTGGATCTCAATGCGGTAGCTTTCTGAATCAACTGTGTGATTAATGGAAAGGGGGGGAAGCGTACAGAAGACCCCGGGGCCAATCGTGGACTAGAGCATCCCTGGGGGGGGTGGTCGGGAAGAGAGTGAAGAAGTCGTGGCACTTGCTGTTTTGAGGTGTTGTGAAAAGATCACAGCAAGGCTGACCTCATCTTCGGAAAATTTTTTCCACTACTGACTGCTTGAGAGACCACTCATGCGGCATGAGAATGGCTCTGCTCAGCCTGTCCGCTATGATGTTGGACTTCCCGGGGATATGCGTTGCTATCAGAAACCACTGAGAAGAGATCACCCACTGCCAAAATCTGAGTGCTTCTCGACATAAGGGACAGGACTTGGTTCCGCCCTGCTTGTTGATGTACCACACTACGGACATATTGTCCGTCTGAACTGCAATAGTCCCGATGGGAAGAGAGTCCTGAAGGACTTGCAACGCTAAAAGTACTGCTCTCATCTCCAGGACATTTATGTGTGGGTGGCACTCGAAAGGTTGCCATGTGCCCTGGACTGTCCTGCCCTGAAAATGCCCCCCCCACCCGATCAGGGAGGCGTCTGTTGTCACCGTAGCAACCGGGGGGGAGAACAAAGGGTCCGCCCTGAATTACTTGAAGGGAGACCATCCACCAAGAAAGGTGTTTCTTGCATGATTGGGTGATTAAAATGTTGTGTGACATTGGAAGCTGTTGAAAAGACCACTGGGAAAAGAGCATCCACTGAAGGATCCGCATGTGAAAGCGAGCTAGGGGAAGTAACGTAATGGCTGCTGCCATGAGACCTAAAGTCTTCAGTACAAACCTGGCCTGGATTCTGTTGCTCTGAAGAAGGATGTGAACATGTCCGCGAATATCTGAAATTCTTTGTGCGGTTAGTTTTGCGGATAGTTCGACTGTGTCTAATATGGCACCTATGAAAGTAATAGACTGACAAGGCGACAAGGGAGACTTTTCGAAATTTATGGAGATACCTAGCTCTTTGCAAATTTGAATGGTGTAATCTCTGGACTGAAGAAGTTGACGCCTGGTGGTGGCGGCAAGGAGCCAGTCGTCCAGATATGGAAACACCTGGAATCCTTGACGTCTCAGATGAGCCGTAACCACTGCCATGCATTTGGTGAACACTCGAGGGGCTGTAGTGAGACCAAAGGGCAGGGCCCTGAACTGGTAATGACTGGCCCCCAGCCGGAAGCGGAGAAACCTCCTGGAGCGCCTTTGCATCTTGATGCAGTAGTACGCATCCTAGAGCACATCCAATTGTCCTGGCCCAAAAAGGGTAGAATGGACTGTAGCGTGACCATCCGGAACTTCGTTCTTTGGACAGACCTGTTCAGCCTGCTGAGATCCAAAACTGGTCTCCAGTCCCCTGTCTTTTTTGGTACCAAAAAGAACTTGGAGTAGATTCCAGATCCTTGCTGGTCTGCTGGGACTGGTTGGATGGCTCTTTTTCTTAGCAGTTTTGAGATTTCTGATACTGCTTGTTCCCTTAGACCGGGTGGAATATCTGGAAGGGGCCTTTTTGGCTGTGTTGGGGTGTGGGCAAAGGGAATTTCGTAACCCTCGGATATGATCGACCGTACTCATCTGTCTTGGGTGAGGGAAAGTCAGGCTTTTGGGTACAGTGATAATCTTCCCCCGACTGCCTCCAAAGGCGGACATTCGGGCAGCTTCTCAGGGATGCTGGAAGGGCTGGCCAGAGACAGGTTCTCTGCTACCCTGATTCTGCAGACCCCCTCTGCCCCTAGCGTGGTGTCTGTTATTGCCCCCCCCCCCCGCCTCTAGAGGGGAACTCACCTCGTGAGTCAGGCGCAACTCCCTGTGGTTTGCGAAACCACATTTTTCCACCCTTCTGACCCTTAGGGTATGGTCTAGATGGGGTGGAAAAACAGACTCCCATGGCAGAGAGAGTCTTGCCATCCTGTTCGCATCTGGTCAAAGTATCCTTCACCTGAGGTCCAAACAACACCGAACCATCAAAGGGGGAGTTAGTGAAGGACGCCTTGAAGGGGTCAGCAAAGTTACAAAGCCGCATCCAGGCGTGATGCCTTCAGGCCACATCTGTGCCTGCAGCCCTACTCACCCCATCGGCCGCATAGGAAATAAGCCGCATGGAGGAGTTAACAATCGAGTTCAGGGTTGCCAGCTGGGAGTTGATTTTGTCTTGAGACCCCGCAGCTGTTGGATCCTGTAGAGTATCACCCATTTCTTTGAGCATGTCTCTTTGAAGGCGGGTGAAATGACACAAGTAATTCAGCGACCGCATGGTAAAGGTCTCTGAAGAAAACATCCACTTGCCATACCTATCCATAGTCCTAGATTCCTTATTAGGAGGATGGATCAGTACTGAAGGATTAGCCAGTTCCTTCTTAGTGGCTGCCGCCACCACCATGGCATCAACAGGGACACCCTTGGTTAAAAACTGCTTATCAGAAGGGGTTGTGATAAATTTTGAAGGCCTCCGTGGGGTAGGTTCCATCGTGTCAGGGGCCGTCCATGCCTTCCCGCGCCACCACTTCCATGAGGGGGTCAAAAGGCAGAGACACATAGGAGGTGGAAGGGCGAGAACCAAAAGCTTCTAGGTAAACCGACTCGTCCTCGGAAGGATTGAGGGTAGACCAGTTCCCCCTCTGCTTGAGGATCTCAAGGATGTCAGAAAAGGGGACATCCTCAGAGGGGGACCGTGGGGACCCTTCCGACTCATCCAAGTCAGTATCAGATGTGACGGACTCAGGGGAGTCCACATGCTTCGTCTTGCATTTCCTCTTCTGAGGGGGCTCCCCTGACAGATCAGGGGAGACCTCGGAAGAGGAGGATGCTCCCAATGGGGGCACCTGAGGCGTTGGATCTCTGCAGTCGGGGTTGAGAGGATGGGTAGAGACCGTAGCAGGCACAACAGTGGGAGGAGCTGAGGCAGCTGACCGTGGAGCAGGCACAGGGGCCAACACACTCCTCATGACCTCAAAAGCACCCCTATCAGACAGGGAAGAAGGTCCCCGCTCCGAAGAGATAAGGACCCCTCCCGGCACCAAGAGGGATGGCTCCGAGGCCGAGGTCGGGGCCGAACTCACCTGCGCCAAGGCTCCGAGAGGGAGAACGGGGTAGAACAAGGGTCCGATGCCACTCGCCCCCTCAGAGCCGATGAGGGAGTGCCGGCACCTGGATCCCTCTAAGGATGGAACCATGGAAGAAATCGGTGCCGAAAGGTGTGGTATCGGCTCCGACGTGTCGACGGTCCTAGCTCCCATGAACTCCGGCTCCGAGCTCAGAGAAAGAGTCGGAGGAGGAATCGACGATGGAATGGGGATAGCCGCTGTCCGATGAGAAGGGCTATGAAGCATCTGGGCCAGTGCCTGCGACTTAAGGAGTCTGCTAACCACCCTCTCGAGGTCATGCTCCGAAAGCCTGGAAGACCAAGAGGAATGGGACTGATGGCTCCGCTCCGAAAGCAAGGGAGATCTCAGAGCTGAATGGACCGATTGCAAAGAAGGAGACCTGGAGCGCTTATGGCTCACAGATGGTTCCGACGCAACGATCGGAGCCGGCTGAGTCTTGGGAGCATCGGCTCCAGCCGGAGCCGACATAGAAGCACTAAGAGCACCACTAGTCGAAGGCTCTGTACGTGGAGCCGATGGCTTAGTGGGCTTCGAAGGTTTACCCGACGAAGACTTGGTCGGGGAACCTTCGGGCTTCAACAAGCCTCTCAAGATAAGCTTGTTTCTGCGCTCCTGCAGGACTCTTGGACTGAATGCATGGCAGACAGAACAAGAGTCCTGCAGGTACAGAGGGCCCAGGCAATGAACACAAGAAGTGTGACCGTCCGTCAGAGACATCTTCTGACAGCACGAGTCACACTTCTTGAAGCCTGAAACCCTGGAATCTTTAGACATCCTGACAGGGATGACAAGTCACACACAACAAACACCCACACTCAAACTTATTTAGTCTAGTCTCACACACACACACACACACACACACACACACACACACACACATACACAGAGACTAAGATTATTTTAACTAACAAAATAAAGTAATTCAAACTAAAAATTAACTAAAAACTAAACTAAAAATTAGCCCGAAGGCCTAGTAATCTACGGAGTGGGGGTAGGGTACGAGAAGGAAGACAGAAATAAACCCGAAAGGGAACTATCTAAGGTGGGGATACACTAGAGGGGTAAGCAGGATCTAACAGTAAAACTAATACTGAAAAAAGACAGGAAAAACCTTACCAGAAAAGATTTTTACAAATCTAACCTGAGAGCCGGCAAAAATGCAACCTCGCAGCTGAAGCGGCAAACGAGATCTGGGTAGTTAGTGTCTAGTATTGTGGGATACAGGGTAGCCTCGAGCGGGTAAAAATAGCTCTCAAGCTTTAGTATAGGCCGAGTCGGAGCCGAGGATCGGCTCCAGACCCATCCAGCAAGAATGAAGGTGAGATTGACAACTTAACATTAATTATTCTCATCACTAACCCTAATCCCATAAAAATGCTCATACATGTGTATCCAAAGAGGTCTATAAGTATGACCAATGTAAAATCCTTGGCAAGTAAAACAAATGGCCACATAGATAATATTTCTGCTTTTACAAGTAAAAAATACCTGGTACCACATTTACCCATTCAAATTCAATGCATCTGTGTCTGTCAACAAATATTGACAATAACAACAATATCCACACATGCTTATATTGCCATCTGTAACGGGTGTTTAACTCTTTGACTAAGAATGTCTTTAAATGAAATGGACAAGCTCAGTTTTCACTACCTATTACTTATTATGTCATCAGAAAAGCTCTTAAAATTCTCCATTTATTACATTACATCAAATCTGCTTAACAGTAGGCACATCAAATGAATTTACAAGTCTCACTGCTAAACTCTCATTACAGGCGGCAACATTCTCGCAATCTTCAGTTAACATGTGCAATTTATATTTCCTTTGTCTTTCATTTAATACAGAGGTAATTTTATGATCAATAAAACTTTGTGGGTACCTTCTGTTCTTCACTAAACCTAGAATTGTTTGCATCAGTCTACTGACTCTCACTGCTTGTCCCTTGACTAAATTTTTGAGACACAAAGGATGCATTACAGAAATCTAAAAACAATAATTCTATACACTGACTTGTGAAAAATTTCAATGATTAAAATGTTCTGTGTCTTGATCAATAAAATATCCAAAAAGTAATCAGTCTTATTAAAATGCATAGACAATTTTAAAAAAGGGTATCCACTTTATTAAGATGGACCAAAAAGCCATTTAACTGCATAGATGTATTAGTCCATACAATGCCATCATCGTTGAAATGCTTATACAGTATAGTGCATTCCATAAATGAGAAGCATAGACATATGCCTGTTCCCACAAGCCATGAATTGATTTGCATACCTGCAGTCAGGGCTATACTATTCTGTTGTCAGTAAAACTGGCCATCAAAAAGCACAAATTTATAAGACAAAAGATCTTCAAAGAAGAAAATTCAGTCACCTGGTACAATAAATTACCAGTTATTTCCAAACTTAAATATTCTGGAAAGGCCGAATAAAGAAACTGTACATTTATTGTAGCCAGTAAGTCTTCTTCATCAATTTGCATCATTTTAATCTGCAGAATCAAATCAGCTAAATCTTTAATAAAAGACAAACTCTTAGCAGTTATATTATTTACCTGTTTTTCTCTATAAATTACTACAGCCACTGTTATGGCGCCTTTATTCAACAGAATAGACATGGGTAAATTCAAAAAAAGTCTTGTGTATTGTAGGCAGCCCAAAAATTCTAGACAGTCAGCGAAATGTTCATCAATAAGCTCTTCAGTAACCCATTCTTCAATTAAAGTGTCAATTAATACGAATGCCCCTTTGACCGCCATTAATTATACTCTCTCATAGTCATTACAATTAGATAACAAGAGTTAACATTTTAGACTGACAGTCTGTCTTGTTCATGATCAGCAATGCATCCCCCTGTCTGCTTGAACAATCTTAAATCAGTTCATTTAAACACAGGTTCATAGGTAGGTACTAGGCTATCGGCCCAAGGGCCTACGTAAGCCTAGCCAACAAGGTTCCCTGGCTTACGCCACCCAAGAAAGTTATTTTCCTGTGCCACTATCGAGCAGAGACACAGAAGTGATCCCAGGGGTGTATTTCTATTTCCCATCCACTCATCAAGATTTTTCTTGAAGAGTGCTAATGAAGAACTTTGCTTGACATAGATGGGTAGCCTGTTCCAGACTATGGGAAGTCTCTGGGACAGGAATATATCCCTCCAGCATGTCCTGTTTATTGTGGTGACAAGGTTTAGGTCCCTAGAGCGTGTAGCTCGGAGGGATTGGGATTTCTTTAGGTGTAGCATGTCCAACAGCTCTAGGTTTGACACAGATTTATATGTTAGGCAAAGATCACTTCGGAGTAGGCGATATGCTACGGAGTAAAGTTGGAGTTTTTTGAGGCGGTCAGTGTAGGGCATTTGTTTGAGGCCAGTAATCCTCTTTGTGAGGTACTTCTGTGGCCATTCCAGCTGCTGCAGATGTCTTGTAAGGTACATTCCAAAAGGGGCATTGTACTCTATAATGGGTCTAATGACTGTCGAGTAGAGGGGAACAATGACCTCTTTTTTCCTGGATGAGAACCCTTTTATGATGATGTGTGCCATGTAGAAGGACTTCCTGACTACTGTGGCGATGTGACTAACAAAGGAGAGACTACTGCCAACCTGGGTCCCAAGGTCTCTTATCACACATTCGGTGTTAAGTAGATTGCTGCCTATGTGGTAGTTCAGGGGTACAGAGTTTTTACCAAAGGGGATGACACTGCACTTTTTGGCATTGAGCTTGAGGCCATGGCTCTAACACCAGGCATCTGTCTCAGCGAGGCCCTTCTGTTGGATGTCCACATCATTTGGGGACTTGACTATGGCTCCTAGTCTGCAGTCATCTGAGAACTTTGCTAGCCAGAAGCCTTCTGTGTTAGCCTGTACTTCAGAGAAGTAGATACCAAACAGGAGAGGTCCCAGGAAGGAACCCTGTGGTACTTGTCACTGCTTTGAGGTCAGATTTGGAGTCTGCAAATCTTACAGTGTGGGTTCTGTCAGTGAGCCAGTTTGCAACCCATCTTGTGACGTAGGGATTTATACCTAGTTTAATGAGTTTAGCTATAATTCAAGAATGGGGGATGGTGTTGAAAGCCTTGGCAAGGTCAAGATAGGCTGTGTGAACCACCTTACCCTCATCTATGGCTTTGGTGACTGCCTCAAAGAAGTCGATCAGGTTCAGGAGGCATGATCTGCTTTCACAAACCCGAACTGGGTGGGATCCAGAGTTTGGAGATTACCAATGTCTTTGTTTATGAGTTCCATGATGATACGTTCCATGGCCTTGCAGATCAGGCTCATCAGGCTAATAGGTCAATAGTTCCTGGGATCAGTGGTGGCTCCCCCTTTGTGGAGTCGGATAACTGTTGCTGTGTGCCATTCAGTGGGCACAAAGCCTGATGCAAGGCTATTACTGAACATGGTGCTAAAGTGGGGAGCCAGTTCGTTCTGAAGTTTGTGTAAAATGCAGCCTGGGATGTTGTCCGGTCCCATGGATGCTGTGTTTTTGGCTTTAGAGAGTGCAGCTTTTACCTGTGTAGTTATGATTACAGGGACTCTGCATTCTTCCTGTATAGATATGGGCCATTTAGAGGGCGGGGGGGGGGGGTAAAGTTAGCACTGAACCTATCTGCCAGGATGTTGGCAATATCAGTTGGTTCTGCAATTTTCGTGCCGTTGCGCTGTAACTCAGAGCAGATCTGGGTTTTGCCATCAAGATTCTTGACATAGCTATATAATGCTTTGTGGTTGTCCTTAGAATTAGTGGTGATTTTGTTTTCGTAGCTAGCTTTGGAGGATCTTATAAGGGATCTCAGCTTCTTACTGAGGCTGACCAGGGAGCTCCTCCACTCATGGGATTTTACTCTCTTTTGCAACAGTTTCTTACTTCTGTTGTACAGTTTGTTTATGGTTACATAATGATTCTAGGTCATGCTTTTAACAGATAAAATAAAATATTTATATAAAAACTACATGGAGAATAGTTCTCTAATTTCTGACTGAAACACATTCAAAAAGGTACTTAATTTGACACTTAATAGTGAGTTATACATGCTGAACATCTTGAATTCAAGAAGCTTATGATCAAGAATGGGCTTACTTTTTTATTCTCCTAAGTAACATTAAACTAAGCTTATGCATGTATTCCCTAAAAGCAATGCCCATTGTGTCCAAGTCACCCTTCCTTGCCAAAACAAATGAAAAGCCTTTACTTGAGACCTTAATGTTTTTCAACTACATACTTTCCAGGGATGGAATTAACAAACCTGAATATACCTCTCCTGGAAGGGCAGTTTAAAATCGGTTCTGCCTGAGACTGTCAAAACAATTCCAACAGCATTTCCAGTTGTAGGGTCTGCAATGTTGCAGGGGCAGAAGAGCTGCTACTTCCTCCCATGCTCTTACTCCCTGTTGTGCCCCCTCCTGGAAAATGTCCACGGCAGGTTCATTCCTCATGGTAAACTGCCCTTAAATATAAGTGGACCTTCCTTGATCTCTCAAGCTGGTTAAAGGCAATGACTGGCTCACTTTCTGACCTTGCTGCTGTGCTAAACATGGAGACCTGTGAGGTTTGAATTTTGAGGTCCAGAGAAATGACTGAGACTCACTGCCATTATTCACTTCCACTGCCCTCAATGGTGCGACATCATGATTAGAACTGTCAAATGCATCATCATGCTGGGCTATATTCATTGTCTTGCTGATAATCATCATGATCTCACTCAAACTTCTTTATTTCCTGTCTTTTAACACATTTTCCTTTAATAATCTTGTCCTGAATGGTTTGCATTTTAAAATGAAAATTCATGACAGATGTTCTATTTTTTAAATTACAACAGGTACTCATCATCTTGCTCAGAAGCTCCTACATTTCTGATCTGTTACAGTCAATCAAGCAGGTCCAAATAATATTAAGTACTTTCCAACTAGCAGCACAATTTTTGGAATAATTACCAGTGGATGGCTTTGTAACTCTTAATCTGCTGGGTACGTGTTTAGCTATAAAATAAACTTATTATTTTATACTTGTAATTAATGTTTGAAAATCTGTATTACTTATGTACAGATAGTTGTTGCCAGTACACAGTATGATATGACTAGGCTTGGATGAGTGCTGGAACTAGACCATCTTTCTGGACATGCAGTCTTTTTGTCCTGTTGTCTCCTGTTAGCAAGTTATATAGTCCATAATGTGGCATCTTTTTGATTAAGAGGGAATATGGTCACCTCTCCTTGATTATGATTAGATTTACTGGACTGGAGATCTACTTTACTCAACTATTACTTCTGTGAGAGAAAGAAACTGCTGGAAGTCATTTGGAGCAATTATTTCAGTCCTATGCTGAAGTATTTGCCTTGCAGACCATTTCTGGATTGAGTCACCCAAGGTGGAGCACTTCAGAGATCAGTCCAGTTGACATCTTGGGGATCATGGTCTTCTCTGCTTAATGCCTGGTCAGCAGTTGGAAGAGATGTGGTTGTAATGGACGTGTTCTCTCTTCTGGCTTAATGGCATCCCCCCTTTTGTATTCCAATCCTCATCTTAATGTTCATGGATGTAAGTAATCTTGTTTTGAGGCCCTCTGGTGGCCAGGTAGGGTCTGAACTTGAATTTCATTCCTTGACAGTTGTATGATCCCTTTTTGGTGACACCAAGAATGTATTTTCATTAAGTAGATGAATCTAGCCCCATCTTACAGCCTAGACTTGATCCTCTTCCTTGTGGCTGCCAGCCACCTGAATCCTAGGGGAGCAATCTCAAGCTAGCTGGAAGGCATCACTTCAATCATGAATGGCTCTGGTTTCTTTTTTGGATTGAGCAGAATCCTGTACCTCCCTACTGGTCTGCTGAAGACATTCTTCATGTTTTGCAACTCTTCTATTTAGACCTCATTTTCCATGAGAGTTTTTGGGCAATATCCTTCAGTTCTCAGTGTAGCCATACTTTAAGAAACATGGCCTGTAGGAAAGCATTTGCACTGGGTTTCTTTTTGGAGATGTGCTTTAAGTTTAGATTGAAATTTAGAGAAGTTAACTATTTTATGCTTGGTGGTGTTTAGCTCCAAAAGAAGAGCAGCTATACTCAATACAGTGTAGGTTTATTTTGGCTGTTTGTAGTACTGGACCTAACTGCGCTTGATTCATATGTTTCTAGAACAGGTCCATATACAGTCAAGAAATTTCTTGTAATTGATGACTATGGCTAGCAGCTCCTTGTCAGTCTGTGTATGCATGTTTAACTTGTAAGTCTTAAACAATGCATCTGTCTTTTTGATGTGCCATTGCTTCTGGCTTTGTTGCCTTGCATCCACCTGTAATATAGGTAATGGTGCATCATAACTGTTATGTGCACTTGAAGCTGCTTTCAGTCTCTTAAGTAGTACAGACATCTGTCTTGATCTTTGAACCACTCCAAACTGTACTGTGCTCAAGCAGCTGTCTCAGAGGTACAGTTATATCTGACAATCATGGTAAAAAACTTGTGCAGCTGTTTGTGTTATCCCCAAGAATCATGCTAATGAAGATCTGTCTGTCAAAATGTTTATATTTACAATGGCATGGACCTCATTATTATATTGTTCTAACTCAACAGCACTTGCTGGCCTTCAGGATTCACAGTTATTTCAGATTAGATATCAGGATTATATGCTATTACTGTGTATTAAAACAAAACCATATACTGATTTATTACTTTACATTTTGTCATAAAACATGTTAAAACAAAAGCAGAATACTGGACTCCTGGATTACCTCCAGATCCAACATCTCAAGGGGGTCAAACCTCTTTTATTCAACAATGGTCTCTGTACCCATAAACTAAAGCCCCTTTATTAACAGAGTTCACACACTTCAGATATCTGGCTACAATCAAAAAAATTCCACAGGAATTGCATTCGAACATGCTACTAACAAGCCAGTCACATAAAGCTTGATTAATGTCTAACTTAATCAGACAACATCAGAATCAATCATTTTCATTCAAAGGCATCCCCCATACCCAGCACCTATAGCCACTTTTTTAACTGTGTACCCTCAAACATATGACTGCAATAAAAATAAATAATAATTACTATTGTAATTCATTCTATCTCTGTTTTACACAAACACATTTTAGCCAACCAAAGTAAAGCTCTTTCATTTGTTTTACACAATGCACAGTCCTGCAAAGCCAGAATGACTGTTAAAAACTGGCAAACAACAGCGGCAGGGCATGGTAAATCACTTTCATGCACAGACAGCCCCCTTACCCAACAATTACAGGAACTTTGCCTATACTTCGGATGTCTCACTGTAATAAACACATTTTCTAAAAAATGTCACAATAATTTACGGTTAAAAAAAATGCAGAGCAAAGAGCCACATCTGTTTACTTCACAAAAATGACCACAATAATTTATTTTAGCTTTGTTAAAAATACACAGTAGCCAGCCACATCAGATTGGCTCACATAAATCAAATGAGTCATCTCCACTGCCTCTAATATCATAGCTATCAAACTTCAATCTCCATAATGTGGAGCATTACCTCTCAAAATGTTAGCAAATGGGCAAAATGTGGAACATTTACTAAAGGCATACTAACAACTTCAGCTAGAAAGCTCATAATGTGTTACTTCATGTGTTTTAAAAGTTATTTTGATTAATTAACTTCATTTAATATTATTTATCATCGATATCCATAGCTCTCAACCTCTCGCCTCCCAGAATCAGGGACAAATCCTATTAACTTCAGAACTTGACAGAATAAGAGACGGGCACCTGAGTTTGGCATTGTCTGTGATAGTTGCTTTACTTATATACTGAGCAGTACTCCTTCCGACCTTAACTTCACAGTACAAGCTTTCATCCCATATAGATGACTGTTGGGGGGGGCAGAATATATGACCATGACATTGAAAGGAATAACTGAAATAGAGGTGACTTTCTGGACTGCACCCAGTGTCAAAAACTTAAGAAATGCTCATCACTAATATAAAAAAAGAGAAGGAAATAAAGAAAGAATTTGTATACTTCTCAGATATGCCTATGCAGATCCTTTCATTTTTATGAGTAGTTCTTCACTAAGACATACAGCACAATTCATTCTTGGAAGACAATGGTTATATTGCCCTCCCCTTGGTAATTAGCCACCTGATCTCAAACAGTACATCAGCATCATCACTGTCTCTGTCCTTCACTTGATGGTTAAATAATATTTAAAACAGAGAAAATATGTGCATTTAGAAGTCACCTCATTGGTAAAAACACATAAAAAGGCACTGTGGATTTACTGATCATATCACATCACTACCAGATATTTCTTCTACTTTATTCCATGCAAACTATAAATCAAAGACTGAACTCTATACTGCATCCCAGCAGTGGCTCATTTTGATAGTTGGTAAGAAAAATTAATAAATTAACCAGTGAGGCTTTGCTTAATTATGCAGATCGAGTGGATTTAAATGAACACTATTTGCAACAAATTAAGTTAGAGCTATGCCATGATGAGTCAAGAGTATGTGGAGGTGGCAGTGGAAACAATCCCATGAATGTAAACAGCAGACTTGGAAAATATCTTCAGACTTGTTGAAATGTCAGAGTGAAATGCGTGTTCATACATATCACTGACATCAGCCAGTTCAGAGATGGTACTTGTACTTCTAATTTCCTTCTTGATTTTAGCATTACAAATAGCTGAACTAGGAAATGGGAACTAAAGCAGTTGTCTACCTTTAAGCCAGGTTGCCATGGGCAAATCATGACACTTAGACCTATGGTGCAGTGACCCCTAAGGGAACCATGCCTAATGGGCCAGATAGGTTCAAGTTGGCTAAGGTTGCCTTAGCTGCAACCCCCACCCCCACCAGGAATAAATGGGCTAATATTTTAAAAAAGGGAAAATGACAACTTTATGGAGATAGATAAAATTACAACCAGTCTTTTGAAAGTGTTACTGTATCAACCCCCTTGTCAGTTGGCTTTACAGGGCACATAAACATACTAGTGTGGGTGGTCTGAAGGGGGAGACCACTTGGCAAGGTGGGTAATATCGGTATGGGAATGTAAGGGAGATTATGTATTTGTGTTTTACTTTCATAGTTGCATACACTTTATCAGAACCCAGTAAATTCTAGGCTTAGTTTACTTCTAGTATATTCCCAGGCAAGGGAGATGAGGGTGGTCGGGTAGCAGGGAAATCTTGTTTTATTGTTTCTTTCACTATACAGTTTTGTGGATAATGGACTAGTCCAGGTTTGGTCTAGTATTGTTTTTAAGCGTCATTTCTTACACTGCTTTGAGTTATCATTCCAATCTTACACTACTTATATTAACTTTTTATGTTAAGAGCAATTCTGACAAGTCAGTCAACTCATTAAAATTGCTCCCTATGATGTAGTACAACCCCGGAATGTTGTAAAAGCTAGCGGTCTGTATTTTGACCCCTACCTGGGGCCTTAATCTTGAAGTTTCATTCACAGTTGTGGAAGAACTGTGAGCTACTGCTAGATTTGAGCCTCGTTTGGTCATATATTACAGCATTTGTCTTTCCATAAACAGCATTACTGGTAAATTTCTATATAATCTGGTGCGTTAGTCTGTGGAGAGATTGAAGTAGTAGCTGTGTTATGAATTCTGCTCCAGGATTTGTGTTTCAGTACTTTTACAGCTGTTTATATTCCAGTTTTGCTGCTAGAGTCTTACTTCTGCTCATAATTTACCTGCTACTATTTCTTCCCCTGTTCTGTGTTTTTGCCCCAGCCCCACTGACAAATTAAGCTAAAGTTTCTGAAATTCTAGCTATAGGACTAGAGCTCAAACACTAGCTTTATTTGATTGGATCCCTCTTTTTGCAACTTTGGTTTTTCCCCAACCCTTCTAGCCTTTTCCTGCTGAGGCTGTGTCTCTGGCTTCCACCTCTTATAGCAATCTGACTTCAAAAGTCTCTCACCCCCCCCCCCCCTTCATTGCTACTGCCTGTTGGGTAAGCTGTTTAAGTACTCTTCCCACCCATTGTTTTACATATATCCATAATACTAAGTGCTCACCCAACAGACAAGTATTGCTGTTGTGTAATTTTTTACTTATTAATTTATTGACATTTGATTACCAGTAAATTCTGACTGGGTTGGAGCCCATTTTCAGCAGAGAAACAGGTAAAAAATAAAAAAGCTCCAAAGTATTAAAAAACATTTAAAGAACAATAATTTTACAGTCTTTAAAAATAATACAAAAACAACTATGGTTTAAATAATTACAAAAATATGGGTTAAGAATAGTTGCAAGTTATATGAAAATGATTTACCTGTTAGAAAAGTTTAAGCCCGTTTATAGAGAAATTAAAGGTAAGTTAGTATAACACAAAAAGGAATTGCAATATGAAGTGAGAGAAAAGAAGGCTTATGGTATATTTAGAGAGATAGCCAGGGGGATAAAATTGACAGAAGTAATTAAGTGAGTGAAGATGGGACAGTAAGGAGATGTAAAGTGTGAATAAGTATTTGTTCACATAAACCACATTTAGAACTGAAATCTGTAACTTAGTGTGGCTAAAATAAAGCCACTGCATGAAGACAAGCTTAGAGCACCTAGTGTGCATGTCAACCAACACCACTCTCAAACTTAGCACAATCTAACCTAGTCTAGTACCAAACTCCAGTGACCATCCAAGGAGACGTCTGTATAACCCAGTTCATAACCTTTAGTAGCCCACACAAATACAGGTCCAGGCAACATGCATATGCAGTTTCCAAATGTCTCTGTAGCCTGCTTTGTAGATATGGGGATTCTGAGACAATGTAGTAATTGTCTTGAGTTCAAAGACAATGGGCCACATTCAATAAAGCTTACACTAAATGTACACTGTTCTGAGTGAACAAACAACACAGACATAACACACACCTTCTTTCTCCTAATTTTAGTTTTCCTACTGATATTCTTGCAGCTTTAAATACTTACAGGGATTCATAAAGGTTACCGCAAAGTGACTAGAAAGCACAAAAAATGTGATAAGAATTTTATTGAACACATACTGTGTACACTGTGTAGGCTTTATTGAATCCAGCCCAATCACGTAACCCTTAAAGAAACAAACACA